>NC_057352.1:14302653-15020778 GCF_016509475.1 Prionailurus bengalensis
GCCATTTCCCAGGAAAAGCCAGCCAGCAGGCTAACTGCACTGCCGGCTGTGGACTGAGAAGAGGAACGGGAGAATGCCAGAAGCTGAGCTGGGAGCGGAAAATGGAGCGGATGCAGCCACCTCACCCTCACCCCCTACCTTGACGTCCCAGTTCTGATTCAGGTAATAGATACAGGTGATGCAGCGGCCATCGCCATGGGGATTGTCAACATGCCTCACGTACCCCAGCCCGTTGCCTGGGTAACACGCCACCATGGCCTGGCAGAGACAGATGGAGGTGGGTTTACTGGGGCTAGGCAGCGATATTTGGGGAAGAAGCCATTACCTCCTCTCTTTCACCCCTCCGTGCCCCTTGTCTGTCCCCTGACTCCTCCAAGAGCTCCAGCCCCCAGACTTTCTTCTTTTCCAGCTAAGCCACCATCTACCAGAAACCTCAGCTCTTGGGCCTGAATAACCCTCTCCCTGTACATACATGCCCAGAGCCTGGCACCCAGGTGGGGCTCAATGAGCAACTGAGGATTTTACTTCTTAAAGATAAACTGACCCCCGCCCCTCTGAGACCTTTCAGTGGAATAAAACCAATTTAAATGTTTTCTGGTATGGAAGAATGTGGCCTACTGCTCTAGACCATGGTTCCTGACCTTGGCTTCAGAGTGGAATCACCTGGGATGCTGATGCCCAGGCCCATCTCAGAGGTTCTGAAATATTTGGTCTAAGGTGGAGGCTGGAAATTTTAAAGGTTCCCCCAAGTAATTCTAATGTGCAGCAATGCTGAGGACTGCTGCCCTTGACTACAAAGAATCCCAACTTGGTGTGTTTCCTACACATATGAAAAGGTACCCAAACCCTGAGTGTGACTAGAACCTGAAATCCAACTCCCACTCCAAGAATGACCTGCTGGGTAGCCCCTGACAGTCCCATCATCTAGATGGGCCTCAATGGCCTCATCTGTACTAAACACCTCCTCTGTTTACTGCCCTCTGACTTCAGAACTCTGGATTCCTGACCCCCACAGACCTAAGAGAAATCACTCCAGCTCTTGGCTTCGGTGTGTACAGGTCTAGCCACAGGGTTCTGACCTCCTCCCCCTGCTGGGTGCCATGCCCCTGGCCAGCCTTGACCACATGGAGGCCTAGGCCCTGGCCACTCAGGGTACCTGTTTCTCATTAGGGAGCTGACAGAAAAGTGGATGTGGTGTAAGGAAAAGGGCCCAGGCATTCCTTCAGACCTAACTCCCAGGTTCAAGTCCCAGTGCTGCCACACGAGCTGTAACATCAAGTGAGAGACTTCACTTCCCTGTCTCAGGTCCCGCATCCATGAAATGGAGCTGATCAACTACTTCACAGGTATTGTGGGAAGCAAACAAGACAGATGTTTGGGCAGGCACCAAGCAAGGTGCCTGTCACATGGAGAGCCGAAGCACAGACTAAAATGACACTAAAAAGAAAAAAAAAAAAAAAGTCCCTATCCTACCCTTTGCCCAAAGCCACTTGGGAGGACTGTGTAAGGCAAAAGGGGAGTAATGGCAGGCAGACCCTCCAGCTCCTTGGACCACCTGTCTTGACGCCTTGACCCACACTGGTGCCAGGCCACAGACCCCCTGCTGATGCTCCCCACTAACGCTCAGCTACACCTGTTGGCCACAGCCCTAAAAGACAGCCCTGACCAGGAAGATTGGCATCTGCTGCCAAAACAGGAGCCTTGCCTAGCACTCTGTGGCAGGCCAGGCCGACTCAATCCTCAGCCTTCTTCCAACACATCACTCCCAGGGCTCAACCCAGCACGAATGGTAAACAGCTCTGCGTTAAACACGTGTCCTCGAAACAGCACAGCGCCTCCCTGGGGAGGAGCAGCCAGGAGGGCTTCAGCTGGGTAAGGCCATCCAGCCGTGGAGAGCCATGCTTCTCTCTGGCAGCGCCAGGGCGAGACCTTGGCCCCCACACCCCCGGTTCAGGAGAACCTTCTTTGCACTACTCACTCCCTGCAAACGGGTCAGTGTTCTGAGCAACCACACCACTGGGAGGAAGAATGTGGCTATGTCCGGGTGGCCTGCCATCAAGCCCTCCCCAGACAGAATCCCAGCAGAGATTTTGCTGGTTCTGCACAAGGACGGGGTGAGGAAGGGAGTCCAGTACTGTGGCCTCTTTCCCACAATCCATTCCCCACACGGCAGCCAGAGACCCTTTTCTCCAGCTCTTCCTTGCTCAGATCCCTTCAAGACCCCCACCACATTCCAAGAAAATACAAAATATAAATTGTGTATTTTCACAGCCTCAGCCTTCAAGGCCACCAACCTCACCTACCATCCCCATCACTCTGCTCCAGCACCTCAGGCCTCCTCACTGCTCTCACCAGACCAAGCTCAGCCACAAGACCTCTGCACCTGCCTGGTACACACTTCCCCTGGTCCTCCTTGTTGTTCATGTCTCAGGTCCAAGGGCACCTTGAGTATCCAGCTGAATACACCTGGGCTGATCTTCCATTCTACCCTCTCAATGTGAAATCAGCACAAGTACTTGTTTACCTAGTACTGGCCTGACAGGCAGGCCCATGGAAGCCTCTGGGGCCGAGCTTGTCTCCCTAGCGCCCAGGCAGTAGCTGCTGACTGAAAGCACTCCTCTGGGTCTCAGGGACTCCAACCTGTCCGGCCCTCCACACCCTTACACAGGGTCTCCCACCCATGCATGCAGGGACAGCGTCTGTATTCTGGCATGGAATGGGAGTCGTGCATGAAGGCTGGCAACAGAAACAGGCCCTTTAAACTCCCACCGATCCCCCCACCCACCCACCCCCACACACACCATGGCCCCAGAGAAGCATCTACTTCCGCTCCTACAAGGGAAAAGGACAACAAGCAGAGTGACATGGAAGTCTGCTCCTCACCCTCCCATCTCAGGGAAGGGGTAGCTTGTGTCAGAGCCAGGAGACTTAAAGATTTAAGGGCTACTGGTGACAATGTGCCAAAAACCCAAACCCAAACACACACACACACACACACACACACACACACACACACAGAGTCAGAAACTGGGGAGTGAGACAGTCCCACCTCCAAGCTGCTCTGAAAGGGACAAACCAAGCCAGCCAGGCCCGCCCTATGGTCCCCGATGGCAGTCCTTGATGCCAGTGGGAGTCAACTCTCTCTCACCTGCAGGTCAACTGAGCAGAGAGACTAGAGAAAGTTGGGAGAACAAAACACAGGAGTTCCACTCAAGAATGACCAATAGATGGGGTGCCTGAGTGGCTCAGTCGGTTAAGTGTGCGACTTTGGCTCAGGTCATGATCTCGCGGTTCCTGAGTTTGACCCCCGTGTCCGGCTCTGTGAGGACACTCAGAGCCCTAAAGCCTACTTCGAGTTCTGTGTCTCCCTCTCTCTCTCTGCCCCTCCCCTGCTCACACTCTCTCTTTCTCTCAAAAATAAACAAACATTAAAAAAAAAAAAAAAAAAAAAAAAAAGAATGACCAATAGGCAGATTGTTTCTGACGCCAGACACACTGGTGATCTGTGCCCCCAACACCTCTGTGGCCACCCACCTCAGCTCACTCTTATTCCAGAGCCTGGGGAGGGAGGCCAGATGTTGCCCTTTGAAGGTAGGAAAGCCTGGAGTTGCTATCTCACTGGGGCAGGGGAGGGTCTGAGAGGAACTCCAGTGATTGGGTTGGGTCCTCCCCTCCATTCTCAGTTGGCCTGATTTGTTCTTACCTCCCAGAGCAACAGAAGTCACCCAAGACTAAAACAGTCCCCACACCCCCAGTCCCCAACCACATCCAAAGCACCAAAGGAAAAGAAATCGGCTCCCTCTACTTTCCCCTTCTCTCTTAAAACTGCCAAAGACTAGCTGGGGACTTAACTGATTTTCGTAGCCTGTAGATGAGCAAACTGAGGCTCAGGAAAGCATGCTGCTCTGGGCCACTCAGCTCTCGTGGTCTCCCGCCCAAACTCCCTCCTGTGAAGGTGGGTGACCTGGGGTGCAGGTGCTGAGGACCTTGTGGCCAGGGAGACTCCCACTCATCTCTCCTGCCTTGCAGGAGCAGAGCCTAGGGAAAGGCCTCCTCTGGCTCTCCAGCTATCAGGTAAGGGAGGAGGAGGAAGGAAGTAGGACAGGACAAGTTCCAGCTGGGTGGGGAGGATGCCGGCTTCAGCCCGGTGGGAGCCTGGATCCCTAAGCCAGCTCCAGCCAGTGACAGAGCTGTACAGAGGCAGGACCCAGGATGGGATGAGACTGAAGAAGGAGACATCAGGAGCACAGCCTCATGCCCGCAGGGAAGCAAGCAGCCCCGCCACCAGCCAGGCATCACTGGCGTGCAGCAGGCACTCCCTATGAGGCCTTGTCCAGAAAGGCCCTGTGGACCAAGGTCTTCTGAAAAGCTCCTGACCCTAAGTTCCTGAACGGGCAGCTGGAGACACTGATGACTGCCCATAAACTCCACAAAAGAGCATTTTTCTTAAAAAAGGGTTTGTGGTTCTGACAGATTGTCAAAAAAGCCCAGGTGTCCAAAGAAGAAAAAAAAAAAAGGATTAACAACAACTACTCTAAAACAAGAAAAAGGTACCAAAAGACACAAACTAGAAAATCAAGAAAACAGATTAGGACCGACAGGAACGAAGTGATGGATAAACGAGACAGAAAGGATGAGGGGAGAGTCTAGGATGGGGAAGCACAGGAAAGGTGGAGGACAGGACCCCCATCTCCCAGGCCAGCACACAAGCAGCCAGCGCCACCCTCAGGAAGCTGTCCTTGCTGCAGATGCCACAGCATGGCACAGGGGTACAATGGAGTCCAGCGCCAGCCAGGCGCAGCGGGCAGCGCCTCCTCCCTCAGCCTGGCACTGGCTTCACCGCTGCCACCCTCCCCACTCTGTCTCCTGGTTCTCCTGCCTGGAAGACAGAACAGACGGACCAGAGACAGACAACAGGATGGACTAGACAGACCAGGAGACGGGGATGGATGAAAAGATAGAGAAACAAGGAAAGAGAAAGTGCACAGACCCCCAAAGTCCCCACACGGAGGCAGAGCCCAAAGCAAACTCCCAACACCAGCACTCCCCCCACTGGAGCTGCCTAAACCCTTCTGTGACCCCAGAAGCCAGTCTCCAAGCGCACAGGTACCCGATAGAGAAGCGTTGCCCCATCCCCCTCCAACAAGGCCCTTGCAGCCTTACCTTGGTGCGCCCGTTGATGACGTAGCCACCCAGGCGCCCAGCACAGTGGCGGATTACAGCATCCACGTGGGCCATGAGGACCCCGATGCTTCGGCAGCCCGGCTCGTGACCTTCCACCCAGGCAATCTGGTCCCCGCGAATGCTGCGTGGCGGGATAGCCCGCTGGCTCACCAGCTGCCCGTCACGCAGGCGCCCACTCCGCTTCAGGGCCTCCACCTCGGCCAGCACACAGCCACCCAATGCTGCCCCCAGGAAGCTGTCCTTGACACAGATGCCATAGTACCGCATGCAGGGCACAATATAGTCCAGGGCCAGGCGCTCGGGCGTGGCGGGCAGCACCTCCTCCCTCAGCCCTGCGCTGGCCTCGCCACTGTCACTGCTGCAGCCCATCCCGCCCTCCCCTTCGGCCTCTGCCTCCCGGTTCTCCTGCCTGGCCCAGGACCGCTTGCTGGGTGCAGGGGCATCCCCGCCATCCTCTGCCCACTTCCGTTTGGGGGCCTCAGGCCGGGCGCCCTGGGCCGCCAGTCGCTGGCACCCCTTGGTGACCAGTGCTGCAGCGCCCTCACTCTGCAGGGGCCGCAGCTCACCACCATCCTGCCCGCCTAAGCCCTCCCGCAGGGGGCTGGCTGTGGTGGAAGTGGCTGTGACCCTGGGGGTCCCGCTCCCCGCCGAGGCCTCACCAGGTGCTCCTGGTCGGTGGTAGGAGGGTAGCAGGGGACAGGGCAGGTAACTCTCCACCCCCATCCTGGCCCGGCCAGGCTCCAAGGGCTCTGACACAGAACCCGGCAACTGAGGGAGAGCCTGACTCAAGGGCTGCGGCTGGCACGGGCTGTCCATGGCAGCAGCGTCTTCATCCCCCGGGCATGGAGGGCACGGCCCGGGCCCATGGTGCCACCCTCCTCCGCCTCCGCCTCCTCCACTTGATGCAGCCGGGGGCCGGAACGGCTGAGCCTGGCGTGGGGCAGGATGAGGCAGGGCAGGCAGCAGAGGCTCTTCTCGTGCCCTGGGGGTGCTCGCTGGTCCCCAAGTCCTCTGCCGCCCCTAGGGGCTTGGGAAAGGACCCGTCAGGGTGGCTGAAGGGGGAGAGAGAAAAAACGGAATGTGAGAAGAGCTAGAGGCAGTCCGGCGGGGGTAGCGGTGAGGAGTGGCAGGGGCAGTGGGGAGGAAGGCAGACTTGGCTACGGAGACCCCCCCCAAACGCCAAGCCAAGTCGGGGAGAAGATCATGGGAATTTCGGGCCGGAGGAGGGAATCACGGAGAGAGAAGGCAGTGAGGGAGGCAGCCGAAGAGAGGAGTGAGACTGGGGAGATGACCCAAAGGCACAGGACTACGATGGGGGCTCGGACACAGAAACTGAACAGCAAGGAGAGAGGGGGCCTGGAGTAGAAAAGGAATACTGGGGCAGCAGGGAGCGCGAGAGTTGGAAACAAATCCACAAGGTGGGGGGGACTCTGCCTGGGGATTCCAGGGACACACGGCGGGAACGTAAGGCTCCACAGACAGAGCAAACCGGGGAGTCCAGAGACAAAGAGAATGGGGGGATCCAGAGACGGAAAAGCCGACCGGAGAGAAGCTGGGAGGGCGAGCCTGAGACGGCCGGACTGAACGGGGCGGAGGGGTCAACCTCAGCCCAACGAGAGGAAGCCAGCCGGCGGCTGACACACACCCAGACGGAAGGGAGGGCCTAAGACAGACAGACAGACAGACAGACGGAAGGCAGCCGCGGGAGGAGGGTCCACAACGACAGGGGGAAGGGCGGGGGAGGGGACAGGACAAGAGAGGGCGGCCCCTCCCAACCCCCTTCGGTGCGGGCCTCCCAGCTCGGAGCGCCGCAGGCGACGGAGGCCCGGCCCGAGGACCGCTCGGACCCCGGATTCCCTCCCCCCCACCACCGCCGTCGGCCGGCGCGCGCTCTCCGCTCCCCCGCCCTCAACGGCCGGCACTCAACGCGCCCGGCGCGTTCCCTCCCCCACGCCCTCCCCCCACCCTTCCCTTCCCGGGGTCGCAGCGCTCCGCCACGCCGGGCCGGCAGGCGCCCCCACACCTCGCTCGGCTCGCGCCCGCGCCCAGGCTCGCGCGCCCTCTCCGCCCCACTCCCTTCCTAGCTCTCTCCTCACCGAGCTTTTTCCTCCGGCCTCGGCGCCGTCGTTTGTGCCAGCCGCCCAGCGCCGCACAGCGCGCCATACCCCGCCCCCACCTCCCGCGACGCTCCGCCCCTGCCTCGCCCGCTGGGCACGTGACCTCACCCGCTGAGGAGGCCGTGCGTGCGCAGGCGTGAGCCGCGCGGGGCGGAGCAAGGAAGTTCAGAACACCCTCCTGGAAGAAGGGGAAATGGGTCGGCCGCCAACGCGAGGCTCATTTGCGTACTGCACTCCGCCCCTTTTGCCCGGGAGGAGGAAGGGGGTTAAAAGGGCTGGATCAGGGAAAGGGGGGAGGGTTCTGCGGTAGGCCAGGCGATGTGGGAGTGGCATGCAAATAAGGTTGTTTACATAGGCCTGCCCACCCTCTCAGAGCCCAGAGCGCCGGAGAATGACGTGTAGCCGGGTCGGACAGTGGCATGCAAATGAGGTTATTTACATGGGCAGCCCCGCCTTCTCACCGCCCAAGAATAGAGATGTGATAAATGTCTGCACAGTTAGTTGGGAAATGTATGTAAATGCACACATTAGTAATCTACTTAAGTACCTTCTATAACGGAGGGAAAGAAGTGCAGAACGCCCCTGAGAGAAGAGAGAGCGGACTGGAAGGGGTGTGTGCCAAAATATGATCCGCTTCATCCTGCCTCTTCGGGACAATTGTGGGCAACCTAGGAAGGCTACGCAGAGAAGACATTTGTCTAACAGCCTTGGGTCTATGAACATTTTGGGCGACCCTGCCTGGAACGACTATGCAGATAAGGTCATTTAAATACCCTGCCCCCTCCACCATCGCCAGGGCAGACGGGGGGTTTAGGGGCTCAGGCCTGCCCTCTGAGTGGGTTAGTGCTGACCTGGGGATGGCAGAGAAATTGGGAGGGTCTCAGGGGGCTGCACCTGTCCCTGGTTTTGTCAGTTCACCAGGACGCAGAGAGATATACACCAGTCTCAAGTATGCAAGGGTCAGGGTTGCACAAAGGCCCACAAAGCCTTTAGGGGCATACTCAGGGTTCATGGTCACACACGGGTGTATCAAAGATGCCAAATTCACACTAAGACAAACACACCTCAGGGGCATACATACACAGTCACACACGCAATAGTCAGACACTGCCTGGAACTTTCAAGCATCAAACACACATAGGTTTCACCTACAAACCTGAATTTTCATTCCCCGGCATTGGTGCCAAATACCACCAGCCTCATGGATACAATCACTGAGGACACAAAGCAGTCACAAGCAACAGTGTCACACACAATCAGCACACATTCCTACAGATGCTATCACACACATCACAAACACAAGGACATCAGCGCTACACAGGTGGGCCTCCAGCATGCCTTGTCACAACAAGTGCAGTGAGAAACCCCCCTCCACAGCAAACATCTGAGTCATGGTGTACCCCCACATCATATCCAAACCACAAACATGACCCCCAAACACGTGGTTCTTCCATCAGGGACCTCTTCTGTCTCCCCTCCCTCCCCATCACCCCAAAATAACGGAGGCCAAGACGCAGGTGTAAACAATGCTTTATGGAGGTGGAGTAGGGACTGAACAGGCCTCCAGGCAATAAATAACACATACTCGCAATGGCAGGGCCAGGCGGGGAGCTGGGGCCAATTGCCCTGGTCTCAGGCTTTGGGAACTCTTAGAGTATGGTTAGGGTTTCAGGGGGGACAGGGGTTAGCCAAGACAGAGGAAGCAGCAGCAGGTACAGATTCCCCCTTCCCCCGTGGCTCAGTCTTGCCCCTCAGCCAGGCCCCACCAGGCCAGGGAAGGGGGATAGGTGGCGGGGCAGCTTCTCTGGGGCCAGGACAGGTGAGGGGCTCTGCCTCCCAGGGCCTGGGGCTAGGCCCCAGCCAGAGGGCAGGGCTGGTCCTGGAGAACAGGTGAGCTGAAAGAAAAGTGTGTGGTGAACTACAGGGATCCTCAGTCTGTCCAGCCGGTATCTCTGCCTCATTTCTGGGTATCTTCCTGCCCTCCTATCTGGGTCTGTCTGCCCATACCTTTCGTTTTCTCCCAAAGTTCCTACATTTGCCGTCTGAATTTCTGCAGGCAATTTGGAGCTATCTCTTTGAGGGTACTTGTATCTCCCTATTTATCTGTCTCAGAGAGCTGACCCCTGGAGTCTATACAGGAGTATCTCAATATCTAAATTTCGCATCCCACCTTTGTTATCTCTGTGTTCCTGGATCACCGTGGCTCATTCCAGTGTTTTCCAAACTGAAGAGCCGCATTTGGTTAGTGGTTGTCGCTTCAGCTACAGATAGCATTACCTGGGAGCTTCTAGAAACCCGGAAATCACTTCAGAGTCTCTGGGGTGAGGCCCAGACATCAGTAGCTTTTAAAGCTCTCCAGGTGATTTCAGTGTGCGGCACTGCATGAGTGGGCTGGGAAATCAGTTTGGTGGGCCTTGGCCAATTTGTCAATGAACGAATAAAATAGAATAGAGAATATCAGGCGGCACCTGGGTGGCTCAGTCGGTTAAGTGGCCGACTTCGGCTCAGGTCATGATCTCGCGGTCCGTGAGTTCGAGCCCCGCGTCAGGCTCTGTGCTGACAGCTCAGAGCCTGGAGCCTGCTTCGGATTCTGTGTCTCCCTCTCTCTGACCCTCCCCCGTTCATGCTCTGTCTCTCTCTGTCTCAAAAATAAATAAACGTTAAAAAAAATTAAAAATAAAAAAAATAATAGAGAATATCAGAGTGCATCACGTGTAATAGGAATATTGGTCCACAGCGACAGCAAACAGATCGCTGGGTGTCAGAGGCTGGGGGGATCGGGGAATGATTGCCTAATGAGCACAGGGTTTCCTTAGGGTAATGAAAATGTTTTGGAACAAGACAGAGGTGGTGGTTGCACAATTTTGTGAATGGACTAAGTGCCACTGAATGGTGCACCTTAAAAGGGCTAAGTTTAGGTCATGTGAATTTCATCTCAATCAAAAAACATTAGTGCTAGGAAAGTGTTTCAGTCTTTTATGTGTGTGTGACTGTATTAGATCAAAGTATACAATTGATTTCCTCCTGCAGACTGCAGTCAGTAACATCTGAAAAAGCACTGTCTTATTACATTTGATTCACTGAGGGTAAACACTGAAATGGATGCTATACTAAGCCCGAGGGTGAAGAATATGCACCCATCCATTTCTACACAGCCCGACTCTTTAAAATGGATAGTAAAAAGAAAAATAATTCACAGCCCTCATTTATCGAGTCTCCACTAAGTGTCAGGCCCTGTTCTAAGGACTTTACATGGATTAATGTAATTAATCTTCACAAAACCTATGTGAGGTAGGTACTATTACTAGCCCCAATTGGAAGGTGAGGCAACCAAGGCCCAGAGATGTTAAATAATTTGCCCAGTGTCACACAGGTAGCAAGTGACAGAGTCAGTTTAAACACAGGCAACCTGGCTGGGGAATCTCTGATCTGTCACCTCCCTCCTTCTCAGATGGGGAAGACAAACACAAACAATAATGATCAAGTATTCAGACTGAATGCTTTAAAAAATAGGGGGCAGTTGTGAGACCACTCAGCTAGAGGCAGTGACCCCATCTGGGAAGCTGATAAAGGTGTCCTGCAGCAAGAGTCGTTTTAGCAGAGAGCAGATGATGAGTGGCATCTGGCCTAAGAAAGGAGGCTGGAGGACAGACAGGCACACCTAACCGAGGCACAGCAGAGGCAGAGGCATGGAAGGAAAAGAATTTTCTGCCCTAAACACTCACCCTTGACTCCTCTCTTTCAAATGCCATATCCATTCATCAGGAAATTATGTTGGCTCTGCCTTTAAAGTATACCCAAGGTCGAGCACTTCCCCCCCTCAGCCACTCTGGAGCTGCCAATAGCGGGAGGCGGGGGGGGGGGGGGGGAGGGGATGGGGGGAGGGGGGGAAACACAGGGGATAATTGGCAAGACAGACACCCTCCCAAAGAAGTGGGGATGGGACCTGATCCTGTAGGATCCTGCAAGCCCGGCAAGGAGTCCGGACCAACCATAGGGGAAGTGAGGCTTGCTGGAGGAGGGGGAGGTGGTCAGAGATGGTGTTCCTGGCAGAGGGAACAGCATGAGCAAAGAGCCAGAGAAATGGAAAGAACTTCGGTGTGGCTGCGGTGGCCTGAGTGCTGGGGAGAGGTGTGAGCTGAGGCAGGAGAAGCTGGCAGAGGCAAACACCAGGCTGGGAGCTTCAGCTTGGTCCCATGAACCCTGGGAGCCACGGGTGGTTTTAAACAGGGGAGGGACAGGATCAGATTTGTGCTTTAGAAAGACCCAGTGGCTCCATCAAGAGGGTACAAGACTGGAGACAGAGACCAGGGAGGATACAAAGCTATCATCCACGTCTCAGTCCCTCCTCCCCCCCACCCCTGGTCCTGTCCACCATCTTCTCTCAGCTTGACTTTGCAGTAGCCTCCTCACTGGTCTCTCAACAACCACCCCCGCCCACCCCCTTCTCTCCTCTATATGCAGCCAGAGGGACCCTGGGAAGACCTGAATCAGGTCCTGTCCCTTCTTTGCTCGGAGCCCTCCTGTGACTCCCATCCCACCCAGGGTACAACCCAGAGCCACCTCAAGGACAGCCAGGCCCTACCTGATGATCTGCTTCCCCTGATCCCTGACTTCATCTCCTATTTACCGCTCCCAGCCCTCAATACACACACATACTCCACTCCAGCCACACTGGCCTCCATGGACTTCCTCATCCAGGCCAGGCATGACTTACCTCAGGGCCTCTGCACTGGCTGTTCTCTCTGCCTAGAACACTCTTCCCCCAGGGACCCATATGACCCTGTGCTTCTCCTCCTTCAGGTCTTTGCTCAAATGTCACCTCCTCGGTAAGGGCTTTCCCGCATCATCATAAAACTCCACTCCTTACCTCCCCACCCCAACTTCCTTGCTTTATTTTTCTCCATAGCTCTTATCTCCTTAACTACAATATCATTTTCTTATGTGTCTTGATTATTGTCTGTCTCCTCCCCAGAGCATGTTGGCCCTGCGAGGGCAGGAATTCTCTAGCCCACTGCTCAAACAGGACCTGGCACACAGTGGACACTCGATAAATATTTGCCAAATGGGTGGGTCGGAGATCCAGGGCAGCAAGGTGGTGGTGAGATGGAGAGGACGTCCCTGAGGCCAGGATGATGGCTCCTTTCACTAAACCGTTTTGGCGTCTCTCTTTTCTCACTCTGTTTTTCTTGTCACCTCTCCTTTTCTGTGTCTCCGTCTCCGCTCCGTATCCCCCCCTTGCCAGGACACCACCCCTGCCGTCCCCAGGCCCTGGGCTCCCACCTGGCTCCGGACGTCTCAGCAGCCACAGGGCTGAGGGGCCACGGCCTGGGCACTCCGAGGCTGCCGCAGCTGGCGGAGGGATGCGTCCCCATACTGAATGCCTGAGCCCATCCTCTCGGGGTCGAGCTCACCTGGGGGGCAGGGGAGAGGTCAGGACTTGTCCCCCAGAGACCTCTGGGCCCTGCCTTCTACTCCCACTCCCACTCTGGGCAGTCGGGGGCCTCACCTGAGTCGATCTTGTTCAGGATGGTGCGGGCACACTTCAGGAAAGCCTCCTCCACGTTCTCACCCGTGAGGGCACTAGTCTCCAGGAACATTAGCTCTAGGGGGCAGGGCCTGGGTCAGTCCCCAGCCTCCCCTTGACTCTGACCTGCCACCTCTCATTCTGCCCTCACTCCAGGCCTCTGTTGTCCTGCTGTGAAGGGCCACCTCCCCAGGTTCCCGCCTACACACCTCTTCCCCTAGAAAGTTCTCTCTGACCTTCCAGCAGGACCAGGTGCCCCACCCTGGGCTCCCAGGGCCGGCCTGTGTCTCCCCTATCCCAGCCCTGACCTCTCTGGGCTGTCATTATCTGCAGAGGGTGGTGTCCCCTTTCCCCACCCACTAACGGTGAGCCCACGACAACTGGGCCCAGGGCGTCTTTCACACTCTGTCCCCAGCACCATCTAGGACAGGCCCAGGCCCACCACAGTCTACCCTTCAGCCACATGACAAGGCCACACAGAAAGTAAGAGCCAGGACTCAAACCCACATCTTTCTCATGGCAAGACATCCTCTAAACCTGGAAGTTACAAATTGGGGAACATGGAGACAGACCCTGAGCCAGTAGATGTTTGGCCCACACGAAGTTTTCAAGTGAGTTTATACTTGCACACCTTTTGCTGTGGCCGTTGGTCCTGTCCACGCCCCTAACACTGGTGCCTGCTAACCTGGGGTCTGCCCTGTCCTATCTCTTATTCACAAAACAGGCCTGGCCCCTCGGGCCATCGAAGTTTGCAACCCCCACATTATACCAATACCCTGCACTGGCCAAAACCTTCTTAGCAGCCAATGTTCCTCAAGAGGCCGCTGCCACATCCGGGCAGTGCGGTGGGCTCTCCATGGACCAAATCCCTTGAGCCATCCATCACGTACTATGTTGAGACAGAAAGGCCGTGACTCCTACTTGGCAGATGAGGAAACGGGACCAGAGTGGTGGCACAGCTCACATGTGGCAACACTTGAATTCGAACCCAGACCTCTAAATCTCCACATTCTCTTGCTGGGCATAGCCGCAGATGGCCGGGAGGCCTGCAGGCCTGCAGGGACTGCCCCTGCTCCTCTGCTGAGCACCCCCCGTCCCCCCGCCACTGGCCCACCACAGGACCCTCACCGTTCTCCTGGGCAAAGCGGGAGGCCTCCAGGAAAGTGACCTCACGCTCCGGGTCCAGGTCCTTTTTGTTGCCACAGAGGATGACCACGATGTTGGGGCTGGCCAGCGTGCGGGCATCCGTCAGCCAGGCAGCCAGTGAGTTGTAGGTCTCCCGGCTACGGAGAAGGGAGACAGGAGGGAGGCAGGCACAGGACGGGGGCTCTGCCCAGGCCCTGCCCCACCCTCTCCTCTCCCTGTACCCACCTGGTGATGTCATACACCAGCAGAGCTCCAGCCGCGCCTCGGTAATAACTCCGTGTCACCGACCTGTGGGGCCAGGGGGACCCAGTCACCCCCGAGGCTGGGGTCTGCCCTGAGACTGCCCCCCTCTGCGGAGAGAGACTGGTGGTTCGGAGGCCCCCCTTCACTGCTGGCCCATCCCCCAAAAGCTGGCAGTGGTCTGGTCTCGCCACAATTTCTTTCTTTGTCTCCCTCAATCTCTGTCTCCTTTAGCTGTCTGTCTGTCTGTCTGTGTCTTTCTGTATGTCCTCACTGGTCTGTGTCTTCCTGTCCGTCTCTCTTGCGTGTGTATGTCTCTCATTCTGTGTCTCTCTATCTCTGTCTGTCTCTGTGGCCCTGGTTCTCTCACCCTCGCTCTTGATTTCTCATGCGTTCATTCATTCACCTCCCCTTTGCCCAGGCCTGGCCACGTGCTCTGGAACTACATCCGCTTGTCCCTCTCCCACTGTGGCCGACTGTATGCATCTCCCAGTCACCTGTCTGGGTCCCTCTGGAACTCAGGCAATCATTCCACAAACGTACACTGAGCACTTACTGCAAACCCAGCGCGAGCCGCACACCCTTCACCTTCTCTGTGTCTCCCACACAGTGGATCTACACGCCAATATTAACGTAGCAGCGACGACTTGCTGGCCTGGGACCACACTTCCCCATGGATTGGGTTCCCTCATGTGTCTCCTCTGTCTCTGTATCTCAGATTCAGGGTTTCTATGCATCTCCCACCTTTTCTGCAGCCATTTCCTGAAGACATACTGTGCACTGAGCCCTACACCTTTCTCTCCCCCCCGGCCCCCCGCCCCAAAACACATCCATTTCTCTGTCTCTCTGGCTCTGCCTGTCCCACCCTCCCTGTCTCTGGCTCTGACCTGCTTCTCTTTGTGTCTCTTTATCACCCTTATCTTGCTCTTCTGCTCAGTCTCTGTCTCTCTTTCTCTGTCCCTTTCGGAGTGTGTATATCTCTTTCCAGTTTCCCTTTCTCTTTCAATCTCTCTTTTTTCCATCTCTACCCCTTGCCCTCAACCTAAGCACCTCTCCTGGGGTGCCAGTGTCCACCCCTCCAGCCATATGGGTCTATCTATCGCTGTCGCTCTAGGGTCTGTTGGTCTCTCCCTTCACTAGGCTTCTTTCTCAATGTCATTTTCTCTCTCACTGTCTCTGCTCTCTCTCCAGGACTCCTGCTCTCTCTGGCTAGAGGTAACTGTAAGCAGTCTCTGTCTCTCTCCCTCGACCTTGCCTGCCCTCTCAATGTCTCCTGGCTCCTGTCATATCTCCAAGTGATTCTGCACACACAACCCCCCCTCCCCCGCCCCCATTTTCTTTCCTCTGTCCTCTGCCCGCCCCCTCCCTTGGGAGCCCAGGCCACCTACCGAAACCGCTCCTGGCCGGCTGTGTCCCAAATCTGTAGCTTCACAGTCTTTCCACCCACGTTGACCACGCGAGATCCAAACTCCACGCCGATTGTGTGGTTGGAGTCCTGTTTGACTGGGAGTGGGAGGGAGAGAAGAGGCAGTGCAGGGGCTCAGAAGATTCCCTGTCCTCCAAGGCCTCCTCAGCCTGTACAAAACCATTCTCATTGCAGGGGTGACTGAGGCTCAGGGAGGGTCTAGCAAAGAATACATACCAAGGCAAGGACCAGGCAGCCAGCACTGGAACTGTACCTCTGGCCAGCCCTGCCCCTGCCCACACCATGCCCATGCCCACAGTTCAGTGATCCGGGGACCATTCCCAGAAACTCACACTTATTCTCAATGAACTGATGAAGGAGACATGATTTTCCAGTTCCTGCGCTGCCAATCACCAGGAATTTGAAGAGGAAGTCTGAGCAGGTGGAGTCAAAATCAGGAAAACCCATATGGAGAGAATGATACAGGGCAAAAGATGGAAACCAAGAGACCATCACAGTTATAAGGAGACAAACAGACACAGGCAGAATCAGAGCAATGGGTAAGAACGGTAACAGACAACTTTTATATACAGCTTACTACATACCAGGCACAGTTTTAAAGTTCTTTACTTACATCAACAGCTTGCTTCATTCTCAGAAAAAACTCTATGAGGGAAGTATACTAACAATCATTCCCATCTTCCAGATGAGGAAACTGAGGCCAGAAAAGTTAACTGGCTTGCCCACGATCCCACAGCCAGGCAGAACAGGGATTCGAACCCAGGTCAACTGACTCCAGAGTTCAAAATCTTACCTACTATGTTGTGAACACCTCTTGAAAGCCATCTTGAAATCCTACCCTTCACAATTTCACCTCCTGCCACTCTCTCATTCACTCTGCTCTAGCCTCTGGCCTTCAGTCTATTCCCTAAAAATGGCAAGCTGGTTCCCACCTCAGGATCTTTGCACTTGATCCCAATGCTTTTCCTTTATTTGTTGAAGGAATGTAGCTCCTTCTGACTCTTAAAACAGTGCTCTTTCTATCGCACCCTGTCCTCCCACCTCCAATTCATCCCTTCATCCAGATTTTCCAATTCTCAGCCCCTCCTTCCCAGGCCCAAGGCCCTGCCCCTATCCTCAAGTTTAAGCCCCACCCCTTGTCACTAGTCCCTCCCACCTCCTAATTCAAGGACAACTCATCCCCAACCCCATTCCAGACCTCTCAAGCCAGAGCAGTCCCAGGGTCCACAGCATCCCCTCAGGATTCTCCTAGCCCACCCGGCTCGACCCCTGCCATTCACAGTCAGCCCCACCCGATCCACTCAGGCTCCGCCCTGACACATTAAGGCCCACCCTTTCTCTGAAGGCCTGCGCAGATCCACCAGTACTGGCTACCTCAAATCCCGCCCCAGATCTATTTAACCCACACACCAGACCCTCAGGCTCCGCCCAAATAGATGGAGCTCAGCCTCAGACCCACTAAACCCCTCCCAGTATCCACCAGGCCCTGCCCCATACCAGACCCCGCCCCCTGGCACATAAGGCTCCGCCCCACTCCCCAAAGGCCGCATCCTCTTTGGGCCCAGACCCCAGACTCCGGCTTCGGCACACCACCCTCACCGTAGGTCTCGGCCATGACTCGGTCGCGGCCGCTTGGGGCCGCAATATGGCGCCGCGGCCGCGCCTGCTCCTCGGCTGGCAGCCGCTCCACTCCGGCTGCAGCCCCGGCTCCTTCCTACTCCCGGGGCCGGCGCCGCCACTTCCGCCTCCACCCCCCTACGGCGCGACCCGCTAGGGCTGCGGGATACCAGGCCACGCTGCCCAAAGGCAGGGATTGGCGAACTCGACGGCCAGGAGGCGGGACAAAAAGCACGGATTGGCGGCGTGAGAGGGGGACGTGCCGAGGGAGGCGGGACTAAGACGAGCGATTGGCTGAGCAAGTGGGAAGGTACCGTACAGAGGTGCTTAGCCGAGCTGAGAAACGGATTTGGTCAGGAGTATGGGTGCAGAGTCGAGACTCCAGATTGGGTAGGAGCGGACCTGGGGGCGGGGACACAGCTGCAAAGAAGGGGCATGGGCAGAATTGACAGAAAGACCCTGAAGAAGAGCGGGTAATGAGCGGGCAAAGGCTCTTTCTGACCTCAAAGGCAAGGATGAAAACTGCGGGAATACGCGCAGGCTAACCTCCCACCTCCCTTTTCAGATGATCTTCCATGAAAACCTCTATTCTGCGATTTATGTCTTCCTCATAGTCCGATTGGCTCATTCCCAGTAGTTCAACTCCCTTCCATTGGTCTAGAGAGGACACTACAACCCGCAACCGGGATGTTCAGTTTATTCCACCTTCTCATTTGCTTGTGTGTGATATCTAAGCTTAGGTGCCCACCTCCAGTACCCAGCTTGGAGCAAAGAGCTTTTAGTGAGTGGAACTCTGCCTAGCAACCACTGACGTTACCACAGTCAGTGGGTTGACTGGCCAAATTCAGAAACCTGGGGAAACATTTCCTTTGTTACCCACCCCCCCCCCAGCGCACCCCACCCCCCCGCCGCCCCCACATAAAGACCACAGAGACCCGCAGTTTGCACTTGGCTGATATATTTGCATAAAGCCGGGAAGGAAAAAAACCCAGCAGGGACAGTGGTAGGCTGAGCTCACTGGCAGTAGAAATCCCATTTCTGAAAAAGAGAAAGGGAAAACAGTGGGGAGAAAACCAGCGGTCACACCACAAAGGATCTAGCGGTTTTAGCAAAAGCTGTAGCAGCAGGGGCCAGGTTTGGCCAAACACATGCTATGCAAATTAGCCCAGAGCCCTCTAAGCTGCACCGCTCAACCTGACATAGACTTAGAAATCCCTCTGCATTTTACAGATGAGAAAACCGAGGCACACAGCTAGGCAGCTGGGGAGCCAAGGGTAGGAGGATCATTGCCCATCATCACAACCCAAGAGTCCCCCCTCCAGATCCCTGCCAGCCCCCAAGAGACTCACATCTGTCTTCACATCAATTTTGCCAGGTTTCAGGGTCTGGTCTTCACGTACGACACTACTGGGGAAATAGCCCAGGCGAGCAGCTAAATCTCCATAGTAATCTCCCTGAACCTGGGGAGGAAAAATTAAAAGCCAGGGTCTGGAAAGATGGCAAACTTATTCCTGCTGAAGACCTCTGCACATTTTTTCTTCCTGGTCTCCAGGTGGCTGGCTCCATCCTTGTCACTCAGATCTCAGCCTCGAGGCACTGTGTGGATGCCCTCCCTGACCACCTGATGTAGTCACCCAGTCTGTACTAATCCTCAAAGGAGCATATATTTGCTGATGTTTTTTGATGGCTTGTCCCTTTCCATTAGAATTAAAGGGATCATTCGCTGTTCTTTCTTCAGTGTCCGTAAGACTAGCACCATATAGTTAGTTCATGCCCTATAATTGCTCAACAAATTAAAAATCAAGATCACAATACCCCCTCCCCCTGCCAAACTATTTCAGTCCACCGCTTCAAATTTTCCCTTTAGGTGGAAAATTAGGGTGTACTCCCACCCCAGCCCCATACCCTTTCCTCTTCTGTTCTCCCAAGACTCACGCTGCCTCCCCAGAAGAGCCGCCCTCGGCCCTTCAGCTTGGAGAAGACGTACACAACTTGGCCCCTGTGTATGGTCAGGAAACGGCAGTCGGGGGCCACGTAGTCTTGCAGGGCCACAGCCATGGAGATGGGGTCTGGGGGAGGAATAGAAGAGAATGACAGCACCTTCCACACAGGCTGGCAATCCAAGCCCCCAGTCCCCCACCCCCCCCCACCCCCCAACTCTTACAGCTGCATTCCTCATCAGCACACAGCTTGCGGTCAGCCAGCTTGGGCATGGCGCGACCCCCGACACTAGGCCCTGAGAAGGCAGACAGCAAAATGATGACACCGAGGAACACTGGCGACCCAGCCATTGTGGACTGTGAGCAAGAGAGTGGCCAGGGTGGAAATGGGGTCTCCAGTTTCCTCCTGCCCTCCCTCTCCCCAGCAGCACAAGGAAACTTGTGTTCTTGGTCTCGTCTCCGCCCTTAACCAGTCCCAAATTTCATCCACACCACCTAGAGGCTGCTACCCAGCCAGAACCATTTCAAGGACAGGGTGAGGGCTGCCCGCCCAAGGAAATACCCAAATAGGCCCAAAGCAGCCCAGGCCACTCCAGGTGCCAGCCACCCCCCCGACAACCAGAGGCCCGGACAGGCAGGTTGAGATATTCGATTCCATCTTGAGTCCACTTGGGTACCTGGGCCCCTCCGAGAACAGAAACAGGGAGCCGGTACGGAAAACTACCTTGGAATTTCCTGTAAAGGACAGAACAAGGCAGCCCTTTGATTCCCAGGAACAGCCCCCACTCCGAAGGACCAAGTATTACATGCCAGGCCTTACTTAGGCTAGGCAACGCTCTACCATAACCACTATTTATCCTCACAAGCCACTTCCCGAATGGGTGACCTGGGCTCAGTTATTTCTCCTTGCTTTTCTCCTCTGTAAAATAGGGACAATGAAAGCTAGCAGTCCTTTAAAGAGCACTCACCCACATACATTTTTATTAACTCAAATGGACACTCTCCGTCACCTCAAGAGGGCTGTTATAACCCCACTCAACGTGGAAATGGCAGTGAGGAGCCTTAAGAAACTGGCCAGCAAGCAGAGGGGCCAGATTGGGGTCCAGGCCCATACCCGTCACTTACTCAGCGTGGAGTTGTCAGTTGTCAAGAGAAAGCGGTGGGAGATTTGATCTCAGGTCTCAACCTCTAAAACTGCCCTTCAAATAGATCCACGGGCCAAGAGCATTCTCCTGAGTGGCCATCTCTGTCCTCAGGCATTCTCACCTTTGGCCTCAAGTCCAAACTTCCATGAGGGGGAAGTAGATTGGGCGCATATGGGCATGGGGATGGGGAAGAATCCACGTGGCACAAAGCCTGGACTGAAACCATCTCTATGCACCCAACACCCATCACCACAACCGTGGGAGAAACCACTGTGCTCAAATGTCCTCTCAAATGACTGGCTTTCCTTGATCACCCAGGAACTGTTCCCCAGCCCTTCTGCCCCACCACCCCCGTCGTTTGTACCAAAAGTGTTTGCAGTTAGCTCATCTGTTTCACTCACCACTGCATGTCCTGTCCCAAGAACAGTATCTAGCACATGCCAGGTACTCGGCAAGCACGTGCTGAATTTATCGTGTTTACTAAGTGCCTGGCAGTGGGTGTGCGTGTTGGGGGCAGTGGCGAGTACCAACAATACCACAGTATTAACCTACAAGGAATTCGCCCCTCACACAGGAAGAAAATGAACCTTAGAGTGGGGACATCAACGACACAAGGGAGCAGCTAAGGAGTCCACCAGGCAGACGACAGAAACCAGGACCCGCTGATCACAGAACCCGTGGTCACCAGTGTGGTGGGCGAGGTGTTTGCATTTGTCTACAATACTTGCCTCTTAGTGAAGACAATCCCCTTCCCCTTTCAGATCCTACGAGCACAAAGACTGTATTTGGTGCTGTGAAGTCTTCACTGCAAATGCTGATGTTCCTCTTTAATAGAAAGAGCAGAGAGGTACCTGGGGGAAGCTCAGTCGGTTGAGCATCTGACTCTTGAGTTTGGCTCAGGTCATGATCTCATGGTTTGTGAGCTCAAAGACTGTATTGGGCCTCTGTGCTGACAGCACAGAGCCTGCTTGGGATTCTCTCCCTCTCTCTCTCAAGATAAATAAACAGATAAATAAGTGAAAATTTAAAAAGAGCAGAGCAGAAGCAGGCTTGGGCTTAGAGCCTTTGCAGAAGATATCCAAACAGAACATTGTCTTCCTGTATTAACTTTTGTGGTCAATTTTCTACTTCTGGCAAAGGATCTCATTTTTCTATCTATATGGCATAAAGGAGGGTCTTTAGCGATTTATGTATGTTTTTTAGTCAATTACAAATTTCCGGGGGTGGGGTGGGGGTGGGCATCTGGGTGGCTCAGGCTCAGGTCATGATCTCAGTTCGAGCCCCGCATCGGCTCTGTGTGGACAGCTCAGAGCCTGGAGCCTGCTTTGGATTCTGTGTCTCCCTCTCTCTCTGCCCTCCCCTGCTTGCAGTGTCTCTCTCAAAAATAAATAGTAAAACATTAAAAAAAAAGTTTCCAGGAGTTGGGTGCCTGGGTGGCTCAGTTGGTTAAATGTCCCACTTTGGCTCAAGTCATGATCTCATGATTGATGAGTTAGAGCCCTCAATCAGGTTCGACGCTGTCAATGCAGAGGCTGGTTTGGATCCTTCCCCCGCCCCCCCCCCCCCGCCCCTTTGCCCTTCCCGTACTCACACACGTTTTGTATATATGTATGTATGTATGTATGTGTGTGTATGTATTTATACATGCACACATACATACATACATACTTTTAAAAATTTTCCAGAGTCCATTATGTGTCCAAGTCTTGATTTTGGTTCAGGTCACGATCTCATGGTTGTGAGATTGAGCCCTGCATCAGGCTCGATGCTGGGTGTGGAGACTGCTTGAGATTCTCTCTCCCCCTTGGGGCACCTGGGTGGCTCAGTCAGTTAAGCGTCCGACTTCAGCTCAGGTGACAGTCTCATGGTTCGTGAGTTCAAGCCCCGCATTGGGCTCTCTGTTGTCAGCGCAGAGCCAGTTTCGGATCCTCTGTCCCCCTCTCTGTCTGCCCCTCCCCACCATGCTCTCTCAAAAGTAAACAAACATTAAAAAAAAAAAAAAAAAAAGATTCTCTCTTCCTCTCCCTCTGCCCCTCTGCCCTTCCCGTGCTCCCTCTCTCTCAAAAGTAAAACAAAATTCCAGATCAAGGGTGTGAGGGACTACTAAGGAAGGTCCCCGTTCGATCTCCCTTCCATTCATAGTTTCAGTTAGATTACACGACTGTCCAACCGGAAACTACATTTCCTAGACCTTCCCCTGCCGCCAGGGCACTGGAGCCAGAGCTGGATTAGTCACCTGTCCCAGGCTCCTGGCTGGAGGGTAGCCGGCAGGGAAGATCAGCAGTGTTTGACGGGGCCACACCCCTTGTGCCTGGTTAGTAGCTCCCCGTGTGGGATGGGGCAGTTCCACCAGCTGCAGTGGCACCTTCCTGGACTCCAGACTGCAGCTCAGTCACAGGTTGCAAACCTGAACTCAAGTGTCCCCAACCCAGGCTGCCACTCCTACTATTCTTCCAATGAGTTCCTGAGTACCCTGTTCCCATCCTTTTCTTCCTGAAGTATCTAGCATGGTTTTTGGGGGACTGCTGCTATGACAGAAAGCATTTTTGTGAAGATTTGAAAAAGGTGAAGAAAAACCTCTTTCTTGGGGCACCTGGGTGGCTCAGTCGGTTAAGCAACCAACTTCAGCTGAGGTTATGATCTTCTGGTTCGTGAGTTCGAGCTCTCCATCAGGCTCTGTGCTGACAGCTTGGAGCCTGGAGCCTGCTTTAGATTCTGTGTCATCTTCTCTCTCGGCCTCCCCTGTTTGCACTCTGTCTCTCTCTCTCTCAAAAATAAACATTAAAAAACAAGAAAGAAAAACCTCTTAACACTCTATCATGTTAGAAAAAACATATAAATCTATAAAATGAATAGTGTACCCTTAAAGGTAGCATCCTTGTGCAGTACACAACCTGCCCAACTGTACATGGCAGCCTAGGTTTCAATTTCCTGCTCTGAATGCTGATGGAGACAAAACAGAAATTTTCCCAAAGTAGTAAAGGTAACTGAAACTTAGACAAAGTTATACCCTATTCTGTGTTTTCCCAAGGTTGCAAACCCCAATACCCTGAGAGGTCCAAACACCCAGAATATTCTGATGTGTGAGAAAGGGAGGCACAGAAAACAAGAAAATAAAAACGACAAATGGTTGTGAAAAACCAAACCTCAAAAAAAACCACTTTAATTCCGACCTAACAGCACCAGGTGCAATGTCTGGGGACAGACTCTGGGTACAATGCTGTGTGGCGACCACTCACTCACACACGGCTCTGAGAAAGCCCCCGAGGGGGGACTTACCTTCAGGGGGCTGAGCCAAGGGGGGAAGGGGTGGCCCCAGAACAGGGGGCAGGGGCAGGCAGGGGAAAAAGGTGCTACTTCTTGGCAAAGGAGATCTTCATGGCATTGTTCTGGGTGATCTTGAAGCCCTGCAGGGCATCGCGAGCAGCCCCTGCCTGTACCTCATTGTCAAACTCCACAAATGCAATATCATGCCGCCCGGGGACCAGTCGGACCTCCTTGAAGCCAGGGAACCTGAAAGAAGAGAACAGACCTCAGGCATCCAGACTTGGCATCTCCTTCTAACGTTTTGGTATCTGGAGCGTAGAGGCCAGGGATGTTGCTAAGCATCCTACAAAGCACAGGATGCTCCCAGTAACAAAGGACTATCCAGCCCCAAATATGCAAAACGCTACACTGAGGAACCCTAACACAAACAGGTACACACAACATAAGCATATCGTTTAAGGAAATACTTCAACGTGAACACCTATGCAACCATAAATAACCTAAACCAAGAAACAGGACACTGCCGCCATGTCCTTCGTCAATCATAACCCACCCACCCCATTCCAGAAACAAACACCACCCTTTTTATGATCGGCTGTTTTTCTCCATCCCTCTTCTCTGCCCTACCTTCCTTCCCCATTAGGCAACCATCTTCAAGTTTACTAGGTATCCTTTCTTCTGCCGCTATTCTTACAAAATACCTATCACTTGGGGCGCCTGGGTGGCTCAGCTGGTTAAGCGCTCAACTCTTTTTTTTTTTTTTTTAATTACATCTTTTTTTTTTTTTTTTCAACGTTTATTTATTTTTGGGACAGAGAGAGACAGAGCATGAACGGGCGAGGGGCAGAGAGAGAGGGAGACACAGAATCGGAAACAGGCTCCAGGCTCTGAGCCATCAGCCCAGAGCCCGACGTGGGGCTCGAACTCACAGACCGCGAGATCGTGACCTGGCTGAAGTCGGACGCTTAACCGACTGCGCCACCCAGGCGCCCCTAAGCGCTCAACTCTTGATTGCGACTCAGGTCATGATCTCACGATTTGTGAGTTCGGGCCCCGCCTGGGGCTCTGTGCTGACAGCTCGGATCCTGAAGCCTGCTTCAGATTCTGTGCCCACCCCCACCTTCCCCACTTGTGCACGCGCTTTCTCAAAATAAACCTAAAAAAAAAAAAAGAAGTTCTTTAGAATGTAAGATCATAAGCAGGGCCACCAGGTGAGCACACACTCCCCTTCCTTCACTAACTAGTGAACAGTTACCCTGTGCAACAGCCAGTGGCCTACACCCTGGCACGCAAGATTTTAAATATCCCCACCCCCAGCAAATGCAGTTCGAGTTGCCAATTATGGCCAATCCAGCCAGTGCTCCATGCCACCTCATGGCTGTTTTTTGTGCACCTTGCATTTCTGACTCAGAGGCTGGAAAGACGAAGCCCAGAACCTTGACTCCCCCACCCCTCACAAAAGTGGAGGAAGGTCCAGCATGCTCAGCTGCTGCTTCCTCCGTTTTTGCCTCCAGTCACTGTCCTGCCTGCAAATCCCAAGTGGGCTCAGGGCTCCACCTGCACAACCCCGAGACTGGTCCCCATGGCGCCATCTCCTGGCCATCGCCCATGGGGCCCCTGCCCAGCTACTGGCCCCACTTACTGGTTGAAAAGCATGGACAGCATGAGCTCGTTGGTCTCCTCGGGCAGGTTGGTGAGGAACAAGATGTGATTTGGTGGATTTTCAGAAAGCTGCAAGGAAGTCAACAGACCCCGTGAGTCTAGTGGGGACTTACCGCCTTCCCATTTCCCACCCCCTGCCCCGCTGGAGTTCCTTCTGGTCCTTCACCTGACACACCTGATGTTGCCTGTCGACACTGCCTCACCCCCATGGGACGATAAGCCACAAAGAGCACTGCTGTATCCATTAGCAGGTGCTGAGCAGAAGTTCACCAAATCAATCTAGGCTCTGGCCACCACTCTAGCCTCACCCTGCCTTTCCGAATCTCTTCCAATAAACATACCGATCCCTCTCTACCCCAGGGCCTGGCCCCACTGCCATGTCCTTATTCTTATCATCTAACGGCACCTCCTCCGGGGGGCCTGCCCGGATCACCCACCCTAAAACAGCACCCCCACCCATCCCTTTCTAGTCCCGTGTTCTGACTGTTTGTATGAGACCCCAGAAGTAGACACTTACAGGCTGGGCAGGTGGCATCTGCCCCGGCATAAGTTGCTGGGGGGGCATGGCCCCTGGTGGGATCTGGCCGGGCGCCAGGCCTGGAGGCGGGATCATGCCAGGCGGTGGCATGTACGGAGGCTGGCCCGGCATGTGGTGCATGATGCGGGGTGCCTGAGTCATCGGGGGCATGCCCTGCAGAGAGAGGGAGGCAGGACTGAGGGGGGTGGCTGACGGGCAGGAGGCAGGTTTGGGGTCAGCAGGAGGCAGAGAGAAGAGGTCATCAGAAGAAACCCTGGATGTGAAAGACAATAGGGAGAAAGATCCAGATTTGGAAAGAGGTGAAAAAGGGACCTATAGAGACAAAGGTCACCCAAAGGGAAATGGATGGAGCAAACCAGACCCAAGCTTCAAGGGCAAACTCAAGCCAGAAAGTTAAAAAAAATTTTTTTTCTAACATAAAAAAAAAAACCAGTCAACATGACCTAACTTTGTTTATCGATATAGGAGCAGAAAAAAAAAAAAAAAAAAGCTGGAAAAAATCAAATGCTGACAATTGTTAACAAAAGGAGTGAAAAGAAACGCTATAATGAGCAAGCTGTACTTTTCCTTCCAAAAATAAACTTCAAGGCAAAAAAAAGGACCTGCAGAAAAAAGAACACAGCGCAAGGCAGAGGTGGACAGGGACAGTCGGGGCAGATGCAGAAAGAGACGGGAGAGGTGGTGGCAAAGGGGGAGAAGGGAGCCAGTCTGAGGGCACACAACTCATGCACCCAGGGGAGATACCCAGGGAAGGCACCCCAGGGAGGTGGGGCTGCTAGAGTTGAAATCACAGCTGCAGACAAAAAAAGGTGGACAAAAAGCTGGGTGCAGAAGAGGAGAGTGAGTAAGAACAGGGAAGCTGGGCAGTGACTCCGACACCGTTGCCGATGCCAGACAAAAGGGGAGCTGGCGTGGGTAAAGTAGGACAAATACAGGGTGATCCGGTCAGAAAAGCCAACGTGGAGACTCAGAAATAAGGAGTAGATGCAATTCATCTATCCTACTAGGGGCTTTCTCGATTCTGTTTAGAAAACAGGACGGCTCTACTTTCTGTGGCCTCACAAAGGTCCCAAAGAGATTTTCCTGTTTCCTTCTAGAATCTTTTTTGTTCTAAGCTGTCACACCGAAGTCTACAATTCATCTCAAGTTAACTGATACAGTTGAGGTAGAAATAATTCTTTGCCTTACAGATACCCAGTTGGCCCAGCACCATTTACCAGCAAAAAAAAATAAATAAATAAAAATAAAAATAAAAATAAAAATGAAAAAGGCCTTTCACTACTGGACCCCAGTGGTAACTTCATAGGCTGAGTAACCACACCTGTGCAGATCTATTTCTGGACTGTGTTCTGTCTGCTTCCTGGTCCATCTTCCTCCCCTTAGGCCAACATCACATCATCTTGATGACTACAGCAGGTCCGCCAGCTTTATTCTCACCTGCCTCGCTTTGCCTTTCCACAGACACTTGGAAACAGACTGCCAGCGCCTTCCCAAAATTCCTGTTAGCATTCTGATTGCAACTGTGTTGAGTTTTAGACCAATGCGGAGAACTGACATCTCAACAAGTCTTGAGTCTCACATCCATTTGTTGAATTCATCTCCCACTTCTCTCAGCGAGATTCTGTTGTTTTGGTGGGGGATTCTACACACCTTCCGTTGGATTTACTCCGGAGCTCTTTTTCAGTTTGGAGTCTACTTCTTTGGTGCTAGCACACGGAAATAAAACTTCTTCCGTACCGACCTTATGTCTGGTGGCCCTGCTAAATTAAATTCGCTAATCCAGAAAAAGTTGATGCGTGGCTTCCTCTGGATTTTCTGCACAGGCATTAACTTAAAAGACACAGGCAGCAGGATCAAGGTCAAGGGGAGGAAAAAAAAAACAAAAAACAAAGGACTGAGACACAGAGAGAGATCCTGAGAAAGCTGGGCAAGCAAGGAGGCATTTCTAAGTGCAGACACCATTACACAGGTGTTTAATCCCTGAGACAGGCGCACAATCTCTAGAAGGAAATGAAGGAGAGGGGGTGTGAACACCCAAGGGGAGACTCCTACACATACACTGTGCCCATAAGCCGGGCCATGAGGAAGGCCTGATGGGGGAAAGAGCAGTATCCCTGGGCTCTGGCTTACCGGGACAGGCCCCTGGACAGCCCCCACCACGGGGGCGGCTGCCCCACCCTGCACGGCCTTCTTAGCAGCTGGGGTCTCCTGGCTCTTGGGCTTCCTCTTCTCCCGCTTGCGGTCCCGCTCCACGAAGGTGCCCTTCATCTTGGCAATGATATCCGAGTCAGTCTTGGCATACTGAATGCGCTGCCAAATAGAGAACAGAAGGGTGAAGAATGTAGGTTTATTTCAAGGCCAAATGGCCCGGGTACAAGAGCAGACCTTCCCAGTCACTCTGAGAGCCATGTTACAGAAATCACCAGCCTCAACATTCTCATCTGTAAAATGGGGACTGTGGTATTTCCCATTCGAAAGGATGAGTCTAAGGACTAAATGAGCTGAAGTGCTTTGAAGAGTAGCTGGCACGTAGTTCGGTCACTGGGTGTTGAAGGGAAAATGGGACAGTCCTGGGCATCGGGCCAAAGGCAGAAAGCCTGAGGAAAAAAAGGGCAACACAGGAACACTGTGCAAGGGGGTTCCGGTCACACCAAAGTTTAGACTCCCAGGCTAATAAATCTCAACCTTAGTCTATGGAGAACCTAGACTCTGTGGGTACAGCAATGAGCCTATCAAAAGGCCCCTGCCCTCATGCTGTAATTCACTGAGGAAGACACAATGAAAAAAGATTAAAAAGTGAATTGGAGGGGCGCCTGGGTGGCTTAGTCGGTTAAGCATCTGACTTCGGTTCAGGTCATGATCTCATGGTTCATGGGTTCAAGCCCCGTGGTAGGGCTCTGTGCTGACAGCTCAGAGCCAGGAGCCTGCTTCTGATTCTGTATCCCACCGCCCTGCACCTCTCCCGCTCATGCGGTCTCTCTCTCAAAAATAAACATTAAAAAAAAAAAAAAAGTGAACTGGAGAAGTGGATGGGAAGTGTTGAAAAAAACTGAAAATTTCAGAGGTGCCTGGTGGGCTTAGTCTGTAGAGCATGGGACTCTCAATCTCAGGGTCAGGAGTTCAAGTCCCACATAGGGTGTGAAACCTACTTAAAAAAAAAAAAAGATTAAGAATTGAAAATTTCATAGGGCGCCTGAGTGGCTCAGTTGGTTGAATGTCCAACTCTGGATTTCAGCTCAGGTCATGATGCAGTTCATGAGATCGAGCCTGGTATTGGGCTCTGGAGACTGCGGAACTTGCTTGGGATTCTCACTCTCCTTCTGCTCCTCCCAGGCTTGTAGGTACACATGTGCTTATTTATGCTCCCTCACTCAAAATAAATAAATGTTTAAAAAAAAAAATTTTTAGATGTGGCCAGGAAAGGCCTCAATGATGTGACCCTGGTGTAGAGACAGAGGAATGGAGGGAGATCTAGGGAAAGAGCCTTCTAGCAAAGGACCAGCAGAGTGAAGGTGTGCAGTGTGTTCAAGGAAAGGCAAGATCAATGCAGACTCGGAGGAAGGAGATAAGATGACAGAAGCAACGGAGGAACTCTGGAGACCTTGGTGAAACTTGGCTTTTTTTTTCCTGAGAAAGCTGGGAGCCATGGAGTGTCATAAGCAGGGAGTGATGAGACTTCACTGGTGTGCTGGAAGAAACGCTGTGGCTGCGGCACAGAGAACAGCCTGTGGGGGAGCAGGGGTCAGAGCAGAGACCAGGTCAGCAGCAGGGGAGGGGTGAGGAGTAGGCAGCGGCGGATATTTTGAAGGTAGGGTTGACAGGCTCCCCGACAGAGCTCACTGGTGCTTGAGTGTTTGATATGGTCCAAGGGGTGATTTGGGAGGCAGAGCAGGGAGGAGGATCAAGTAAGATCGTGCTCTTTATACTTCAAAACCTAATTTCTAGCTGCTCCAGAAAAACATCAGAAGATGTGGCCAAGTCTGGGCTCCCACGCCCAGAGAAAACAGCAGGCAAATCAGTGCCCCCTCCCAACATGGAGGGGAGGGTTCCAGGCTACCCCACGGCCCCCAGGGCCCACTGTCTTCCACAGGAGGCAACCTGCCTGGGACCTGGACACCTGAGCATTGCTTTCCCTACCCAAGGGAGTAGGTTCAGGGAGGCATATTCCAATCAGATGTAACTCAAACACTGGTTAAGAGGGACAAGGGGAAAGGCCCCAGGAACCAAAGATGTCTGCCAGTGATGTGGCAGGAATTCTAGTTCAGGGCGGGCACTTTAAGCCATTCTTCACCTCCCAGAAGGCAGCACCCCCCCCCCCCCCGCCCCCTGGCCAGCCACTTAGTCTCCTGAACACCTGCAACCCACCCGATTCTCCCCATTCACGACCCCCCGCCCTGGTCCTGGCCCAAACCCTCACACCTGGGAAGCTGACCCAGCCTCCCCTAAACTCCCCCCTCAAATCCATTCTCCCAACGGCCAGAGGCAACTCCCTAAACCCTTCCATGGCTCCCCACCACCCGCAGAGTCAAGTCCACTTGCAAGACAAACTCTGGCCCCTGGGCCTGACTTCTGACTTGATCTCCAGGCCATACTCTGCCCCCACTCCCACCCTTTCGCTCCAGCCAAACAGACTTGACCCACTTTCCTAATGTTCTCGGTTATCTAACGCTCTCTCCCCTGCTTCCCCCAGCTAGTCTTTCTCCTTGGAGCCTCAAATCCAGAAAGCCTTCCCTGAACCCCTGGACTGGGTAAGGTGCCTCCTCTAAGCTCTCCAAGCTCTGGGCACCTCCCCCATCCCAGCCCTGACACTTCTAAGAGGTCACCATCTGGGGGCACTGTGTGTCCTCCACCCCCACCCCAGTACAAAGAACAGTGAATGCTGACAAACAGCAAGAGGGACTGCCGACTTCAGGAGACTGGACGGCGGGAGACGGGAGGCCCAGACCCATCCAGTCTGCCACAGCACCGCGGTGCGTGCACACCCTCCACACCCACAGCGCTCACCATGGGCTTGTCGTAGAAGGGGAAGCCCTGCATGGAGCGCAGGGCGTTGGTGGCGCTGCTGACCTCCTTGAAGATGACAAAGGCCTGGCCCCTCATCTTCAGGCTTCGGGAAACCAGGATATCCAGGATCTGGCCAAACTGGGAGAAGATGGCATACAGGGACTTCTTCAGCTCTGCAGGGGGAGGAAGGAAAGCACCCGTGGGTGACTGGAGGTCTTGGTACCTTGTCCTGGGGGTTGAGTTCCTTTTTCAGAACCAGGCATGGCCCAGAATGGACGCCATCAGCCAAAGGCCACGGTGCCACAGGTCTGGAATCCCCAAGAGGCAGCAACACCAGCAGCAGCCAAGAATCACTGGGATGGGTTGTGTGCGCTCCCCTGTGTGCACGGACAGTACTGGTACATGCCTCCTGGGGCTGTCGCATAAAGTACAGGAGCCACACGTAACAAAGGGCACACGGTAAATGCTCGATACACAGGAGCATTCTTTTCTTTGTCACCGGCACCTTGACCCAGGCCTGTGTCACGTGGCCCTGGCCAACATCTCCAATATCATCCGCCCACACTCCACCCCTCTCCCGTTACCTCTAGCCGCACTGGCCTCACAGCCCTTTCTCAGGCCAGTACACACGTGTGGCCTCAGGACCTTTGCGCTGGCTGCTGCCTCCACGGTAAAGACCTTTCTCCTTCTGGTCACCCAGGTCTCAGTAAAAGTGTTCCCACCACAGAGACCTTCCCTGACCACCCTGTCTAAATAAATGCCACCTACCGTCGCTCTCTCCACTCCTTGTACCTAACTGCTTTTCCCTCATGGCATTTCCCACCTCCTGACGTCACGCTGGCTAACCTGCCGTTTAGCTATCCTGAAGAGCCACAAGCCTCTCCACTGTTTACTGCAGTATTCCCATGCTCAGTGCAGGCTGTAGCACCCACGCTTCTCCAAAAACAGTTGTATGAATAACAATACCACTAAACGTCTTTTTACGGAAAGAACTTCACTAAATTCTCACAACCGCTTCCTGAGGCAGCAACTGTAATGGTCTCACTTTTTTAATAACATGGAAATAGGCTCTCAGAGGATTTGTCACTGGCTCAACAGGAGTGTCCCGAAGGTACCGGGAAGAGCCTTAGAGAGCTGGGATGGGGGCCAGGACCCAAGTCCATCTGAACCCATAGCTCACTAACAAACTGCCATACCTAACAGAATAGAATACCGGGGCCCCTGGGTGACTCCGTCGGTTGAGCATCTGACTTTAGCTCAGGTCATGATCCCACAGTTTGTGAGTTCGTGAGTTTGAGCCCTGCTTCAGGCTCTGTGTTGACAGCTCGGCACCTGGAGCCCGCTTTGAATTCTGTCTCCCTCTCCCTCTGCCCCTCCCCTGCTCACGCTCGGTCTCTCTCTCAAAAATAAAATGTTAAAAGAAAAAAAATCTCATACAGAAAAGGCACCCGAGCTGAAGATACTTGCTGAAAGACTAGGTGAGGAAAGAAAAGAAAATTCAGGAGAGGGTGGGGTCAAGAGGGAAGTAAAAGGTGTTCTGGCGCAGTTAGCCAAAAATTCCGCTGACACCTTTCTGGTGTTGGTCTCCATCCGCCACACCCGTGAACCCAGTTTGAGGCTCGGCCATTCCCCCGGACTCTGGGCCTCTCTCTTTCCCTTCTCTCCTGCCCACTCAAGTTCACCCTCCACACATCGTGTCCCTCGCCTGGCTCCCAGATGCCCTCAGAACAAAGTCTATGGGCCTATCCTCCCACAAGATCCCATGAGCTATCAGCGCACTGCTCACTGGAAGGTTCTGAGTCCCAAGCCTCAGTCACACACAACTACTTGGTAGTTTCCAGAATAGCCTGGGCTCTCTTTTGCCCCTAGACACCATCATATGTTGGTCCAGGTTCAGAACGCTCTTCTCCCTCACATCATATATACTGTTTCTTCGACCTGGAAGGCTTTTCCAAGACATCTCCTCTTCTACGAAAGGGAACAAATCCCTCTACCTAGGTGCTCAAACCCAGTCCTGATCACTCTGGTTGTGCTTCCCAATCATGGCCCTGGCGACTCTGGGGTATCACTGTCTGGAAGCAGGTCTGTCTTTCCCAATGGAATATGGCTCCATGAAGGCAAAACGGGGAATGTCTGTCACCGGGTGTTTTCCCAGCATCATAGAGAACTGGCTGAGCATGATACTCTAGGAGCATATAAGGGATTTACGTGGCTTGTTTTTCTTTCTTCAACAGTAACTTTATTGGTAACCTCAAAACTTAATCCCAGCAAGCTCCATTGGTTCTCCCAACAATTGTCTTAAGGTGATAATAAGAGCTAAGTTCCATCCAGCCCATACTAACTGCCAGGTACCATAAAAGTCAACACTGTTTGGATGTTTAGCTAATTTAATCCACGTAACATCCACGCAAAGAAAATATTAGGAGTTTGCTCAATTTTCAAATATAGAAAATAAGGTTCAATCAAGGTGATAATGTCAAAAATCAAGTTTAAAAAAAAAATTTTTTTTAACGTTTATTTATTTTTGAGACAGAGAGAGACAGAGCATGAACGGGGGAGGGTCAGAGAGAGAGGGAGACACAGATTCTGAAACAGGCTCCAGGCTCTGAGCAGTCAGCACAGAGCCCGGCGCCGGGCTTGAACTCACAGACCACGAGATCATGACCTGAGCCGAAGTTGGACGCTTAACCGACTGAGCCACCCAGGCGCCCCAAAAATCGAGGTCTTAAGCAGAATCCCGTAGTGGTGGCCTCAACCACTTTACCTCGCTGCATGACCCTGGGCAAATCACATCATGCCTGAGCCTGTCTCCTCATCTGAGAAACAGGAGTAATAGCTCCTTCCTGCAGGTTTGTTGTTGAAAATTTACTGTAACAGAGATTTACATACCAGTACCTGGTAACAGTGTTAGTCATCGTTACTATGATCTCATTTTCTTTTTGAAATTAAAACCTATCCATTGTGGGCTGATCGGGGAGAACAAACACCACAGTGACCAAGACAATCCCAGAGCTTACCCTCATGCTCACGTAACAGCCCAGAGCAATCAGGGCTTGAGCGGGAGATGTCCAGGGCCTATGGGAAGTCAGAGGCAGGCACCCGAGGGGAAAGAGGATGGGGAAAGCTTCTTGGAGGCGTCCTGTGAGCTGAAGCCTTGAAGGATGGACAGTGACCAAGTTGATGGCCAAGCTGATAAGATGAACTGAAGGAGTGTTAGAGACACAGAATGCAGCGTGGGCAAAGGCTCAAGGATTAACCCTAACAGTTTGGCTGGCTAGAGAAAGGGAAGGAAGAGAAGTGAATGCTGGAGGTGGAAGAGTGCGAGGTAACCTGGAATCTGGACTATCCTGAGAACTCACCATCCTTCTTGATCTTCTCGTTGAGGTTGTTGATATAAATAGTGTGGTTGGGGCGGGTCTCGGGAACTGCCATGGAGAGAGGTGCCGAGGTAGAGCTGAAAGAAGGAAAAAGGTTAACTTCAGCCCTGGGTTTCTCCGAATCCTTTGCCCCAAAGCGGGTTTAACGGGCTGCTCAGGGATCTTCCTTTCACGAGGAAGCCAGGAGAGGCGGGAAGGAGGCAGAGATTGGAAAACAAAGCGAAAGCAGGACACGGCTCCGCCTCCCCGCGTGGGAAATCTCGAGAGGTTTACTACGAGTCCCAGGATGCTCTACGGAAACCAGTAGGCGGAGCGTCCTAAGTGGCAACTCCCATAGGCCCACGAGCTCAAAGGGCGGCCCAGGAGAAAAAGTGCGAATGTAAGAGCCAGTTAAGGAGAGACAACTCCGCGGCGCCCTAACCTCGCGCAGCGGGAAAATAGTTTCTCCACAGGAGGCACGGGAAAGCCCAGGCGCCAAGCGCTCCGCCCGCCCGGCGTAGATGGCCGCCTGCACCCCAGATTACTCACCAACAGAGGCGCAGCTCACGCAAGTGTCGCCTCCTACGTTTCTGAGCCGACTGTAAAAGCTTCCTCTTCTGGTCCCGCCCTTGTCTTTCTGCAAGCCAATCCCGTGCCGAAACTCAGCAGCTTAACCAATCAGAGTAATCCTCGCCCCTTCGCCCAAAACTTGCCAATCAAACCGACATTTGGGTTCCCGCCTCGGCCGAAAACGCCCCACCGGACCCTCCCCTGGGGGTCCACGGACCAATCAGTGAAGGCCGGGCCCCCTCACGCGCTTCTTGCCAATGGAGAAGCCGCTCGCGCTTCAGTCTCTTCCGGGGGCAGTCCTTTGATAGCTTCTCCTCTCCCCCACCGCCCTGCCTTCTCTCGTCACGTGACGCCACTGGGCCGGACTCGGGTCGCGAGTACTACCACGTGATATGGGAAAAAATGTGTGCTGCGGCCACCATTTTGCTGGAAGAGGAGGAGCGTTTTATTTTCAGGCTCCACTACCTATCCCGGCGGTGTTGCGGCTCACAACGTCCTCCGATCCCTGAACCTTCCCCAGCCCACGGGACTTTTCCTTTTGCGCTCTGATTCCAGGACCTTCTCTACGACTAAGCCATTCTCCCTGCCGGGTGTCCTTTTGATCTCTTGACCTCTGATTCAAAGGTCAGCTTGAAGGTTCCGAACTCGGGCCTGGAATGTGAGGGGTTACAGAGCCTAAATTCCCTAGTCTCTAGCCCTGGGCCCCGAAGTCCCACCCCGTAGGGCCTCGCCCCAGGTCCTATCCTTCGTTTTCCCAAAACTGACTCCCGAGTTTCCAGACCTGGCCCGGGATGATACCGTAACTTTTACTAAATTACCCTCCTTGAGCCTGGCAAAGCAACCGCAAACCACAAATCTATTCCCGGATAAAAGACCACTCCCTGTTAACTGTTAGATCTCTGATGATACGGGTCAGCCTAACCCCTGCTCCCCTAGTTCCACATGTCAGTCCTGATCCTTTTAATCCCACTGCTCAGCACCCAAGTTCTGGAACTCTGCTGTAAAACCTTCAGAACTTCCATCCCTGCGATTAACTCCTTTTAGAGGATCCATCCCTCTCCCATCATCAAATCTTCCAGGCTATGCATGCTGTAGGAGACCCAAAAATGAGTTCTCCACGCTCTCCTCCCCTAGAGCCCCCAGCCCCTTCTCCAGGAATCCCTGTTCCCCAAGGGCCCTTCACTCCACTTCCTTCTCTGCCCCCAAACCTGCCCAATTTAGCTTTGCTGCCCCCTGCCTCGAGTCTCCAGACCCCTATTCCCCCACCACCCCCATTGCCGCCTCCACCCGCCGTTGGGGGGCCGGCTCCCCCTCATGTCTTCGGTCTAGAGAAGAGCCAGCTCCTGAAGGAGGCTTTAGAGAAGGCCGGCCCAGTCCCCAGGAGCAGAGATGACGTGAAGAGGCTCCTGAAGCTGCAAAAGGACCGGTAGGGTCTCACCGAACCACCTGTCCGCAGATCACTTCTGCCATCTCCTCTTGGGGTTTCCCATTTCCTCAAGGTCAAACAGCCTGAGTGCTTCAGCCCCCTACTTAGACCTGTTCAGTGGTGTGCCTTCACCAAAGAAGAGAGATCCTGCCCTCACAGGCACCTAGTCCAGCAGCAGAGACAGATCCCTCCCTCACCAGTGACAGAGCTGTAATGAGGGAGTCCTGAGGGATCACAAGGCCAAGGCTGGCGGGGGAGGTGTTAGTGGGGCCTGCCTGGAGAAGGGGACCCCTGAGAGCTATCCTGTAGTTGCAGGGGTATGCGATGAGGGGAGTAAACAAACTGTTCAGAGGTGCGGGCTGAAATGGAAAGGTGTTCTTTTCAGGCATCTGCAAATATTTCTTTAACAGGATGGTGGGGGGCAGGTAGTAAACATGGGGTTCCACAGGTGGACCGGAGCCAGATCACGCAGAGCACGGGCGCCACGTGGAGGAAGGTGGACTGTCCTGAGGGCACCGGGGAGCCATTGAAGGGCTTTGCACAGAAAGGGAGGCTACCTGAGGGGAGTAGGGGTGGTAAGACAGTCAGGGGGCCCAAGAGACCCAGGCAGGAGGAGGCTAGACCTGGCCTTGGGGCTGTGGTGGGTGAGCCGATACAATGAGTTACTCAGACCCATGGAAGAAACCCCCAGCTCTCTAGATAAGTTTATAATCTGTTCTAAATGCCCTAACCAAAGGGAGGCAAATGTAATGCAAGTAACAATCACCCGTTATTCCAGGTCTGCCGTTTATCAGGCCCTGTGCTAAGTGTTCTTAGGTATGTACTTTATCCTCTCAGTGATTCTATGAGATAGGAACTATGATGTCATTTTCCAGATAAAGAAACGGGAGGCTCAAGAAGGTGAAGTCACTTAGCCAAAGAGCTTAGAAGAGGGAGAGCCCAATTTGCATTCAGGCGGCTTTTAACCACTGTGCTGTGATAACACCTTTCATCCGGAGGGTGCCCCAAACTGGGAACCAGGAGCTTTAGGTTCCCCCCCACCCCAGTCTTGCACTTGGAACAGAAGTACTGTGTAAGCAAGTTGCCCTTCCCCTCCTAAGCCCTGGGGCAGGATCGGGATCAAAATTTTCGGAGTGGCCCCCCCCCCAAGGGTGGGGCTGGGCAGGCCTGCGAGGGCTCATTAGCAGGGTGATCTCTTAGGCCGTGAGCATGTTGTTACCTGTTTCTACTCTAGGCTGAGTTAAGGAATCTTCATCCCTATTTGACAGGCACGGGAAGGGGGGAAAAAAATCGCAGGAAGCGTTTAGGTATAGAGACACCTCTTTGAGAAATGTTCTCTAATTAGTCCATTTTTCTGGCTCCTAGTTGCAAAGCTTTTACACGTCTGTCCTTTGCTCCTTCAATAACTGAGAGAAGGAGCAGGGAGGGAGCAGAAGGTGGAAGAAGGGTTCCCACTGAGCAGATGAGGAACACTGAGGCCCCGGGAAGGGAGAGGTGTCTCCTCAGGGGAGAAGGAAGTCTTCATCAGAGCCTGGAGCTGCCCTCAGGCTTTAGGACAGCCAGGCCAGGCGCCTTTCACCACCCCTCAACACCACTGTTGCAGGATTTTTTGCCACAATACCCGGGGTTTATCGTCTCGCAGCTTCGAAGAGTGAAGAGGTGGACACATAATGAGCAGCAGGCAAAAGTTTACTGGAGTATAAGATGAGAAAGTAAGAACAGTACGAAAGTGCTCTTTGCAGAGGGGACCTTTGAAAGTGAACGCCCAAGGACTATAGGCAAGGGTCCTTGTTTTCTAAGAGAAGTCGCCCTCCCCGCCCTTCCGCCTTGTTCCTTCTCAGGTTATTGGCTGGACAACTCTAGGTGCTGGGTTGTCCACTCCTGATTGGCTCGTTTCCATTGTAAGAGGGGTGGTCTATGGCTCCACCGTTCCTTGTGGGTTGTAAGATTTTAGGGTCTGATATTTAGTTGGGTCTTTTGTCAAATTCCTGAGGGAGTAGGTAGTGTCTGTTAACATTCTTAAGAGGAGCCTTACCCCTGGTGGGGGGGGGGGGTGGTTGCTGTGGTCAGACACTCCCAGCATTGTGCCAAAATATGTCTCTCCCCACCCAGGGACCTCAGGTCCTAATCCTTTCCCTCTCTGCCTGTTTTATCCTATTTTTTTCCAATCATACTGTTGACCGGCAGACCTCAAGGGGGGGACCGAGGAGCTGGTTCCCCTGTGACCTGAGCACGGCTCTTATTCAGTTTCAGAAGTGACTTGCAGTGGATCCTCTTCTGTGCCGACCTGCCCTCCCTCATCCAGGAAGGCCCTCAGTACGTGCCCTGATCTGGGACCCCAACCCCTGTCTGCCTTTGCTGTGCTTCCAGAGAACCTATCTGTAGGGTGGGGGGCGTGGGTTCATCCCAGCCCGCATGAGGCAAGGAGGAGGGGTGGGAAAGGGGGAACTTGAGGGGGCGGGGGTCCAGGGTCTTCATCTCTGACTCCGCTTCTTCCGCACCTCCTCCTCCTGAAAGCCCAGGTGACTTTCCCCACCCTCCCATTGTCCCTGCAGCCCTCCAGCCCTGGCCACAGGCCATGGTCTCCCTCTCCCCCAGGAAGGGGGAAGTGAGGTCTCCCCACCGGGCCTGGGAGAAGGAGGGAAACCCCCAGTGCAGTAGACCTGTTCCCCACATTCCAGCTTCCGGGACAGAGAGGGCCCGGTAAAGACCCGACTTAGGGGTTCAGGGACTGGGCTTGTCTCTCTCCAGGTGCGGGCTGGTGGCCTTGTGGATGGCAGGCACGCTCCTGGCACCGCCCAGCGGCATCCCCCTGGAGAGACTTGTGCAGATGGCCGTGGACAGAGGCTACACGGCCCAGGGAGAGATGTTCTCCGGTGAGTTGGGTGCAGAAGGGTCGCAAGCCAGGCGTGCAAGGAGACCCCGTTCCGTTCTTCAGGCCCTTCTCCCCACCCAGTAGAGTGTTATGAGTTGGACTCTGGAGACAGGATGTCTTCATTCCCCCGCCCAGCTCTGCCACCTCCTGCCAAGTGGCTGTGGACACGCAGCTTGCCGTCTCTGTGCCTCATTTTCTGCATTTGTACAAAGAGGTGGCGGTTATGGTGACGATTAAAGGCGCCGCTCCTCAGTTAGCCCGTGGCTTGGAGCCAGGCACATGGTGATCTTTCTGTCTGTGTCGTCCTGCAGTGGCCAACATGGGCAAGCTGGCCCAGGAGGCACTGGGCTGCCAGGCTGAGTTGCTCTGCGGTGGCCTGGGTGGTCCCAACAGAGACCGTGTCCTGCGGCACCTCGTCTCCGGACATCCCTTGCTCATCCCGTATCCCAGGGCCTAGAAGGGAGCTGGGTGGGGATGGGGAAGGGTCGTTCCCAGGACCACACTGCAGCTTTGGCCTTAACCCCGGTGGCAGCTACGACGAGGACTTCAACCACGAGCCGTGTCAGAGGAAGGGCTACAAGGCCCACTGGGCAGTGAGCACAGGTGGGTCTTCCCTCCCGCATCCCTGGATGTCCCTAGTCCCTGTCACCCCTACATTCTCACCCTTATGCTGGCATTTCACCCATACTTGAGGCAGGGACTGGGGCTGGGCTGTCCCTGTCCCAGCAGGGTACTCAGCAGGGACCTGGCAGGGAGCAGGTGACTCAGTATCTGCCAGTCACCGTTTCTGTAAACAGAAGCTCAGAGCATTGACTTCAGAATCAAACAGGACTCGGGTCTGGTCCAGCCACTTCCAGGCTCTGTGACTCTGGGCTTCCATTTCTCCGTCTGGAAATCAGGATGACGGTGGGCAAAGTACATAAAATCTGAACGACGCAGGCACATTGCTCGTGTCAGTAAACAGCGATCGGCCTGGTCATTCCCAGCTGCCTACAAGAAAGCTGATTCGCACGTTAGGTGGCCTGGATTGAGGCTCCCCCCATGCCAGGGTCTATGGCCTCGAGGGCTCCACTGAGCATTGTTTTTGTTTTTTGTTTTTTTCACTAGACAGCAGGAGAGGATTGGGTGATTGATGCTTGCTCTGTTTAATGCCACCTCCCCTCCCTGTGCTACCAGGCTGGAGGAGGCGGGACTTTAAAAAGCCTGGAGCCTGGAGCCAGATACCCTGGGTCAGTCCCAGCCCAGCTGTGTGCCCATGGCCCACTGACTTCTCTGTAATGTGGTGTGAGGGTGGTACCACACCTACCCTGAAGGGCTGTGGTGGGGAGCTCACTCCAGCTCACAGCCTCTGCTCTCCTCCTAGGGGTCCTGCTGGGGACGCAGGCTGTGCCAGGCCTCGGCTATTCTGAGGACCCCGAGCTGCCAGGTCTGTTCCACCCAGTGCCCAGCACAGCCCGCCAGGCGCCATCCCTGCCAGAGGAAGGTTCCCCAGGAGCCGTCTACCTTATCTCCAAGCAGGGCAAGAGTTGGCATTACCAGCTGTGGGACTACGACCGGGTCCGGGATAGCAACCTGCAGCTGACAGACTTCTCGCCCTCGCGGGCCGCTGATGGCCGGGCATACGTGGTGCCCGCTGGAGGGGTGCGGGCCGGCCTCTGTGGCCAGGCCCTGCTCCTCAGCCCGAAGGACTCCAGCTGCTAGCCTGCTGCATCCCTGAGCCAGGTGACAGGGCCCCCGGCCACAGCTCAGCTCTGTCACCATTTGAAGAGTGCCCCAGTGCCCTTTTTCCAACAGCCGTGGGAGTGGGCTCTGTTCCTGAGGACCTCCAGCCAGAGATCCTCCATGCAGAGGCCCCCTCCCGCTCCCCGTATGTCTCCTTCTCCCACACTCGCCCCCAGTAGTAAGCCCCTACTGTGTGGCTGGGGGCAAAGCCAGGAGCAGCTAGACAAGCTCCCTGTCCAGGAAAGACACTGACCACAGCTCAACCCGCAGGTCTCGTCTGTCCCACCTGAAGGTTGCAGCCAGCCATTTTTCACTGGTGATCATCCTCCTCTTTCTGGACTGGAGCCTTCTCACTAGACCCTTTGCTGCCTCCCAGTCTGTTCCCATGGAGCCTAGGAAGCCTTGCTTTTTAAAATGCAAACCAGGGGCACCTGGGTAGCTCAGTGGGTTGAGCATCGGACTTTAGCTCAGGTCATGATCTCACAGTTCGCGAGTTCAAGCCCTGCATCAGGCTCTGAGCCTGCTTGGGATTCTGTGTCTCCCTCTCTGCCCCTCCCCTGCTCATGCCCTGTCTCTGTCTCAAAAAGTAAATAAAAACATTAAAAAATTTTAAATGCAAACCAGGTGGGGCGCCTGGGTGGCTCAGTCCATTGAATATTCCACTTCAGCTCAGCACTGTCATGATCTCACGGTGCGTGGGTTCAAGCCCCACATCGGGCTCTGTGCTCACAGCTCAGAGCCTGGAGCCTGCTTGGGATTCTGTGTGTGTGTCTCTCTCTCTCTGCTCCCTCCCTCAAAAATAAGTAAGCATTAAAATGCAGACTAGGTCTCAACACTTGCCTCCAGAGAAGCTTTCCAGCAGCAACTTGTTGCTCGTGGGAGGGAGTCTCCCAGCCCCAGCTCATCTCTCCTGATCTCAGACTGTTCTTCCTCACACTTCAGGCCACTAGCCTTACTGGCCTTTCAGGTCCCTCGAGTGTCACTTGCCTGCCCCTGCCCCCCTGCTGAGGAGAACTCCATTCTCTATTTTGGCCTCTCTTTCTCAGGGAAGACTCCCTAGCCCCAGGCTAGGCCCCTCCCTGATCTTGGTGTTCTGATTGAGAAACTGGACAGTAAGTGCTAACTTATCAAATTCTTCAAGTTAGGAAGGTAGTAGATCCTCCCCCATTTTACAGATGAAGACACAGGGACCTGGAGAGGAGCAGCCGCTGGCCTAAGGTCACATCCTGGCTCCCAAGCGGCAGCACCAGGATCCCAACCCGGCAGTTAGTGCCTAGAAGACGTGGAGAAAGGTTATTCACTGAATGAATACCTGTTGCCTCCATTCTGGAAGGGGAGGAACAGGTTTGCCTTGGTCACTCGTGTAGCCCAGTGCCCAGCAAAGGTACGGTGTTTCTAATCAGGAGAGGGGTATCCCCGCCCTGGCCACTCTGCACCAGCCCGGACACCCCGGTTGGCACTGTCCAGTGCACTGTCCTGGGAGTCCCCCGAGGGCACAGCCTGGAGCTGTCTTGGCCACTAGTATGTCCCTCACATTGTCCGACACAGAGCCAGGCACCTGAGTAGCAGCTTGGTAAATGCTGAATGAGTGAACCAGCCTGCTCTGCGCCCGAATCTCTCCTGAACGGGTCATCACCCCATTACCCCGCCCAGCGCTAATGGTGAAATTATGAGCTTTGAGCCCACACGCCCCAGATGCGAAAGAAAAAATCCACAAAGTTGACGCTGAATGTGATTTATTGGGGCGTCGTCACAGGGGGAAAGCACATGAAGCGATTTTGCCTCCTGTTCCCCAGCGCTGCCCCAGCTAACGACTACCTCTCATATAAATAAGTATAAAGACAGTTTGTAGAAAAAGGAGCATGCCTCCTCAGGCCTGGAAGACACATTAGAGCTTCAGCTTGGGGAAGAAGGAGGTGCCTGGTTCCCAGCCTCCTAGACTAGGAAGCCCAAGGTATGGGTGCAGGAGGAGGGGGACGGAGGGGCATCACCCACACCTGAGAAGGTGCTGGGGTCTTTGGTTTGGACCAGGCGGCAAGCCCTCGGTCACAGCCACCTACCCTGCATCTCTAGAGGAAGGCAGCTCTGATTCCCAAGCCGCCTCTTCTAGGTCTGAAAGCCCTTCCTGCCACCAGTTGGCTAGGAGCAAGGGAAAGGGGGTCAGGGGTGGGAGGAGGGGGTCCCAAGGCTGAGGCTGGTGCCCGAGGAACGAGGCTGTGCTAGTCAGTGCTGGCACAGGACGTGGCTGTGGCCTGGGTCGGCAGGGGGTCAGCAGAGTTCTCTCAGGAGTGGGGAGGATCCCATGGGGTCAGGGGAGGGCAGGACAGAGAGAACTGGGTCCCCGCCCAACAGCAGCAGCTCTCAGACCTTGTGGTGTTACACCCTCCTGAACCTCTGTCAGCGCTGGAATGGCCCCAGACGAACAGATGGGGTTGTGACTCTCCCAGGCAGACAGGTGGCTCCTGCATTTGTTCACAGGTGAGGTCTGGTTCCCCCAGGCGCCAGAGAGGAAATTCACCCTTCCCAGGCCTCCGGGAGCCAGCCTGCAGCCGGGAGAGGACTGACAAGGAGACGGTGATTACAGTCATCCCTATGGCGAGAGGCACGTCGCCCCTCAGAAACCTTCCTGGCTGGTCAGAGGGCCCAGTCTGTTTCTGATACAAGGTGGGATGCAGCCATGGCACATCCCCTCTCCAGTCTTCAAAACCTCTGTATCATGAAAGGGGCGGGCGCTGCCTGGGCTCCAGGGCCCTCCGGGCCTTCCACTCATGTCTTGCGTGGTGAACAATGCAACCTCTCCTAACCCCGAGGTCAACCCCCACGGCCAATCTCGGGGCACCGCCAGCCAGATGGGCACCATCCAGTAAGTCAACCCAGCAGTGGGCAAGTGGGTCAACCCTGGGCCAGCCCCTGAAGGAGGCGGATCAGGTTGTCCAGACCCCAGAGGTACCCATCCTCACGGTTGCCCTCAGCCCAGGGCAGTCGGTGGCTGAGCGTCTGGTGGTCAGGCAGGGCTACCGTCTTGCCAAAGTCGATCATCCAGACCCTGGCCAGGCCAGTGTGGTCATGCACGAAGAGGAGGGAGCTGCCCACCACCTGCAGGGACAGAGGAGGGAGGTTAGGGGGAGGGGCAGGCCCTGGCTTGGGCCCCCTCCCCAACAGGCAGCTGAGCAGGGTGCTGAACTCTGGAGCCTGAACTCAGGCTGTCTGGGTTCAAATCCTGGCTCGGCCACTTAACTGTCTCGGTGGCCTTGGGCAGGTGACTTAACCTGTCTGTACTTCCGCTTGCTCACATACAAAGTGGGAATAAGGGAATAACCGTACCATTTACTCAAAGGCTGCCCTGCACGTTACATGTGGGAATTCATCCGTATAAGCTCTTAGAACAGTTGCCAGTATAGCAAACAGATGACAATGTTAACCATTACCCTTTTCCAAGCTGGGGTACAAACAAACACCTGCAGAATCTTGCACGGGAGAAGCGGATAATGTCTTCCCCTTGGAGAACTGCTCAGACCCAGCAGAGGGCTGCTGGTGACCCTAGGGCACGGGGCTTCCATTCTCTAGACCTCAGTTTCCCCATCTGTCGAATGGTGATGCTAAGGTCATTGCAGCATTCCATGAAGAACTTTGCAGTGCTCGACACACCGCCCTCGGTAGATGCTGGTTTGGGTTTTTTTGGGGTTTTTTTGGCTTTGTTTTTTAGAAACAGTACTTTTGTTGCCTCCATGTGACTCCAGGTGGGCAAGCCCCTCCCCTTTTCCAGTCGGGTTTCAAACTCCACTGCTCCCAGAGAACCCAGGTGACGGGGCAGGTGAGCAGGTGGCTGGCAGAGGAGGCAGCCTCCACCCCACTCTGGCCTGCTGGCATATGGTGAGCAGCCCGGTGCTGCCACGTCTCCCAAAGTGCCAGGTAAACCGGAAGTCTCATGTTTTAGATGTTGGCAGCTTATTTTTTAAAATGCTAAGTCACCAGGTGGGTGAAACCGAACATGAGCACATAAGGGATGAGGTCCCCAGGCCTCCTCTTTGTGACTTGTGTGTAAAGCCCAAGGGCAGTGATGAGGACGGCAACGAGGATGACATCTGATGATAATGAACATGACGGTAACAGCTGGCACATGCTGAGGGTTTACTGTGGGCCATGCTCCCATGTATATAAACCTGCTTCATCCTCCCCACGCCCACGGGGCAGGTGCTCTGTTAGCCCGTCCTGCCTGTCAAGGAGATGGGTCTGCAGAAACACTCCCAGGCGCAGGTGGCTGAGGTGTGTAGGGCAGGATTCGAACCCAGGCAGCCCGACTCCCAGATCAAGGATCTTTCAGGAGTCGCCAGGAAAAAGAAGTGAGGGGGACCTGACAGGGGAGGTGGAAGAGCTTGGAGAGAGGAGGGAGAGGGAAAGGACACACGCTGTGACATCCCCACCTCATAGACCTGCTGAGACGGCCCCAGACTTCCAGAGACACGCGGGCTGCAGAAGGGAGGGATGGGGGAGGGGGGGAGCCACCAAGTAGGAATGCAGCCACGGATAGTTGGAAATAATTATGATTACAAAATAATTTTAAGAGCAAGGAGTTAAATGTACTTCCATGCTCCAAAGGGCACTCGACAGTTGCTGGTCTCACACCTCAGCAGCCCTGCAAGGAAGGCACCATTGTTCTTCGTGTTAGGAGGAAACTGAGGCCTTAGAAAGTAAGTCCCGTACCCAGCGTGGAACAGCCTTCATTCCAGGCCACCTGTCTTGAGCCCCTGAAATCCCCTTTGCTGCCTACCATCAAAAAGCAACCCCCAAACCTTGGGGGTTCCTTTTAATAGCCTTGCCTGGTAATCTGTCAGCTGTTTGCCAGGCGCTGACCCCCCCCCCCACTGAACCCCCAACTCCCCACCTCCCACCACCCTCACACACGTGGCCTTCTGCTCCCCATGGCAGCGGGGGCTCGCACCTCATGGGTCTTGAAGAAGGGGGAATTCTCCAGAGCCTCACGAAGTTCTTCCAGGCGCGCCACGTACTTTCTCTGTGTGAGAGGGAGCGTTTCACGGTCAGCACAGGGACTTTGTGGGTCCTTACCCACCTTGAGGCCTGACCTCATCCTATACCCTCAAAGGAGCAAGCAGACCACAGCCAGGAGGGGATCAAAGGAGCCACGGGGAAAATGGGTGGTGGGTGGGGGCTTGGATACTGGGGTAACACAGACAAGAGTGTGGTTGGGAGAATACGTGGATACTCATAATTCCTAGCAGCTCCTCCCACCAAGAGTGGAGTCGAGTCCCTTTAATTTCGGCTGGGTCAGAAGATTTGCTTTGGCCAATAAAACATGGTGGAAATAATGGTGGCCATTCTGAGCTCAGCCAATCAAGACACTTTACAATTCCACTTGTTCTCGGGGCCACCTGTTTCTACGCTGAGAACAGCCCAGGCTAGCTTGCTGCATCATGAGAGGCAAGCGGCCAAGTCGTGAGCCAATCACCAGACATAGGAGCAGGGCCCTCCTAGACCAGCCAGCGCTAGCCAAGCCACCAGCTGACCGCAGATGGTGAGCAACGCCAGCCAGTATTGGCCATCCTCGGCCTAAAGCAGAAGACTGTTGCCTTACAAGCAGCGATGATGGCGGGGGGCTTGAGCTGCTAAATACAGGGCCCGGTGTCCCGCTCACCAGGATTCCACGGTTCCCGTCCACAAAGTCCTCTAACACCTTTGTCACCTGCTCCAGCTCCCGTGTCTTCTTGAAATTGGTGTTGCAGGTCCCATTGGCTTTCTGCAGGGCAAGGGGTGAAGGCCCAGTATCACCTTTTCCTTCTCACGCCCAACACCAAGCAGCCTCAGGCATTTCCTGGGACCTCCTGCCTGCCCCTCACACTTGCTGGTTATTCAGGGGGAGCCAGCCCACCTGCTCAGCCCAGTTCAACCCAGCCCCAAATCACACTCCAGAGCAACCAGTCCTTCTGAGTCCAACGTTGAACCCCCTGGTTGAGCCGGTTTAGCCAAGTGGGCTTTGGAGAAGGGTAGATCTGGCTTTGAACCGTGACTCTGCTACTTCCTAGCTGGGCAGCCCCAAACAAGCCACCTCACCGCCCTCAGCCTCAGTTTCCTCACCTGGAAAATGGGGACTGCGTTGCTATTGACAGCCTAAAGCTGGTATAAGGATTAAAGGAGACTGGATATGTAGGATGCAAAGCACAGTGCCTGGCGCACAATTAAGTAAGCACTCCATAAATGAGACTAATAATTTTTATGTCTGAGGGGGGCACAGAGAAGCCACCTGAGTCATTCTGCCACACTGTGCCAGGTGCTGTGTGGGTGCTGATAACATGGAGGTAATAGGACAGACACAGTCAGGTGAAGGAGGCAGGTATAGAACACTAAAATCATCACAAAGGGAGAGAACACAATAATAGAATATAGGGAGCCATGAGGAGGTAAAGAGAGGGCCCTGATTGAGCAGGATGGAAATTAAGGTGGGCTTCTTGGAGGAAGCAAAATTTGAAAGGAGACAGGAAAATGACCGGGTATCAATCAGAGGGAACAGTAGGGGGAAGAGCATGTGCAGAGGTCCTGTGGCAGGAAAAGAAACTCAGGGAAATGAAAGCACTGTGGCTTGAAGGTAGACAAAGAGGGAGGGAGAGAGGAGGGATGAGGCTAGACCCTGGAGGGCCCTCTAGGCCAGAGAACTTCTCCCGAGGGGACTAGGGAGCCATAGAAGGGTTTTGAATAGGAGAATGACAGTAGGTTGTACAACTTGGAAAGGTGCCTCAGGCGAGGTCGTGGGGAAACAGGTGGGGTGCACAATGATTCTACTCTTGTGAAAGGAGTTTGGCAATCTCTGGCAAAATTCCCAGCGCATTTCATCTCTGACCCCGTCTTCCTCCTTCTGGGAATCTAGTCTACAGTTAAACCTATACATTTGCAAAGTATCTCATGTACAAAGTGATTCACTGAGGCACTGTCTGTAATGGCAAAAAGTGGAAACGCAGGTGGCCATCTGTAGGGGACTGTGTCACATCCACAGAGAGCTATTATATAACTGAGGAAGGAAGAGAGAAAAGGAAGGAAGGAAGGAAGGAAGGAAGGAAGGAAGGAAGGAAGGAAGGAAGACTTGCTATGGAATGAAAAGCTGTCCAGGTTTCTGCTACCATTTGTGTAAGACTGGGAGGAGGAAACGTTAGGATATGCAATTGCATTTGTTTGTATTTGCAGGAAAAAATAGAAGAAATTGATAAAGTGGTTCCCCATGAGCAGGTCGGGGATGGAGGGACAGAATGGGAAGGACATCAGCAGAGCTAGGAGAGAGATTTCCCCTGTATATCCCAGTATGTTATTTTGATTTTTGAACTGTGTGAATACCTCTTCAAATAATTAGGTGTAATTTACAAAAAAGAAGAGAAAGAAGGAAGGACAGAAAAAAGAAAATCTCTCCCCATAAGGGGGGAAAAGGATTCTTCAAGCTGCTGTGTTGGATGAGGATCAGAGGGGGTGAGACCACAACCCAGGAGCCCAGGAAGGCTAGGGAGGGAGAGACCAGGGAGGTTAAGGCAGGAGAGATGGGCTGGACCAGGGCAGGGCTGCGGGGAGGGGTGGAGACAGAATTTGGAGCTGCTCAAGGAGACAGATAAACAAAACTTGGTCAGTGATGGCGGTGAGAGAGAAACAGGGCTTCCCAGAGCCCCCATCTATTGATCTTCTACAGTCTCCTGCTTTTTCTCCACATCCTGCTTCTTTCCAGCCTTCCCTGATGCCCATGCTCCCCAAGAAGCCTGGCCTCAGATCTAGCTCCCAGCACTCTGGTGACAGGCTAGCAGCTCCTGGCCTCACCTTGATGCCCTCAATCCGGAAGCCCAGGGTGGAGGTCGAGCTCACGGTCTCCCTCCACTGCATGTAGCGGGGCTTGGTAATGGCACCCTGGGCGTGTTCCTCAGGGGTGGGGGCCCCAGGGTCCACAGCCACCATCTTCTCATACATGTCCTTCCGGGGCCGGGGCCGTTCTCGTGCCTTCAGCAGCTCCTCCTCCAGGTAGGTCCTGGGACAAAGAGGACATGGCAAAGGAAACTATGAGGAACAAAGATGGAGGACATACTCCCTGATATCATGGCAAGTTATAAAACCACAGCATGGCACAAGAACAGACAAATAGATCGATGGACCAGAACAGAGTCTAAAAACAGACACACATGTGTACATTCACCCAAATTATGACACAGAAGACCCAGCAATTCGGTGGAAAAGGGGAAAGTTTTTCAATAAACAGTGCCAGGTCAAGAGAATAGCCATATGGGGGGGAGGGGGCGGGCAGGGTAAAGAACCTCAATCCCTACCTCACACCATATATAAAAATTAATTCTAGATGGATTGCAAATTTAGATGTGAAAGTTAAAACAATAAAGCTTGTAGAAGAAAACGTAGGAGATCTTCATGAACTTGGAGTAGGTGGATTTCTTAAACACAAAGCTACTAATCATGATGACAAAAAATGACAAACTGGCCTAAATCAAAAGTGCTTCTGTTTATCAAAAGCTACTATTAAGAGAGTGAAATGGGAAAGCTGGACAATGTGTGTGTGTGTATGTGTGTGTATGTACGTGAGTCTCCAACAAAGGAATTGTATTCAGAATATATAAAGAATTACAAATCCAAAAGAAAATGACAGCCCAACAGAAAAATGGGCAGGGGCACCTGGGTGACTCAGTTGGTTAAGCGTCCGACTACTTTTGGCTCAGGTCATGATCTCATGGTTCCTGAGTTCGAGCCCCACACTGGGCCCCATGCTGGCAGTGCGGATCCTGCTTAGGATTCTCTCCATCTCCCTCTCTCTCTCTCTCCCCCTCCCTGCTCACTCTCTCTCTCAAAACAAATAAACTCAAAGAGAAAGAAAGAAAGAAAGAAAGAAAGAAAAGAAAGAAAGAAAGAAAGAAAGAAAGAAAGAAAAGAAAAGAAAAGAAAAGAAAAGAAAAGAAAAGAAAAGAAAAGAAAAGAAAAGAAAATTGGGCAAAATATTCAAAGAGGCACTTTTCACAAGAAGATCTCCAAGTGGCCAACCAACCAATGCTCAACTTCTTTGGTCATCAGAGAAACAGATATTAAAATCCTAATGAGACACTCACCAGAATGGTTACAATTAGCAACACCAAGCACCCAATGAGAAGATAAAAACAACTGGAACTCTCACACATTGCTGGTGGGAGCACATGCGGGTACTACCACTCGGAAGACCTGAGAGGCACCTTCTCCAAAATGCCCAACGCTGGCCCTCTGCATCTGCCCTGTGGCTAAACCCACCTGCTGCCCATCTTGCAGTCCATAATGGAGGGGCCCTCAAAATCCGCCAGGAGATCTTCCATCTGGTTGAAGGCCTGGCCATCCCGCTGCACCACGCCGTAGTAGGTGGGCACAAAGGGTCGCAGGGGGTCGCTCATCAGCTGCTCCAGGCTGCGCTGCTCACACTGACAGAAACGCTTCAGGATCCGACCATCCTCTCCTGCCTGGAAGTTCCCTATGGGAGCAGAGCCGACGAGAGGGTCAGAAGCTGGATCAGCCGGAGCCTCCCCTCGTCTCCCGCGAACGTCAGATCCTGGCTGCCCTCATCTTGCCTGACCCCTTCCAGAAGGCTTTCTCTCCTTCCCTGCACCTCTCAAAGTCTTAGCCAACATGTGGCAAGGGAAGGGCCTACTGCTGCTCCTCATTTCAACAGAGTCCTGTTCACAGCATGTAGGGGCCTCACTTGTTTTGTCATTTCGAGTTGGGAGCTCATGATGGGCTGTGGGAATCTGTGCGAGATCAGATTCGAGAGCGTGCGGCTCCAGAGCAGCTCTGCATCTGCTTCTGCCTGGAGTCCCGCCGTGCTGGCGCCCGGGGCCACTTCATGTCAACTGACAACTCAGGCATTTCCTGGACCGCACAGACCGTGTAGATCAGCGTTACAAACTCTTATTGGGGCAAATCGTATTTTCAGCTTGTACGCGCCAAAGATGGCCACAACAACAGTTCCTGTCTCACGGGTTCTTCCAGAATTTCACCACTCCCCACCAAGAAGTGGAATCTAAGTCTTCTCTCCTTGAATCTGGGAGGGCTTCTGGCAGAAGTGACACCGTGACTTCAGATTCGAGGTCACAAAAGGAGATGCGACCTCCACTTTGTTGGCAGAGACGACTGCCTTGGCGGTCCGGAGATGCCACGTAAGAAAGCAGACTCCTTGTGGCGCCTGGTGGCTCAGTCGGTTAAGCGTCTGACTGTGGCTCAGGTCATGATCTCGCGGTTTGTGAGTTCGGGCCCCGCACCGGGCTCTCTGCTGTCAGTGCAGGGCCCACTTTGGATCCACTGTCCCCCTCTCTCTCTGCCGCTCCCCTGCTCATTCTCTCTCACTCTCTCTCTGTAAATAAATAAGCTTTAAAAAAAAAAAAATGAGGGGCGCCTGGATGGCTCAGTTGGTTAAGCGTCTAACTTTGGCTCAGGTCACGGTCTCATGGTTCATGAGTTCAAGGCCCACATCAGGCTCTGTGCTGATAGCTCAGAACCTGGAGCCTGCTTTAGATTCTCTCTCTCTCTCTCTCTCTCTCTCTCTCTCCCCCCTCTCTCTCCCCTCTCTCAAAAATAAATAAACATTTAAAAATTTTAAAAAAATTAAAAAAAAGCTGACTCCTCTGAGGCCACCGTACTGTAAGGAAGCCCAGGCTGCTCCACAGAGAAGCCACATGTAAGCTCTCCAGCCAGTGGCCCCAGCTGAGACTCAGCCAACAATCGGTTGTGAGGCACGTGAGTGAATGAACTTCAAAAGTTTCCACCTTGCAGTTCCAAGTTGTCCTACCCCAGACTCCATGGAGTAGCAACAAGCCATCCCTGCCATGCCCGGTCTGGACTCCTGACCCCAAACCCGGGAGTGCAATAAAATAGTTGTTTTATCCCACTAAGTTTTCTTTTAACCACCACTAACTTTTGAGGCTTCTTTGGTATTTTAACTCAGTAACTGGAAAACATGGCGACGGCAGCCCCGGGTTTACAGTGTCGGGGGTGTGGGGGTGGGGGCTGGCCTTTTTGATGACTCAGATCTAAGGATACACTAGGTAGGTAAGCTCCCTTCTTATCTTCCTTTGCTGGTGGGCCCGATCTGTCTTGTCCCCACTGGTACGCATTTTTGTGAATAAAGTTTTTATTACAACACAGACACAGTCATGTGTTGATGTATCATCTCTGGCTGCTTTCGTGCTAAAACAACAGAATTGTGCGGTTGTGACAGAGACCGTATGGCTCACAAAACCCAGGACGTTTATCATCTAGCCCTTTACAAAATATGTTATGTCCTAGGCATTGTGCCGCTATGCGCCGGAGACATCACACTAGGTGCTGGGAGAAACCATTAGAGCTGCTATTTATTGAGCACCTACTATATTCTGGACACGGAGGGGCTGAGGAATGATTATTTCTACTTATGAGGGGCCTGTTTCTCAATCTTCATATATATATATTTTGATGGTAACTCTCCAGTGAACCCTGCAAAGGAGGTAGGATTAGCTCCATATTACAAGTGAGGAGGCCCAGTGAGAGGAAGTAACTTACCCAGGATCACCTGTAAATAAGTGCAGAATTAGGGTTTGTGCCCAGGACCATTTTTCCCCCAGGGTTGAGGATTTGCTCCCCATCCCCCTGGCACTGGGAACGACCCTCAGCCCCTGCCCAGGCCTAAGCACTTCCCGTAACAGCCTCAGGGGGTGGAGACTGTCCTCAAGCCCATTTGACAGATGGGGAGACTTGAACTACAGAGAACGGCCCTGTAGCTTTCTTTCCCCAGCTCAGCTGTCTCTGCCCAGCCTGTCTGCCCGCCCCCCCCACCCGGCCGTCCCCTGCACCCCTGCTCTCACCAGCGTGTCCCGACAGCTGGACCCAAGGGTAGTGTTTTCGGAAGGAGACCACGAAGGGCGAATATCTCAGAACTGTCTTCAGCTTCTTCCACGGTTTGTTCTGTTGTGAGGCACAGTGGGGTGGGGTCACTGCTGAGGCTGGGGAGGGCGGGGGATGGGATGCAGCACGGAGGGGAAGCGGGTGGACCAGGGGGCTTCCCGGGAGTGCTGCTCCCGAGCTCATTGGGGTGAGCGAAGCCCACTAGTTCAGCAGTCTTGAGATTCCCCATAGGCCTCAGCAAAGGTGGGGAAGAGTCTGTCCATTTCTCTCTGTCCTCGTCATCATTTTCTTTAGACCCTTGTCTTTCTGTCCTTTTCAAATGAGTAAAAATAGGCCAGGTCACACACCAAAAACTTGGAAACCTCATTTCTGTCCTGAAACCAAGTCAGACCTTCTGGAGAAAATGATAGAGGCAGGACTTGATGAATGGAGGCTGAACCACAGAGAAAGACACAATTAGAAACAGATGGCAAGGTGACGACAGAGACAGAGAGGGACAAAGATGGACACTGGGGCAGTCAGGAGAGCTGCTCACCAAACAGCTCCAGCCCATCCTCCCTTCTAGGGATATCCCTGCTACCTTGAACTTTGGCTACTGGCTTGCTTTGGCAAGTGAAATGTGAGCCTAAGCGTTAAAGCCAGTACGTGATTCTCCATGTTCCTTTCCCTGCTGTGGAAGTGGGTGGGGAGTGTGGAAAGAGAAATAGAAGCTTCCTCGGTCTGGGCCTTGAGTGAAGACGTCACCCACCAGTGGCCCATGGTGCATGTGCAGTGTCAACGATAATAATCCTTCGTGGTTCCAAGTCACTAAGTTCGGGGGTTGCCTGTTACCACAGCAAATCCTGACCTAGCCTGACTAATACAGTGACAGGTTACCAAAAGACAAAGAGAGAAATATAGAAAGACAGAAAGGGAGACACGCATACCAAGTAATGACGGGAAAGAAAAAAATAAATGGAAGCAAAGAAAGAGAGAGAACAGCAAGAGAAAACCAGTAAAGCAAACCGAAAACAAAGATTTCATTGTATCATGTTGACTCAATCAAGAGGTTCTTGAGACTGGCTTAGAGTCTGATTCACATGTATGAGCACGCGTGCAAACACATGAATACACTCTCTGCTCGAGGCATATGGCAGTCCCTTAGACAAGTATTAGGAGAATGGGTCCTCTCCAGAGAAGGAATCTGTGTGGCTCATCCCCCCACTACCCTGGGGTCAAGGCCATGTTCTCTCCCACCTACTCAGAGCCCAGCTACCTAGCAGACATCTAATTGACAGTGGGAAGGTCAAGCAGAGGCAGGGTGTTGGACTACAGGATTCAGGAAGGGCTATTCCTTCCACCCTCCAGCTGCCAGCTATGAAGGGGAGGTGATTAATAAAGGTTCCTGTTTACTAAGTACCTGGAACATTCCAGGCACAATGACAAAGACTCGGTGAGCCATAACCTACTTAATCCTAAAAACACAACCCCAGGAGGATTGTTGACACTGTGTTACAGAGGAAACAGAGGCTCAGGGGGATGAAGTCACTTGCCTAAATCACACAGCACAGTGCTGGGGTTCTAACTCTGAACCCACTGCCCTGGGCTTACACACTACAGCCCTGCTGGGCTATAAACTCTGAAGGCAGGGATTGGGGTTGTCATGGTTATGACTGTGTCCCCAGCCCATGACCTAGCACACAACAGCTGTTCCAAAAGCATTGTTTGGATTGAGGGAGGTTAGTTGTAACTATCTTTTTTTTTCTTTTTAATCATAAGCAGTTCATATCTTGTCTCTTTCTTGGACCTGATGGTTAATCTGCGCTTTCTCAGATGATTTCATGATGGTCTCATCTCCCATGTCCCCTCCTCCAGGAAGTCCTCTCTGATACCTCAGGTGTGGCCAATCACCTCCTGCAATCTTCCACGACACTAGGCGTCCCCCATCCCAGCCCCCTGACCACTCTGTATGGTGATGGGCCTGTCTTCTCCACTGGCCTGGGAGCTCCATGAGGGTAATGTGTCAGTCACTGCTGTGTCCCTAGCAAAACCAACACAGGGCTGGACACATACCAGAGGCTCAGAGACTGTCAGTGGTCTGATTAGGAGGACAGGATGGATGTGTGAAGGAAGGACGTGGGGAGGAAAGGAAGAAAGTTGTGGGACTTCTAAGGTCAGATGGGATTTCAAAATTAAGCCAGAAGGAAGCAAGGGTTTGTTTTCTGGGCGGTGGGAAATGAGTGAGCAACAGCTCATGAGCGGAGGCAGGATGGTGGCAGGGCGTTCGAGGAACAGTGTGCACTTTGGCCTCCTTGCAGTGGAGGGGGGTTAGGAAGGGAGAAGGGAAGCTGAATGCGGGAAGCAGCCTGGAGACAGGAAGCTCTAAACACAGGGTTGAACTCCTGATCGCTATCTGGAGGGCCCTGGGGAGCCACGGAGGGTGCTGAAAAGCAGGGAGAGTTCAAGAGTTGACCAGAGGTGGGTCTTGGAAGCAGATTCTGGAAGGATGAAGAAAAACTGGAGACACGGAGGCGTGGGAAGAAAGCAAGTTAGGGACGGATCCACCCATACACCACAGAGCTTGAAATAACTGGGTTTTCAACTCAGCCAGGACTGAGTTAGAATCCTGGCTCCGACCAGGCTTGGCCAGCCCTAAGCAAGTGACCTCACCTCTGCACACCTGTTCCCTCATCTATAAAATGGAGACAATAATAGTCCCAATGTCACTGTGCTGTTTTAAGGGTTAACACATACACAACCCTTAGAAAACTGCCTGGTATGCGAAGGGTTTGAATCCCAGCTCTGTGTCTTCCAAAGTGTGTGACCTTGGACAAGTGTCATTGACCTCATCTGTAAAATGGGGATAATAACAGTATCTCCCTCGGATTAAAAAAGTTAATACGAGCAAGGAGCTTAGTACAGAGCTGGGCGTGAGTACTAGTTGCTATTTTTTTTTTCCCATTCACTCCCAGATCAGCTGTTTGGAGATGCCAAGAACGTGAGAGAGTAGGTGGAAGGAACAGCTAGGGCAGAAAGACCAGAGGGTCAGCTCCTGTGCTCTGGCACAGGCAGGTTGAGGCAGGTCTGTCTCTACCTGTGGCCACACGTGTGAGCACATTCCTAAGGGAGCCCCCCGTGGGGTGAGGGGGGCTCAGGGCAGACTCTGGCCAGGGTCCCAGACAATGGGAGGGCCCAGCAGGCCAACCTACTTGAGTCTGTCACACCTGCCTCCCAGCTGACCTTCCCTGAACCTGCCCTGCCAGCCCTCCTGATTCACCAGGAGAGAACCACACCCAAGGTGGGGGGCGTGGTGGTGGGGGGGTGGTGGCGGTGAGGGTGGAGGATGTAAACAAGAGTGTGCAGGGGGTCCCCTGGGGAGCTGGAAGGCAATGGTAAAACCAGACGGTCCCTGGCTAAGCTGGGGGTCCTCAGCGTCTGGGGCTCACACAGCCCTCTGAGAAGCTGATAAAAGTTGGGGGGGCTCACTCCCTACAAAAGCAAATGGCTAAAGGGTGCCAAAGGTTCATGACCCCTTAAGGCAGCCACAGTGCCTTAAAAATTTAGGGTAAAGGGGCACCTGGGTGGCTCAGTCGTTTAAGTGTCTGACTCTTGATTTCAGCTCAGGTCATCATCTCACGGTGCTGCGCCTGCTTGGGATTCTCTCCCTTTCTCCCTGCCTCTCCCCTGCAGGTGAGCTCGCGCTCTCTCTCCCTCTCTCTCTCTCTCTCTCTCTCTCTCTCTCAAAATAAATAAAAATATTTTTTAAAAACTTAGGTTAAAAAGTGTACCCTTTCTGTCCTCCTTTACTTGTGCTCTTCTAGAGGATCCGACAGAAATCATACACAGTTGCTTCAAAAATAGGTGTGTAAACACACACAGACTCCCACGATCACACAATTTCAGGAGTCCCTGGGCACCATTAAGTCAGCCAGTGGCTGTCCATTTTAGACCCCAGGACCGGAGGCAGTGGGTGAGGAGAAAGGGAAAGGATCAGGAGGATGCCTGGAGTGGGTCGGTAACCTGGCTGGTCAGAGGGAGGAGGTCGACAGATAGAAGAGGTACCTGGAGATAAAATTGCTCGTGGGTGCTAGAAAACTTCTCAAAGCAAAGGCAGGGGGATAAGGGGTCTGGGGAGATGTGGCCCAAGGGCAGAACGGTTCCCACTCACCCCAGACCTGTCCTCGGGGTCGCTGGCACCTCCGCCCCCGGCCACCACATCATCCTCAGACTCGTCGAAAGAGGAGGCAGAGGAGAAGCCGCCACTGCCCCCCTCAGCCCGGGAGGGGGGTCCCACTGGCTGAGCATCAGGCTCAGGTGTTTCAGGAGTGATGATGAGGCGGGGCACAGGGGTCAAGGGGCTACACTCCAGGCGAGAGTACAGGTGAGCCCCCAAGTCCCTGGGTTCTGGTTCCTCTAACAGGCCATCCTGCTTGGATTCCCCCAAAAGACAGTCTGTCCCAGGTTCTGTCTGGGGTCCATGAGTATCTTGTGTCTGGGGACCATCAGTGCCAGGCCGAGTCCAGGAGCCAACAGAATCTTGCTGTGTGGGGAAACCATCAGTGCCAACCTGCTTCCAGGCTGTTTTAGTATCCTGTTGTATCTGGGAGCCATCAGTGTACAATTCCTTCCAGGAGCCATCGGCACTTGGCTCTGTTGAGGGACAGGCCCCCTCTGGCTCAGTCCGGAGGCTGGACCTGTTCCTATGGGTCCAGAGGTTATCAGCCCAGGTCTTGGCCCTCTCTGGTTGGGTCTGTGACCCATGTATTTCTATCTCTGTCCAGGGCCCATCAACGACGGGCTGTGTCCAGAGGCTGGCCTTCTCTGGCTGAGGCTGGAGGTCAGACCAGTGTGAATCAGTCAAAAAGCCATCTGTCCCAGTTTCCGTCCAGGGACCGGCTGTCTCCAGCTCTGAGCAGTGGCTGCTCCCTTCTGGATGTGTCCGGAGGCTAGATATGTCTGTCTCCGTTTTGGGGCCGGGCCGCTCAGTCTCCGCTCCGAGGCCAGCTGCTTCAGGCTCAACCTGTCCGTCTGTCCCCGGCTCAGGCCCGAGGCCGACCCTCTCGGGCTCGCTGTAGAGGCTGGACCCCTCGGGGCTGGTCCGGGGCCCGCCCCCGTCCGGCCGCCCCGCCGGGCCCCCTGCGCCTGGCCCAGGTCGCTGCTGCCCCGGCTGCCGCCGCCGCCCCCCTCGCGGCGCCTCTAGCCCCATGCGGGCCGCCCCCGGCAGCTCCCCGGCCTCTGCCTCGCTTAGGCTCCCCCGGCACGGGCAGCGCCTCATGCCCGCTCCCTAGGTTCGGGCTTCGACCCGACCCGGCCCCTCCTGCCCCTTTAAATCCCGCGAGGGGTGTGGCTGGGGAGCCCCAACTCCCGGGTTCCGGCCCGCGGAGCTCCAGCTCGCCCGGCCACCCAGGGGTTAACCGATACTCCCTCCCCCGCGCCCCGGGAAAGCCCCGAAGCCCCGCCCCACCGGACATGACGAAAGGGGGACGGGCGTTGCCTGGCCCCGCCCTCTCGGGTTGCAGCGGGGTGGGCTCCGAGCGCTAGATCCTCGTCCAGGTTGTGTACTGCGTTCCGGGGTCCTGGTTGCGGGCCGGTGGGATCCTTTCCTAGACCCCTGCAACGAATCCGATCTTCCTACACCCTCGAATAACCAGTTTAGCCTCCCTGGAACCTTCGGGGACGAATCTAGCAGCGCGCCCATTCTTCAAAGGGGGCAAGGACTGACTTTGAAAGACGGAAATTTTAGTGACCTGGGTTCGAGACCCGCCTCTGCCACTTCCTAGCAGTGTTACCTTGAGTGTGTGACTTATGTTTCCCCGCTCCTGCCCCAGCCCCAGGCTCATTTTCTCACCTGAAAAATGAGGATACATAATACCATTGTATTGTTTTCGAAAACGTGTGTTCAATGCCACAAGAGCCAAGCATTTTTGAACAACAGGGAAATTAAGGCCCAGAGCAGCGAAAGAATTTATCTAAAGGCAAAGTGAGGATGCCTGTTTTCAAATCCTGGCTCCAACACTCACTTTTGGGATGATCTTTCCCCACAGTCTTGTCTCCTCAGAGCCTCAGTTTTCTCATCCATAAAAAGGTTAGCGTTAATAGTTTTCTCGCAAGAGTGTTATGGGAATTTTTACTTATTTATAACAACATTTACATTTGTACGCTTGCTTTGTGCCGGGTGCTGTACCTGCCAGTTTATACCCCAACTCCTGTGAGGTAGGGATCATCATTTTCCCTTGCACAAACAGGAGAACAGAGGCACAGAAAGACAAAGCAGTGAGCCCAAGATCACACATCTAAGTTGTGTAGATTTGAATTCAGGCCTACTTAACCTAAAGCCTGGACTCTGGTTGCCTACAGGGCAATATAACTTGTTTAAGGCTGTGGGTGTTGGAGAAAGAGCCAGAAGTTGAGTATTTCCTCTAAATCAGATCATATCCTCCTCTGCTCAGAACCCTCCATGGTTCCTGTCCCACTTAGGGTAAAAGCTGTAGTCTTTACTGTGCCTCACGATGCCCTCAGTGATCCGGCTCTGATTACATCCCAGACCGGCTCTCCTCTGTCTTTCCCCTCTCACTCACTATGCCCATCAGCCTCTTTGCTATTTCACTGAGATATTTTCCACCACAGGGCCTTTGCACCGGTTGTTCTCTCTTCCTGGAATGTTCTTCCCTCACATATTCCGATAGCTCCCTCCCACACCTCTTTCAGGTCTCTGTTCAAATGTTACCTCCTCAGCTACCTCCTCAGCGAGGTCTGCCCTGACCACCCTGTTTGACTTCAAAATTTTCTCTCCACTCCCTGCCTCCCTTCCCTGGTTTATTTTTCTCCTTAACACGTATCACCTTACTAAATATACTTATTTATTTTGTTTATTGTCCCCCTCATTGGACCCAGAGGGCAAATAGTTTTTCCTGGACTCTTCCTTTTGTGGCCCCTAGAAAAGTACATGATAAGTGTTTAATAGAAATTTTGGAAAGAATGACTTTTCCATAAGAAGTTTCTCTCATGTATAGAGCTTTTGTTCCGTACCAGGTCCTGTGCCAACCTCATTACAGACGCTATTTCACTGCATCTCTTTCTCTCACTAACACGGAGCAAGAGAGGATGCTACAGCCCCATTTTACAGATGGAACCCTGAGGCTGAGAAATCGGCCAGCCTCTAGCTAGTCTTTGCTGGTCACCGCCAGGCTATTTGATATGACCCCATAAATGTGAACCATGTGGCACCGGACTTCACACTATCAGCCACGGTCCTGTGGGGTTAGTTATTGTCATAGGTACTTTTTATGTATTTTTGCCCCCAAGGGTGAGCTGTCACCCAGCTCCTGAGTCAGACCCTTAGGTCTGGAAGGTGATGGGGGTGTTTTGTCTTGAAAATGAGTCATCTGGGGGTGGGGCATCGGGCACAGGCCCAGGGCTCTAAAATGAGTCATCTCTTCACAGACCAGTGAAAAATCATAGCAGGATCCCCCTGACAAATCATATAGGCTGGGAAGATGAAGTCCAGAAAGAGGGCTCACATAGCACAGGCACAGAGACAGGGAGGTCTGATTCCCGACAAGAGGGGTTAGAGAGTGGGAGGGGAGGGTTCTGTGAGGGAAGAGTCACATCGCTCCTTCTCCCAGCCGTGGGAGAGATGCCCCAGCCAGCTGCTTCTATTCCAGACTGTGAGGAGGGGTGAGTCAGCCTGTTGGGGGGGTGGGGGGCAGGCTTTAAGCCTGCCTGTATCCCCATCCCCACCCCCCAACACACACCCAGATGGACTGGAAGCTGGTTTTCTGGGATGCCAGGGCTCCTGACTCAGCACTGGGAATCTTGGCTGAGTGTGTTCTGGGAAATGTCAGGCCTACAGGAAACAGAGGGCCCCCACTCACACCATCCCGCAGGTGGGCGGGGAGCGGAGAGAGCAGGGTGTATGAGAGAACAGGGGCCCAGTGTGCAAGGGGCTGAGCATGAGGGGGGTTATGTACACAGGAGAGTTGAGAGTATGAGAGAGAGACAGTTGGCAAGCAAGGCATGGGGTTTATCTGTGCAAGGGAAGAGGCTGGGTGCCAGGTTGTGGGTGTTTGAAGCAGAGGCAAAGTGGAGGGGCTCCCAGGGCAAGGGAAATGTTTGCTGGGAGGACGCGTTCAAAGGAGACATCCAGCCTGCTAGGGGCAAAAATAAGAAGGGACATTGGCAAGACGTTCGTGCAGAGCAGAGATGCGGAGTTTGTAAAGGATGTTTGCAAAAAAGACGGTGTGGGGAAGAGAAAGGTCTGCCAAGCACACGGCACTCAGGTGAGCGGAAGAGCACGAAATGGCACGTGCGCCTTCCTGCGGTACAGCGACAATCCCCAGCAGGCCCCAACGCCCACCCTTAGGCCCCGCCCCTCACGCACAGCGGGGTGTTCTACGTGCCAGTCAGTGAGTTGCTGCTCCGCCATTGGCTAGCTGGCCGGAGTGGGCGGGCGTGCGGAGATTCCCGGAAGCGCAAGAGGCCCCGGCGCGTAGTGGACCCGGATCCAAGGAACAGTGGGTGCTTAGCAACGGGGGGAGGTGCCCAGTAATGGACGGGGGTGGGGGGCAGGAATTGTGAGTGCCTAGCAACAGAGAGGAAGGCGGTGCCTAGCAAGAGGGGGGCCAGAGGAGTGGAGAGGTAGCCCTGGAGGGTCTGTGGGTGTCTAGCAACCGGGGAGGACCCTAGCAACGGCGGGGAGTGGGACAGGGCGAAAGTGGGTTTTCGGAGGTGCGCAGGAAGAGCTATGGGTTCCTAGCAACCAGAGAGGGAACCAGGAGAAATTCGGGGAATTATTGACTGGAGAGGAAATCTTTGGTGGGCGGGACTATTAGGGTGGACACAGAGGAATGTGAGGGCTTGGCAAAGACAAGGCAAAGCAAGGAGGGCAGTGCCAACTCCTACCCGAATAATCCCTCCTGTTCTCCCCCAGGCGATGTGGCTGGAGGTGGGGGGCTTACTGCGGGGGACTTGTGGACAACTGGGCCGGACTGTTGGTCAGCCTTGTGGGGCCCTGGGGCCTGGGCCCCACTGGTGGGTAAGAGACTGGGGGCGGGGGGGGGGTGCTCCTAGGCGGAAGAGGCTGAGGGAGGCCCAAGGGGGTAAAATAACAGGGAGGGGTCCAAAAGGGCCAGGATCCCGTGTCCTCCACTCCTTACCAATATCCACTTTTCTTGCAGGGGCCATGTGGGGGTTCTTGGGCCCAAATGTTCCATAAGGGTGGGCCTAGCAGAGGCCTGGGTGAGGAGGACATTCGCAGGGCACGGGAGACTCGGATCAGGAAGACACCCCGGCCCCAGGTATCATTGTCTCCCACCTACCCAGCAACACCCCTTGAAGGCAGCTGGCCTCCCAAGCTTGGGGAAGGGTATGGCGGCAGGTTGGTTGGACTCCCTGGGCACCTTCCCACTCTCAGACTTTCTCCCCATTTCCCAGCTGAGCGACCGCTCTCGAGAACGCAAGGTGCCCGCTTCCCGCATCAGCCGCTTGGCCAACTTTGGGGGTAGGTGTGACTGTGGGAAATTGTGACCTAGAACAGAGGAGGCCACATTTATAGAATGAAGTAAGGGAGAGGGTGAATCAGAGACAGGAAGAGGAGTAAGAGATGGAAAGGGAAGGAAGGCAAACGCTTGCAAAACTAAGAGAAATAGAAAGGAAGGTAACATTTATTGAGAGCTTGAATGTGCAAGGCCCCCATGTGCACTCGATCTCGGCACAGAAGTGATGAGTGTTAGTTTCCATTCTGTAGATGAGGAAATGGAGGCAAAGGGAAGAGAAGTGACTTGACCCTATGTCATACAGCAGGATTGTTCAAACTTCAGGTCACGATCTGCATGAAATAATTCAATGGATTGCAGCCAGCATCCAAAAGAATAGAATGGAATATGTGGGTGCACATGTAAAGGAAATTTTCGTTTCATGAAACATTACATATATTGTATATATAACATACATTTATATTATATTATATATGTATCATATATTTATATACATACCATATATATGTATGTATGTATACATACCTACTGTTATAATGCAGGTGTCTTCTTTAGTATGGATGATGGTTCAAGTTTTAAAGATACTGATTCACAGTCTAAAGAGGGAGTCAGATGCACTGGTTAGAGCTTTGATGCCAGGCTCAAGGTTCAAGGGGTTGATTCTGCTACATCCTCGCTTTGTGACTCTGGACGGGTTACTTCACTTCTCTGAGACTCGATTTCCTTTTCTGTAAAATGGAAGCTTTTCTGTGAAACTTATCTCACGCAGGTGTGAGGACAAGATGAGGCAATGCATAGAAGGTGCTAGGAATGGTTCCTGGCAGGTAGCAAGTGCTCAGAAAATGCCAGTTCAATTATTTACAGAAATGGGGATAGTGCAAGAGGCAGGTAGACTCAAGATGCCTTTAGGGACAAGGAGACAGAGGAGGCAGAGGAAATCAAAGGCTGAGAGATAACATCAAAAGAAGGGACAGAGACAAAGAGGCCAAAACAAATGTACCATGTGGAGGTACATGTGGAGGGAGAGAGATGGAGAAAAACCAACTTAGACAAGGAGAGGCACGAAGAAGATGAAGTGTGGACAGAGAAACGGGAGTCATAGGAAGACAGAGAGACTCAGGGGGATCGTTTGGGGGCCTTCTTACTCTTGGCTGCTTAGAATCATCCAGGATGCTTAAAAAATATATATGAGAGCACCTGGGTGGCTCAGTCAGTTAGGTGTCAGCTCAGGTGTTCAGCTCAGGTCACGATCGCATGGTTGGTGAGTTTGAGCCCCGTGTCAGACTCTGAGCTGACAGCTGGGAACCTGGAGCCTGCTTTGGATTCTCTGTCTCCCTCTTTTTGCCCCTCCTCCACTTTAACTCTGTGTCTCTGCCTCTCTCAAAAATAAATAAAACATTTTTAAACTATATATGTGTGTGTATATGTATACACACACACACACACACACATGAATTCCAAGGATCATCTCAGGCCATGATAATGGGCATTATATTTGCCAAAGCTCCTCACGTGACTGGGATGTGCAGCCAGGGGTGAGAACTGCTGACCCCGTAGATAGACGTGGAGAGAGGGGTAGGGAAAGAGGCAGCTGTACCTTGAAGGGAACCCCAGGCAGGGAGAGAGTGGGTAAGAGACTGAGTTGGGGACAAAGACAGACAAAGAGTTGCCAACAGAAAGCTGGGAGACAGCTTGCTTAGGGAGAGGCTGAGCACAGACAGGGGGTCGGGGGAGAAGCCCGGGGCAAGCAGGTACCCAACCTTCTCTCTTACTCCCCAGGACTGGCTGTCGGCCTGGGATTGGGAGTGCTGGCTGAGGTGGCCAAGAAGTCCCTGCCAGGAGGACATCTACCATCAGGTGAGTGAACCAACTGCCTGGTTCAGACCTTGACCTTGCTGTGTGACCTGACACAAGTGGCTTCACCTCTCTGAGCCCCAGTTTCCTCCTCTGGACAATGGATGATGTCAATGATGATGATGTACCCACCTCTTCGGGTCATTGTGAAGACGCTTTCAGGGTCATGATGGGGAGAAGTATATCATGTGAGAAAAATAGGAGTGTCAGGGGGCCTGTGGTCAACAGATAGAAAGAGAGGTGTTGAAATTAGCACTGGTGGCTAAGATTCCACCAACAAATCAATGTCTGGAAACAAAAATGGGGGTAGATATTCTGGATTAAAAAGGGACTAAGGCCACAAGAACTGACAAATGAAATGTGTGACCCATAATTGCATGTCAGTTTGAGAAAAGTTACTATCGAAGACTTTTGGGGACAAATGGGAAAATCTGAATAGGGGTATTAGAGATATTAGAGAATTAGTGTTCATTTTCTTAGGCGTGATTATGGCACTGTGATTGTGTAGGGGAATATCCTTACTTTTAGCACAGGTTGAGTACAGCTACATGTAAATGATCTGCAAAAACTGAGTGGGCACACACACACACACACACACACACAAATTATGCAGGTGAGGCAGAACGTGAAAAGTTTGAACTGGGTGTGCAGGTGTCCATTATACTGTGTGTGCAACTTTTCTGTTCGTTTGGATTTTTTCAAAATAGAAAGTCGTGTATAAGTGGAGGATTAGGCTTTAGGTAAGGCCATACTGAGTCTACACGCTGTTCTGCCACTTCTGTGCTGTGTGACCCAGGGCCAGGCACTGTACCTCTCTGAATGTCTTGCTTCCTCACCTTGAAAATTAAGGCATTGGTAGTTGTCTGTTTTTTTTTTTCCTTAATGTTTATTTTTCATTTGTGAGAGAGAGGGGCGGGGGGGGGGGCGGAGAGAGAGAGAGAGAGAGAGAGAGAGAGAGCACGCAAGAGTGGGGAAGGGGCAGAGAGAGAGAGAGAGGGAGACAGAGAATCCAAAGCAGGCTCCAGGCTCTAAGCTGTCAACACAGAGCCTGATGCAGGGCTTGAACCCATGAACCATAAGATCATGACCTGAGCTGAGGTTGGACGCTTAACTGACTGAGCCACCCAGGTGCCCCAAGGCATTGGTAGTTCTTATTTCCTGAGCTGATTGTGGGGACTGAGCCAAAGAATCCACAGACACACTTGGAATTCTGCCTGGCACAGGGCAAGCCCTAGCTAGGGAAAGAGCTCAGTACATTTTTTTTTTATCAAATAAATAAAAGCTTAATATATGCTTTATTGGGGTGCCTGGGTGGCTCAGTTGGTTGAGCGTCTGGCTTCAGCTTAAGCTATGATCTCACAGCTTGTGAGTTCGAGCCCTGCCTCGGGCTTTGTGCTGACAGCTCAGAGCCCGGAGCCTGCCTCGGATTCTGTGTCTCCCTGTCTCTCTGCCCCTCCCCTGCTCACGGTCTGTCTCTCTCTCCTTCAAAATAAATAAACATTAATTTTAAAAAATGAATAAATAAATGCTTTATTGAGTAATCGTATAATTTATATGTGGAGCTGTGCACGTATCCTAAGAGCGAAGCTTGGTTCATTTTCACAAAGTGGATACATCTGCTTCCACAGAGCAAGAAACCCTAAGGCAGCAGTTCTCAAACTTTTTGGTCTCAGGAGTCTGCACACCCTTACAATTTAGGAATAGATAAACAAAATGTGTTATATTCATACAATGGGATATGATTCGACTGTAAAAAGGAATGAAGTACTGATCCATGCTATGATGTGAATGAATCTTAAAACTATCTTAAGTGAAAGAAGCCAGACACAACAGATCACATATTGTGTGAGCCCATCCATATGAAGTGTACAGAATAAGTAAATCCATAGAGACAGCAAATTGATGGTTTCCAGGGGCTCAGAGGGAGGCGGTTGGGAGAAATGCGGGGGGGGGGGGGGTGACTGCTAATAGATATGGGGTTTCTCTTTGGAGTGTGAAAATGTTCCAAAATTGCTTGTGGTAATAGTTGTACAGCCCTGAATATATTAGAAGCCATTGAACTGTATACCTTAAAGAGGTGAATTGCACAGTTGGTAAATTATATCTCAATCTGTTAAAAAATAGAATGAGGACCCCAAAGACCCTTTTATGGATTATATTTTTGCGTTGTATTTATGGGTATTTACTGCATTAGAGATTAAAACAGAACATTTTAAAACACAAGAATACACACACACATTCCATCAGCTGTCAGAACAATGGCATCGGTGCTCCTGGGTGGCTCAGTAAATTAAGCGTCCAACTCTTGATTTCAGCTCAGGTCATGATCTCACAGTCGTGAGATTGAGCCCCGCGTCAGGCTCCACACGCGTCCACACATAGTGTGGAGCCTCCTTGAGATTCTCTCTCTCTCTCTCTCTCTCTCTCTCTCTCTCTCTCTCTCTCTCCTGCTTGTGCTCTCTCTCTCTCTTAAAAAAAAAAATGGCATCGGGGCGCCTGGGTGGCTCAGTCATGATCCAGCTCAGGTCATGATCTCGCGGTCCGTGAGTTCGAGCCCTGCATCGGGCTCTGGGCTGACAGCTCAGAGCCTGGAGCCTGTTTCAGATTCTGTGTTTCCCTCTTTCTCTGACCCTCCCCTGTTCATGCTGTCTCTCTCTCTGTCTCAAAAATAAATAAATGTTAAAAAAAAATTACAAAAAAAAAATGGCATCATCACCGGTCATGGAGGTTCTGGAAAACTCCACCGAACACTTATGGGAGAATGAGAATAAAAAGGGGCAAATAACATTAATATTATTATGAAAGTAGTTTTGATCTCACAGAGCCTCCTTGAAGCGTCTCAGGGGCCCTCAGGGTTCCTAGAACCGCACTTTGAGAATCACTTCCTCTCATTCTCTGGAAGCTCCTATCTGCCCGCTCTTGGCCACTTCTCCTTCCAGGGGAAACCACCCTCTTGGCTTCTGACCCCCAAGATTAGTTTTGACTGTTTTTGCTCTTTAGACCAACGGAACCGGACAACGTATTCTCACATGTGTCTGGCCGCTTTGGCTCAACGTTCTGTTGGAGGGATGCCTCTGTGTCACTGTGAGTTGACGCAGGCTGTTCATTCAATGCTGTAGCAGTCACTTTGTGACTGTTTCCAACATGCCTTTGCTCATGCAATGGACTGTCGCTTGGGTTGTTTCCAGTGGGGGACTGTTCTGAGGAGTGCTCTTTGGGAACCTTCTAGGACTCCCCGGACTCACACATGCATTTGTCTTGGGTACATACCCAGGAGAGAAGTTACACCAGGTATAGGTGTATGCTCTACTGGAAACTTCCCAGAGGGCCCGTGCCACGACACTCATCAGCAGTGTGGGTGTTTAGGCCGCTCCTCATCCCCGCCAGCACTTGGCATTGCCTTTTTCATTTTAGCCATTCTGGGGATTATGCGGTAGTGCTACAATGATTATTTTTGTGCTTGTGACACAAATGATTATTCTCTGCCCCACAGAGAGCGGCACCCGGCCAGGCTCCAGTCCCTTCCTGTCAGAGGCCAATGCCGAGCGGATCGTGCAGACCTTGTGTACAGTTCGGGGGGCCGCCCTCAAGGTTGGCCAAATGCTCAGCATCCAGGGTACAGCGTGAGCCTCAACTCCTGACCCTTGACCTCACGTCTCCCCCACCCCCCCACACCAACAAGCACCAACTTCAGCCACTCCCACGGGGGCCCCTCCCTTGCCTCCTCCCTCACCGCTTCCCCTTGTCCCCCTGTCTCCCAAGACAACAGCTTCATCAGCCCCCAGCTTCAGCGCATCTTCGAGCGGGTCCGCCAGAGCGCCGACTTCATGCCCCGCTGGCAGATGCTGGTGAGTGCCCGGTCGGGGAGGGCTGGTGAGGGAGGCATGCTCCACCCGCCTGACCCTCCTGGCTTCATGGCGCTACTCCCTGACTGACTCTGAGCCTCAGTTTCTCTGTCTGTAAAATGGGGGCCACTAAAACACATCTCAGAGGATCGCTGAGGGGACTAAATGAGAGAGTGGTGCAGGGCGCTTGGTCCAGTCCCTGGCAGGCTCAGGGCTCTGTCACGGCTCCTAAAGAGGCAGGGATGTGCCGTGGTTGGGGGCCAGACGTTGTGAGTTCAAATCCTGGCTCTGCCATGTACCGCCTGTGTGATCTCAGACATGTGGCCTGACCTCTCTGTGCCTCAGTTACCTCATCTGTGAAATGGCGGTGGTGATGGCAACACCCACATCATAGGGTTACATAAATCAGTATAGGTAAAGCACTTAGAAAGGGCCCCTGGCACACGGTAAGTGACATGCCAGTTCTAACTGTTATTAGTACTGGTTTTTTAATTAAAGGAGATCATGTCTGTAAATAGGTTGGCACAGTGCCTGGCACTGAGTAAGTGCCCAAGACACGAGCTGTTCTTCTAATAACTGGCTAAGGGTGTGGAATCTGGATCCAGCTGCCTCCCTTCCTTCTGATCTCTGTTCTGCTCACTCACCACGTGACCCTGGGTATTACTGCCCGTCTCCGAGCCACTCTGGATAGGACCCGGCTCACGGGAAGCCCTCTGTAAATTTTAGCTCTTTTTTTTTTCTTTAAGTTTATTTATTATTATTTTCATTTTTTTAATTAAAAAAAATTTTTTAATGTTTATTTGTTATTGAGAGAGAGAGAGACAGAGCGTGAGTAGGGGAAGGGCAGAGAGAGAGGGAGACACAGAATCCAAAGCAGGCTCCAGGCTCGGAGCTGTCCGTAGACACAGGGCTTGAACTCATGAACTGCAAGATCCGAAGTAGGATGCTCAGCCAACTAAGCCACCCAGGTGCCCCTTTAAGGTTTTATTTATTTTTGAGAGAGAGACAGAGCATGAATGGGAGAGGGGCAGAGAGAGAGAGACACAGAATCGAGCTGTCAGCACAGAGCCTGATGTAGAGCTCGAACCCATGAATTGCAGGATCACGACCTGAGCCGAAGTTGGCCGCTTACCGACTGAGCCACCCAGGCGCCCCTATTTATTTATTTTTGAGAGGGAGAGAGAGAGAGAGAGAAGAGAGCACAAGCTGGGGAGGGGTAGAGAGAGAGAAAGAGGATCCCAAGCAGGCTCCGCACTGACAGCCTCCTATGCAGGGCTCAGACTCACAAACCGTGAGATCCTGATCTGAGCCGAAACCAAGAGTCAGATGCTTAACTGTCTGAGCCACCCAGGTGCCCCTTAGTTCTTTGTCACGTTATGTTTTTCTTTTATCTTTGAGAGAGACAGAGTGCGAGCAGGGGAAGGGCAGAGAGAGAGGAAGACACAGAATCTGAAGCAGGCTCCAGGCTCTGTCTGAGCTGTCGGCACGCAGCCCAACATGGGGCTCGAACTCACAAGCCATGAGATCATGACCTGAGCCGAAGTCCGACACTCAACCGACTGAGCCATCCAGGCGCCCCTTCTTCTTTATCACATTAACCTTGAGTTGATGATACAATATAGGAGTATAATGAAGGATTATTATCACTCTTGACTTTACATAATAGCAATCCCCACAATAGCCCACATGGCCTCAGGAGTACAGGTTCAGGCCGGGTCTCTCGGTCTGCCAGCACCTGGCTTGTCACCTTTGCCAAAAGACTTAGCCTCGGTTTCCTCATCTGTAAAGTTGGGTAGTAGCCAGGAGCTTAGCCCAGAGGCCAGCATGGGGTGAACGGGATTATTAACACATAAAGCGCTCAGCACAGAGTGAACTCCATTGCCCACAACAGTGATGATGGTTGTTTCTTTTGGCCACTGTCCCCAGAGAGTTCTCGAAGAGGAGCTGGGCAGGGACTGGCAGGCCAAGGTGGCCTCTTTGGAGGAGGTGCCCTTTGCTGCTGCCTCTATCGGGCAGGTGCACCAGGGCATGCTGAGGGATGGGACAGAGGTGGCCGTGAAGATCCAGGTGAGGAGAGAGGCAGGGCAGGGGTGGGCACCCCGCTGTCCCGGAGGAGTGACCCCTGCTCTCCGTCCCTCCCTGCTCCTGCTCGCAGTACCCAGGTGTTGCCCAGAGCATCCAGAGTGATATCCAGAACCTGCTGGCAGTGCTGAAGATGAGTGTGGCCCTGCCCGAGGGTGAGGCGGCACTCCAGCCCTGGCTGCGGTGGGGACACCCTGAAGGGAGAGAGTGGGGCTCGGGGGCAGGGTGTGAGTGTGGGCGAATGTGTAAGTCCACGCGTTTGAGACAGAAGGGACACCAAGGCAGGGAGAGCCCAGAGAACCTGAGTGTGTGAGAAAAAGACAAACTTAGAGATTCTGACACAACCAGAGACAGAAGGCTATGCTGAAAGTCAGAAACAGACACACAGGGTGCCCAGAGAGGGACTGGAGGTCTGGAAAAGAGGCACAGAAGCAGGAAGGGAGTGTAAGCAGGACCTCTTGCACGCGTGCGTGTGTGTGTGTGAGAGAGAGAGAGAGAGAGAGAGAGAGTGTCCTGGACACAAGATTTCGAGGCCGTGAGAACGGCGTGAGAGGCTATGAAAAAGAGAGAGTAGGTGGTGTGTGTGACCATAGAAGAGACGCCTGGGGACTGGTACACAAGCCTGTGGGAGAGGCCCCAGGAGAGACTTCAGAAGAGGCCCGTGTGAGGGCCGGACGGCAGGTGTGTGGACAGGCGACGTGGTAAAAGGCATGAGGGGCTTCGAGAGACAAACGGACAGCGAGAGAAAACGTCCCTGAGTGGAAGCCTGGGGGTGGCTGTCATGGCGGGGACAGGCCGTGGCCTGCCCTGGCTGACACGGCTGCCCCCTCAGGCCTGTTTGCTGAGCAAAGCCTGCAGGCCTTGCAGCAGGAGCTGGCCTGGGAGTGTGACTACCGCCGTGAGGCGGCTTGTGCCCAGAACTTCAGGTGAGCTGAGCCCCCTGCGTCCCTGCCCCGCCGCCTCCCCCCCCAGCCCCGGGACCCCTTGCTTCCCTCCCAGAAGGAGAGGGAAATGGATATCCCACCCCCCAGCTGCTGGCAGCTGGAACCCTGGGGTGGGACCTGCAAACTCTTTATTCTCTTCACTTGCTCATCCATCTCTCCCTCACCCCTGCCTTGATTTACCCCCTGGGTCCTCTGGGAGCTTGGGCACGCCACTTCCTCTCTCTGTCGCTTTTCTCATCTGTCGAATGGGACGCATAACCACATGGAGTCTGAGGAGGGAGAAGGACTTGTCGACAGGCACTTAGTCATGCCGCGAGATACCGTCATTCCGCTGGACAAAGAATAAGCAGTCTGACAGTGATGCGAGTGAGAGAGGACAGGGCTCCAGGCCAACCCTTACATACCGTGGGCAGGGAGAGAAATTGAGATAAGCATTCAGTTTGGCATCATCAAGGCTCAGTATTCCCATACAACCCCATAATTGCCCTCCTTGCTAAATAAATGCTCCAGGGCCCCTTGGGCTTGTGTATACCGTCAGCCTTTTCCAGAATGCTCAGAGCAGCAATAGCCCCAAAGTGGACACAACCCAAATCTACCAAGTTCATCTAGCAGGGCAGATAAATAAATGAAGGCATAATCCATCAGCGGAATATCATACAGCAGCGAAAATCAATGAACGAGCTACGGGGAACCATGTGGTGGTATCTTAGAAGCATCGTGATGTGCAGCAGTTAAAATACATTCGGTGAGACCCTCCACAGCATGGCCCACGGGTTTATTGAGCCAAGGTCTGTAGATACGGAGCAAGAGAAGGGGCAGTAGAAGACAGTGACTAGGGGCATGGGCCCTGGACTCGGATGTGGGATTCAGTCCCAGGTCAGCCCTTAGCAGCCTGGGTGGCTGAAATCCGCATGCTTGGGACAGCATCCTCCTCATAGGGGAGTGAAGGAAAAAGGGGATTGTGCTTTAATCAGCCCAGCAGGAGTGGCTCAAATACCGAATATTTTATAACAGGGACAAAAATACAAGCGTCAAAGCCGGGGGCCTTGAAGCGGACAGGATGAAGTGGGCTGGGCAAGAGCACTCGTCTGTGAGATCTGGAAGCCCCCTTCTCAGTACCCTTAGAATAAAACCCACATCGTTCCCCTGGCCTTCACGACCTCCTTGCCCCCCTGCACCACCCCCCGCCCAGCCCTCCCACTGGTCCCAACCACGAGTCTTGCTCATAATCTTTGCCTCCCAAATCTTACGTTGACACACTTACCTCAGTCGATTATCGGCCTGTTTGTATATTTGTTAGAGTCTCTGGTGTCCAAGGGGCAGGCCCAGAGCTCATCCACCCCTCTGGCACTCAGCCTCGTCCAGCACAGGGACAGATACCAAGAAGGAGTCAGAGTATTAACCAGCGCTCAGAGTAATGACCCCAAGGACTTGCCGATGAGTATCACTATGGACTTGGAGATTTGTATATCGGCGACTTCTTTTTGGATGGATTAATTAATAAATTGATGAAGAAGTAATGCTCATCAAGCTTAGTGTATTGAACTCATCCTGGGGCAACCAGAAGTCATAGAGGTGTTTTCGGTAGGGAAGCAGTAACTGGGGCTCCAGCAGCATCCAGCTTAGGGGTAGACTCAGAGTAGGCACCATGGAGATATTTGGTGAATGAGTGAATGAATGAAATATCTGAGTGAACGTCACCTCGTCCATCACTCAGGACAGACAGGCAAGAGGAGGGCAGGAGGGAAGGCAAGACATAAGCTGTTCATGGAGCACCTCTTGAGGAGGAAGAGGAGGAGGCCTCAAGCTGGGCCCCAGGGGCCTGAAGGATGAAGTCCCGTCCCTTCCCTTCCCTTCTGTCCCAGGCAGTTGTTGGCAGGTGACCCTTTCTTCCGAGTGCCAGCTGTGATTGAGGAGCTGTGCACAACGCGGGTGCTGGGCATGGAACTGGCTGGAGGGGTCCCCCTGGACCAGTGCCAGGGCTTAAGCCAGGACATCCGGAACCAGGTATGTGGTCTTGAGGGGACAGTAGGGAGGGCACTGCCCCAGGTCAGTGCTGGCAGGGCTGGCTAGACACGTAGTCCTCCCTCTCCGGTCAGAAAGAGCTTTACAGGGGCCGACTCTGTGATGTCTGTTACTCCTCCCCACTCCAGATCTGCTTCCAGCTCCTGAGGCTGTGTCTGCGGGAGCTGTTTGAATTCCGATTCATGCAGACAGACCCCAACTGGGCCAACTTCCTGTACGATGCCTCTAGCCACCAGGTTGGTTCCCTAGGATGTGTATCAGGGTCCATGAGCTGCTGTAACACACAGTTCCCGATCATTTCAGTACTCAACACAATAGTAGTTATTACCCACATAACAGGCCGGAGTGGCCGTCCTCCGCACAGTGGTTCAGGGACCCAGGCACCTTCCCTTCTGTGATTGTGCCATGCCCTTAGGCCTTGCCATGCTCTCCTTCCAGTGAAAGGGGAAAGAGAAGCTAAGAGGGTAGCGCCCTGCCTAACTGCTTTGGCCAGACGTGGCCCATCATTCCCTATACCATTCCATTGATAAGAACTGGTCACGCAGCCTGTCTAAGTGCAAGGGCTGCTGGGAAACGGAATCTCCGCAAGGCAGTGGTTGCCCAGTGGCACCGCTTACGGAAGGCTGTTCATCATCACTGCCGCGCTTGTCATTCACTTAGAACGCGCCAAGCGTCTACTGCCTCTTGACAGTGATGCCAAGACAACTCTGATCCTTGCCCTTCTCAGAGTTCCCAGAACAGCAGAGGGACCCATGACCAGACAGTGATTGACTGAGTAGTCAGTACCATGATGGCGAAACGTGGGCCAGAGTGGCAGTGATGGGGAAGCACAGGGGGCTGGGGGAAGCCAGGGAAAGTGGCTGACTCAGCACGGCGTAGGCCAGGTCAAGGAAGGCTTCTCAAAGGCAGTGCCATTCAGGCTGACACCAGAAAGATGAGAAGGGGAGGGCCACCTGAAGAGCAGCAAAGAGTGTTCCTAGCAGGGGACACAGGGTGGCCGAGGGTCTGGGCTGAAAGACTTAGCGTGCCTGGCTGCCAGATGGCTTTCCAAAGTCGTCTGTACCCATTCTGTCCCCAGAGGGATCTTTCTAAAAAACAAATCTGGCCAAGCTGTCCCTTCTGCAGCTCGCCAGCCGCCTCAAGATCAAGTCTGAGCCTTCTGCTGAGTGTGATGTGGCCCCACTGAGTCTCCAGCCTCAGTCCCCTGACACCTCCTCCCCCCCCAAGTGCACAGATACCCTGTATCCCTCCTAGGCTCAAACTGCTTGGAAGTATTTTTCTAACTGCAGGTAAGGGGGTGTGATAGGAGTCGTAACATCAGTTTACTGGGTCTCAACATCTTTTTTTTATTTTTTTTTGAGAGAGAGAGAGAGAGCGTGAAGAGAGAGAGAACAAGTGGGGGAGGGGCAGAGAGAGGGGGAAAGAGAAAATTGCAAGCAGGCTCCACGCCCAGTGTAGAGCCCAACATAGGGCTCGATCCTACAACTGTGAGATCATGACCTGAGCTGAAATCAAGAATTGGATGCTGAGCCACCCAGGTGCCCCTAACAGCATTTTTTTGTTTTAAAGCCATAGAGTAGAGAATATCAGTGTGTCACAGATGGGAGGGATCCAGAGTATTTCAGGATGCTTTTGTTTGACCTTATATTTGTGTGTGCATGGGCACTGGTGTCCAATATGATCTGTATTTCTTACTGTGGGTTGTGATCAATAGTGTGAACCCTGCTGCCCTAAAGAAACTCTTACACATGTGTCCACGGGGCACTGTTTTTAATAGCCAAACCCAGAAGTAACCATGGTGTCCATCAGCCAGCTAAACGCCTTGTGATATATTCACACAACGAAGTCCTAACACAGTAGTGAAAAAAAAATGAATGAGCTCGAGCTGCACATAGCAACGGGGATACATTGCAAAACCATGCTGGGCACAAAGAATAAGCTGCAGGACACCTATCATAAATACCCTTTGTATGAAGTTTTCTTAAATGTTTATTTATTTTGAGAGAAAGAGCGAGAAGGGGAGAGGCAGAGAGAGAGAGGGAGAGAGAGAATCCCAAGCAGGCTCTGCACTGACAGTGCAGAGCTGGACACAGGCCTCAAACTCACAAACTGTGAGATCATAACCTGAGCCAAAACCAAGAGCTGGACGCTTAACTGACTGAGCCACCCAGGTGCCCCCAGTAGGAAGGAAGTTTTGAAACACACAAAGCATTACTATTTATTGTTCACAGATGCCCGAATATGTAGAGAATATAGAAATTCACACATGGGAATTTCAGTAAATAATAATTTAGTAATAATAACTTTAGGAAAGTGGTGGCCCTGGAGGAGAGGATGGGGACAGGACAGGCTGGGGGCCGTGGGAGGTATTTAATATTTTAAACCGGGTGGTGGGATTTGTGGGTGTTCATTTCACTTTTCTACGTATTTTATTCTTTAGATTTCTTTCTATGCCTAAAACCTGTTATTATAAAAATAAGTAGGACCAGAAATATAAAAGCCATGTCCCTTCAGGTTTTATGCAGGGGTGGATGGGAAGCCTGGGCCCAAAGCCAGGAACCCAGGGAGGCAGCCAGACGGGGACTCTTGAGAGGAGAGGCAGGATGTGGGAATGGACCCGGGTGCCCCACCCTCCACCATGGACAGTGGGGGTGGGGGGTGGACTCCCAGCATCCCTTTTACCATCTCCCATTCCCAGGTGACCCTGCTGGACTTTGGTGCAAGCCGGGAATTTGGGACTGAATTCACAGACCATTACATCGAGGTGAGTCCCCCCAACTCTGGGGTCTTTGAAGGGCCAAGCCTTAAGCCCACTACCGAGGTGAGGGGGAGAAGGAGCAGTATCATGTCTGGAGTTAAGAAATCAAAAGTAATAGTAACGGTTAACAAATACCAAGCCCTTAATATGATGTCAGGCACTGCTTTAGATGCTATACATGTGACACCTGATCATAGTGTGTGGGGGCAGGACCATTTTTAGTCTCACTTTACAGAGGAAGTTACTGGAGCTCAAAGAAGTTAGGGATCCAGACTCAGGGAGCCTAGGTCCAGAGCCCGGGCTCCCAAACCCTGTCCAGCCCCTTTCTAAGAGGCCCACAGTGGCCATCCTGCCACCTCCCCACACCCCAGGCTGTCTCAGGCCTTAGTGTTCAGCCTTACACTCAGATACCTCTCTGGCAGGCTGCTCGTGGCGGGGGGAGGGGGCACAGCTCTCCTCAGGAAGCGTTTCCTCACTTCTGCTGCCCGTCCTTCCCACCCACTTACTGGTGGCGTCTCGTTGCCTCCAAGGCATCTCATTTATTTGTTGAGATTAGCCATTTGACCTGGGTCTTCTATTCATTTAGTCATCAATCCAAATATTCTCTGACAATTCCCCCTGTGCCCAGCCCTCTTCTGGGCCCAGGGACAACAGCAACCAATCCAACCTACTGTCCACCTTGACAGAGCTCACAGACCAGGAGGGGAACAGACAGTAAGGACCCAGAGTGGTCAGGGCTGGAATGGGGAAGCACAGGAGACTGTAGGACCCCAGAGGGGGAGGCTGGGCCAGCCGAGGGGGTCAGGGAGAGCTTCCTGGAGGAGGAGGCCTCAGAGAAGAAACCTGAAGGATGAGGAGACCAGTCAGGAAGAGGCAAAGAGGGTATTCCAGACTGATAACATAAAAAGGCCAAGAGGAGAGAAGGGATACTCCCACTAGAGCAGCGCTTCTCAAACTTTAGTGTATATGAGAACCCCACAGCCCCCACGACCAGCATGATCCTATTAAATGCAAATTGTGGTCTGGAGTCAGACATAAGATGCTGCATTTCTAACACACTCCCAGGTGATGTCAAAGCTTATTGGTACAGGACCACACTTTCAATAGGAAGTCCTAGAGGACCAAAAGGAAGTTCATTTCTGACTGGGCCAGCAGGTTAGGACAGAGTAGGAGCCAGCTCTGAGGCCAAATCACTCTGGGTCTGAAAAGCCATGCTTTGCAGCTTGAACTTTAATCCAGGTACCATGGGGACCCATGGAAGGGATTTGAGCAGGGAAGCACAGAGAATTAGAAAACTCCCTCAGAATAGCAGGTAGCCTGGGAGACTGGGGACTGGGAGCCCAGGACAGGGAAGAAAGGACAAGACCCAGGGCTCTGGCTTGGGGACTAGAGGATGATGGGGCCACTGGTGACATAAGGACAGGAAGGAGGGGCTGGTAATCCCCCCCCCCCACACACACACATGTACACACAGGCCCCTTGGGCCCTCTCTCAAGGCCACTGGAGGCACAAAGCTGAGGCCTCTCTCTGTGTAGTTGGGACATCTTGTGTGTCCCCCCGTTCTCCCCCAGGGCTATTGGCAAGGCTCTCCTCCAGTCTCTCCAGCCTTTTCCAGTTTAAAAAAGCCCTGTCACACCAGTCCCTGAGGACCACAGCCCTGACAGATGGCCAGACAGGCTCGGGCAGGGGGGACTGAGACAGACTAGAACTGCCACATTTAATTCCGTATTCCCCTTCCTCCCGAGAAAGTGGTTCAGATTTCCACTCCTCGCCTTGCTATTCCCCCAGTCAGCCTTTGTCCTTTTCTGTGAAGTAGGGACCTTCACATGCACCTCTTAATAATGGTAGCTCATCATGGTTATGGCTCTTTCTACAGGCAGGCTCAGTGCTAAGCACGCCACAGATCCCACCTCCTTTGTCCCTGCAGCCACCCATGAGGAAGACACTTTCATCATCCCCACTTCACAGATGAGAAAGTGGAGGCCCCAGAGCAAAGCGACTTGCCCAGAGTCTCTCAGCCAGCAAGTAGCTGGGATGGAGCCCAAGCAGGCTGGCTCTGGATTCTGTCTGTCCGCGCCCTCAACTCCTGCTCTCCCCACGTGCACTCACGTCTGGCAAGGTGCCTAGCTCCGCACACTAATTTGCCAAACAAAGGTTCACCAAGGACCTCCTGAATGCCAGACCTTGTGCCACATGGGACTAAGCACAACCGGGATCCCTGTTCTCTTGGGGCTCCAAGCCCCTGTAGGAGACAGACAACCAGGCAATGACAGAGATGGCCCCATGGCAGCCTCACATGCAGGTCTGGGTCATGGTCACATCCTTGTCCAGTTGAGTGTGTGGACCCACAAATAGCACTTGACATTTACTTCCCTCTGGCTGTTTCACTGTGGTAATTTCCAGGCAGGCACTGTGTTCCAGGCCAGGTGGGTAGAACCCCTGACCACCCCCACCCCTAGGTTCTGGAACAGTCTTGAGGGAGATATAGATAGGGGCAAGGTGAGGAGGGAGCAGCTTCTAGGGGAGAGGGCTTAAGTAGACAAGAATACAGGTGGGTACAGGGAGGGCCAGGCTTCTAGCTGGTTCATCTCCAGTTTTCAAGAGCCCTCCTTGAACTCCACTCCCTTGGCCTTTGACTTTCTGATGAACACCCATTTCCCAGGTGGTGATGGCAGCAGCCAATGGAGACAGAGACCGGGTCCTGCAGAAATCCCGGGACCTCAAATTCCTCACAGGCTTTGAAACCAAGGTTGGGAAACACTTGGGGGGCGGGGGTGGGTAGGGAGCTGCTTATCTGTACTGGGGGGCTCTGGGGAGGAGTGGGGGAATGAGGGCTACTTGGCTACACAGAAACCCTGGGGAAATGGGCCCCATTTATCTATTCTAGAAGGAGGGAGTGGGGGACTGCTAGTGGGTACTGGGGGTGGGGAAATGGAGGCTGTTTCTCTGTTCTAGGGACTGAGGGCTACTTTTCTGTTGGAGGCTCTGAGAGGAAGTAGAGAGCCATTTGGGGGAGGCCTAGAGGTTCTGGAAGGAGTGGCAGATACTTAACACTCCTCAGGGAGTAGGTGGCTTGTGTTTATACTTGAGACTATGAGGGAGATGGGTTAAGTGGGGGGGCTGTATGCCACACTGCGGGTCTCTTGCTCTCCCTGTCCATAGGCATTCTCGGATGCCCACGTGGAGGCAGTGATGATCCTGGGGGAGCCCTTCGCCACCCAGGGCCCCTACGACTTTGGGGCAGGTGACACTGCCCGCCGAGTGCAGGGCCTCATCCCTGTGCTGCTGCAGCACCGGCTGCGCCCACCGCCGGAGGAGACCTATGCCCTGCACCGCAAGCTGGCAGGGGCCTTCCTGGCCTGCGCCCGCCTCCGCGCCCACATCGCCTGCCGGGACCTCTTCCAGGACACCTACCACCGCTATTGGGCCAGTCGCCAGACCTAGCCTCTGCCTGCAGCCTCCTGACCAGAAGGGACTTGGGGTCAGACCCTTTAGATGGCCTCCATCCTGTGATTCTGGCCCCAAAGGAGGCCATCCACTGCTGTGATGCCTCCTTTCCATTCCCCTGCAGGCCTGGGGACCACCCGGTCTGATTTCCCGGTTCTTGCCTAGCTCCCTTCCTCCGGGCTGGGGAAACCTCCAGCTAGGGAACTCCCAACTTCACACCCCCATATCCTGATCTTCCCACTCCCGTGTGGGCACCCAGGAACTCTACGCCAGGGATTAATTTATTTTTGCCAACGTTTAAGAGCCTTAGGCCCTCTGCACCCAGTCATGCAGATCCAGACTCATCTAGATGGGGAGCCCCACACCTCTGGGTCAGGTCTCTCACGGATCTGGCCAGTGAAAGGGGAGGAGCGGTGGCTGGTAGAGGCAGCCCTCACCTTTGCTGCCCTCACCCCTCCACGAGCTGCGTTCTCCCGGGCTCCATCCTTTCTGTGTGTTGGGGAGGGGGTAAGGGAGGGTGTTTGAAACTTCAGTCAGAATAAAAGTGGCGCTCCCCTTCCCGGCTCTTTTCTCTGCGCTGGGTGGCGGTGGGGGTGGGGAGGAGCTCTCAGCCAGCCTCCAGGTGCAGATGGCCAACCCCCTCCCATCCTCTGGTCTGAAAGCCCCAGCGCTGCCTGGGCCATCTGTTGCCGGGAACCTCCTTCTACCCATTCCCTCCCACTTGCCCGCCCCCCCTCCCCCCGCACGTGCTGACCACCTGCTCGAAAAGGCCATGGCAGCTGAGAAGGCCAGCCCTCCCTGTCCCCGTCCCCCCCCCCCCCCCCCCCCGCCCCGGCCACCTCCCAGGCCCCTCGCTCCCTCCCCTCGGCTCCCAGCAACCTCGCCTTTGCTAATGGGCCGTAATGCCCCTGCCAGCTGCTTTGCCAAACCCACAGGATTGAGTGGGAGCTGGGGTGCAGTGGCGGCCAGAACCGCGCCCAGGTCCCAGCCTCGCGCCCCCGCCCCCAAAGCCGAAGGGCTCCCGCACCAGGATGCCGGGGTCTGTTCATTCCCCCTCCCCTTCCTTGCAAAAAGTGCCTCGTCACCGCTCCTGCCCGCCCCCGCTAGGCTGGAAGAACCGTGGGGTTAGCTGGAAGATTTGGGTATGTGGGGCGGCAAAGAGCTTCCCGAAGCAACTCTTTTGAGGACGTGGAACAGAAGGGGACCGGAGGTCAAGGGTCACGGAGGAGAAGAGAGCCCACGCCAGGACGGGCCTGGGGGGAAGGTCTCTGCGAGGCTCACATGCTGCCTCAACCGGGGACTGGCCAATGGGCGTGGCGGGGCGGTGGCCGCGCTGGAGTAGGCGGGGTCATATCTGCGTGTGGGCGTGGTCTGCCGGCCAGGGGGTGGGGCTTGAGCCGGCCAGGCGCCGGGCCGGGGCGGGGTTTTTTTTGCATATCCCGCAGGCGGCGGGCCAATGGGCGGGGCTGGGGCGGGGAGCCGAGGCAGGAGGGGCGCTCCCCCGCCCCCGGAACGGAATCCTCCGGGGAGCGGAGCAGGCTCGCGCGCGTGCATCCCGCACCATCCCCCGGCCCCCGGCCCCGGCCCGCGTCAGACCGCGCTGCCGCCGCCGCCGCCGCCGCCGCCACAGCAGCAGCAGCGCTCGGGGATCCGGGCCCAGCCGGGGCCGCGGGAGGCGGGGGCGCCCGGGCCCTGGATGTCCCGCAGCGCGGCGGCCAGCGTGAGAAGGGCGGGAGAGGGGGGACTCGGGTGGGGGGCGGCGCCGCTGCTGATGTGGCGGAGGGTGGGAGGCGGCCGCGGCGCCCGGATGGAGAGAGGGTGCCAAGACTGGGGAGGGTGGGCCTGGGTGGGGGGTCCAGAACAGGCCCCCACCAAGCCAAAGCTTGAGAGACAGGGGGTCTGGGGCACAGGCCCTCTCTTGCCAAGGCCCTGAAGATAGGGATCTTGGACGTAGACCTGCCCCTCAAAAAAACCAAGGACAGGGGGACAGATTCTAGGTACAACTCCCTGGGCAAGGTTTTGGGGATGGGGTCCAGGACACAACCCCCACATCAAGCCAAGGCCTCCAGGAGGCCATTCCAGACCAGACGCAATCCCTACCCCTCCCTCCCTGAGGTGGTCTCTGAGCACAACAACCCTCTAGGCAAGGTCTTGAGGCTGGGGTCCCTGGGAATGGCTTCCCCACCAAGCCAAGGCCTAGGGGGCATCCCAGGCACAGTCTGTACCCAGGCCTCAGAGACACCCTGGGCACAGCATTCCCCCCCACCAATCCTTGGGCGGCGTCCCAGGAATAGACCCTTCTCAAAACAAGGTCCCTGGGTCTGGGACTCCACCCCCCACCTAGCCTGAATAAAATAGGGAAATTTTAGGCAACCCCCAAAGGCTTGGTCAAGGGTCCCTGGGGCTGCCCAGCTGCCTGGGAGTGGCCCCACCCGCAGACAATGCGCCGCCTCCCCCTCCCGGGTATGGGCCCCCAGGCTTCAGGATTCAGGCTGGGGGTGGGGGGCGGCTCCCCAGGGACCCAGCACAGCCCTGTCTGTCTGCAGCGTCTGCGGTGACGGTGACGGGTGACGGGTGGCTTTGTGTGTGGTACCTGGGGGGAAGGGGGGAAGCAAGCGACGGGAGGTGGCTAAGAGTGTGACCCGGTGTTTGTGTTACTGTGGTGTGTGTGTGTGTGTGTGTGTGTGTGTGTGCGCGCGCACGCGCGTGCTGGAGCTGGTGACTGTGAGGAATCCTGTATGTGTGTCTGCGTGTTGTGCTTGTGGTTGTGTCTCATAGTGTGCACGTTTGTGTCTGTTTGTGACCCCAGCATTTGTGCGACTATGTGTGTTTGACAGCTGCTCCTTGTGCAGAACCCTGTCACTTTTTAGTGTGTGTTTGTGTGTGCATGGTTGTGACTGCGTGGTTGTGTCTGTGATTACATCTTTTGTGACCCTGGGTGTGTGCTTTGGTAGCTATAACTGTGTTGTGACAGTGTGTGTGTTGGGCGTGGGGTTGGGCGAGTTTTGTGTGGCTGACAAGCTGTGGGTGGAGTTGGGACTGTGTACATGGAGTTGTGTCTATGACTCTATGTCCATGTGCCACTCTCCCACTGACTTGTGAGTGTTTGTAGTTGTGTCCGTAACTGACTGTATATGTGGGTCACGCATATGTCTGTGTGACACACAAGTCTCCCTGCAATTCTGGGTGTGTGTCTGCCATTGTACATGAAGTCACGTTGTATGTGGTTGTGTAATGGCACTGTGATTTTACACATGTGTGCTCATGGCCACATCTGTGTAACAAGGGTTGTATAAATGACTCCATCTAGTTCTGTGTGTTGATGCTAAGTGACTCTGTGCATTTATAGGGGTGTGTGTGTGTGTGTGTGTCCCCATGTGCATGCTGGACTGCCTGGGTTTCAGTCTGCATGATTTGGTGACTGGGTGACTGTCCTGACTGTGGACATGGCTCTCTCAGGGACCATGTCTTCTGTGTCAACTCAGCTATAAATGCTGTGCCTGGGTCACTGCATTTCTGAGTTCTCTTTCTTCATCACTGTGTGCTCGTGATGTGTGAAGTAGAAATTGTGTGCTGATGTCTCTATGTGTGAGATGTGTGTCTGTCCACACGGGGCTCTGATTGTATGCGACCACATGCTTATCCCTGTGACTTGTGTGTTCGCTTGAAGAGAGACTGTGCGTTTCTCTGTGATGGGGTGACACGGTGGGACGTGGGGTGACTGTATCGAGACCAGGGTACGTGGCTGGGTAATGTGGACACTGATGCCGTGTGACTTTGCCCACGTGGCCATTTCTGAAATGTGTATGGCTGTGACTCTGAACCGGCAATTGTCTGGCCGTCCCTGAGTGTGGCCATCCTTAGGGACGGTTGTCTCTGGTTACCTGCGTGTCTTGAGTGTGCGTGCCTGTGTCTCTAGAAGGCGTAGGCCATGGCCATCGGTGTCTCTGTGTGTGATTGGGTGTGGAAGACCATCTGTGTAAGTGTGGCTCATACCGTGACCGCATGTGTGCCCCCCTGACAGGGTGTGTGTGACTGTGACAGCACGTGACCAAAACGGTGCGTTGGTGTGACCAATACCAGAGGGGCTGGGTACCCGTGTGCCGCTGTGGGCCTGTAGATGATTAAACCCACGTGGCTGTGACTGGATGTGGCTGTGCGTGGCCAAACGTGTGTCAGGTGTGACAGCACTTGTGCCTGTGTGTGACTTGGGACGAATGGGTGCCCTCTGACTGCCGTGATTCTGTGTGCGTGGGTCTGCAACACGAGTGTCTTGGGCGAGGGCCTGAGGAGTCATGACTGTCGTGGGGAGTGCGCTCCTCTGCCTGGGCCCAGCTCTTTGTATGTGGCTGAGAAGACAGAAGTGACCACGTATTTGGTAGCTGATGGGCCCAGATGTTTGTGGCAGTGCCTCGGCAGGCTGGGGCTGGAGATGCGCGTGGACAACGTCCGTGTCTGTGAACGTGGATCTGTGACCAGATGGTTATTGTGGCTGCGACTGTTTATGTGCATCCGTGTGATGCGGTGTGTGTGGCTGTGGTCGTGCCTGTGTATGACCGCACGTGGAGAGCTGTGACCAGGTGCCTGGGGCGACCGTAGACATGAGTTGCATGCATGCATGTGACCGCATGTTTATGTGTAGACTGGACAGGCGTCTAGAGGTCAAGGCCACTCCCTCCTCACACCGTCCCCTTGCCTCCTGAGACGAGGACATCCCCAACACGTGCCCCCAGAAACACACCTACTCATTCCTAGGCCCTTGCTACCAGGTGGCTGATCTCCTGAGTAACGGTTGCTATGACAACCAGGGCTCTCACCAGGGAGCCTGAGATGGAAGGGGGGGGGTTGGCTGTTGTCCAAAGAGGTGGGGAGGTAGGGGACCGAGCCCCAACCCAAGCCAGTGTCTCACCTTCTCCTCCCTTCCTTGGGCAGGGCGGACCCAAGAGGCCTGAGCAGCGTTTGCCCCCAGCCCCCTGTGGGGCCCTGGGGCCCCCCGAAACCTCCAGGACGGAGCCAGGTGAGTGACCAGCTGGGGCCAGGGCAAGGCTGAGCAAGCAGGTGGGTCAGCCTGGCACAACCAGAGGAACTGTCCCTTTGCTCCCACCGCAAAGGCTGCGGAGGCGCAATCGCACTCATGAGGGGACACCCTCGAATGTCTCCCCCGCACACTCAGTGACCATCAGTCACACCCTCACAAATACCACTCGTGAACACACTCTCACAGACAACAGCCCCACGTTCTCAACCGCTGGACTCTCGGCCAGGGGCAGGGTCTCTTGGACAAGCCTCACAGCTGCACACTGCCACAGGTGACCGCCATCGAAGACCACAGCCACGCCCTCAGGCAGACACACGGCTTGGAAGAGGATGGTCATGGCCACGCCTTTGAAAGACAACGGCTTCATGCTCGCACACATCATCACAGGCACGGTTCCCAGACACACACGGACAACCACTCTCGCACTTAGATCCCCTTCAGCAACAACCTTCAGGGACCTACTCTTCCAGAAAGAACCACACCCTTGGACCCAGACCCCCCCTCACAGATAGCATTTCCGGACACACACTTTCGCAGACAGCCACTGTCAGACCAGTGTCCTTCTGTATGTTCAGCCTTCAGAAATACACGCTCACAGATGATCTCTGCATGCTTAGATCCAGACAACGTTCAGGAATCCACCAGTTATGCGCATACACACACACAGAGTCCCCATCTGCTGGCAGTGTTCTATCCTCCTTGTCCTCTCGGGCTCCTCCTGGGACAGTCCCTATGGCTTATCAGTCAGAGAAGACTGCCTTAGTCAACACAGACTGTCCCTACCTCCGTTGTGGCCACGTCCACTACTGCCCCTTCCCCTGATGGTTACAGGTGCCCCAGGGGCTCCTGCCTTAGACCAGAAACAGTTGTCAGAGGAGTGCATCTCAGAGGCACAGAGATGAGCCCCCAACCTCCACACCCTCGGGTTCTGGACCTCAGTCCCTGGACCTTCTGTGTCCCCCCCACATCGAACCCAGGCCTCCCACATCCCCCACATCGGACCCGTGCAACACCAGCTCTTGTGCCCTCTGACCGTCTCAGCCCCTGACCTCCTACCCCTAAAATCCTGGCCTTGTGACCCCTGAGCCCTATGCCTTCTAACCCCCATGCCCTCCAATGTCTCGACTCCCCATTACTTTGGATCCTCATGCCTCTTGACTGCCACGTTCCCAATCTCCAGACAGCTCAAAGCGGACTCCTGACCCCCATCCCAGACCTCCATGCACCTTTGCCCTATGTTTTTCTTCTGAATCCCCACCACTGACTCTGGCACGCCCCTGCCTTCCCTTGCCCCGCCTTCCAGTGGCCCCTGACCGCTTCCGCTGCATGATCCCTGAGTGCCACGCCCTCTGACCCAGGGACCCCCTGACCCTGTAACCCAGATCCCGTGTTATCTGACCCTCCCTGCCCTTGACCCGCGCCCCTGTCCTGTGTCACCAGAAGGGGCGGGCACCATGAACAAGTTACGGCAGAGCCTGCGGCGGCGGAAACCAGCCTACGTGCCGGAGGCGTCGCGCCCCCACCAGTGGCAGGCGGACGAGGATGCGGTGCGCAAGGGCACTTGCAGCTTCCCAGTCAGGGTGAGTGGGCGGGGCGCGGGCAGGGGCTGTGTGCATGCGGTCCCAGGGCCCCGGGGTGCTGGGCGATGTGGCTGAGGCCCTGGCCCAAATGCGAGAGACAACGCATCCCCAAAGAACCCCACAGCCTGGGCCCTTCAGAGTTGGGATTAAAACCCAACACGCATTCTCTTGTACCAGGAAGGTATTACCTGGGGAGCCAGGGGACATTCTTCCTTGAGTCACCCCATCCTCTGGGAGCTCACAATTTCCAAAAGGCACCGGAAGGCCACAAAAGCCTGTGGTGTTTGCACAGCCCTTTACTGTGAGGTGCTTTTTGGGTTAGACCATCACGACTCTTCAAAATGCACACTGCGCTTCCGTGAGGGAGACAGCAGGATTCAGGTTCAACTCCCAACTTAGTCCCTTGCCTGGCTGGGTGACGACACCCGATTGTCGTAAACCCTCCGTTTTCTTTTCCCTTCCCCTGGAAGCAGGCATGGAGTGGGTGGGAGTGTGGGGGGGGGGTCCATTTGGAAGTGTGAGAAACGCTAGGAAGAAAGCCAATAAAGGTTGTGTCACTAACCTGCAGCTGTGGGCACTCGAGCTTGATGTCATCGGGAAAATGCTGGGAAATAGAGCCATCCCCCCAACGGGGTAAGGAGGCTGGGGTGAGCGCGCCCCAGCGCCCATGGGTCGTTGGCAGGCCGGTGCTGAGGCCCGGAGACGCAGACTCTGGCCCCTAGAAGGACGGGAAGTAACATGTTAGGGCCAGGAATAGAGGCAAGATGGGAGTCAGAACTCCTCGCCAGCCTCAGTGTCCTCATCTGTGTATCTGGGATGGGAACAGAGGACCCACCTCGCAGAGTGGCGGCACCGTGAGTGAGTTAATATGTGTGATGGGCTAGGGGACATTGGGTGACACGTGGCAGCTGCTCGGGAAACACTAGGCGGTATTGATTACTGTGCTGCTTTCCTGTCCTCCCGTCTCCTCCCCACCAAGTACCTGGGCCACGTGGAGGTGGAGGAGTCCCGGGGGATGCACGTGTGTGAAGACGCTGTGAAGAAGCTGAAGGCGGTGAGTGAGGGCTGGGCCGGGAGGGGGCAGGGCCGCACCGGAAGAGGCAGCCCTGACCAGGCCCTCTCTCCTCCTCCCCCACCCCCAGATGGGCCGGAAGTCCGTGAAGTCCGTCCTTTGGGTGTCAGCCGATGGGCTCCGAGTGGTGGATGACAAGACCAAGGTAGGAGGCTCGTTGGGGGTGGGAGTGGGCCCCAGTGGGCCCCAGTGGGCCCCCTCTCCTCACCCTGCTTGAACCGGGGCTCAGCACACCTTCCCACCCACCCCCATGATGTCCCTCCCTCCCGGACCTTCTAGGCCATGTGCTCCTGCAGCATCTTGGCACTCCTCATGGTCGTAATTCAGGACCGAGTCCTACCGTTACCTGTGAGCTGGCGCAGGTAGTGGGTGTGGAGCAGCCGCCTTTGCTCGCATCCCTGCTCACCCACATATCTGCGGGGTGACCCAGAGTGTGAGGTTCAACCCCTCCGTGCTTCAGTTGCCTCATCTGTAAAATGTGGATAAACATGGCCCCTACCCTTACGTGAGAAGGTGTATGCGCGCCGTGTAACTGTCCCTGAGGCAGCATATGTGCTCAGATCAGTGGATGTTAGCTGTTCCGTGTTTATTGTCCGTGTTCCCAGCCAGACGGGAGCATCCCGGATCTGAGCATCTGTTTGCTCACCATCGACTTCCCTGCACAGAGACTGCCCAAGGAGGCGGCAGCACAGGGCAAGAGTCAGGTTACCAACTGAACGGGATGGACACCTTTGCACATGCAGTTCCTTTACCCTGAAAGACTGTTCCCTGCCTTTTTGCCTGGTTAATACTTCCTCCAGGGGCGCCTGGGCGGCTCAGTTGGTTAAGTGTCCGACTTCGGCTCAGGTCATGATCTTGCAGTTCGTGGGTTCGAGCCCTGCGTTGGGCTCTGTGCTGACAGCTCAGAGCCTGGAGCCTGATTTGGATTCTGTGTCTCCCTCTCTCTCTGCCCCTCTCCCGCTTGTGCTCTGTCTGTCTGTCTGTCTCTCTCTCTCTCTCTCTCAAAAATAAATAAAACATTAAAAAAAAAATACTTCCTCCAGGAAGCTTTGCCTGGTTCCTCACCACGCTGTGTCAGGCACCCGCTCCTGACCGCCACAGGTCCCTGCACCTCCCCCACCCCGGCCCTGGCCCCTCGCCTGTGCCTCTGTCTGGTGATGGGCCTGATTCCAACACTAAGCCGGGAGCCCCGTGCATGCGAGCAGGGCCCACTGCTGTTTCAATGGGTGCAGGGTCCCCACCCCGTGCGGAACAGGACAGAGAGCAGTCGCTAAGGGGAGTGCTGAATGAGTACATGAAAGATAGTTCAAGTTCCTCTCCTGGTTTCCCTGGCCACCTTCCAGGACCTGCTGGTAGACCAGACCATCGAAAAGGTCTCCTTTTGTGCCCCTGACCGCAACCTGGACAAGGCTTTCTCCTACATCTGCCGTGACGGTACCACCCGCCGATGGATCTGCCACTGTTTCCTGGCACTCAAGGACTCTGTGAGTATCACCGGAGGAAGGATCACCGGGAGGAAGCCAGGCTGAGTCTTGTCTCCCTGGAGTCGGGCCAGTCACTCTCCCCTCCCCTCCTATCCCCTCCCCTCCCCTCTCCTCTCCATTCTCCTCTCCCACAGCTCCTAACTTAGAGGATTATGGGGAAGCTTGTGTGGGTTAATACCAAGTATTTGGAGTGATGGCCGGACATCAGAAGCGCTCGGGGAAACATTAGTTATCGTCCTCCTCATTATCAGTGGTTCTTCATGTTTCTCTTACTTTGCTTTTTTACGAGGGTCATATGCATATAGTAACATGCATAGGTGGTCCCGGCACAGCTCCGTAAAATTCTGGCTTATGTAAAAACCCCACCCAGGTCAAGTTGTAGAGCGTTTCCTGCCCCCAGCAGGCTCCCCCTGGCCCTTCTCAAAGATACCCCCCCAGGTCCTCCTGCTTCTTTCAGCCTTGATTCATTGTGTTTGCAGTTCTTTACATTTGAGGGGGTGAAGGCCCCCTCTGAGAATCTGATGAAAGCCACAAATGGACTGTCTTCTGTGATACAGTCTCACAGGGTTCTGAGGCTCTGACAGAAAACCCCCAGCTGTCAGTCATTTCAGTGAGATAGAAGTTTGTTCTTGTTTCATGTGAAAGACATCCAGAGGCAGGCAGTGCAGGATTGGTGTGCTTCTCTCCGCTCATCAAGGGCTGTGGCCTCCCCTCCATGATCCAAAATGGGTGCACATGCTCCAGCCTTCACATCTTCATTCCAGCCACATGAGGGAGGGAGGCATGAAGAGGGGCACGCCCTCTCCTTTTGGGGAGCCACGGAACAATTACATCCCGTTGGACATCCCTGGCTGCAAAAAAAAAAAAAAAAATGGTGGAAAATATAGTCTTTATTCTGTCCTGTTCCCTGGACCCTGACCTCAGACCCCACCCAACTTGGTAGGAAGGCAGTCTCAGCTGCGTACATTAGCCAGTCTTCAGTGGCTGGCAACAGAAACTTATCTGGCTAACGTAAATCCAGAATAGTGTGATAGGAGGCATCTCACAGAATCGAAGGACAGTCAGAGCATTAAGCATCAGAAAGGTCAGGGAGCTGGGCAGCCTGGGGACAGAACGTCAGGGGACAGTTCCTTTCACTGCATTGCTGCAGAAATGAATCCAGCCTCCCAGTGTCGTGGGTTAAAATTCCAACAAGAGGGCATGGGATTGGCCTGGCAATGGGTCACTGCCTACCCCTTGGTCAGGGGAGGCTGGAGCACACAGCCTGACATACCCAGTGTTGAGGGGGAGCTCCCCAAAGGGAATCCAGGGTGCTGTTATCAAAAGCAAGAGGAATGGATACCGGGCAAGTAAAACGACATGCATCCCTCTCAGATTCTAACAGTATCCCCCACAAGGATTCCTTCGTATTTCAGAAATCCCCACTCCAGGAGCTCTGAACCCCCAAAACTAGTTAGTACCCCCAACTTCCTCACTCGTACGCACAACTCCAGATCTCAGAACTGGGGGAGAAAGATAAATTTGAGCATGTCAGGATTGATTAGTCAGTACTGATTATGGCTGGCTGGGGGGCTTGCATGGAGATACGAGAAGCCCAGAGCCCATAGCAACTGCTGTTTCTGGGGCATAGTGTACCAGTTGTAGCAGTTATCTGTGGCTGCGTAACAAATTGCCCCAATGTTTAGCGGCAATCATTTATTATCTCTCGGGGGTTTTGTAGGTCAGGAATTTGGACAAGGCTCAGCTGGGTGGGTCCAGAGTCGGTCATGGCTGTTACAGTCTGGAGCTGTAACACCAGGAGACTGGCCGGACATCTCCCATTCTTCATGTAGTCTCAGGACCTCTCCAGAAGGTCTCTCCAATCCTGGAGGCTTCGGGAGGGCTGACTTCTTACACGGTGGCTCAGGGCTCCCAAGTGAGTTAAAGGAGAGAGAGAGCGAGAGCCCAAGCTCGCGCCAGGAGGAAGTGCTGTCGCCTGTGTGGACTTAGTCCTGGAGACCACGCGGCATTGCTTCTGTGATATTCTGTTTGTCCAGGCAGTCACAGAGGTCTTCCCAGGCTAAGGGAGAGAACACAGACTCCACCTCTGATAGGGGAATGACATAATTCTGGAAGAGCGTGTGGTTGCCAGAAACTTGTTGTGGCTATTTTTGGAAAACACACTGCCATGTGGTTAGTGTGGATTCAGTGTCACCCCACCTAGCTGTGGGACGTCGGGCACAAGTGGCTTCCCTCTCTGGGACTCAGTTTCCCCCTCCATAAAACGGAGATAATAGCAGTGGCTGCTGACAGGTGTGTTGGTGAAGCCTGTATATTATGGTCACACACAGAAAGTGTTAAATAGGGTCCCGTAACAAATGTTCAGTAACTAGGAGCGGTTGCTTTCATGTGACAAGTCCTTGGGGCACCTGGGGCGGGTCAGTCAGTTAGGTGTTTCGGCTCAGGCCATGATCTCACAGTTCGTGAGTTCCAGCCTCGTGTCAGGCTCAGTGCTGACGGTGCAGAGCCTGCTTGGGATTCTCTCTCTCTCCTCTCTGCCCCTCTCCTGCTTGTGTACTCACTCTCATTCCGTCTCTCTCTCTCTCTCTCTCTCTCTCTCTCTCTCTCAAAATAAATAAATAAACTTAGGGCGCCTGGGTGGCGCAGTCGGTTAAGCGTCCGACTTCAGCCAGGTCACGATCTCGCGCTCCGTGAGTTCGAGCCCCGCGTCAGGCTCTGGGCTGACGGCTCAGAGCCTGGAGCCTGTTTCCGATTCTGTGTCTCCCTCTCTCTCTGCCCCTCCCCCGTTCATGCTCTGTCTCTCTCTGTCCCAAAAATAAACGTTGAAAAAAAAATTTAAAAAATAAATAAATAAATAAACTTAAAAAAGAGAAAAGACAAGTACTTGAGGGTGAGAATCCAAGCAAGAAAAGAGCGTGACCTTGTCTGCAATTGCTTTCCACTCGTGAGCCTCAGATTTTAAGCATTAAGCAATAGGACTCCCAGGATTCCTCAAGGTGATGCTTTATTTTTTGAGGTGCAGTTCACATAAAATCCATCATTTTAGGGGCGCCTGGGTGGTTAAGCACCCTACCTCGGCTCAGGTCATGATCTCACGGTTCGTGGGTTTTTTAATTCTTCCTTTTAAAGCATACAGTTCAGGGCGCCTGGGTGGCTCAGTCGGTTAAGCGTCTGACTTCAGCTCAGGTCACGATCTCGCAGTCCGTGGGTTCGAGCCCCGCATCGGGCTCTGGGCTAATGGCTCAGAGCCTGGAGCCTGTTTCCGATTCTGTGTCTCCCTCTCTCTCTGCCCCTCCCCCGTTCATGCTCTGTCTCTCTCTGTCTCAAAAATAAACATTAAAAAAAAATTAAAGCATACAGTTCAATGGCATTAGTATACATGCAATACGGTTCACTAATCATCTCTAGTTTCCAGTGTTCTCATCACTCTTTTTTTTTTAATATTTATTTATTTTTATTATTTATTTATTTATTTATTTATTTATTTATTTTTGCAAGAGAAAGCAGGGAGGGGCAGAGAGAAAAGGAGATAGAATCCAAAGCAGGCTCCATGCTGTCAGCACAGAGCCTGATCCATGAGATCATGACTGAGCCAAAATCAAGAGTTGGATGCCTAACCAACTGAGCCACCCAGGCGCCCCCATCACTCCTTTTTTTTTTAATGTTTTTATTTATTTTTGAGGCAAAGAGAGACAGAGCATGAGTAGGGGAGGGGCAGAAAGAGAGGGAGACACAGAATCCGAAGCAGGCTCCAGGCTCTGAGCTGTCAGCACAGAGCCCGACGCGGGGCTCGAACTCACAGACTGTGAGATCATGACCTAAGCTGAAGTCAGATGCTTAACCGACTGAGCCACCCAGGTGCCCCTTATCACTCCTTTTTTTTTAATGTTTATTTACTTATTTTGAGAGAGAGAACAAGCTGGAGAGGGGCAGAGAGAGAGAGGGAGAGAGAGAACCCCAAGCAGGCTTTGCGCTGTCAGCATGGAGCCCAATGTGGGGCTCGAACCCACAAACCATGAGGTCATGACCTGAGCTGACATCAAGAGTCGGACCGTTAGCCGACCAAGCCTCCCAGGCACCCTTACCATCACTCCTAAAAGGGACCTTATACCCATTAAGCAGTCACTCTCTGTTCCCCACACCCACCTCCCCAAGCCTGGTAACCGCTAGTCTGCTCTCTGTCTCTGTGGAGTTACCTCTTCTAGATAGTTCATGCAGATTGAATCATACAGCCTGCGGTCTTTTGTGACTGGCTTCTTTCACTTAGCAGAATGTTTTCAGGCTTCATCTGTGTTGTAGCGTGTGTCAGTACTTCCTTTTTCATGGCTGAATAGTATTCCATTGCATGGCTCTATTACAAGTTGTTTTCTCTGTTCATCCATTGATGGATGTTTAGGTTGCTTCTGCCTTTTAGATATCATGAATAATGCTACTGTGGACATTGCTGTGCAAGCATTTGTTTGAATAGCTGTTTTTAATTTGGGGGGGGGGGTCTGTACTTAGAAGCTAGATTGCTAGATCATATAGTAGAGCTACGTCTAACTTTTTGAGGAATTGCCAAATTGTTTTCCGCACCATTTTACATCCCCACCAAGCAATGTACAACGGTTCCAATTTCTCCACATCCTAGCCAACACTTACTTTTTTCCTTTTTTTTTTTTTAATTACAGCCACCCTAAGTAGGTGTGAAGCGGTATCCCATTGTGGTTTCGATTTGCATTTCCCTGCTGACTAATGATGTTGAGACTCTTTTTATGTGTTCATTGGCCACTTGTTTCTGTTCTTTGGAGAAATGTCTATTCTAATCCTTTGTCCATTTTGTTTGTTTGTTTGTTTGTTTATGTTTTTAACGTTTATTTATTTTTGAGACAGAGGGAGACAGAGCATGAACGGGGGAGGGTCAGAGAGAGGGAGACACAGAATCCGAAACAGGCTCCAGGCTCTGAGCTGTCAGCACAGAGCCCAACGCGGGGCTGGAACTCATGGACCACCGCGAGATCATGACCTGAGCCGAAGTCGGAGGCTTAACCGACTGAGCCACCCAGGCGCCCCCTTTATCCATTTTTTTCAACTGTTTGTCTTTTTATTGTTGCGTTGTAAGAAATTTATATATTCTGGATAGTAGATTCTTATCAGTTCTATGATTTGCAAAAATTTTCCTCCATTCTGTGGGTTGTCTTTTTACTTTCTTGGTAGTGTCCTTTAATGTACAAATTGTTTTTAATTTTTTTTTTTTTTGAGAGAGAGAGAGAGGGTGCAAGTGAGCTAGGGGCAGAGAGAGAGAGAGAGAGAGAGAGAGAGAGAGAGAATCCTAGGAGGGGCAGGGGAAGGCGGGAGAGAGAGAGAGAAGCAGGGTTCACCCAAATTGGGGCTCAAACTCATGCACTGTGATATTATGACCTGAACCGAAGTCAGATGCTTAACACTGAGCCATCCAGGCACCCTAAATTGTTTTTAATTTTTATGAATTCAGCATATCTATTTTTTCTTTTGTTGTTTGTGTGTTTGGTGTCATAAGAATCCATTGCCAAATCTAAGGTCATGAAGATTTACTCCATGTTTTATTCTAAGACTTTTATAGTTTTAGCTATTACATTTAGGCCTTTGATCTATTTTGAGTCAATTTTTGTAAACAGTGTGAGGTAGGGGTCCAGCTTAATTTTTTTTCCCTGTGAATATCCATTTGTCTCAACACCATTTGCTAATAGGACTATTCTTCCTCCTTTGAATAGTCTTGGTACCCTCACTGAAAATCATTTGACCATAAATGTGTGGGTCGATATCTGGGCTCTCAATTCTATTTCATTGATGTGTATGTTTATCCTTATGGCGGTATCACATTATTTTGATTACTGTAGCTTTGGAGTACTGTTTTAAATCAGGAAGTGTGAATGCTTGGGGCACCTGGGTAGCTCAGTCGGTTAAGCGTCAACTTCAGCTCGGGTCATGATCTCGCCGTCCGTGAGTTCGGGCCCTGCACTGGGCTTTGTGCTGACAGCTCAGAGCCTGGAGCCTGTTTCGGATTCTGTGTCTCCCTCTCTTTCTGCCCCTCCCCCGCTCACGTTCTCTCTGTCTCTGAAAAATGAATAAACCTTAAAAAAAATTTTTTTTTAAAAACTTATAAAATTCTTCAAAAAAAAGTGTAAATTCTTTTATTTTGTTCTTTTTCAAAATTCCTTTGGCTGCAATTCTGGGTCCTTTGCAATTCCATATGAATTTTAAGATCAGCTTTGCTGTTTCTGCAAGAGCAGCTTTTCTTATTTCTTCAAGAGTCTGTTGGGATTTTGACGGGATTGCATTGAATGTACAGACCACTTTGGAAATACTGCTATGTTAACAATAGTAAGTTTCCAAATCCATGAACATGGGATGTATTTCCATTCATTTAGGTCTTCTTTAATTTCTTTTAGTAATGTTTGGTAGTTTTCAGCACACATGTCTTTCACTTCCTTGGTTAAATTTATTCCTAACCATCTTACTGTTTTAGACGCTGTTGTAAATGGGATTGTTGTAGCTTCATTTCTGGGTTGTTCACTGCTGGCGTATATAGATATAACTGATTTTTGTGTATTGACCTTATATCCTGCAACTTTGCCAAATTCATTTATTACCACTGATAGTTCCTTTGTGGATTCTTTAGGATTTTCTATATATAAGATATGTCATCTGCAAATAGAGATGACGTTGCTTCTCCCTTTCCAATTTGGATGCCTTTATTTCTTTTTCTTGTTTAATTACTCTGGCTAGAACTTCCAGTACAGCATTGAAAAGAAGTGATGAAAATGGGCATCCTCATCTTGTTCCTATTCTTATGGAAAAGCTTTCACTCTCTTACCATTGAGTATGATGTTAGCTGTGAGTTTTTCATGAAAATCCTTTATCAGATTGAGGAAGTGCCCTTCTATTCCAAGTTTGTTGAACTTTGTTTTATCATGAAAGGATGTTAGATTTTGTCAAATGCTTTTTCCCCATTAATGGAGATGATCATGTGGCTTTTTTCCCTCTTTCTGTTAATGTGTATTGCATTCACTGGTTTCATAGGTTGAATCAACCTTGCATTCCTGGGATAAATCTCACTTGACCTTGGTGCACAACCTCTTTACTCTGCTGAGGAGTTCAGCATGCTAGTATTTTGTTGAGAACTTCTATTCCCAAGTTTATCTTTAAAAGGTGGCTGAGGGGCGCCTGGGTGGCTCAGTCGGTTGGGCGGCCGACTTCGGCTCAGGTCATGATCTCGCGGTCCGTGAGTTTGAGCCCCGCGTCGGGCTCTGTGAGCTCTCTCAGCTCAGAGCCTGGAGCCTGCTTCCGATTCTGTGTCTCCCTCTCTCTGCCCCTCCCCCATTCATGCTCTGTCTCTCTCTGTCTCAAAAATAAATAAACGTTAAAAAAATTAAAAATAAATAAATAAATAAATAAATAAAAGGTGGCTGAGCATCTTGGTTAGGAAACAGAAGCTAGGTTGATCTCATGAGAATCCCAACCCTGCCACTCACTTATAACGGGTGTGTTGACTAAGGCTCAGTTTCTTCATCTGTAAAACAGGCTCATAAGCACGTCCATCTCCTGGCATGATTGTGAAGGTTCCAACAAAGGGTGGACAGATTTAAAGTGACACCTATGTGGTGTTTCCCTGTGCTAGGCTCTCGTGCCGGCTTCCGGTGCTATGTGCCTCCTTGCATATATTAGCTCATGTAATTCTTGCAACAACCCTGTTAAGTGGGTGCTGTTAGGGCCCACATTTTGCAGACAGGGAGGCTTAGGCACTGAAAGGTAGAGTGGTGTTCTTGAGACCACGCAGTTGGAAAGTAGGAAGCCAGAATCAGTGTGGCCTTGGAGCCTCTTAAATATGTACTCAAGAAATGGGCTGTTTTTGTTTTGTTTCATTTTTTAAGAATTTAACTTTTTTTTTTTTTAAGTTTATTTATTTATTTATTTATTTTGAGGGAGACGAAGAGAGCACAAGCAGGGGAGGGGCAGAGAGAGAGAGAGGGAAAGAGAGAGAGAATCCCAAACAAGCTCCACACCACCAGTACAGAGCCCGACATGGGGCTCGAACTCGCGAAACTGAGATTGTGACATAAGTGGAAACCAAGAGTCGGACGCTCAACCGTCTGAGCCACCCAGGCGCCCCCACCCCAGGTCATTCTCTTTTGAAGTAAAATTGCCACCCCCACCCCCCAAAGAACGGCCACTCTTTGACTTTCTTTTCACGGTAGGTGAGTTTTGCTGGTTCTCGAACTTCGCGTAAATGGAGCGGTACGGCACTGCTCTCTTGTTTCTGGCTTCTTTCCGTCAGAGCTGTCATTTGTTTCCGTCCCGGCGCAGACGCACACTGAGGCCCCGGGCTGGCTGGGGTGGGGGCGCTTGTCCAGGATCACCCGACACCCAGCCGCGGGGAACCCAGGGCGTCTGGCGTCCGGCCTGCACAGCACAGCGTCTCTAAGCCCGCGCGGATCTCCACCCACAGGGCGAGAGGCTGAGCCACGCGGTGGGCTGTGCCTTCGCCGCCTGCCTGGAGCGGAAACAGCGGCGGGAGAAGGAATGCGGGGTGACGGCCGCCTTCGATGCCAGCCGCACCAGCTTCGCCCGCGAGGGCTCCTTCCGCCTGTCGGGCGGCGGGCGGCCCGCTGAGCGAGAGGCCCCCGAGAAAAAGAAAGGTGGGTGCTGCGCAGAGGGCAGGGCTGGGCACAGAGTGGGCCCCGGGGGTGGGGGGGGGGGGGATGGGGGCTGGGGATCCGGTGTCGCTGCGGAGAGCTGCAGAGGTACGGGGACTCTGCAGTTTACAAAGCAGAGCACCAACCACAAAGTTTGGTTCCAGTTTATAAAGCTCACTTGGGTTTAAGGAGTTCTTTGGGCAGTGTGCTGCAGGCCACAAATCACAGCAGAGCTCCCGGCGCTTCATTATGAGGCATTTCAAACTGTGTATCCGGGCCGGCTAATGGGTTGTGAAGTCAGCTTTGGTGGATTGTGGCTTGCGCTGAAAAAATAAATAAATAAATAAATAAATAAATAAAAAAGAATTAGCTGAATGTAGTAAGGGTAAGTGTAGTTGAATGATACTATTATCTCAGCATATATATTTGCGCGCGCGTGTGTGTGTGTGTGTGTGTAACAGGTTACCGTGCAAAAGGTATTTCTTGTTCTGGGTTGCCATCAAAAGGGTTTAAAAAAATATCTGGTAAGGGGCACCTGGGTGGCTCAGCTGGTTACGTCGGACTTCAGCTCAGGTCGTGATATCTCAGCCTGTGAGTTGGAGCTCCGCGTCCGGCTCTGTGCTGACAGCTCAGAGCCTAGAGCCTGCTTCAGAGTCTGTATCTCCCTCTCTCTTGGTCCCTCCCCTACTCATGCTCTGTCTCTCTCTCCCTCTCAAAAATAAACACACACACACACACACACACACAAAGAAAAAAGAAAAAAACCTGGTAAACTCTAACATTGTACCTAAGTGGCAAATACTTAGTAAGTTCTCAAACTGTGTTCTTTTTTTTTTAATTAATTAATTTTTTTTGACAGAGCACGAATGTGCCCACCTGCATGTTGGGGCGGAGGGGAAGAGGGGCAGGTGGAGAGGAAGAGAGAGAATCTTAAGCAGGCTCCACACCCAACCCAGAACCCGATGGGGAGCTTGAGCTCATGAATGTGAGATCATGGCCTGAATCGAAATCAAGAGTCAGATGCCTAACTGACTGAACTGCCAGGTGCCCCTGAAACAGTGTGGTTTTTTTTTTAAATATAAACATACTGTGTTCTGAGTCACAGTGTAATTTTAAGTTTATGTATTTATTTTGAGAGAGAGAGAGCTGTAGAGGAGAGTAGAGTAGGGGCAGAGAGAGAGGGAGAGAGAATCCCAAGCAGGCCTCATGCCGTCAAGCACAAAGCCTGACATGGGGCTCCACAAACTGTGGAGATCATGACCTGAGCTGAAACCAAGAGTCAGTCTGTCATTTAACTGACTGAGCCACCCAGGTGCCCCCACCCCCAGTTTTGTGTGTGTGTGTGTGTATTCTAGTTTTTTTAATTTTTGGAAAACACTGCTTAGAATTCATAAAGAACTGGGGCACCTGGGTGGCTCAGTTGGTTAGGCATTCAACTCCTGATTTCGGCTCAGGTCATGATCTCAAGTCTGTGAGAATGAGCCCCTCGTTGGGCTCCATGCTGATCATGGAGCCTGCTTAAGATCCTCTCTCTTTCTCTCTCTCTCTCTAAAAAAAAAAAAAAAAAAAAGAATTTACGAAGAACTTACCATGGGGAACTGACCCAGATTAAAGGAGACTAAAGAGATTTGACAAGTAGTAATAAACACAAGGTATGGTGACCCTGAACGCTGAACTGGATTTTGGATTACCTGTGTCTATAAGGGACATGAAGTTTTTTAATTTTTTTTAACGTTTATTTATTTTTGAGAGAGAGAAGAAACAGAGACAATGCAAGAGGGGCAGAGAGAGAGAGAGAGAGAGGGAGACACAGAACTCAAAGCAGGCTCCAGGTTCCAAGCTGTCAGCACAGAGCTTCATATGGGGCTCGAACTCATGAACCGTGAGATCATGACCTGAACTGAAGTCGGATGCTTAACCAACTGAGCCACCCAGGTGCCCCCAAAATTAAAATATTTTTAACTAAAATAATAATAATAATAAAATATTTCTAACTAAAGAACTAGGAAAACAGAACTTTTTATTACTTAGAATATTAGAGTGTACAAAGTATGTTTCTTTTTTTTTTAATGTTTATTTATTTTGAGAGAGAGAGAACGAGCAAGGGAGCAGGGGAGGGGCAGAGAGAGAGGGAGAGACAGTCCCAAGCAGGCTCCATGCTGACAGCCTGGGGCTCAGTCCCACAAACGGTGAGATCATGACCTGAGCTGAAATCAAAGAGTCGGAGGCTTAACCAACTGAGCCACATGGGTGTCCCCAGAGTATGTTTCTGTTTATAAATAACATGACCATTTACAAACCTCTTGACAATTTACAAAGCTCTTCACAGCTTTAAAAATATTTTACAGTTTACATCATCTATTTTTTTTAATATTTATTTTTGAGAGAGAGACAGAGACAGAGAGCAAGCCAGGGAGGGGCAGAGAGAGAGACACACACAGAATCCAAAGCAGGTCCAGCCTCGGAGCTGTCCGCACAGAGACTGACATGGGCTCAAACTCACGAACTGTGAGATCACAACCTGAGCTGAAGTCCAATGCTTAACCGACTGAGCCACCCGGGTGCCCCTTCATCATCTATTTGAATTTGTAAAGTATTTTACCATTCACAAAGCAGATACAAAATGAAGTTAACAGAGGGCCTGGTCCAGTATATGATGTTTTATATTGTTTACAAATGAACGCACTGGGTACACAGTCCTTCACGGTTTACAGGTATTTCTTTACTGTTTCTAGAGGCTATTGGAATTTACAAAACATGTCATTCGCTTTAGGGTTTGCAAGCGGTTTTACTGTTTCCAAAGGATGTTATAGTTTCCAGGTACTTTGCATTATAGAAAGCACTTTACAGCTTGCACAGCAAAATGAGAGTTTACGAAGTATGGTATGATTTGCTGAACACATCGCCCAGCATTTTGCTGTAGATGCGCCGATTTACAGTCTCAAGGCACCTCGCTTGCCCTTTGACAAAGAGCTCTTTCCAATTTAGGAGTTGCGAACCAGTGCACTTTCCATAGTGTTGTTTACCAAGCTTTTGTCAGATTCCAAAGCACTGAACATTCGCTGCCTCAACTGACCCTCTCAGGAGGCCTCAGGAGGGCAGTATTAGGGGTGGTTACCCCAGGTTTAGTCGGGGAAACTGGGGCTCGAAAGGGAGGGGGCTTCCTGAGATCCCCCAGTAAGGTGGGGACAGAGGTGATTTCCTGGTTCCAACCTGTCCCACGTGGTTCAAGCTGCCCCCAGCCAGGCCTGGGTGAGAGCCTCACCACTTCCACCTGGAAGATGGGAGGAGCAGTGCTGGGTGACCTCCCTACCTCTCTGGGCCTGAGTTTAGTCTCCGATTTGGGCTGCAGCTCGGGTGAGGCCCTGATTGGAGGATGGGTGTATATTTGTGTTTTGACAGGGCTTGGGGGGGAGGGTCCCTGCCTCTGAAGATCCCACCTTGTACTACGTGGGGAGACCAGGTACCCCCAGAGGACAGAGGGCAGTCCCAGAGTGGAGGGGATGGAACAAGCTGGGTCCAGAACAGTAGGTAGCAACGGGTGGGAGGGGCGAAATAGTTGAGGTGGGAAGAATGGTAGGAAACAGAACAGACAGAATGACAGGAAGACAGCGTGATGTGGAGAGAGCAGGCCAGAGGGAGAGACAGGTTAGGGCACTTGTCTGGGACACCGACTCTGGGGTTAGACAGAAGGTCTCAGAGAGAAAAACAGAAGAAGCCGCAGAGAAAGCCAGATTGGGGGCAGAAACTAGCGACACAGAAGGTTGGGCTGGAGGAGGACTCCCGAGAGCCTCCTGGGGCAGGCGGTATTGGCTTGGTGAAGATGAGAGGCATTTCAGGGCTCTTACCAGCCTGTCGCAAGGAGAGGACACATTGGGTGAGAAAGGCAGCATTGGAGGACGATCAAGGGGGCTGGGTGAGAGAGGAGCAAATGCCCCGGTGGGGTATCTAACCGCCTGTCCCCCCGCCTTGTCTCCAGCAGAGGCAGCAGCGGCCCCATCTGCGGCTCCTGGCCCTGCCCAGCCTGGGCATGTGTCCCCGACGCCGGCCACCACATCCCCTGGGGAGAAGGGTGAGGCGGGCACCCCGGTGGCCGCAGGCACCAGTGCAGCTGCCATCCCCCGACGCCATGCCCCCCTGGAGCAGCTGGTTCGCCAGGGTTCCTTCCGCGGGTTCCCAGCACTCAGCCAGAAGAACTCACCTTTCAAACGGCAGCTGAGCCTACGGCTGAATGAGCTGCCGTCCACCCTGCAGCGCCGCACTGACTTCCAGGTGAAGGGCACAGGTGAGCCCGTGTCTCAGTGGGAAGAACATCAGGATCAATACCATACCACCCTCTGTAGGAGGCAACAGATAGAGAAGAGGTGGATACACCTTGATTGATTAGCACTGTCTGCCACGGGAAAGGAAAGAGGGGTGGAACACGTCATGGTTGATTAGCAGTGTCGGCGACCATCGAGGGGGTTCGGGGGTGGGGTAGTGCAAATATGATCGATTAGCAATGTCTACTGATGGCAGGGAAAAGCAGAAGGATGGCATAAGCCATGATCAATTAGTAATGTTTGCTCTAGGTACGGAACCGAGAGGTACCTCACACATGCATGCATCGTGATTGATTAGCAAAGCCTGCCATGGGTTCCGGGGAGAGGAAAGCTGCCTAGACACCCCTTTTTGCTCAGGAGGAGACTGAGACTCCATAGGCTAGTGCTCCCTCCAAGCATTTGGCCAGAGAGACATGAGATCTGACTAGGTGAAGGATACAGGCTCAGAGTAAGGGAGGATTGTGATGGGTTAACGGCGTCCGCCCAGGGCAGGGAGAATAGAATGATGGCATATGTCATGATCTCCTTACAGTGCCTGCCATGAGCAAGAAAAAGGAGCGAGGCGATACACCGTATGATTGATTAGTGAAGGTTGCCATGGATAAGGGAGAAGAGAGAGCAGAAGTTCTGTTGTGCCCAAGGAGAGGTTCCCAGAATTTGGCCAGTGGAGACATGAGGTGAAGGGCACACGCGAGCACGGGGATCAGGGGTCACGGAGCATAGTGATGGATTTGTGATGTCGCTGGTCGGCAGAGGATCAGGCAGAAGCAGCACCCCCATCTTCCAGGGACAGTGCTGAGGGAAGCGGTGACGCGTCATCATCTATTAGCAGTGCCTGCCCTGGGCAGTGATAGGAGAGGCAGTATAGCTGTTCTGTTTTTCTTGGAAGGAAGATGGAGTTACAAGGACCCAGCATTTGGCCAGTAGAGCCATGAGGTTTGGCCAGGTGAGGGGGACGGTGAGCAAAGAGTTGAGTGGGAAAAACGCATCGTGCTTGATTACTAATGTCTGCCATGGGCCAGGAATAGGAGAGAGGTGGCATGTGTCATGTTCTCAAAGCAACGTCTGCCACGAGAGAGGGGGAAGAGAGGTGGCCTGGTACCATGTTCTGCCCCAGGGAGGTGGGCAGGCGGGCTGCCTCTCCTCCCAGCTGTTGGTGAAGTCACGTGGTCTGGCCCGCTTTCCTGCTTCCATATGCCAGATCGGAGACACCCACCCCTCGTGGCCTCGGGGACTGGCGTGGGAGGCGTTGATCTGCGTCCAGAAGGCTGGGCTGCTCGCAAAGGTGACTGCTGAGCAGATGCCAGTGCCTGCCGAGACTGACGCACACGCGCTCCGTGTCCCGCCGTGTCCCTCGGCCTTCACACAGCCTCGCGTTTGCTGTCCTCATGCACCCTGCCATGACGCACCCCCCAGGCCTGTCACACACGCTCCCTGAGAGGTGGCAGGCTCCCCAGGCTTCAGGCGGAAGCTTCACGCGCCTGTAGCCAGTCGCACACTTGCTTGGATGTGACCTGCCACCTGGAATTTTCAGATTCACACATGTCACTCTGCCGCAGGTGCCACACACAGAAGTCACACGCTTAATGTGACTCAAAAGTCACACCCCCTCTTGGGTGTCGCAGAACCAGATGTTTCCATTAACACACACTTAGGCACGTGTCCAGATACCCCACGCAGATTGGCGCACACTCACAAACCACACACCCGGATTCGCACAGACGTGGAAGTCGCACCTGCAGATTCACGCACGCTTGCAAACACATTCATACGTCACACGCAGCTGCCTGGAGTGGCTCACGCTTGGGAATCACAGGACGCCACGCGCCTGGATCTCGGTCACACTTAGATGCCAGGCCCTCAGAAGCTGCACACCTATTTGGACTACAGTCATCATAGACTTGACCTAGAAACCACGCACCCTCCCACCTGGGCACGCCCCTGTCACACCTGCTAAGTCCTCCAGCCCATTTCTTTCTGATGCTCAGTGGGGCATCGCATGTGCTCCCTTGGAGACGACCGCTTGCTGAGATGTCACAGGCTCTTGTCCCACCACACTGGTGTTTCTCTTGTCTATTTGGATGGCACTTTTTTTCATCCCAAGCTCTCATGAGGCCACCACACCTGTTCAGTGTCCCCTGTCTTGCTGGCACAGGTGCATCTCTAGCTTCATGATGTGTGTAATAGGCCAGGCCAGGTGTGGTGGACAGGGCCCCCCCCCTTCTCCACCCAAAGGAGGACGAATGATCCCCAGCCACCGCACAACAGTGTGGCCAACGCTCATCCTGACTCATCAGAGCTCTTGCCATGTATGTGGTCGGATTTATCTTTTAATTAATATATATTGTCGAACATTTAAAATATTTCTCCTGATTTGTAGCTACACACAGATTTTTTTTTAATGTTTATTTTTGAGAGAGAGAGAGAGAGAGAGCACGTGCATGCACATGAGTGGGGGAGGGGGCAGAGAGAGAGGGGGACACAAGATCCAAAGCCTGCTCTGTGCTGACAGCAGAGAGCCCCACACGGGGCTCAAACTCATGAACCACAACAAGATCGTGAACTGAGCCGAGGTCGGATGCTCAACGGACTGAACCACCCAGGTGCCCCACTATACACAGATCATGATGTCCTCCCTGGTTTGGGACCCCAGCCACCAAAATGTCACGTACCGCTTGGCTGTCGTACCACTCAGATGTCACGCACACACAAGCACAGAGTTAGCACTTTCATGGCCCCGGCCATGGGTTACTGCAGAGTAGACCCGCGACCTACACACCTTGTGAGGGAAAGGACCCCAGGTGGCGAGAGAGGGCCACCTAAGGGCACAGGGTCAAGGGTAGGGCCTGGGCCTCTTCTCTGACCTCCACCCTTCCCTGACTTCCCAGTGCCTGAGATGGAGCCCCCTGGAGCCAGTGACAGTGACGGCATCAATGCTCTGTGCACACAGATCAGCTCGTCTTTCGCCAGTGCTGGAGCACCCGCACCCGGGCCACCACCAGCCTCAGCAGGTAAACTCTGCCCCTCCCTGCAGTGCCCCCCTGCAGTGCCCCCCTGCAGCCCCCTGCTCCACTCAGGGAGTACCTCAGACACTCCAGGAACCTTGGAATCCCACGGGCTTAGAACCACAGATCATCTAAAGGCTATGGGACCGTCCTGGCACCGTGGCATCAGTTTAGAGCCTTGGATCATCTTAGAATCACAGCGTCTTCTCAGAGCCATGGGCTCATCCTAGAACCATGAGATAACGTTAGAATCATGGGGGGCCACTTCAAACCACGGGATCAATTTTAAACTTTCCTGTCCTAGAACCATAAAATTGAGAAACCTACAGCCTCAGAATCACAGGATATTAGAATGTCCAGTTCTGGAACCATGAAACCTTGGAACCACCTTAGAGCCATGAGCTTGTTCTAGAACCATGGAAGCACTTTCAACTGCACTATCAATTTAGATCTCTAGAATCTTAGAAAACAAGCTTAAAACCATTGAACCTCACTCACTAGGTGAGACCTGCACACTTTGAGAACGATCCGTGCAGTCTTTAAATCTTAGCCTCCTAAAACAATACATTGTCAAAGTACCAGAATGAACGGTGGTATTAAAAATATTTAATAATAGGTTTGGCACTGACCAATCAGAAGGGAAGCTGGGCTGGTGCCTGTCAGTCTTGCCTGTGCTTTCCCATCTTAGGGCCTTAGAATCTCAGCACTGTACTTTCTTAGCACTTCAGAACCATGCCCTGGTCCAGGATGGTTAAGCCACTTGCCCCAAAGTCAACACAGCTAGTGAGGAGCAGAACTCGATTCAAGGCACGCAGCCTGGCTGCAGACTCTGATCGCCAGGCTCGGGTTCTCTTGGCTGCCGCCCATGCCCCTCAACTACCCCTCTCCTCCCTCTAGGGACTTCTGCCTGGGGTGAGGCCTCCGTGCCCCCTGCAGCGGCCTTCCAGCCCGGGCACAAGCGAACCCCTTCGGAGGCCGAGAGGTGGCTAGAGGAGGTGTCCCAGGTGGCCAAAGCTCAGCAGCAGCAGCAGCAGCAGCAGCAGCAAGCGGCCTCAGTGCCCCCTGTGGCCCCTGCCCTGCAGCCCTTTCCCGCCCCCGTGGGGCCCTTCGACGCTACACCTGCACAGGTGGCCGTGTTCCTGCCGCCCCCACACATGCAGCCCCCTTTTGTGCCCGCCTACCCGGGCCTGGGCTACCCGCCCATGCCCCGGGTGCCCGTGGTGGGCATCACACCCTCACAGATGGTGGCCAATGCCTTCTGCTCAGCCGCCCAGCTCCAGCCCCAGCCAGCCACCCTGCTCGGGAAAGCCGGGGCCTTCCCACCCCCCGCCATGCCCACTGCCCCGGGGGGCCAGGTCCGCCCACGCCCCAATGGGGCACCCTGGCCCCCAGAGCCAGCACCTGCCCCGGCCCCCGAATTGGACCCCTTTGAGGCTCAGTGGGCAGCGTTAGAAGGCAAACCTGCTGTAGAGAAGCCTTCCAACCCCTTCTCGGGCGACCTGCAGAAGACTTTCGAGATTGAACTGTAGCCCGAGCTGCCCTGCCCACCCCAGCATCTCCAGGTGCCCACACCTGGGAATGGAGGCCCAACCTCTCCCTAGTCCCGCTCCCTGGGGCTACGCCCCACCCCCCAACACCCCTTCTAACCGCCCCCCCCACCGAACCACCCCCCACAACCACTACAGAACCGACATTGTAACGCCCAGGTTGTGACAGGATGGGATTCAGGGACGAACCAGCCTGGCTAAGGGACCCATTTCACTGCCAGACTTAGGCTGGTGGTGCCCTTCCCCCCTTCCCCCAAACCCCAGACACAGCGGGATGGCCACCGTCCCACTGAGTGCCCTCGGTTCAAGCTACATCTCCCAGTTTCTGTTGTTGACCTTCGACCTTTCAGTGTTGGGTGGGATGGAAAAGGGAGGCCCACTTAGGGGCTCTTCTGGACCCCACAGGAGTGCCCACCCCAAGTCTGGCCGTCCCCTTCCAGACACAGCACAAGCAAAGGGCTTCCCTCTGCCCACCTGCTGCGTTCACTGCCAATGCTGTGCTCACCCCTATCACCCCTCTCCCCCACTCGGGGGCCCACATCCTCCTTGGGCCAAGGTCTCGTGGGGGCAGGGGCCAAGGTGGGGGCCCAGGAGTTGGGGTGGGGGGAAGAGGAAGGAGATGCTCAGTTACCTCACGTCAGTGCCCGCTGGGGAAGGGCCCGGGAAGAAGGGGGGGTGCCTGGCGGGTACTTTTCTATCTTTTATTTCCAGATTTTTTTGTATCTAAACTCACAGATTTGTATTATACAAGGACAGCCAATAAAGGAAGACTATAATGGTGCCCCTCGGACAGCAGGGTGTGTCCAGGGGGGATGGTGTGGTGACAGAGCCTTTCCTCCTGAGTCATCTCAAAAGCAAGAAAAAAAGGGGGGGGGGTGTCCCTGCACAGTAACCTCGGAGCCATAACATGGTCGCAGGGAATGCTGACCCGGCATGTGAGAGGTGAGTATTAAAGGGGACCCAAAATTAATCACCCCAATTTCTAACTCTTACAGATTTTGAACCAAGGAATTTAAAACATTGTATTTGGCTGGGAATAAGTTCAGTATTGAAATTTTAAATAACCAGGTTTGGAATCCTGTATCTTTAAGCTGGAAAATTCTTGTTTGGTCGATTGCATTTTCCATAACTTAGGCCAAAGTGTCATCTGACATGGCAACATGTTGTTTTTAAGTCCCTACATTGTTTCTTGGGTCCCTTGATACAATCTACAAGTTACATACTTTAAAATATGCAATGTATAAATTATATGCTTAATTATTTATAGCTCTTGAAAATGAGGTGATTGATTTTGTGAAACCCAAGATTATATCCCCAGCTGATGGATTGGGAAATTTCAGTCACTTGCCCAAGGCCACACATCTGATTTGTGGGGGAGCTGGGATTCAAACCCAGCTCCTAGCCAACCTCAAGGCCAATCATTAAACCACCAGGCTGCAAGGGAATAAGCTTAGAGTCTGCCCTCTGGAGTTTACAGCCCATAAGCCAGATGTGGACCCTGGACTAGGGGACCTGTGCCAGACAGCTCTACCAGGGTGCCCAGGGATCCCGAGGGAGGGAGCACAGGACTCTAGCAGAAATAAGCCACACTTTCTCATCTCCAAGCTTTGAGATGCCCTTCCCTCTGCCTACAACACCTTTCCTGACACAGCACCTTTGCCCAGACAATGCCACTCATTCTTCAGGCCTCAAAGTATCACCTCTTCTTAGGGAGCCTCTTCCGTTGCCCCGCCCCCTCCCATCCAAAGTTTGACCGTTCAGGTTGAGTCAGGAGCGCCCCTCCCCACTTGGGCCCCGGGGCTTCCCCCTCCAGGCCCTAATTAAGTCCCAGCCCTGACCCATTCTGGGCAGTCGCTATCTGGTCCCCCACTGGACTGTGAGCGAGGGGTGAGTCTGGGTGTGTCTCAGTCCCTTTGGTGTCCCGGCACAGGGCCAGGCACAGAAGAGGCAAGCTCAGCAGTTCAACAAGGCAGACCGCTGCGCTGGCAAGGGAGAAGGGCAGAAAGGGCCTGGGACTTGGACAGAGATGGTTCAGACTTTCGGACTAATGGGGAAACCGAGGCCACGCTGCGCACACAAAATCAGGGACAGAGGCAAAACCCTCTTCCCTGTCACTGGCTGATCTTTACCCAAAACTATTCTTCCTGTGTCCAGAGTCATCTTTCTCAGCCGCCCCTGCCCCAATAGTCCCTGTAGATGCAGATGTTCTGGTCCCAGGATCCCCACAGGCCCGTTATCTCCCGAGGACCTCCCACAGGCTCCCCTTAGCCAATTTCCCCATCTTCCCACACATGATGGAGACTGGCTCTTCATGGTGCTTGTCTCTCCACAGAGACCATAGATCTGGGGTTAACCTGCCACCCTCCACTTCCCCCAGCCTTGGGCTCTCAGAACCCTGGAGATGCCGAATTAACACCCCCGCCCTATCTGGTAACCTCGTCCCACCTAACCCCACAGTGCTGCATCCCTACTCCCGCCCCATCCTACTGCCATCAAGGTCATTTTTCTGGGGTCATCCAGCTCCGGCTATTTCAGCGCCCCCTTTCCAGTTCTGTTTGGAAAGCCCTGACCACCCCAACAGCTGCTCCCCCGCGCCCCGCCCCTGGGGAAATAGCCCACGTGCCCCGCTCCCCGTGCTCTCAGGGGGGTTCCGCCCCCTGCTGGAGCCCCGCCCCTCGAGGTGCCTCCTCTCCAGGCGCTAGCCCGGCAGCTAGGGCTATTTTTAGAACCTTCCACGCGAGGCAGGGCCTAGCGCCCCGCCCCCTGCCCCATGCTCTTTGGAAAGCTCCGCCCTGCGTTCCAGCGGAGGGGCGCCCCTCCCCCCCCGCCCGCCCGGGCGGCGGGCGGTCTCCCGGGGAACACACCCCCACCGCGCCGGCGCTCTGCGGCTCTTCGACATTCCCCCCCGCCCCGGCTCTCACCGGCTTTGGTGCCGGAGTCTCTTTGGAAAGGTTCCCCCCCTCGGGGCGCCTGGGTGGCGCAGTCGGTTAAGCGTCCGACTTCAGCCAGGTCACGATCTCGCGGTCCGTGAGTTCGAGCCCCGCGTCGGGCTCTGGGCTGATGGCTCGGAGCCTGGAGCCTGTTTCCGATTCTGTGTCTCCCTCTCTCTCTGCCCCTCCTGCGTTCATGCTCTGTCTCTCTCTGTCCCAAAAATAAATAAAAACCTTGGAAAGGTTCCCCCCTCCCCGAAACAGCCCCTGTGCTCCACTGCCCCCGCCGGACCTCCAGGCTCTAGCATAGCCACGTGGATGAGCACGAGCGCGGGAGAGCAGCGTCCCCTTGTGGCCGTGTCGTCGGGAACTCGCGGAAAGCCGGAGCCGTGGCTCGGAAAGAGAGACCTGCCTGACCCGATGCTAAGGCAGAAAAAGTATTTTTAAAAATTTTTTTAAAATTGTCTTAGCCATCAACAACATTCTTCAGGCTCTGGTTCAGCCGTAGGCTTCTTTAGTAAGTGCTCCCTGAGTCTTCCCATCCGGATCAGCAGTCTCCTGTGCTTCCTGGAGGAATCCCATCCCTGACCACCCTGCCCTTGCTACCCCATCGTGGTCCCCACGCCCCTGGGCTGTCACTGTCGGCCTATGAAGGCAGGGACAAAGGCTGTCTTGGTCACCACTGTGCCCGCACAGTCGGGGCACAGAGTAAGGCTCAGACGACCAGCACCTCTTAGGGAACATTCATTTACTCCCTCAACACACATTTTGCTTTAATAGTTGTATACAAAGGAGGTCATAAAAGTCCCCCGTTTTAAGTGTTTTGGTGATTTGGGGTTGCTTTTACAGAGTAGTACAGCCATCACCACAATCCAATTCTAGAACACTTCCATCACCCTGAAAAGATTTCTTGTGCCCATTTGCACAAGATCTACTTTCTGCCAGGTCTGTATTCTTTTCTCATTTTACCTGCATTTGTTGACTACTTGCTTCCATCAGATATTAAGTGCTGAGGATACACTATGACACACGCAGGCTCTGCCCTTCAGGGAAGTCAAAGTCTGGCTGGGGCAATGGCTAATGGGAAAATATGTCCACTCATTCATTCATTCAAAAATATTTATTGATGTTTATTGAATGCCTTCGATGTGCCTAGGACCTAGGGATAGAGCGTGGTGGGGGAGGGGGATGAAAAAATCCTGCTAAGCTGTAGTTGATATTTTAATGAGAGGATAAAAAATAAGGCAATAAACAAGGAAATGTGTGATACAATGGCTGGTTGAGTGCTATGTCATGTTATGAAGGGAAATAAGCCCAAGGAAGGGAAAGAAAGTGATGCGGTGTGGGTTTATTTTATTTTTTTTAATGTTTATTTGTTTATTTTGAGAGCGAGGGCATGGGGGAGGGACAGAGAGAATCTCAAGCAGGCTCCACACTCAGTGCAAAGCCGGATACGAGATCCCACAAGCCTGGGATCGTGACCTGAGCTGAAATCAGCAGCCGGACACTCAACCGACTGAGCCACCCCGGTGCCCCTATGCGGTGTGATGTTAGACAGGGTGTTCAATCGTTCTCAGCACGTCTCTGAGAAGTAAACATTTGATCGGGAACGTGACCTCTTTTATAATAAAATGTTGAATATCTCATGTAATTTATTGTATACTATACTGAGAGGGAAAAGCAGATGATTATATGGGTACAGAATGGTTGAAAGTGAGTAGGTTTTTTACCCCTGTGATCCTGGGGCTGACTGGGAGCTACAGCTCGCTGCCACTGCCCAGCCTGAGGGTACTGTACCCCATATAAATGAATCCGGGGGGGGGAATTATAATTCAAAATCTGAAGTACAGTTTCTACTGAATGCACAGTCGAAAAGTCAAAAAATCATAAGTTGGGGACGGTCTGTATGATGAAGTTTTGGGGTGAGGTGGGGTGGTCCGGGGCCAACAGCCAAGAAAGAATTCTTGAAGACGTCTTTGATCTTCAAAATCAATGGTCAGTAAAATCAATGGTGATTTTATCAAAGCACGGGGACAGGACCCGTGGGCAGGAAGAGCTGCACTGGGGTCGTGACGGGTAACTGATTACATACCTTCAGGTTGGGAGGGGGTCAGGGATAGGGTGAGTCTTGAAGGTATTTGGGGAGCAAGGTTGCCGGGACCTTGAAGGGCTAGCTGTTGCTATGGAAATGCCATATTACTATTTAATAAAAGTAAATAGTATGGGACCCTTCAGATGTATATGTGGGGGCCATAAGCTTGGAGTATGATTGCCAGCATGTATCTCGGGGGAGTGGAGATAAAGGAAGTTTCCAAAGGAATTTTTCTATGTTAAAGGAACTTAGAGGAGCCTGGGGGGTCAGGATACCCTGAAGCCAAGATTCCCTTTCGCCCCAGGCAAAGTGTCAGCATGGGGCAGCTGAGCTCCTAGAGGTCACTCTGCCAGTTTCAAGGACTTGTCAATGGGCTGTGGGCAGTAAGGGAAGCTCATTTTTCATTCGCCTTAGTTTCCCACATCACCGTGGCAAGCACTTAAGCCCCTTTCCTGTGTTTTCGGGGAGCCAGGAGTGTCCGAGGAATGTCACACAGATCCCCGCTGGGGGGGTGGGGGGTGCCAGCCTGTATTTTGCCCTCATCATGTAGTTTATTATTTTTTTTTAATGTTTTATTTTACTTTTGAGAGAGAAAGAGGTAACGTGCGAGCAGGGGAGGGGCAGAGAGAGAGGGAGACACAGAATGGGAAGCAGGCTCCAGGCTCTGAGCTGTCAGCACCCAGGCGCCCCTCAGCTCAGGTCTTGAGCTCATGGTTTTGAGTTCAAGCCCCACATTGGGATCTGCGCTGGGCGTGGAGCCTACTTAAAAAAAAAAAAAGGAAAAAGAAAAAGATACAGCATAAGGAATAGTCAGTGATATTGTAATAAGGTTGTATGGTGACAGATGGTCTGTATACAGATGTTGAATCACTATGTTGTACACCTGAAACTAAAGGCACATTGTGTGTCAACTATACTCAAATAAGAAAAAAAAAATTAGTAAAAACAAAATGAAGGAAAATGAGAGAAATCTGAGGATCTGGTGAAATTGTCATCAAGGTTCCCTACGGCCTTTATCCAGCAGGGAAAAGGGGGACAGGAAAGCAAAGGAAAGGAAAAGGAGAGGAGAGAAGAGGGGAGGGGAGGAGAGGGGAGGGGAGGGGAGGGAAGGAGGAGGGGGGAGGAGAGGGGAGGAGAGGGGAGGAGAGGGGAGGAGAGGGGAGGGGAGGAGAGGGGAGGGGAGAGGGGAGGGGAGGGGAGAGGGAAGGGGAGGGGAGGAGGGGAGGAGGGGAGGAGAGGGGAGGAGGGGAGGAGAGGGGAGAGGGGAGGGGAGGGGAGAGGGGAGGGGAGGGGAGGGGAGGAGAGGGGGAGGGGAGGAGGGGAGGAAGGGAGGAGAGGGGAGGAGGGGAGGGGAGAGGGGAGGGGAGAGGGGAGGGGAGGGGGAGGGGAGGAGAGGGGGAGGGGAGGAGAGGGGGAGGGGAGGAGAGGGGAGGGGAGGGAAGGAATTAACGTAGAGAGCAGGTAGGAGCAGTAACTGAAAAACAAAAGGAAACTATCCTGTTTTGATCCCATGGAATTGAGACTTCTCAATAAACCATTTCCACTTAGAATTGGGACGTGGAGGCCATGACCCAGGTGGATGGTATTGGGCGCTGGTTGTACAGGGGTGGGTCTTGCGTTAGTACCAACACGAGCCCAACTGTAATTTCCAGAGATGTCTGTAACAACGTTTCCCATTCCATATGTTTTCCCTGAACCTTGACACCCCTCTCGCCGAGGAGCGAGGCTTGTGTGCCCTCTCTCTGGAGGCGGCTTCCGCCTCTTCTGTGAAACACACTTGGGGCCTGAGCCACCCTGTGAGAATGCCAACCGCCCTGAGGCCACTAGCCTGTGAGGAAGCCCAAACTGATCCACGTGGAGAGACCACGTGGAAAAGCCCTAAAACAACATGGGGAGAGAGAGCTGCCCGCCCGCCCGTCCCCAGCTGCTTCTGTCCCTGCTTCAGCCACTAGCTGATTGCAACCAGATGAGATCCGAAGCCAGAACTGCCCCGGCGGGATCCTGCCCCCAAATCTGACCGCAGGCATGGTGAGAGATAATAGCCTGACTGTTGCTTTAAGCCACTATGTTTTGGAGAGATTTGTTACCCAGCAATAGTAACTAGAAAGAGGGTGAGTGCAGAACATAAGTAGCTTGCAGAGAATTGCAGCCTTCAGAGCTGAGCAAGATCACATAGTGACAACAAGGGCAGATGGCATTAAGTGCTTTCTGTGTCCGAGCACCGTTTTAAGTGCTTGGCATTAACCAACTAATTTTTTTAACGTTTATTTATCTTTGAGAGACAGCGGGGGGGGGGGGGGGGGAGGGGGGGCAGAGAGAGAGAGGGAGGCACAGAATCCGAGGCAGGCCCCCAGACTCTGAGCTTGTCAGAGCCTGATGTGGGGCTCGAACTCATCAGCAGCGAGATCATGACCTGAGCTGAAGTCGGATGTTTAACCCCCTGAGCCACCCAGGCACCCCTAGCCAACTAATTTAATCTGCACAGCAACCCTAGGAGGAGTGCGTCATTATTATCTCCTTTTTACAAATGGGAAACTGGGCAGAAAAGACAGCAGAAAATGGCTAAGAACAATCCGCACCCCGGTTGTAGCTTCAGCAGCTGGTGTTTACCACTCACCTTACCAATGAGGTACATGTGACTTGGCTCCGCCAATCTGGGCGTTCAGCCACAGGGATTGGCCCTGCGATGGGCATGTGACTAGATCTGGCATGATCGCGTGACCTCGGCCCGCCAATCAGAGCCAGCCTCATTACTTTGGCAGGGAAAGCTGAGCCAAAGGTGCCCTCCTTTAACTTCGGGTTATGAATGAGGTTCCCAGAGGTGGAAAGGCTGCTGGCAGCCATCTTGGGAAAAGACGGGGCACTGGAAAAGCTGGGGCAGAGGGATGGAAAGAAATCGGGTTCTTGGTGACGTTGCTGAACTGTTGTATCAACTTTAGCTGAAGCCAGCCAAGGGTGGATTTTCCAGTCACAAATTCCCTTTACAGCAAAAGCCATTGGAGTCAGCTTTTCTGTTACTTGCATGAGACTAATAAAACATATTTAACAACCAGTACTTTGGGCACTAAGCGATCAGCGTGGTTCGTTGCCGGGCCGGACAACAATACTTTCCTTGCTGCATTGTGGGGAGGGCTGGGAAGTCTTGGGGGAGGGACCGGGGCAGTTGGAGTGGTCATGGTGAGGGATACTTTGTGGGCCTCAGGGAAGCATGATTTTACCAGCCAACCCAGAAATATTTTAGTATCTCAGCAATCGACATGGCAAGATAGTTTATCCGAGCTGAATGTTCTACTTTACTTGCTGACTGATACAACCGCCTTTTGACATAAGCTAGTGTGAATGGATTTCTGTTTCCTGCAACTGGAAAAAAAGACATCCTTTCATGAACCTGAGTCATGAATCAAACCTTTAGGAAATAACAAATAGCAGTGAGATCTGGCTTTAACCATAGGAGGTCATTTCAGCTTTGGGTCAGGCAGCAACCCTACGGAGATTTTGACTGAGCTGCCAGAGTCCACACCCTTTGGCCCAGGAATCCTGCTTCTGGGACATACAAGGATGTGGATCGCGGCATTATTTATAATGGGAGGAAATTGGAAACAGCTTCAATGTCTGGCAACGTTGCCTCGTTGAATAAACATCGTGCAAACATTAGAAATTGTGTTTACACAAAGATGTTTTAACAGGGGACCAGCTTACGTTTTAAGAAGGGAAAAAGTAGGGCTGTATAAACAATTTGCTCACACAGTTATGTAAAATACGCGCGCACACACACACACACACACACTTTCTTATAGCCTGAATAAAACAGAAAAGACTGAATGGAAATACATCAAAATGTTAACTACAGTAGTGATGTGGGATTTTCAGGTAAAGGTATCTTTGTCTCTCTAGTTTCCTGTATTTTCCAAGTTGTGCTTAACAGACAAAAGATTTATTCATTTATTTGTTTCCTTAGAAATGTTAAATTTTGTTAAAGATTTTTTTTTATTTAAAAAAAAGTTTGTTAACGTTTATTTACTTTTGAGACAGAGAGAGACAGAGCATGAATGGGGGAGGGTCAGAGAGAGAGAGGGAGACGCAGAATCTGAAGCAGGCTCCAGGCTCTGAGCTGTCAGCACAGAGCCTGATGCGGGGCTCGAACTCACCAGCCATGAGATCATGACCTGAGCCGAAGTCAGACGCTTACCGACTGAGCCACCCAGCCGCCCCTTAAAGATTTTATTTTTAAGGAATCTCTGCATTCAACGTGGGGGTTCCAAATTACAACCCCAAGATCAGGAGGCATGCGCACCATGGACTGAGCCAGCCGGGTGCCTCCAAACTCTTTATTTTCAAAAATTTTAACTTAGATTATGAACATTTCCAGATACAGAAAAACAGAGCGACAGTAAACCCACATGGGGCCCATTACCCAGCTTCAAGAACCATCAATATTTTCCCATTTCATCCTCTTTCTCCTCCCACTGTTTTGAATACTTAAACAAACAAACAAAAAAAACAAGTGACAGACATCACATCCATTTAAACACACTGAGCATCTAAAAAGGGGGAGGATGGGGCGCCAGGGTGGCTCAGTTGGTTGAGAGTCTGACTTTGGCTTAGGTCATGATCTCACAGTTCGAGAGTTTGAGCACTACGTTGGGCTCTGTGCTGACAGCTCAGAGCTTGGAGCCTGCTTGGGATTCTGTCTCCTCTCTCTGCCCCTCCCCACTTGTGCTCTGTCTCTCTCTCAGAAATAAGTAAATGTAAAAAAAAATTTTTTAAAGGGGAGGAGTGTATTTCCTTACATAACTACATTGCCTAATCACATCTAATGAAACTGACACTTTTTTTAAAGTTAATTTACTTTAGTAATCCCTACCCCCAATGGGGGGCTCGAACTCATGACATGATCAAGAGTTGCATGCTCTTCTCTCTTCTGACTGAGCCAGCCAGGCACCCCGACACATTTCTTTTTCTTTCTTTCTTCTTTCTTCCTTTCATGATTTTATTTTTGTGAGCGAGAGATTGTGAAGGGGCAGAGAGAGGGGAACAGAGGATCTGAAGCCAGCTCTGTGCTGACAGCAGAGAGCCCTATGCAGGTCTTGAACTCACAAACTGTGAGATCATGACCTGAGCCAAAGTCAGACAACTTACTGAGCCACTCAGATGCCCCCCTCAACACATTTCTTTCCTTCTTTCTTTTTTAATTTTTTAATGTTTGTATTTATTTTTGAAAGAGAGAGAGAGTGGGGGAGGGGTAGTGAGAGAGGGAGACGCAGAATCGGAAGCAGGCTCCAGGCTCTGAGCTGTCAGCACAGAGCCTGACGCGGGGCTCGAACTCACGAACTGCGAGGTCATGACCTGAGCGGAAGTCCGACGCTCAACCGACTGAGGCACCCAGGCGCCCCTAATAGCCAGTCCTGGTTCTGGCTACATTTATTGTATTTGTTCTTGGTTGTGTTGTTGGTGGTGTTTTAAAGAAGCTCTACTCCCAATGTGGGGCCTGAACTCAGGACCCCAAGATGAAGAGTCGCATGCTCTACCCAATGAGCCAGCCAGGCACCCCTGCTTTTGTTTTTTTTTTTTTCACATTCTTATTTACAAACAGTGAACGTCGTGTGCACGTGCGCGCCCGCGTGTATGCAGGTGTGTACAGTTCCAGGAGTTTTGACAAATGCAGAGTCATGTTAAGGACCATCACAACTAGGATTCCTGGCAATACCACCACTCCAAAAATGCCCCGGGGCTTTGCAGTCAAGCACTTTTGGTTTTTGGGTTTCCGGTTTGGGGTTTCGTTTTTGTTTTTTCCTAATGGGAGAGAAAGCGACAACCAGAGCCGTGAACTTACTTAAAATTCCAAGTACGGGGTTAGGTAGGAGACCTGGGGCTCCAGTCCTGCTCTCGGCAGCTTGGGGCCTTCCCCTCTCCGAGCCTGTTTCCTCATCTGTAAGGTGGGTGCTATGAGGGCCCAGTGAACTAGGAAGGTGGTCAGGAAGCTCTCAGCGACAGCAGGGGTTGGGCTGATCGGCCCTTCCTTCTTTATTTACAGCCCCCTAGACCAAGTCATCTGGTCCAGGCACCAGGCCTGCGCAGATGAGCCTGCACTCCTTGGCTCCTCCCCTCTGTCTCCCCAAAGCCAATCAGACACAACGTTCTGTGGTTTCTACCTTCACTGCGACTGGAATTGATCCAGTTCCCCAGCGCGGAGACCCCAGGGCCAGTCCCACCTGGGTCCCTGCCTGGCCTTCGGCCTTCCCTTGTTTCCCCTGGAGCCCACTCCCCCTCTCCACACCCCCACCCCCAGCTTCCTAAATCACGCCACACCCTTCCGTATCCCACAGGATATCACAGAGGCCTGCCAAGTGCCCTCATGCCCTATATGGCAAAATCATTTCCAGTAATAAACAGAAAATGAAGCGAGCAATATTAATGGCCAGACGAAAAAGAAAATGCAGCGTGAACATTTTCTTTTCTTGAGCCTCATATATATAAAACCTTGCCAGTAAAAATGAGTTTAAAAATAAACATTACAGTACAAAAGAGAAAAAAAAAGCACTACTGTTTATTCAAAGTTTATTCCAAGATTCAGAGTCTGAACTTGGGTCCTTTGGTTATAGTCTGATGTAATAAAGCTTTATGTAAATAATTGTGAGAGGTTTTTTTTTTTTGGTCCCCCCCCCCCCTTCTTGAGAGAGAGATTGGGAGGGAGGAAGGGAGACAGGGAGGGAGAGAGACACAGAAACAGAGAAACAGAGACAAGAGAGCGTGCATGCGAGTAAGCAGGTTGCATTTCAAATGGCTACTTTAAGGGGAAGGTTCAGCTCTGAGTCCCACCTTCCAGACACTGGGCTCTGAGCACTGGGGGGCGCGCCCCCACCCCAGGATTTAGAGCAAGGGCATAGCAGAAACGTTACCTCTCAGGCCTTGGCTGCCTCGTGAAGCTCCATCCCTCCCCTCCCCACCCCCAGCACCCAACTTGGCCCAGCCCCCACCCGCAGCCTGTGTCCTTCGAGGAGGGCGGCCTTGAACTGCGCGGGGATGTGAGCTTAGCGAGCCAAGGGGAGGAACTGAGGCGGCGGGCAGGGTGTGCGGACATAAAAGCACCTGTCGTGGGAAAGAAGGGCGTGAGGGCTGGAAGTGGCCTGTTTCCTAAGCTGAGTGGTGGGAAGGCGGAGGTTCTTTTTTTTTTCTCTCTCTCTTTTTTTTAACTGTTTATTGAAGCAGACGCACGTGCAAAACAGTACAAACCCGTAAGTATACAGCGGAATGAATTTTCACCAGTTGAACACACCCGTGCCACCAGCTCCCAGACCAAGAAACATTTCCAGGCCCCCCCGAAGCTCCTCTTTTCAGGCCATGCCCCCTCCCCTCAAGGTCACCATCATTCTGACTTCTGACTGCATCACTGCATCCACTGCATCGATGGGTTTTTTTCCTGCCTTGAATTTTATGTAAATGGAGTCAGAAAATACATTCTCATTAGTGCCTGGCTTTTTCCACTCGACACTGTGAAATTCAGTCTCCTTAGCACGGGTAGTTATAGGGTGTTCTCACTGCAAATTCCGTTGTGTGACTATGCCCAGTTTATTTATCCATTCTCCGTTGGTAATGAGGGAGTGAGCCAAGTGGTAAGAGTCCTCCAGGCAGACAGAAAAGTCGGTGCAAAGGTCCTGAGGTGAGAACACGTCTGGTATTTTAGAAGAACAACAAGGAGATCCCTGTGACTAGAGAGGAGCAAGCAAGGGGGGGGGGGGGGGAGATGAGGTCAGACAGGGAAAAAGAAGCAGATGGTGAAGAGACTTATGGGCCACGGTGTTGAGTCTGGCTTTTACTCTGAGTGAAATAGAGCCAAGGGAACGTTCTGAGCAGGGGAGGGACTTGATCTGCCTTGGGTACTCAGAATCCCTCTGTGTGAGGGAAGAGAGCCCAGGGACAGGGGCGGGAGAGGAAGCCCAGGGAGGAGGAGGAGGGGGAACGGAGCCAGGGGGGTAGAAGCAGTGGAGGCAGCCAGAAGTGTTTAAACTCAGAATACATTCTTGTGCATGTGATTAGGGATATATTTGATTGACGTCTACCACCTTATTTTGTGATTCTGTTCTCATTTTTGCAATGAGTTCCACCCCCTCTCATTTAGGCTTCTTTAAAGTGGTTGCATATTTGGTTTGGTTTTGTCTTATGTTGTCTTTCTCTCCCTTTTCTCTCCACTAGTTTGCAATCTATGCATCATTTGTATTTTTTTTTAGTAGTAATCCTTTTTTTTAGTAGTAATCCCATGCACCCTTTAAAAAAATTTTTTTTGAACATTTACTTATTACTGAGAGACAGAGAGAGACAGACCGTTAGCAGGGGAGGGGCAGAGAGAGAGGGAGACGCAGATTCTGAAGCAGGCTCCGGGCTCTGAGCTGTCAGCACAGAGCCCGACGCAGGGCTCGAACTCACAAACGGAGAAATCATGACCTGAGCCCAAGTAGGACACTCAACCGACTGAGCCCCCCAGGCGCCCCTACCATGCACACTTTTTAAAATCAGGTCTGACGTTCAATTGAGAGTTTAATCGTTGGGGCGCCTAGGTGGCTCAGTAAGTTAATTGCCTTTGAGTTTCTGCTCAGGTCGTGATATCAACAGTTTGTGGGTTCAAGCCCTGCGTGGAGCTTCGTGCTGACAGTGTGGAGTGCCCTTGGGATTCTCTCTCCCTCTCTTTGCCCCTTCTCGCTCTCTTTCAAAATAAACTTTTAAAAAAAATTTTTTTTTCAACGTTTACTTATTTATTTTTGGGACAGAGAGAGACAGAGCATGAACGCAGGAGGGGCAGAGAGAGAGGGAGACACAGAATCGGAAACAGGCTCCAGGCTCTGAGCCATCAGCCCAGAGCCCGACGCGGGGCTCGAACTCACGGACCGCGAGATCGTGACCTGGCTGAAGTCGGACGCTTAACCGACTGCGCCACCCAGGCGCCCCCAAAATAAACTTTTTTTAGAAAAGAGTTTAATCAGTATACCAGACACTGCTTGGATCATGAGCCCGTGTGCGGACCGAAGGTGTGTTCACTGGTGACTGTGTGAGCATCGGCCACTAGGGGGCAAGGGCGACTTGGGATGTGCCGGCGCTCAGTGACCGTCAGGGGCCGCTGCTGCTCTCCTCCCGTGAGTGCGGTGACCACCTGGACTGTTTCCCTCTGGACATTCCAGACGAGAATGCATTGGTCCCCGATTTGGGCCAAGGGCCTCACAGCACCGAGGCTGAGGATTAGTACAGGGGATGTAGGCAGGGTAAAGGCTAGATCCTTGATACACGTTGCAGGCCTCAGGGGGACGGCGGGTGGGGGGGGGTGGGGGGGGGGAGGGATAGTTGGGGTTCTCAAACCCACCCCACCCCACTCCCAGGATGCTGAAATTCGACCTCAAAGTTTTCCAGCACTGTTGGTCACCCCTGTCCCCATTCCTGGGACATTTATACAGGAAGGTGGTCATGGGAGGAAATGGGATGCCCATGGGCTTCCCGGCAGGGGTGCTGGAGGGAATGAGAATAAGGGAATTGCCTACGTTTGTTTGTGTTTTTCTGCTGTGAATGTCCAGAGCTTCAACAGATTCTCAAAGGGACCTAGAACCCCAAACACAGACTGTTTAGAACTCTATCTCTTCCTCCAGGAAGCCTTCCCTGATGTTCTCTCAGACTCATGAAGTGCCTCCTCTGGGTACCAACGGCCTCAGATCTTCCCCTCTGGGCCCTGACCCCTCTACCTTTGCCTTCCCTGTCCCAGAATAGATTGTCACGTCTGGAAATGTGTCTATGTCCCTCACTGCAGCTCCACGAAGGCAGGGACCAGGGATTTCTTAAGCACCAAAAATGTCACCATCACATTGTTCAACGCAGGGACTGACAGACTGAAAAAAAAAAAAAGGCATTTGAAAGATATCTTCTGGGGTACCTGGGTAGCTCAGTCATTTAAGCGTCTGACTTCTGCTCAGGTCATGATCTTGCAGTTCATAAGTTCTGGCAACGTGTTGGGCTCTGTGCTGACAGCTCAGAGCCTGGAGCCTGCTTCGGATTCTGCATCTCCCCCTCTCTCTCTGCTCCTCCCCTGCTCATGTTCTGTCTCTTTTGAAAACAAATAAACATTACATTTTTTTTTAAAGATATCTGCCTTCCTTAATCTAGACCTTCGCAGATGTTGTTCCTTCCACCTGGAACACCCCCTCCACTGCTTTATCTGGTTCATCTCACATCACTTGGACATCTCTCCTCCTCCAGGAACCCTTGCTAGTTCCCACCCTCTAAGGCCGGGTTAAAGTTTGCTTGTGTCCCCAATTTACTACAAAGCAGATACTATATAGAAAATATTTGTTGAGTGACTGAATGAATGAAAGGTAAGTGTTTGGGCAGGGTTACCTCCAGTATCAGCTGGAGCGTCACTTCTAGACCTCTTTAGTAGAGTTTTTTCCCCCCTTTTTGATGGCTTTATTGAGTTATAATTCATGTACCATACAACTCACCCATTAAAGTGGTTTTAGTATAGTCTCGTGCAGCCATCACCCCTTTGGTGGAGCTTTGAGCCCCTTCTAGCCTGAAACCCCTCCCGTCAGGTGCTCTGCTAGGTATTTCTCACTGTCCTGTTGAAGGGGATATAGTCTGCCCTCCTCCTTCACCCTGGGAGGGAGATCAGGTAAAGAATGAGATATGGCCATCTGCCCTTGCCATCTGACCAGCCACAGGGCTCAGCATTTAACCCAGAGGCCCATGGTTATGCTAATATCATGGAGGATTTGCTACGTGCCAGGTGCCGTTCTAAGTGCTTGACATACAGAACAATTCATTTACCTGCCACCAACACGCCTGAAGAGTAGGCACTATTAGTATGATCCTCTGTGTGGCACCAGGGGCTCTTGGGAATTCGACCCTTCCTGAAGCTCCAGACGTGAGCAGGGGTTCAGGTCAAGAAGGAGCCCCTGTACCCCATTTACACTGCTTGAAATGCACTTGGTGTGGTACAGCTGGTGGCTCGTGGGCTAGATAAGAGCCACAGGGTGGTTTTCAAAAATATATTATTTAAAACAGGGAAGTTTCCTTCTCTCTTCCACCCACCCATCCCGGCCCTTAAACAGAATATCCCTGACTATGTATCCTCACCTTTGTACTTTGATTTTCTTATCCTGCACCTGCTCCCCTAACATCATTTGCCTGAAGCATTTGACTTTGAGACTGTAACACTAATAGGTGGGTGAAGAATGACTCAGAATACAGGCTTTTGTTTTGTTTTGTTTCAGTGCCAATGAGTCCTTCCATTCCCATCCACTCCCAACCTTTCCCTGTACCCTGAGCTTGTGCCTTTCCAGGCCGTTTTTGTTCTTTTTTCTGGGGGGGGGGGGGGGAGGAGGATTTTGGACACTCCCCCTGCCCCCACAGCCCCCCCCCCCCCTATGATCAGGAAATAGGCAGGGGCCACTAGGGTAGGGCGGTCTGGTCTGTACGGGACACTTTACCATCACACACACACACAGCTCATTCTCACTCCCATATGTGCCTGCACAGGCCACCCACCAGGACTGCCACTCCCTGTCCTGCCACAGCACAAACTTAGCTGGAGGCCCAGGTCTCTGTTCATCCCTCCAGGGACTCCTGCCCCCCATGTCTCCCAAGTCCCACTTGTCCCAGAACAGCTTTTGAATTCTTTGGGCAGTATGGAAATCTGGGGTCCCCTCTAGCTGAGGAAAGAGGCAGCGCCCTGAGCAGGGTCTGAGGCCACCCTTCCCATCCTCTTCCGGGGTCCCACATGGGGAAAAGATCTCTCTCGAGATTAGAGAGATAATAAAACAGAGAGGTAGGAAAAGAGAAAGAGAAACAGACTAGGTCCCTGTGTCATAGAGTATCGGGCAGAGAAAATGAAATAGACAAGCGATAGGAAACAGAGATAGAGAAACGGACATAGGAGAAAGACTAAGCGACAGAGGCACGGAAATTAAGAGCCAGACACGGAGTCAAGGATGGGAAGAGGATGTAATTTAGTGGCTCAGAGAACAAACTCTGGAGCCAGACTTTCGGAAACATAGACTGGCAGAGGCAGAAGGTACAAAATAGGTGTTTTTTTTAATTGAAACTTTTCATAAAAAGTAGAGGGAACGTGAAGGGCGCCGTGGGCTAGTCCCGGGCCCCCGCAGCGTCGGTAGGAGTTGCTGAGGGTGGCAGGAGCAGCGAAGGGCATCCCTCCTTCCATTGGTTCGTGCGTCCTTCCTCTCCGACCACTCGGGCTCCCCGTGCTCATGCGCGCAAGCAGGCGGGAGAGTGCGCGGCAGGGAGCCGCGTGCGCAGGCGCGGAGCAAACAGCCTGGGACCGCCGGGGCTCAGGCCCGCGGCCGGGCGGGCGCGCAGTGGTGCGGCTGGTGCGTGGGCGCGAACCCTGGGCGGCAGATGCAGCGGAAGGAGCCATCGGTGTTGACGCAGCGTGCGTTTACGCAGAGCGGGGAGGCCGCCTCGGCCTCGTCACACTCGTTGATGTCTGCAGAAGGAGGTACAAGGATCTCTGCTCAGGGCCGGGGACCCTGGAGCCGGCTTATCTGGACCCTGGGGGTCCAGGGGTTCAAGGGGTGCTGAGCCTCCTGCGTGAAGTTGAATCCAATCACTACCACCTGCCGGCTGTGTGAGCATGGGCAAGTGGCTTAACATCTCTGAGCCTCAGCTTTGTGTTCTATAAGATGGGTATGGTAGGGCCTATGTCACTAGGATTTTGTTAGGAAAATAATACTGATAATGCTATCACAACAATTAATGCTTACTCGATGCCAGGCATTGTTTAAAGCACATAATGTGTATTTATCCACTAATAACCCTGAGGTAGGTAGTGATTCTGTTTTCATATGGGCAAACTGAGACGCAGCCTGGGGAAGCTCCTTGCCCAGTATCACACAACAAGCCCACCTTCTGCCCAGTTCTCAGAGTGCCCAGTCCCCTGCTATTTTTTGGCTGTGAGTCCTTGGGGGACTCAGTTCTCTTTTTTGAACCTTGGTTTACACACAGGCCTCAGTCTCATCGTATTTCAGTATTAATGATGTTCACAACTCTATGACATGGATTCTACAACTTATGCTCATTTTTCAGATGAGAAAAACTAAAAAAAGGGACGGTGACCTGTCCCAGGGTCACACAGCAAGTTGCTGGACTGAGCCTGAGGTCTGTCCGACTCCCCCAGAGTCCTTGATTGTAACCACTTTGCTTTACTACTGCCTGAACTAGGCAAACATGATTCATATAAGACGGGAGCTCTCCAAAGCGGTCAAGTTGCCCACGGTAGCACTGGAACTCCCTAGCAATCACACCTGCGGGATTCTACAGGATTCTTCAATCCTGCTTCCAGCCCAGCCTCCGGCCCGGAGGTCAAGCTCTGCTTTTCTCGCAGCCTGACCTCGCCTTCTTCAGGCACATCCCATCTCTGCGCGGGATGCACTTCCTGCTTCCCCTGGTCCGGCCCGACCCCTTGACGTCCCTGACACCTCCCGCCCCCCCAACCTCCGGTCAGGGCTTCCACCCTAGCCCGCACAGGCTGGCCCTGGCCGCCTCTCACCGACGCAGGTCATGCGGGTCGTGTCCAGGCGGTAGCCACTGAAGCAGTCGCAGGTGAAGCCCTCGGGGACGCGCACGCAGCGGCCGTGGGCGCAGCCATCCAAGATCCCGCACTCCTCCGCCTCCAGTCCCTCGTAGGGCCCAGACAGCGCGCCTGCGGAGAATGCGGGGCTCCTTGGTTGGGGGTCTCTGCCTTCTATATCTTAAACCCCCAACGGGAAGGGGGGCGGTGCGCGTCCCTGGCCGGATATCCTCTTCTAAACCGTGAGTCCTGTTCGCGGGCTGTGGGGGGCGCCGTGGGGCCAGGTTTCCCTAGCACTGCTCCCCATCACTTTCCTCCTGTCCTCAGCTCCTTGGTCTGCAGGTATGTTTCTGTCCCTCTTCATCGCTGCTCTCTGACGCTCTCTCCTACTGTATCTGTGTTCTCCCATCTCTCTGAGCCAACCCCCGACCCCAGCTTCTCTTTGTTTCTGGATCTATCTCCCTCCGTCTTCCCTGTTTCCATCTCTCTGCACACCCGACTCTTCCTCTTGGTCTCCATCCCTCGCCCGCAGTGCTCACCACCATAGCTTCCACCTTCAGGTGACTCCTCAGGCTCTGGGAAGGAGCCACGCGTGTCGCGGGACCGATAGCGCCAGCGGGTTCCCGGGCCGGGTGGTGCCGCAGCCTCAGATTCACCATATGGGCCACCGTCGTCCTCAAAGTCGGGCATGTCATAGGGTGGTGCTCCGTAGGGGGCCTCTCGGCGGGCGAAAGGCCCAGGAGGTGGTGGGTAGGGGTCGTAGGGTAGCACGGGTGGCGGGTACAGCTCGGGCCCGTAGGGAAGGCCCTGGTAGGGTGGACCTAGGTCAGGGCCATATTCGTAAGGGAGTCCAAAGCCACCTGGCCGCGGGGGGCCATATGCAGGGGGGCGCAGCACATTGCACAGGGCCTCAAAGTCATCTGTGAATAGGAGCCAAGCCTCGTGGTTAGCCCTCAGAACCCACCATTCATGTTCCCTGGCTGGAAAGAGGAGCCCAGAGGAGAGGAGAGGAGGAGGGCCTTGGGCTGAGGCATGGGAGGGACTTCAAATGAGGGGGCTGGGATTGCAGGGCCCGATAGGGTTTGTGGAGGCAGGATTAGGGCTGAGGGTTGTGACTGGGATTCCATGGTGCTGGGATTGAGAGTACTAAGTACTGGGACTAGGAATCAGGGTCCAAGTGCTGGAATAGGGAGGACCCATGGGATATTGGACTAGAGGCCTAGAGAAATTGGTTGGGGGTGTTTTAGGAACCAGAACTGGGGAGTCCCAGGACTGTTACTGGGGTGCTCAGGGGCCAGGATGGGATCTGAGCCATGGGACCTGGAGGTCTGAGGACCAAGGATCAGGGTTTTGGGCCTGGACTGAGTTCCCATGGGCTAAAGATTGGGGGACTCAGGAGTTCCAAGAGCCAAGATTTGGGGGATCTCTGGGGTTGTGGGTTGGGGTCTTAGGCACCTGGAAGTGAGTGTCCAATACATTAAGACTCGGAGGTCTGTGAGCTCTGACCAGGTAGTTTGTGGGCCAGGACGGTGTGTCTGAACAACTGGTATTTGAGGTCTAAAGGTCCAGGATTTGGCGGGGTGGGGGGTGGGTGTCTCATGGGATGTCTTGGCCTCTGAGTATGACCCAGGCAGGTCGTAGTACCTGAGTCCTGAGCGGGGCAGAGGGCACAGTCCATGCCCCAGGCCTCGCCATAGAGGCAGCAGCACTCTGTGTAGGTGGCCTGGCGATCCAGCCGAGGGCGACTGCACACGAGGTCAGCCCCCACTTCCTGCCAGCACACTCCCAGATTGTCATCTGAGGGCAGAGACAGCATGCATCAGGGTGGGACAGGCAGGATAGGACCCTCCCAAATTCTTGGCCATCTCCTGTGCTGGAGCAGCCCAGCTACCCAGTGCCTAACACCAGACGCTTCTCCTCAGCTGTGATCTGACTCCCAGAAGGCCTCTGAGATAGCTCCAGGGGAGTATGCGCTTGGTCTGGCATGAGGCAGTCACATAGGAGGAGAAAGCAGGAGGGGGGGAGGGGGATGTAGACACAGGAAGTGGAAGGAGAAGAGAGTTTGGGTCATTGGGCAAAAAGAAAGGACCCAAAGAGATAGAGACAAACACATCGAAAGAGTCAGAGAATCCAAGAACAGGAAAGTAAAGATGGAGAGAGAGACGAAAAGGAACAGACCCCTAGAAACAAAGACAGAAACCCCAGAGAGGTGGAAGGAGACAGAGACACACAGTGAAATAATAAGAGGAAGCATGGCTTTGGCACTTTGTAAGATCGGGTCCCATAACGGTCCTGAAATTGAAATTCCTCACAGCCACCTTGCAAGGTAGTCCACCCAAGGTGCCAGAAGGAAGCTGCGGCCAAGAGGCGATAAGCAACGTGTAGGTACACACGGCCAGCAAGTGGCAGGCTCCTCCGGAACCTTGGCTTTAGAGCAAATCCCCGACACCAGACCAGCCAGCCCAGCCGTGGTGGCAGAGTCAGACACCGTAAGTAAATAGGGCGTGGGGGGGCGTGGCCGAGCACGTGCGCGGGGGGCGTGGCCTGGGCGTGGGGCTGAGCCCGGAGAGCGAGGGGCGGGGCGGGCCCGGGGGCGGGGCGGGGCTACCGAGGCTCTGGCTCTCGTTAGAGACGCAGCGGCGCCGGGAGCCGTCCAGCACCAGTGGGGGCTCGCAGGTGCAGTGATAAGAGCCCACGGTGTTGACGCAGCTGCCGCCTTCACACGCCGGCTCCTCGTCTGCGCACTCGTCATTATCTAGGGAGGCATGGAGGGAGCGGTCAGGAAGTAGCCCTCTACCCTTTCCCACTTCCCCAGCGCGTTGACAGCCTGATAGATGGAGTCTAGACTTCGGGAAGGACTTCTGCTGGCGGTGGCGACATTCCAGAGAGGCGCTGGCTTGGTAGAGGGTTGGGCGGGGGTGGGGGGGGGAACGGGGAGGAGGGGGCAGGCGAAGCTCGTACCGACGCACTCCAGTCGCTGGGCATGGTAGTAGTAGCCGTTGCTGCAGTAACATGAGTAGCCTGGGGCCGTGTTCACGCACACGCCGCTCTTGCACACCTGGTCTCGGAAGAGCTGGCACTCGTCCACGTCTGCGGGAAGGAGGGTCAGAGGTGCGCCCCACACCAAGAGAGATGGGGCCGGGGTGTGGGGCGGCTGGATGGGGGGAATGTGTGATTCTGAGGCTTGACCGGGGAAAGAGAGAGACCGAAAGGTGGCGACAGAGACCCAGAGGTAGAGATCGGGAAAGGTGGAGCTAGGCGAGGGGGCGGGGTAGAGACAGAAAAAGGTTGGGAGATAGAGGTGAAGAAAACAGGGTGAGATGGAGCTGGGCCTGGGGGCTGAGGGTGAGTGGGGCTTGAAGTCTCAGCTTACCCCTCCTGAGGCTCAGGTCTCCACTGGGTGCCAGGTAGCCCCGGCCATGGGGGCACAATGACTGATACTCAGCTGCACAGAGAGACAAAGCTGAGCCCAGACACCCTGGCCCGGGCCCCTGCCCTGCACCCTGGGCTTGCTCCCGCCCATCTATCTCAGGGCTTACTTCTGCCCCCTGCTCACCCAAGTTTTCAGGCCCCGTGCCTGTTTGTGCCCACCTCTCAGCCTCACGCCCGCCTGGCTGGCAGCTTACTCTTGCCCGTACGGTACCAGTGCCCCAGCCCATGTCCAAATGTGTCCTCTGTCCCAGTCGCATGCCTGCCTATTTCTACCCAAACCCTCAGCCCTATGTCCGTCCAGGAGCCCATGCCCACCTGTCTCCGTGCTGGGGCACTGCTGGATGCGGCAGCCGCTGCCCCAGCCCTCACCCACGGTACAGCAGCACTCCTGCCATGTCACATTCCGTGCCAGGATGTTGTCACATGCATCGGGAGCTGCTGTGTCAAAGTAGCACTCGCGGCGCCCGCTGCCCGCGGGGCCCTGCCTAGGCGGGCTGGGCCGGCGGGGCGGGGAAGGCGGAGGTGGCCTGGCAGGCAGACCTGGGCTGGCAGGTGCCTGGGGCTGTGAGCCCGGGAATGTGCCTGGAGAAACAAGGGGCTTTAGCCCAGCCAGTGTGGGCTGAGCCTCCCACCCCCATGTTACAGACGAGGAAACTGAGGCCCCCAAACCGAGGCTGAACCAGACGCCACACCTCTCACCATCTGTCCTCGTTTCTCCCATTCTCACCTCCTGTCATTTTGGCACCTCACACCCTCCCAGGTGTCTGGCCCATCATCCCAGCTGCAGTTTGGGATGGGGTGGGGGGATTCCTCTGGCCTCCTGGCTACCTTCTGGGTCCTCACATCCAATGTGTCCCCAGCTGGCCTCAGAGTCTTTGTCCCCAAACCTAGGCTTGGACCTGGACACCTCCCCCCCCCCCCCCCCCCCCCCCCCCCCCCCCCCCCCCCCCCCCCCCCCCCCCCCCCCCCCCCCCCCCCCCCCAGGCAGCCCACAGCCTCTCCACTTGGCCTCTCGCCTCTCCTCCCCTCCCATGGCCCCTGCCTTGGTCCAGTCGTCTCCTCTCCTGCCCAGGTCCCTGCCCTGGATGCTCCCTAGGCTCCCAGCCCCTAGTGTCACCCCCTCCAGCCCACCTGCACATGGCAGCCAGATTCTGATTATCCCCCTCTCCCACTCAAAACCCTCCCACGGTGCCTCAGTGCCCTCAGGAAAGGCCAGCCCCCTGAGAGGGTAAATCAGTGTGATCTAGCACTGCATCCTTCTGCGGCCTCACTTCTCCCCACCCCTTCCCGTGCTGTGCCCAGCATGCCACCCCGAACTTATTTTTGTTCCTCAAACATGGCAGGTCCTCTCTTGCCTTGCCAGGCCTTTGCCCTTGCTGTGTCCTCTGCCCAGAATGCCCTCCCTCACCCACATCACCTGGCTTATTTCTACTCTTCCTCCTGCTCTCAGTTCAGACCTCCCCTCCTATAGGAAGCTCTCACTTCCCTCTCCAGCTGGGGTAGGCTCCTCCTCTGGATTCCCATAATCCCCCAGCCTTTCCCCATCACAGCCTTGTTCCTTCTGGCCTGAGCTTCCTCCTTCCAGCCCTGATTTCTCTGGTTGTCACTCTCTGGTGATATCTCTGCCTTCTCCCACTGGACTGTGAGCTCCTTAAGGAAAGAGTGGTCTCTCCTGATCACTACCATGTCTCTGGTACCTAGAATAAGGCCTAAACACAGTGGATGCCCTGTGAACATTTGTTGAAAGAAGGAATCTGGTAGAGTCAGGGACAGGGCTGACCCCGGTCTCACCGCCCATGTTAACCCACGTGTTCTGAATTTTTTATTGTTCTTTAAAACCACAACATTTAACTGATGGCAGCCTGCCCATGATGGGAATGGTTAGACCACATCATTTTTCTGTGAGCCCTGAAGCCATCAGTTAAACAGACACATCAGTCTTACCAGCAGAAGTTCGTGGGGGAACACAACGTCCAGTCATAGGGTCAAACTCCTCAGGGCTGGTGGGACAGACACACAGGAAGGAGCCTTCAACATTCTCGCAGAGGGCAGCTCCACACACACCCTGTAGTGTTTCACATTCATTCACATCTGTGAGCAAGAGACAGAGGGGAAGGAGAGTCAATGGTTGTAGGTGTCTGTGATTCCAAAGCTCTAGAAGTCTGAGCTTTCAAATAGAAGGGTATTCTTCGTGACCCAGACCCCATCATCCACTTATCTTCTGGTGACAGACCCTGAATTTTCCCTGGGAGCCCTCTGTCCCTCCATTTTCAACTCACGTATTTATGAGTAGGGTTAAATCTACTCTGAGGGGTGGGCACAAGTTCCAGGCTTGGCCAACCAGATTACTGCATTTCTCTGGTTCAGAGAGATAGGCGGTGACTATACTGGGCCAATCAAAGCTAGTTCTGGGACTTTTGGTAGAACTACCAAGAAAGAGCCTCCCTCGTTAGCCCTAGGGTTGCCAAGCTGAGGATATGAGCCCAGAGATGCCAGGGCCTTCTTTGTCACTCTGAAAAGAGTCTGCCTGAGCAGAAATACAACAGGGGAAAGCAGAGGTGAGAGGGAGAGACAGCTAGCCTTGTTAGAATTCCTGGATCCAACTATGCCCAAAGTTCAAACATATTCCAGGACTTCACCATTTTAATTTTTTTCAAAGAAACCAAGCTTGTGTGCTTGTCAAATGTAAAGAATATATCATTAAGATTCATGCAGTTCACTGTATATAAATTGAACCTCAGATAAAAAAATATCTGTAGGGGGCACCTGGGTGGCTCAGTCTGTTAAGTATGTGACTTGAGGGGCACCTGAGTGGCTCAGTCAGTTAAGCGTCTGACTTCAACTTAAGTCATGATCTCATGGTCTGTGAGTTCGAACCCCGCAGCAGGCTCTGTGCTGACAGCTCAGAGCCTGGAGCCTGCTTCAGATTCTGTGTCTCCCTCTCTCTCTGCCCCTCTCCCACTCATACTCTGTCTCTCTCTCTCAAAAATAAAATTTTAAAAAACATTTAAAAAAATTTTTTAAGTATCTGATTTGAGCTTAGGTCATGATCTCACGGTTCATGGGTTCAAGCCCCACATTGGGCTCTGTGCTGACAGCTCAGAGCCTAGAACCTGCTTTGCATTCTGTGTCTCCTCTCTTTGCCCCTCCCCTGCCTCTCTCTCTCTCTCTGTCTCTCTCTCTCAAAAATAAACATTTAAAAAAAATCTGTAAATGCCTACTGAAATCTGGTTAGTGCTATGCATACTGAAGAACTTAGGGAGACGTGCATTGATGGCTGCAATTTACCTTTAAACTTATCCCAGAAATAAGATGGATTACAGACAGATAGATGAGGAAATAAGGATAATAAAATAATGATAATGGAATATACGTGGTGTGCAGAAATTCATTCTACAGGTCTTTCCATTTTCTGCCTGTTTAGAAATTTTCCTCAGGGGCACCTGGGGGGCTCAGTTGGTTGGGTGTCTGACTTCAGCTCAGGTCATGATCTCACAGTTCATGAGTTCAAGCCCCACGTCAGGCTCTGTGCTGACAGCTTGGAGGCTGGAGCCTGCTTTGGATTCTGTGTCTCCCTCTTCTCTGCCCCTCCCCTACTTGTGTGTGTTCTCTCTTTTTCTCAAAAATAAACAAACATTAAAAAAATTTGGGGGGTGCCTGGGTGGATCAGTCAGTTAAGCGTCTGACTTCGGCTCAGGTCATGATCTCATGGTTTGTGTGTTTGAGTCCTGCGTCAGGCTCTGTGCAGACAGCTCAGAGCCTGGAGCCTGTTTCAGATTCTGTCTCCCTCTCTCTCTCTTCCTCCCCCACTCATACTCTGTCTCTCTCTCAAAAATAAATAGCCATTTAAAAAATTTTTTTAATGTTAAAAAAAAGAAATTTTCCTCACAAAATGTTGGGAAAAAAGAAAATATTTCTGTGTACTTAAGATTAGTGTCCATTAAAAAAAAAGATTAGTGTGCATTTTACAGACTTTATGCACATATTTTTTAAGCCCTCCCAAAACAAGATCTGAACGAATAGGGTTTCTGTTGCTTGCAACCAGAAGAGTCCTGACTGACAAGGGAAATGCTGTATATTCCAGAGTCTAAATTCTACAACCCGAATGTGTCAGTTCATATCTGTTCACACACCAAGTGTAAACTCACATTTGTTCAGGTCTACAGAGAGGAGCAGGGCCTGACCCACCTCTTCCCCACCCTCTGCCCGCCCCCCCCCCCCCCCAGAGCCCCGTACCCACGCAGTGACGCCCGTCCCTGGCCCCCTCGTATCCCTGGTCACAGAGGCACTGGAAAGAGCCTGGCAGGTTCTGGCACACGGCGTGGGCCCCGCAGAAGGACCGATTCCGGCATTCGTCCACATCTGCAACCACCAGACAGTCAGGCCATTGCTGGGCTTTCCATGCCCTCCACATCTCACCCAGTGCCTGATGGACACCCACCCTGGCATCCGCCCCCTGGCGTGGGCTGATAGCCAGGGTCACAGGCTGGTGTGCAGCGGTAGGAGCCGGGGGTGTTCTCACAGCGCTGGGCTCCGCAAATCGCTGAGCCATATTCTTGGCATTCATCCACGTCTGGAAAAGAGTAGGGTGGGGGGAGGGGAGGGGAGTCACAGGCCTGGATTCACAAGTTCCTGATGCCGCTTCCGGTTCCCATGATTGAGAAGTCCCTATAAATCCGGTGTTCTAGGAGTCTGAGCTTCTGAAGTGTTGAGACTCTTTTAAGGTCTCATCGCCATTTCTCACGTAGTCCAAACACGGGCCCACCTCAGGGCCTTTGCACTTGCTGTTTCCTCTGTCAGGAACACTCTTCCCTCAGCTATCTGCATGGCTCCCTCTTTATTTATTTTTTTTAATTTTTTTTTCAACGTTTATTTATTTTTGGGACAGAGAGAGACAGAGCATGAACGGGGAGAGGCAGAGAGAGAGGGAGACACAGAATTGGAAACAGGCTCCAGGCTCTGAGCCATCAGCCCAGAGCCTGACGCGGGGCTCGAACTCCCGGACCACGAGATCGTGACCTGGCTGAAGTCGGATGCTTAACCGACTGCGCCACCCAGGCGTACATGGCTCCCTCTTTAACTTCACTCAAGTGTCTAGGTCAAGCTCTCCTAGTACCCCTTCCCCCACTGCCCTATCATCTGTGTCCACTTATCATGTTTTATTTTCCTTTTTTTTTTTTTTTTTTAAAGTAGGCTTCATACCCAGCGTGGAGCCCAACATGGGGCTTCAACTCACGACCCTGAGATCAAGACCTGAGCTGACATCAAGAGTTAGCTGCTTAGGGGTGCCTGGGTGGCTCAGTCGGTTAAGTGTCCGACTTTGGCTCAGGTCATGATCTCACAGTTTGTGGGCTCGAGCCCCACATCAGGCTCTGTGCTGACAGCTCGGAGCCTGGAGCCTGCTTCAAATTCTGTGTCTCCCTCTCTCTCTGCCCCTTCCCCGCTCATGCTCTGTCTCTCTCTGTCTCTCAAAATGAATAAATGTAAAAAATAAAATAGCTGCTTAACCAGCTGAGCCACCCAGACACCTCTCTATTTCCCTTCTTAAAGTTGACATTATAGGGGCGCCTGAGTGGCTCAGTTGGTTGGGTGGCCGACTTCGGCTCAGGTCATGATCTCACAGTCCGTGAGTTCGAGCCCCGCGTCGGGCTCTGTGCTGACAGCTCAGAGACTGGAGCCTGCTTCAGATTCTGTATCTCCCTCTCTCTCTGACCCTCCCTCATTCATGCTCTGTCTCTCTCTGTCTCAAAAATAAATAAACATTAAAAAAATTTAAAAAAAAATAAAATAAAATAAAGTTGACATTATATTAATATGTCAAAAATATCCATGTATTTTTTAACATGCCAACTGTCACCTCCCTAGACTATAACCTCCATAATGCAGGGACTTGTGTCTGTCTTGTTTCCCCCTGTAACCCCAGGGTATAGAACCGTGCCTGACACACAGTGTGTGCCCCCAAACTGTTTGCTGAATGAAGCTTGAATTTATTTACATACTTACTGTCTGTCTCTCCCTCCCCCCACTCCCACTCCCCCACCGTCAGCTCCGTGAGGGCATCGATTTTGTTTGGCTCATTGCCACTGTCTGGCACACAGTAGGTGCTTAATGAATTCCTGCAGAATGAGCGAATGAAGTCCCCTGAAACTAGGCTTCCACGGATCAGAGGTCTGGCAGCCAGAGAGCCAAAGATAGCCCACAGTCATTTCATCTGCTCCCCAAAATGTTGACCCACACACTATGCAAAAACAAATCTTTCCATTAGCCCCAACCTCCTGTCTCATCAGTACCCCGCTGGAGCCTGGTGGGGAAACAGGGCAGGGGGGTTGGGAAGGGAGGGAGGAGGGTGTGGGGGAAGGCGTAAGGAATGATAAGGGCAGGCAAGAGCTGGGACTGGAAGGGGTGGGCCTACACGTTTGGGGCGGGGCAGGGGCGCTGGAGAAGTCTGAAGAATGGGGGAAAGCACAGAATCCGGAGAGACTTGGAATAGAACTTGGGAGGCGGTGTTTAAACGGGCAAGGCCCAGCACGGTGGAACCTGGGGAATTTTGAACTGGGAAAGGATGGGCTCAGGACAGCCCGGGTTGGGCCCCTCTCGGTGACCCGGGAGGGCAGCTGGAAGTAGAGGGAGTGGTGGAAGGTGAAAGAAGGCAGGCTTCAAGGGACCCAGACAGAAAGAAACCCACTGGAAGCTGTGGAGGCGCTAACAGTTCTTCCTGGAGGAGATGTCTTGCTGGGGTCTAGCCTAAAATGTGCACTGAGCTAGAGGAGCAGAGAGGGCTGCTTCTGGAAGTGAGGCTTGGCCTGGTATCTGGTAGGAGTGTCTCCCCTCCCCTCCACCCCCATTTCCCACCTCACCTCCAGGGGAAAATGCAAGGGCACCCTGGTGGCTTATTTCCACCACAGAGATGGGGACACAGTTAAGTGCATTGGTTGACGGCTCCTTCCCTCCCCTCAAGTCCGGAAGTCAGGGTGCGCCTCCTCCCCCAAGGGAGCTCATTCCAGCAACTAGTTCTAGAGACAGGAGCGGGGAAGGAGAGTAGTCTCACCGTCACAGGTGCCCTCAGGTCCCGCGTGGTAGCCAGGGTCGCAGTCTCGGACACAGCGGTAGGAACCAGGGGAATTCTCACAACGCTGGGACCCGCACAGGGCCGGGCCCCGCTCTCGACATTCGTCTATGTCTGAGAAAGGAGGCAGATGGGGCGCCTGGGTGGCTCAGTCGGTTAAGCGTCCGACTTCAACCAGGTCACGATCTCGCGGTCCATGAGTTCCAGCCCCGCGTCGAGCTCTGGGCTGATGGCTCAGAGCCTGGAGCCTGTTTCTGATTCTGTGTCTCCCTCTCTCTCTGCCCCTCCCCCGTTCATGCTCTGTCTCTCTCTGTCCCAAAAATAAATAAAAAACATTGAAAAAAAATAAAAATAATAAAAAAAAAAAAGAAAGAAAGGAGGCAGAGCAGTCAGATGCGGGAAACAGGGGAGGCTGGGAGGCAAATAAGAACAGGTGGGGGAGTTAAGGAAGGGAGAGGAGAGTCAGAAGCGGGGAAGGGAGGAAGCAGTGGAGGGGAGGCAAATGGCAGAGCAGGAGAGGCAGAGGGGCAGGGATCAGGCCGGGCAGGCGCCTCTCACCCAGGCAGGAGGCGAGGTCTGGGCCGGCGCGATGTCCGGGAGGACACACGCACTCGAAGGAGCCGTCGGTGTTGGTACAGATGCCGCTCTGGCAGAGGTCCTCCTCGCTGCACTCGTCCACGTCTGCCGGACAGTGTCCGAAACCGCGGACCACCTGCTCGGCTTACCATTCTCGGGCAAGCCCCTCCACCGCCCTTGCCCCGCCTCTTTGGCTGAGGTCTCCCCTTCTTCCCACCCCCCTTGGCCCCCAGCCTGCCTTAGGCTCCTCCTTTCCCTGAAAGCCCCACCCCTCCGACGCGTTCAGGCCCCGTCCTTTCCAATCACGGAGCAGTTTATCCCGACTCCGCCTTTCCCCCTCCAAACCCCTGCCCTCCCTGGCCGACGCCAAGAGGCTCCACAAGCCCCGCTTTGACGCTTTGAGACCTCAGTCCAAAACGTCAGGCGCCGCCTCCGCCCTCTCCCCGTCCCGGTTTTCTGGGTGAAAGCCCACCCTTTCCCGGTCCAGGCCCAGCCTGGGTACGGACCGAGGCAAGAGGCTCCGCGGGGTCCGGGCCGGTAGCCGGGGGCACAAGTGCAGGCAAAGGAGCCGTCGGTGTTGAGGCACTCGCCGTGGGGAAAACAAAAGTCTCCCTCTAAGCACTCGTTCACATCTAGGGTATGGGAGAAATAGGGCTGCGGGGTCCTGGCCCAAGAAGCATCAACTCCGCCCCTAAGCCACACCCCAGAGGGCGGGTTTCTAAGCCCCACCCACATCCTTTTAGTCCAGCTTCTACCTCCCCATCAGGCTTTGTCCAGGAGCTCGGACCCCACCCCCAGGCTCTCCGGTCCTCTCGCCGCCCTCTCCCCACCCTGCCCACCTGCGCAGGGCCCAGGCCGACCCGACGGCGCCCGGTAGCCAGGCGCGCAGCTGCAGCGGAAGGAGCCATCGGTGTTAGTGCAGTGGCCATGGGGGCCGCAGGAGGCACCTGAACTGCACTCGTCCACATCTGTGGGAACAGGGGTTTCAGAAAGGATCTGGTTTGGGGCGCCTGGGTGGTTCAGTCAGTTAAGCATCCGACTTCAGGTCATGATCTCACAGTCCGTGAGTTCAAGCCCCTCGTAGGGCTCTGTGCTGACAGCTCAGAGCCTGGAGCCTGCTTCAGATTCTGTGTCTCCCTCTCTCTCTCTCTGCCTCTCCCCTGCTCATGCTCTGTCTCTGTCTCAAAAAAAAAAAGGGAGGGAGGGGTCTGGTTTAGGGACGCTGGATGGATCCTCTCGTGGCAGAGGGCTCTAGAGAAGTTGGTGGGTAGTGTCTTGAGTTGGATATGAGCTGAAAGATCCATAGCAGGAGCAGGTTGGAGAGACCAAGATTCCCTGATTCTGGCGACCATAATTGGGGGTCTTGTAGGCCAGGTTTTCTGGCAACTCCCTGTGCCAGGATCCTGGAGTCAGTGAAGGGACTCTGGATGAGGACTGGGGTCAGAAATTAATTAGGGTAAGAGGTCAGGTATTATAAACCAAGATGATTGGATGGCATTCTGTTAAATCAGGGGTTAGAGTCAGTGACTGGAATCTGAGACCAATTCAGGTCAGGGGTAACAGTCAGAGCCCAGAATTCTGCCTCTAGTCAGGGGTCAGGGTCAGGGATCATGAACCCAATACGCCAGGGAAGGTATTCTGAGAATGGGCAGGGTCAATGAAAGAGACAAGATCAAAGGTCACAGAGAGTCAAGGGTTATGGTCAGGAGTTATGGTTAGGTCAAATGTCATGGTCAAGTTTAGGAGTCACAGGTCACATTCAGGGTCAAGGGACAGTCAGGATCAGAAGGGTTACAATTGCTATCAGGGTTGTAGGGAGAGTTTATCAGTAGGGGTAATAGTTAGGTTCAAATGTCACAGACAGGTTGAGGGTTCAGGGGCCACAGAATCAGAAGTCACATTCAGAGTCAAGGGTGGTGGTCCAGGCCAAGACTTGCAATATGGGTCAGAGGCCCATAATCTAGGTGAAGAGTCACAATCAGAGGGGCGCCTGGGTGGCGCAGTGGGTTAAGCGTCCGACTTCAGCCAGGTCACGATCTCGCGGTCCATGAGTTCGAGCCCCTCGTCGGGCTCTGGGCTGATGGCTCAGAGCCTGGAGCCTGTTTCCGATTCTGTGTCTCCCTCTCTCTGCCCCTCCCCCGTTCATGCTCTGTCTCTCTCTGTCCCAAAAATAAATAAATAAACGTTGAAAAAAAAAAAAAAGAGTCACAATCAGACTCTGAGGGTCAGGGTCCAGAGGATTGAGGTCCAGGTCAGGAGATAATGGGCCAGGTCAGGGGTCACGGTGCAGGTCTAAGGTCATAGCCAGGGCTTGGTCTCACCGGTGCATCGGCCATGGTGTAGGTGGTGGCCAGCAGGACAGGCTCTGCACTGGAAGGAGCCAGGGGAGTTCACACACTCCTGTCCAGGACATGCCAGATGATTCTCACACTCATCCACATCTGGGGGGCAGGGGAGAAGGTGGCCTTGAAGGAGCAGCCCAAAGCCCCCCTCCCCCATCCACATGCCTCCCTCCCTCCCCGGCCTCACCCTCGCACTCAGAGCCGGCAGCGTTGGGTTGGAAGCCGGTGGGACAGACACACTGGAAGCCACCTTCTGTGTTCTCACACCGGCCATAGGCACAGGGCGGGGGGCTACGGGCACACTCGTCCACATCTGGGGCAGAGGGGACCAGTGGGGCTGAGAAAGGGGCCTGGACCCAAACATCTCCATTGCCATCACCACCTACCCCAACATTGCAGTCTGGAGGCAGTCTCTTGGACTTTGCCCAGGCTCATCCCATCTCCCAGGAGGACAGATTCCTTCCCTGTTTCCCCATTAATGGTCTCTCCAGCTGCCAGGGTGAAGCTAGGGCACCACCTCCTGCATGTTGCCCTCCCCATGTCAGTTGTCCCCTCCCTAGGGTTCCCACAAGCACAAAAGTATCATTCCAAAAGGGAGGCGGAAGGGAGAGCACCCTCATATTTGCAGAAAGGGGAGAAGACTTGAATCAGACCCTCCCCACCCTCTCAGTACTCCTCTGCCCCTGTCCTCCATCACCAAGCCCCATTACTCTGCCTCTCTGACCCCAACCATGTCTCTTCCCAGTCCCCACAGCAAATGGGGGTGGAGTGGGCTTGCATTCGACACCCTCACCTTGGCACGGGGCCCCCGGTCCTTGGGAGCGGAAGCCAGCAGGGCAGGCACAGTGGAAGGAGCCAGCCGTGTTGTCACAGCGGCCTGGCCCGCAGGGCGGTGGCTCTTGGGCACACTCATCCACATCTTCTTCACACGCCGAGCCCCGGAAGCCAGCCGGGCAAACACAGCGGAAAGAGCCAGACAGGTTCTCACAGACCCCTCTGCCACAAAGGCCTGGGCTCTGCGTGCACTCGTCCACATCTGCCCGGGGCAAGGGGCCCAGAGTCACACCTTTATGTCCCCCACCCCGTGCTCCCCTCTGCCTCCCTGACCTCCATCAGTCTGCCTCCTTGTCTGTCTCGTTCTGCCCCCCATTCTCCATTATTCAAATTCTCCACCCTACATCCCTCTACCTGTTCAATCCCCAAGCTTCCTGTCTGCCTCCTAGAACTCTAGTCAGCATCAGTCGGCTTCTTTCTGTCCTGTTCTCCATAACTCTACCCCCTTCCCCCAGAACTGACATCTCTCTCCATCCTCCAGCCTCTCCATCCTCAATGACTCAGCTTTTCTGTTTTCGATCACTTGGCCTCTCCGTCCCCGTGTCACTGTGTCTCTACAGCCATCAGGCTGCGTGTCTGGTTCTCGGAACTTGCCCCCTCCCCCCGCCCCGTCTCGCAGCAATCAGCCTCCCCCTGCCTCTTGCTCAGTTTCTCCATCCCTCATCACTGCCACTCTACCCTTCCCCGCACATCCCCTTCCCCTCTGTCCCTGTCAGTTCCTCACCCTGGCAGCCGGCTCCGTGGGGGGCAGCCTGGTACCCAGCGGGGCACACGCACAAGAAGCTGCCTGGAGTGTTCTCGCAGCGCCCGCGGTCACACGGCGGCGGCACGCGGTGGCACTCGTCCACGTCTGTAGTCACAAACCCGGAGGTTCAGACTGGGGCAGACACTCCCCCTCATGGCCCCCACGCCCGCCCTCCGAGGGCTCTGGGAGGATGGAAGGAGGGGAGGGCAGGGGCGGAGCCAGACTTGGGCCTGGGCCCAACTGGGGAGCGAGCCAGGGACAGTAAGGAGAGCAAGGAATGGGTAGGATTGAGGCGTAGGCGGACGGGGGGGGGGGGGGGGGGCGGGGGGCGGGGCAGGTGAGAAGGGCAAGATGAGGACTGGGGAGCCGGGCAGGGCAGAGGCGGAGAGGGGAACCGTGAGGGGGGGGGCAATTTGGGAAAGGCAGGATCTAGGCAGGGCAATGGAGGGAAGGGCGGCTATGGGGACCGAACCAAGGGAGGGCAGAAGCGAGGCAAAGGGCGTTTAGAGTACCGGGCCTAGGTGCGGCAGGTTAGGAATCAGGAGTCAGGTGCTAGGTTGCCGCGGTTGTAGAACAGGGGCGGGGCCTCAGGGAGGGCGGGAGCTAGTTGGGAATATGGTGGGGGCGGGGCCAAGGGAGGAGCGCAGCGGGACAGGGTTAGGGAGAGAAGGCGGCTAGTTGTACAGCAGGGACCCGCCCCGTCGGAAAAAGCGGCTGGGCGGGGAAGAAGCAGTGGTGGGGCCGAAGGGAGAGCTGGAGCGGGTCTGGGGGCGGGACCGGGAGCGTGGGGAAGCGTGGGAGGGCGGGAACTGCTGGAGGGAGACCCGGGCAGGGGTGGAGCCTGGAGCTGGGCAGGGCGGATTTCTCACCCAAGCACTCCGTAGCCCGCGGGCCGGCTCGGAAGCCCGGGCCGCACACGCAATGGAAGCTGCCTGGCGTGTTTTCACAGCGCCCGGGGGCACAGGGCGGGGGCACGCGGCGGCATTCGTCCACGTCTGAGGGCCAGGAAGGGGCTGGTCAGGAGGAGGTGGGCAGAGATGCCCCGCCCCGCCTCCGTCCACCCTCTCTGTCGGGCTCACCGACGCAGTGTGTGCCCTGCGGGCTGAGCCGGAAACCCGAATCGCACGCGCAGGTGTAGCCACTGGGCCGGGGGATGCAGCGTCCTGGGCCGCAGACCTGGGGATTGCGCTGACACACGCCCGCAGAGGGACCTGGGGAGTCCAGTCAGCCAGGGTTCCCCCATCTCTGAATCCTCTGTCCCTTTCACCCCCGTACAATTCCTTCAGACGCTCGGCCTAAGACACCCTCACGTCTGTCCCTCCCCACCCCTCTTCCACCTCTGATCCTCCGCTCCTTTATTATGGGACTTCTCATCAGATCCTCTGCCTGAATTCCCCTTATTGCCACCCCCAAAGTCTCCATTTCTGAATATTTGCTTTCCGGTCCTCTGACCGAGATACGTTCTTAGTGCCCTCTGTGTGAAAAACAATTGTCCAGCATTAACTCAGCACTTACTATGTGGCAGACTCTTCAGGGATAGTTCAGTGAATCCTCACAATGATCCTCATTTTACAGATAAGGACACTGAGGCTCAGAGAGGTTAAATGGCTTGTGCAATCAAGTGAGAACTTGAACCCAGGCCTGTCTGACACCAGCTCCTAATGTTACCCAACACTCAGCTCTCCAAATCTTTCTTCCCACACATTCCTTAAGTCCTCTGGCTGTAACATCCCTAACCTGGAATCTTCACCTTAGAGCTCCCCGCTAGAACCCCCACCTGTCATACCCCCCCATTGATGCCCTCGATCCCCTCTACTGCACCTGATTCGGGGATCTCAGGACCAGACCAGGCAGGAATGCTGGGCAGGGGAAGCTCAGGGCCCGGCCTTGGCTCAAGTCGGGGTTCTGGACGGTGTGTAGGCAGAAAGCCTGGTTTAAAAAAAAAAAAAAAAGGAATATCAATGAATGGAGAGCTGGATTTGGGTGTCCCCCTCCTTATGAGGCTAGGGCAGCCCCTCAGAGATGACACTTCTTCCTCCAGAAGCCAGCTCACCTGTGGGTGGCCGAGAGGTGGAGGGTGGAGCCCGGTGGCTGAGGGACACTCGGGGTGGTTCCTGGCCCAGGGGTCTGGTGTTATAGCGGAGGTCAGAGGCCGAGTAGTGGTAGCCAGGGCCAGCTGGACAGATCTCCCGAAAACCCTCTAGGAACAAGAAAGGGAGGGAGAGGGGCAGAGAGAGGGCATGAAAGCAGGAAGGAATGAGACAGAAGAGGAATCTAGAATCTGGCCTTGACTGGGGGCAAGGCTTGGCCTGGGTGTGTGTCAGGGGTTTGGGTTGGATGTTGGTTTGGGGTGGTACACTGGCCAAAGAATGGGACGTCCCTGAGGGTATGAGTGGGACCAAGGATGTTTTTTCCTATTTGGGAGAGTGACAGGGACAGGGGTTGAGGGTGGGATCTGCTTTGGTTTGTTGAAGGGTCTGGTTTTTAGGTAGAAGCTACACCGCCAGGGGACTGTCTCTGGGAAGGGCATATCTGGGGTGGGGACGGAGCTTAGACTGAAGGTAGGATCTCTGGAACTCCAGACTTGGCCAAAGCTTGGGGACAGGGTTGGGCAGGCAGCATACCTCAAGGGCTAGGGGTAGTCAAGGCTGGGGTTGATGCGAAGGGGTTTGTCTCAGGGGTGGGTGGGGGTGGCCAAAGGTGAGGTGGAACCCTGGTGGAGTCCACTCTGGGGATCTGAGGGCCTGGGGCACCTAGGGTGGGCACCGCGTTTAGTCAAGTCTAGAAATAGGCTGGGCAGGAGGCTGCTCACCTGAGCCAAACGGTGGGCAGAGCTGGCAGCCTCGACCCCAGGCTTTGCCCACGCGGCTGCAGCAGCAGATCTGCTTGGTGATATTGCGCAGAATGGGCAGGGAGCAGCCACCGTCGCGGAGGACGCGGAAGCAGGGCCCTTTGGCCTCTGAGATCACGTGCTGGGCTGGGGGTGGGGGAGGAAATTCTTCAGGGCGGGCTTTCCACTATAGGGAATGGTGGGGGCGAAGGGATCTGGGAGACAGGAGGATGGTCCCCGGGAGGGGTTGGTGGGTGTAAAGGCCATTCAGAAGAAGTCTGTAAAGGCCATTCAGGAGAGGTGAGGGGTCTGGAGGTGTGAGAAAGGTTTAGGGCCTGAGGGGGCAATGGGAGAATTTGAGAAGGATCTCAAGGTCTGCAGAAGGTCTGGTGGTCCAGGGAGAGGAAGGGATTTGGGGGCCTGAGAAAAGCTAAAGGAAGTCGGAAGATCGGAAGGGATATGGATCTAAAAGTTTGAGGGGTTCTTAGAGGGGCTGAAGAAGGTCCAAGGAGTCTGAGAGTATGTAAGAATCCGAGACGTTCTGGGGGGGGGGGTGTCTAATAAGAGTGACTGGGGGGACCCGGGAGTCTGGGGGGATCGTGGGAGTCTAAGGCAATTAAAGACCCCGGGGGGGTGCTCTGGTATGGGGTCTGAGGGCCTGGCGGACAGGCGGGCAGTCCAGCCTCAACCCTCTCCCGTGGCTCACAGATGCAGCTGCTGCGGGACGAGTCGTGCAGGAAGCCGTCCGGACACACGCACGTGTACCCACCGTGCGTGTTTGCACACTCCCCGTGCTGGCAGCGCCCGCCGGTCGCGCACTCATCCACATCTAGGAGGAATGCCGTGGGCTCAGGGGCATCAGGGATGGGAGCTCCCTGCCAGCCCGGCTCGTAGAGCCAAGCCCTTCCCACTCCTGCCCCCGCTCACCTTGGCAGGACCCATTAACCCTTTCAAAGCCGGTTGGACACGGTCCATCTGGGGTGCCCACTCGGTCGGAAATGCCTGTGGAGAGAAGAGAGGGGTGGGCCAGGGGCGGGCGGAGCCAAAATAGATGGGCGGGGACAAAAGAGGGATGGGAGAGATTAAAAGATGAGTGTGGCTTGAGTGCAAGGTGAGCCTGAGATAAGCCGTCTGGCAGAAGGCAACGTGGGAGGTTCCAGAAATTTATGAGTGGGGCCATGGTATAAATGTGGGGTGAGAACAGAGTAAACAAAGTCAGAAAGTGGAGTGGGCGGTACCAGAGCGGTATGGATAGATCTAGACTGGAAATGATCCCCACAACAGGGTACGTGTGGTTAGAATTTGTGAACAGGGTTTGTCTATGGGCAGGGTACCAGGAGCCACGGGGTTATCACCTCTCCCCAGCTCCAAGCACCTCAGGGACGTCCTGGGACTTACCCAGGTGCTCCGAGCATGCCTGACAGTCGTGAACGCCCCAGGCCAAGCCGGCCCCTCTGCAGCACACCTCCTGCGTCCGGAGCCCGGGCAGCGGGGACGCACACTGTGGGAAAAGTGTTGGGTGAGCGCGCCCCCGCGTGGTGGCACGCTCCGGGCCCCTCCCCACCCGCCTCTGCTCACTTCGCCTCCGCGCAGCTCTCGAAAGCAGTAACCGAAGCCCGAGGCATCCGAATAGCTGTCCTCGCGCGGCGCACTCTGTGCCAGGACCGTGTAGGGCGCCGCCGCCTCCGCCCGCGCCGCCGCCTCCGCCCGTGCCACTGCCTCGGCGTCCGCCTCCTCCCAAGAGCCGGACACACGCTCCACCTGGTGCACCACCACGGACGCCTCCTGCGGGTGCTCCACGTGGACGCTCACCATGGACGCCACGCCTGGAGGGAGGCACGGCGGGGCAAAGGGGTGTCTACACCCCAGTTCTTACGGAATGGGACTAGGAATGGGCGGAAGGGCGCACTGGAGAAGGGTACTTAGGGGAAGGCAGGAAAGATGGGGGTCAGAGAAACGGCGAGGTAGTGGACAGAGGGATCATAGGGGACCCTGGCCGCGCCCTCCTCACCGTGCTCGTCGTCGCGGTGGTTGGCCAGTGGCATGGTGTACACCGAGCGGGTGAGACCTGGCATGGCTGGGGCCGGTGGCCGGGCGCCTGAGGAATGCAGCTGGCAGAATTTGCCAGCGAAGTCCGGGGGACAGAGGCAGCGGTCAGGCTTCACGCACACACCGCCGTTGTGACAGATCAAGGGACACAGGACTGGGGGGGAGGGGGAGGAGAGAGGCTAACTCAGTCCCTAACGTTGTCACCTAGTGGTTGTAAGCCGCTCCGCCTTGAGCTGTCCTGTGTCACCCACCCAGACCACCTGCTTTGGCTGGGTCCGGTCTTACAGCCCTCTGGTATAGCCCCTCCCACTGGGTCAGTTCACCACGCCCTCCCGCTCTTCACTTTCAGGTCACTCCGCCCTTCCTCTCGAGTCCCACTTTGAGGTCGAGTCCACCGTGTTCCAGCCCCACCCAGGCAGCGCTGTCCCCGCCCATTGGCTCAGCCGCGACCACTCAACTTCTTTCCTTAGCACTTAGCCCCGCCCATCTTTTCACCAGGCTGGATTTTTTGCTGTTCTAGCTACGCAGACCCTGCGCTGGTCTCTTCCATTGCCTAAATCAACGTTTTGGCCACCCCCTAACACCACTCCCCTTTCCCAACTCTGTCTCTTTAGCATTCTAGGCACGCGCACATTCCGTCTGGCCAGGTCCACGACACTCAATCTCCGCCCACTGGCTATGCCTCGCCTTCTAAGAGCCTTGCCCACATTACCTTCTACCCCCGGGATTCTAAAGCTCGCCTATCTAGGTGTTTAACCTGCTGCCTTTAGCCCCGCCCGCCTTCCTTTCCTCACGCGGATTTCCCCGGGCTCTCGGGCTCACGCTGCTCCCGCCCCACCTCCTCGGCTATCTGGGCGTCCTAGCCCCACCCACCGCGCATTGTCTCCGCCCACCTCCCCTCCGGCTCCCGCTCCAGAGTTCTAGCTCTGCCTTCCCGCCTCCTGTCGCCCGGGGGCGGGGCCGCGACGGGAACGCGCCTCCTCTCCCCTCTGCGCGCCCTCGCTGGGCCCCAGGCCACCTCTGGGCGGGGCTCTGCCAGCTGTGCGGCGGGGTAAACAAAGAGAGGGGTGCGGCGGGGGTAGGGCGGCGGCTCCGCATTCCGGACCCTTGGGGAGCCCCGAGCCCGCTGAGCCAAAGAAGGCCGGACGTATCCTGCGAGGGCACCCCCTCCCTTTCTCCCCCGGGGCTGCAGAGAACAGCTGGAGACAGCTGTGCGGAGGGGAGGAAGGGGGCAGGCGGCTGGGGCCGTCCAGGAAGGCGTGTGTGGGATTCTGAGCCACACACTGGAGACAGGGAAAGCGTAGAGGGAGCCCCTTCAATTTAGAAGGGTAAAGAGACTGGTCTCCTGGAAGGAGATCAGATAGAGTGCAGTACTCTGGGATTCAAAGATGGCTTAAGGTTTCTAGAATGGACAGAGAACCTAGCTCAGAAGAAACCGAAGCTCCCTTTCAACAGAAGAAGTCCGTTAAATCCTTTGGGGAAGTTGCCCAGAAAACAGGACTCTAGTGCCTTCTAGGGGACAGCTAGTTTGAGGGTGCTGAGAAAAGGATTTACATGGAGAAATGGGATTCCCTGGGAGTCCCCAGCACACAAGAGCCTCAATTGTCTGAGAAGATTCTAAGATACTGTGGATCTCACATCCCCTCTCAACTAAGGGATTAGGTGCCCAAGTCTTTGGATGAATGGCTGCCTAGGGGGGCAGTCACAGTGTCTGTGGAGAGTCTTCTTGTGAGAATCAGCTGAGCAAGACCCTCTGGGGTTCTCTGAAGATAGATGGATCAGAAGTTCCTAGGGAGGGCGGTCAGCTGGAAAAGCGAGGCTTGGAAAGACACGAATCGGGAATCCGATGGCACTTAGTTGGAAATATAAGAGAATGGAAGTCTTTTGTGGAAAGAGAATTCAACTGGGGAGTGGAGTTATCACTACATAGGGTCTGTAGTCTAGGGTTTCTGTGGGAAGCAGGGAGGAATAGCTGAGGGACAATACTACAGAGTTGTCTGGTGAGGGGCACAGTTTGGGGGATTACATCAGAAGAATGGGAGGGAACTTTACTGGAGGGGCTGGTCTCTGGAGTCTGTTGATAGGGGTGGGGAGGAGGCTTAGGGTCTGAAGGCTGAGACTCTGGGCTCCCCTAGTTAGGAGAGTCAGGCCAGGCAGGACTCCAGAGTGTCCTAATAAGGGTCCTTAATTGAGTAGCCGGAGAGGCTTAACTAGGAATCAAGATTCCAAAATAGCAAGGGTCTCTGCTGGCAGGCATGGTAATCCAGCTAGGTCTCAGGGCATTTCCCAGCCTCCTCGGGCATTTCTCCGCCTTCTCTTGGTCTGAATGCTGGCCCCCCACCCAGCTCCCTTGGGGCTCCCACACCCAGGACGTGTTGCTACATGGGCACGGCCAACTCCATGCCCCACGCCTCTGGAGGAATAAGGAGCTGAGGACACTGGGGTCCTGCCGAGGTCAGCCCCCCTTCACATGCCCCTCTTGTGCCTCCAGGGGCTTGGCACCCGCCTGGGCACGGCGCCTGGCACGGGCGCGTTGGGGCTGGGCCGGGAGGGAGTGTAGGCAGGAGGGAGGAAGGGGAGGAGGGAGGGAGTGGCAGCGGGCGGGGGCTCAGGCGGGAGATGAGCTCACGCCGGCCAGGGCTGGATTGGCTAGGGGCCAGGCTGGGCGAGTTCTCAGAGCCAGGGGCCCCCACTCCCCACTCCAGAGGGCCTCTGGGGTTGGGGGCAGGTAGGCCGCGACCCAGAGAGCCCGCCCATCCCTGCACCCCGGGGCCAACAGGTGACCCGCCCTCCCCACCTCACCTGAACCCGGCGGGGGGCTCCCTATCTGTAGGGGTGCCTGGTGCGCGCCCTCCTGTCCCCTCTGCCCCCAGGGGGCGCCCCTTCCCCTAGGCCTCCTATCTGGGTTTCTCTCCCACGTGCGACCCTTGCAACTCAGAGTCCCGCAGAGACCCTCCTTCTAGGGACCCTGTCCCCCTCAGCTCTGCCGATCAACTTTCTTCACCCCAACCCCCCTCCTCACAGGCATTCGCATCCTTTCCTAACCCCTCCCAACCAAAGATAAAGAAACTGGGACACCCCTCGGGGCCCTGAAACTCTCCCTTAGTCTCCAAGGACTCCTTACAGTCTCAGCATTGGGGCCCCCTTCCCCAAAGCTCCCAGGCTCCTCAATTCTGGTATCCCCCACTTTTACTCAAAGGCATGAAAGCCTGCCCCAGTCCCCTCACGTGGGACGCCACAGGTCCCTGCGAACCCTCATTGCTTTGCAAAATCGGGACCCTCAGGACTCAACCCCAAAAGCCAGGAATTTAAGTCTCCCTTCCTTAATACCCCAGGGATTCCCCAACACTACCGTACACAGAATCTGGGCTCCCTCTCCTGGGGGAACTGTCTCTCCCGTCCCCGGGGATCCTCCTCCCCCTGGGAACCCCTCCCTCGGGACCACCACCCCGCACTCACAGGCGCGGAAGCCGGGTCCCCCCGGGGCCGCCCCGCCGGGCGCGCCGCTGTCCACGCTGGTGGTGTTGCGGGGCGCGCAGGTCGGGGTACAGCGGGAGCCGGTGGGCCCATGGACGCAGCGCAGGCCGCACACGGCGGGGGTGAAGCGCACGCGGAGGCGCTCTCGGGGCCGGCCCGGCACGGGCTGCGGCCCGAGCAGCGCCAGCAGCACCAATAGCGACACCCGCGCGCCGCCCGCCATGGCTGCAGCGCCGCGCTCCGCCGCGCCGCCGCCCCAGCCCGCCCGAGGGGCCCGGCCGCGCCCGCCCGCCTGCGGGGGAGGGCGGCCGCGCCCCCGCTCAGGCCCCCCCTCCCCACCACTCCCTCCCCGGCGGCCGCGCGGGGGCGCGTGGGGCTGGGCGCGTAGCCAGAGGCGCGCAGGCTGGGCGCTAGACTCGCAGGGGGGAGGGGGCGCCCCGTCTGCCCCCGCCTCGCACCAACAAGTGAATGGGGCCCGCAGGGGAGCGGCGGGGAAGGGAACAGGTGGGGGCGGGCCGGTTTCCCCCTAGACAGGGCCGAATCCATAAAGAGGAAAGAGGAGTGGGGGCCACATTTGGGGAGGCCGGTACAGGCTGATTCTCCGCCCTAGACCCAGAGAAAGAGGCTTCATCTGGATAGGGGGCTGTCATGGCACATCTGGGCAGCCAGGTGGCACATCTGGGGGAGAGGAGAAGGGTCGGTGCACCTGGGCACATGAAAGAATTGAGGGTCTGGATGGTGGGCAGGACGCTGGGGGGCACGTTTGGGGATGCAGCCACATCTGGCCAGCACCCCACACCTGGTAGGAGAAGTCAGAATGGGTAAGAAAGAGCAAACGGTGGATTGAGGCTGTGGGCGGGGGTCCTCACATCTGGCTGGATGCCCACATCTGGAAGACTTTAGGGAGAAGGGGACACATCTGGGCTGAAGGCCACAACAGGAGGGGGACTTTAGAGGATGGTTGTGCTAGCCCAGGGGCCGAGAGCTGGAGTGGGAGGAGGGCAGGGGGAGGGTCGTGGAAGTAGGGGGAGGCCTTTGGCTCCCAGCCGCCCCGCAATTTTGGGCATTCGGTGACCGGGCAGGCGCCAACCCGCACAATCGCTTTTGTTGTCTGGGCTAGTTGGGCTGCGCTCTCTGCCGGGACAGCGCCCCCCTCTTCGGCCGCAGGGAGCCCGGACGCCTGGCTTCCCGGCCCCACCCCCGCGGGTCAGCGCCTCTGGCCGGCGTCTGGTCCTGTCCCGGGCTCACCTCGCACGGCCGGACGCCAGGGTCCCTAGAGGGTCCGTGTCCTGGGGGGCTGAGCTACAACGGGGGGCAGCTAGGCGGCGGCTGGACCGTGGGAACCAGACGGCTTTATCTGGCCCGGAACCCACCCCCCTGCCCCCCGGCAGAGGAAGGGCGGATGTTCTTACCCCGGGTCTGGCCGGCAGGGGCGCGCTGTGGGGGCCTCCTTCTCAGCAGTGCCCGGCCCCCTGGCCCACGGGGCCGCCTTCGTCTCAACAGAGCTCGGGCCTCCTGAAGCCTGGATAGAAGAGGGCAGAGGCGCTGTCAACACGGTTAGACTGACACCCCCTTTCCCCACGACCCAACCCTAGCTGGAACGGGCCTTTCGAGCCACGAGATCTCCCAGTAACAGCTCTGCCCACCCCCCACCCCTATCCCTTTCCGGGGACCAGACCTTGTACGTTCTTCGCAGGCTTGGGGAGAAACAGAGATGAGGAAGGAAGAGAAAGAGAGCAAAGAAGACAGAGACAGAGGCAGAAAGAGAGAGTCGCAGAGAGACAGAGAGGGCAAGGGACAGGTAATGAGAGAAACAGAAAGAGACAGAGATGGAAAGAGCAAATACAGAGAGAGGGACATGGGGACAGGGGCAGAGAGATGGAGACTGAAAGACACAGAGACTTCGATAGGCACGAAAAGGAGAAATAGAAGCAGAGATCCAAGTCGCCAGGGAGAGGCAGAGAGAGACCAAAGGAAAAGAGATGCAGGGAGCAGAAAGAAACGTGTGCCGGGAATGGTGGCTGGTGGTGGGGAGCCGGGAGCTCCTGAGCATCTGGTAGGGGAGGGATTGCACACTCACGTCAGTGGCTGCCAGTTGAGGGACACCTGTCTCTTCCTCGCGCTGGGGCTGGGGCTCGGCAGCACCTGGGGCACTGGGGTCAGGCACTGCTGAGGGCCTGCACACTTTTCAGGCGGGCAGCTCTGGACCCTGCAGGAGGCTTTGGAGACAGCCAGGGACTTAGTGGAGAAGGAAGGGACCAAGTCTTTCCACCAAGTGCATCCAGCATTCCGGCTGGGATGAGAGGTGGGGAAGGGAGCGGCTGACACCTCTGCTCTTACCCCCTTTCACTCCCTGCCTATACCCCACCTAGAAGAACCCACCTCTGACGCAGCGACTTCTCTTGGGCGACTGGCCTGGGCAGCACCGACAAGCAGCCACGCTGTAAACAGGGGTGGAAGTCACTCAGACCCCTAACCCTCTCAAACTGCCCAAAGAGGGCAACAGTGGGTAGGGGAGGGAAAGTCAAGAGAAGGCTTGAGAGCAACTCGAAATCGATGTTTAATTAATTTGTGGCACTGCGCTGGATGCCTGCTTCCCCATCTGCACAGTGGGAGGCAAAATGGCTTAGATTCTCCGCGCATGAAAGTCGCAGCAACCCTACTTTAATTTGTTTTCTCAAGTGTTTAGTGGTAAAGTCTTATTGGTAAGGACATTTTAAAGCCTTAATTTTTTAAATTTTTTTTTTTAAATGACGCAAAGTGGATCTTTAAGTTCACTGCCAAGCCCGTACTGCCTGGGAATCTAGACCCCCCCCCTCCCGCACATCTCTGTCCTTGACTCAGCCATCATCCCGAGCATGGTCAGCAGGTGGCGCCACTTTCACAGGCCTCAGCGGCTGGGGAGGGAGGTCCTCTTTTTGACTGTGGGTCCAGCGGGGTGCTGAGGAGGAGGAGGAGGGGGATACAGAAGGAGCCACAGCCCAGAACTGGGAATCCCAAGGTCCGAGTTCTAGACCGTTCCTGCGCTTCCACGCGCTGTGTCCTGGAGCCAGCATCTCCTTGTCTTTGGGCCTCAGTTTCCCGCCTGACCAGGAGGAAGGAGTTCTTTGAGAAATCCCCCGCTCTGTGGGTCTCAGATTCTGAGTAGCGGAGTCCTCAGCTCCAGCGCAAGTGCGTCGCAACCAAGGGGCCCCCCAGACAAATCCATTATCCCCAGGCTAAGGGGGACGAGGGACGAGGACGCGTGCTCTGGCCCCGAGAGAAGGGCAGTGGGGAGATGCTGTGAAGGGGACGTCGGGCTCAATGACTCTTTCCAGACGGGTGGGGCTCAGTGGGGAAGGAGGCCGCCCGAATGAGAGCCTCCGGGACCCCAGATCTTGCTGTTATCCCTCCCGCCTTTTCTCTGCGTTAACCCCTTCCCGGCCCCGCCCCCGGCGCGGCTCGGGTTACTAAACGCATTCGCAGAGACCGAGGCGGGAGCAGAGCCCGGGGCCTTTGTAACGGAGCGCTGGGCCGCAGGGCGGGGGGTGGGGGTACTAGGCAGACTGCTTCCTTCGATCTCGTCACCCGTAGACAGGAAGGGTGGCTATAACCCCGGCATCTATAGGAAGTTTTGGATCTTTTGCCGCGAAATCACTGGTACCTCATTCAAGCCCGGGATCCTCTTTCTAGGAAACAAGAGCATCCCCAACCCTCAGGAAATCTGAGGAACCCCCTCCGCACAACCCCTTGCAAGCCCCTCCGCCATCAGGCTCGAAGTCCACGTCTTCCTAAGTCACTAGGAAAACCCAAGGGTCCCTTTAATTAATCCAGTCGTTCCCAAACCCCAGAAAATCAGGACATCTCAACTCCACCATAGAATCCCTTCATAACCTCCCATACTCCTCCTTAAGCGCCCAAGAAGCTTGGGGAACCCCATCCTAGCTGGGGGGCCCCACCCATCTATCATCTTAGGAAAACTCAAAGCCCTATTCCCATATAAACTGGGACCCTTCTCCGGAAAAAAAAAACAAAAAACAAAAAACAACCCTGGAGTTCCCTGGGGCTACATCCATCTATCACACCGGCGCGGACTCCCTCGCCTCAAAATCTCAGTGCTCCCCGGATTCTAACCCCTGCAAAGTAGAGGGCCCTAACAAATCCAAGAGCTCTGGCTCTTTCATCCCTACCCTGAAGCACTGGGTTCGTATTCCCCTAAATCCGCAAGTCCTGGTCCTCACGGACCACCAGACTTATTGGATGGAGGGGGCACAAGGAAGAAGGGGCCGCAGCGGGGCTTACCCGGCCTGGCGGCCCGGGATCCCCGCAACCTCGACGGCCTCGCTGGGGCTGGGGCTGGTGGCGGAGGCGGCGGCTGCGAAGAGTGGCAGCAGCAGCACCAGCAGGAGGGGGCGGCGGCCGCTGGGGCCAGGCCGCCGCATCGTGTCCGGCGTGGAGTCCCGCTCCAGGCGGGCCGTCTGTCCAGCGGGTCCGGCTTGGCGCGGCCCCGCCCCCCGCCCCCGCCCGAGGCCGACTCATTTTCTCCACAGTCTTAGCCGCGGCTGCGAACTTCCCGCCAATCAGAGCCCGGTGCCGCCAGGGGGCGCTGTCCGCGCGGCCAATCGGAAGGCGGCAGGGGAGGGGCTAGCGGGACAGGTGCCGGGCGGGGGTCGCTGGGGCCTGGAGTTCTCAGTGCTGGAGGCGAAATCGGGAGTCGGGTACCAACTTGTGAAGGAGAGCCCAAGAGCGGAGGTGCTGGGACCCCCCTCCCCACCACGGTTGGGAGGGACGCATAGGCAGTGGGCAGTCCCTTAAATTAGACTCAGGCCTCATCCTTCGCTCACAGTAGTGGGAGAATTTGATCAGAATTTGCTCCCTGACTGGTGTAAACGCTGGAAGCCCCCATAGGTGTCCACTTCTCACACTAGAGGCTCAGGATTCTGGGTGGGGGGTAGTGCTAATCCTGCAGTAGGCCCCAGGTCCGACCGCTCTGTGGCCCCAGGCCCACCCTGCACCTTCCCAAAGGGTTTCCCCTTCTCAAGGCCCTGTGCTGCTGGGGTTCCGGGTCCAACAAGCAGAATCTTGTTCCTCGGAAGGTTGTAGCCTCTGTGCATCACAGGACCGAGTCTCTGCCCCTGACCCACAGACTTGGCTTCCAAGGGGCTCCTAGAGAACTGTTCTCCTCCTTACACCTCTCTCCGCAGCTGCCCCTAGGGGGGTACCAGACTCCCCTTCCCTATCCTGAACCTTTAAAGATTCCCAACAGCACCCCTCCCACTGCCAGAATTACAGACTCTCTCTTTAGAGAATTCTAGTCCCCTCCCTTTCTGGGGACCCCAAGCCTCAGAGGGCCTTAGGCCCTATCTGCACTCTCTTTAGGGAGGTCCAGGCTCCAAGCTTTGCTTATGGTTTCCCATCTCCGTAGGTCACAAGCCCAGCCCCTTTACTTCATTTTAAACTCAAGGCCCCACCCTTTTCCCCCCTCCTCGAAATTTGCCCCGCCTCTCTTCTCCCAAAGGCACCGCCCCCTGAGTTTCCGACCCCGGCTCCCTACTTGTCCCCTTCCGGTCTGAATTTAAGGCCACTGCCCTTCCCATAGCGAATTCCGGTGCAGCCCCATGCTTAGGATCCCAAGCCCCACCCCTTTCATATTTGCCCCGCCTCCGAGGTTCCAGGCCCCATCCCTCCAGGGGGTTTTTGAGCCTTTTAGTTTCCAGTTCTGGATCGCTAGCTCCGCCCCCAGTGGATCACAGGCTCCACCCACACAGGATACTAGGCCACCTTCCCTGAGCAGAGGGCCCACCCTAGGCTGAGAACATCAACCTATCCAGCTTTGTCCTCATCCCCATTCCTGCTCCTTCCAGTGGAGGGGCGACCCTTTCACCCTCCCCTGTTACAGTGAGCACCGGGTAACTCACATAGCCCCGCTCACACTGTTACTGCCACCTACAGCAATCCACACCTCCATCCCACACGGACACCCAGAAATCCAGGCCCACCCACCATCCAGGGGCACGCAGCCCCTTAGAGCAGTAACGATGACACTCAGGGACATTCGTGGGCTGTCTTAGCATGATGAGGGAGTGCCTGACTGCCCACTGAATGTGTTCCGTGTCCCTGTTTTGGGGAAGCCCCCACAATCCCTGTTAACATGGCCCTGCAGGACAGCATGTCCTGGCCCCCCATGCCCCCCTCCGTTGCCCTCCTCCTCACCTCCTACCCTGTGGCTGGAGCATTTGCTGGGGCGCTGCTGAAATTTCTCCCTTCTGCCTGGGATCCGGGGCATCTTCAATGCTCGTTGCTAGGCAACAGCCTCTGGCTCACCACTACAACTTCCGGGGATGGCGTTGGCTTCCCATCCCCCCTGAATTTGGACTCCCCAGCTCCCAATCCTTCCCCATCAGTGCCACTATCTCCGGGGGTCGTTTCTATGTCATCCCTTGGATCCTGATCTGATCTCAACCCTTCAGAATCCCTGAGTTCTGGTGCTGTGGCATTCCAGAAGCTTCCTCCCATCGTGTGCTCACACGCTGGGTTTTATCCCTGGTATTAACAGACAGACAAATCTCTTTAGTGTTCCAGATTTTCTTACATTTTCTCTCTCAGTTCTAGAATCACCAGCAATCCAGAAACACAACGTGTTCCAGATTCCCTGGCAAGGAAAAACTATCTCAGTATTCTAGATCTGTGAGCATTATAAAACATCCCACATTCTAGATTCCCTGAATTCACAACCCCTCCTCCTATGTTCTAGACTTTCTAACATTCAAACATTCCCTAGGGTTCTGAATGCCTTGGCATGCAAAAATATTTCTAAAGTTTGAGGTTCACAGGTATTCCAAAACACTCATGTTTTTGAATCATTCATCTCTGTTCATGTTCTAGATCCCCTGACAATCCAGAGGCCCTTGCCATTATGGGTTTCTTGGGATGCAAACAAACCCTCTAGCGATCCAGAAGAGCTGACATTCCAGAATACCCTATGCTCTAGATTTTCTAGTACTCCACATTGCTGTTTCCTATAATTCTCAGCATCTCCAAATCTCTGGCAGGCAAGTGTAGAATCATAGGCATTCTACAACACTCCCCTGTTCTAGAACCATTGACTTCCAGGTCCTTTGGTCAAGCAACTTCTGTTGTGTGGATTCTCTGAAATGCAGGGCGGGGGGATCCCAATACTGTTCATCTGCTAGCACTCTAGAATATCCCTGTGTTCTAGATTCCCTAACACTCTGGACCCTTCTCCACTATGTTACAGAAACTCTGGCATTCCAGAACTAATTTCCCTTTTCAAGGGAAATCAGCATATTCTAAAATCCTTGTTCCCAGTCTGCCCCACTTTCTTTCCTCTTCGTTGGCTCAAGGAAAAGATGCACAAATCTTTCCTGAGAAGTTGCCATGGGAACAGGTATTATTTAGGGGAAAATCTCAAGGATATTAAGCTAGAGCGAGCTGAACCTGTCCCTCATAACCTCTCTGGCATGGGCAGGAAAGGGATGTGGGAAAGGTGTTTGTGATGGCGATGCTTAGAGTACAAATGTTCAGGATGTGGCAATCACATAGCTGACATCTGTGTTTCTGTTGACCTGTGGCCAGTCGTCCTTGCTTGTGGTAACAGTACCCTGATTCACCTTTCAGGAACTCCTCCTCCAATCTGTCAACCTCCTGGCCTGTGAGGGCACATGACCCCTGGAACCGTGGAAGGCCTCCACCACACCGGCCATAGTGGCTGGTTCAGGGATGGCCGTCTGACTAAATTCAAGTCAATAAGAATCAGTCGTGTGATTTGTTGCTGTTGCTAGAAAAAAAAACAAGTTGCTAAGGAGGTACCTGGAGTCATCTTGGCACCGAGAGGGGAAAACCTGAGTATCATGCATCCCAGAGGAGAGCAAAACCAAATAGATGGAAAGACGTTCTGGACGAGTATCTGAATCCCTGGATCCAACTATGCCTGAAGCCAGATGTAAACCATTACATTCCCCTTCTTTGCTTAAACCAAGAGAGACAGATGTTCCTAAATCTACAGCCAGACATCTGGCTGGTCCTCACATCTCTCCCACCCTTTCCCTGGGGGTCCCCAAACCCTCTAAGAATGTCAGCAAGGTGTTGGCAGTGACAACTTTATTAGGGGAGGGCGACTTTGGCTCCAGAAAAGGGGGGGCAGTGGGGGCCTAGTAACAACGACCATTCCAAGGAAGCCCTGGCCCTGAACCCAGGGCTCTGACAGGAAGCAGGGAGGCACCTGAGCCCTGCCACCCCACCCCACCCCGTCCCCCGCCCAGGACCTGGGTATCCAAAGGCACCATGGGAGCTGTGTTCAGAAGGAAGTCTCATTGAGCTTCACCTTGGGGGGTGCAAGGGGAGCCCCGAGACCCGTGGAGGGCCGAGGCGCTGGTGTTGGGGGCCGTCGGGACTCTGGCCCACTCCGCACCAGCTCCTGGCAGCGTTCCACGAAGCTGCCTCCCCCGCGGCGCCGGGCCTCAGCCTGGGGGGGGCTCAGGCTCCCAAGGCGGCCAGACAGGGAGGCTGAGTGGAGACTGGGGGGCGGTGATGAGGGTCAGTGAGGGTCATCATGGGCAGGGAGGCAGCTCCCCCCACCTCCCCCGCCCCTCCCCCATTGCACAGAAGGGAAAGTGGAGTTCAGTCTACCTGGTCAGAGAGGTGCGAGGGGAGGGGCTGGGGAGAGAGCTCCGAGAGGAAGCCAGTGGCGCCAGCTCACATTGCTCCAGCTGCTCCATCAGCTCTTCCTCGGTCAGCCCACCTGCTGGGGGGGCAAGACAGGGGCCACTGGGCAAGGGACAGAGGTCACACGCAAAGCTTGAGGTCAGGATAGGAGGAAAAACGCAGAGGTCAAAGGCTAGGGGTCAGAAGCTACGAGAGGATGGAAAAGTGAGGGCGAGCTGGGGTTCAAAGGCAGAGGAAAGGGGTCAGAGGGCAAGAGCCTGGGGAGGGAGACTGGCAAAGGAGGTTGTGGACAGGGGCCGGCATGGAGGCCAGGTATAGGGAGTACCGGGGGCCTGGCCGAGGCCGTCCATGGCGGTGGTCAGGTCCCACATGGCCAGGCTGCCATTGGCCTGGCCGGTGAGCAGGTAGCGCCGGGGCCGAGAGCCGAGCCGCCGCGAGCCCTCACACTCGAGCACCGTGAAGGCGGTGGTGGGGGAGCCGTCCACCGAGCGCACCGAGCACACCCTGACACGGAAGGGAGAGGGGGGTCACCCCGGCCCCGGTCCCTCTCCTCACCTGTACACCCCTTCCCGGGCCACAGTCCCCACCATTATGGCTTTAGTCGCTGCCTCTCCAACCACCACCCCAGGCTTCTTTCCCCTTCCCCCATGTACTCTCGGGGTGCAGCGGCCTCTGGGATGGCTCCTGTCCAGCATCACCCACATCCCCATGGGGATTCTCCCTCAAATCTGCTGCTCTCCCTGGTGGTTCCTGACTCAGAGAAGGCTTGTCATCCTGGGGGCCTCCCTCCCCTCCTATCACCAGCTTCCAACCCCCTGCCCCATCCCTTCAGCCTCCAGGGCCCCCTCCTCCCCTCCTGTCTGGCCCTGGTCAAGCCCTGCCGGCTCCTGTCCCCACCTGTCCCAGCCTCTTCCCTGGACTCTCGGACTCCTGTCCCACCTCCAGTCCAACCCCCATGGTGGTCACGGCTCCCCAGCAGCCCAGGCCAATCTCAGCTCCTCCGTGCCCCTCAGCAGCCTGTACGGAGGTCTGGCCCCCAGACCACGTGCACCTCACTGGCTGTCCATTCCCAGCCTTCACCCACGCTGTTCCTTCAGCCTGGCGCACCCCTGCCCCTCCTTTCTTCTGCTCATTGCTGTTTATCTCCAAGGTCCTCACGAAAACCCTCACAGGCCCCCTCCCCAGACTGGAGCAAGCACCTCCTCTGGGCTCCTACAGCTGCCTGTGCCCCTCCCCCTGTCCCCGGCACCCCCCACCTGTGCCTCCTGCCCCGATCCCGGGCTCTGACCACGCCGAGTGACCTGCGTGAGGTCCGGCACAGGCACCTGGGGCTTCCCCAGCCTCACCGCTACCCACACATGTCACACCTTGAATTCCTCCAGCCCCCAAACCCAGGACCAGGCCTCGTGCCCCCTCCCAGCCTTTGCTCCTTCAGGCGTTCCTTGGCTAGGACCCCCTTTTGGACTCCGTGACCCAGCTGGTGTCCTGCCCTCTCCCCCGACCACCCTCCCCGTTCGATGGGACGGTCCTCACCGCTGGCCAGTGGAGGAAAGACGCACAAAGAGCTGGCTGGCGGTTGGCACCACCTTCTGAATGAACACTTGCTGGTCGTCCCGCTCGCCGTAGGGGCCTGGGCCAGGATGGTGGGGGGAGTCAGGGCCAGCTGGGCTCCCTGGGACTCCAGACCCTAAGGCTCTGCCCCCTTGTCCCCATCCCCAGCTTTCTGGAATCGGGCGGGGTCAGAGAGGGCTGAGGGTCAGTCAGTGGAGCTCAGGGCTGTGGGGTGGGGGTCCCGGGTCAGGTGGCAGTCAGCAGGAATCAACGGGGTAACAGAATTCAACGGGGGTAGCTGGGAGTAAATGGAGATTGACAGGGGTCAGGTGGCAGCCAGGTCAGCTGGGTGGGTCAGGAGAGGTCTACAGGGGGTCAGGGAAGGAGCCAGTGGAGGCCAATGGGGGTCAGGCAGGGTGCATGGGATGGGGGACCAGGGGCTAGTAGGCACCAATGTCATTGCCAGCGCTGCAGCCACCATGCCCGTCGGCCGACTCCAGTGCCAGGATCTTGAAGGAAGCGAGTGGGGTGGAGCCGGGCTGGGTGGAAATCATGCCCCGGAAGCGAGTCACGGACCACGTGCGCACGTGGTTGTTGTCGGCACAGACTGTTGTCAGAGCACAGGGGCAACGGCCGGTCAGGCCAGCTGTCATCACCACGGCCCAACCTTCCCGAGCCCCAGGATGACCCTTTTCAAAGGTGTCAGGATTCGGGCCCCTCTGGATTCTTCCCTTTCAGAGAATTCGCTCTTCCCCAGAACTCCCAAATGGTCAAAAATCCTCTTGGTTCTTCCTCTAAAATTGTTCCAGAGCCTGATCTCATCTAACCCTGTCACTGTCCCCACCCTGGTCCTGTCCATGGCAGCAGCCTCCTCCCGGGACTCCTGCTCCTGTCCTGCCCCGACGCATAGCCAGAGAGTCCCTGTGAATAACTGTGTCAGATCATGGCCCTCCTCTGCTCACAACCCTCTTTCCCATGATACCTACCCAGTCAAGGGCAAGGACAAAGTCATCTTCATGGCTTACAAGGTCCTACTGTCTCCCTTGCCCACTCTGCTTCCTCAGACACATCTATCATCCTCCTGGCTCAGAGCCCTTGCAATGCCTGTTCCCTCTGCTAGAATGTTTGTCCCCACTGAGGACTGCTTATTTCCTTGGTTTCGCTCAAAGCTCCTTCCTCAGTGACCCCAACACTCTCAAGCCACTCACACAACTTTTGTTTTTATCCATGGTCTTCATCGTTGCCTGTTGGTGACTTATATTCTGATTTATTTATTTGTCATCTGCCTTCCCGCAGAACATCAGCTCCCTAAGGGTGGGCACTTGGCCTGTCTTGTCCATCACTGTATCCCCTGGGCCTGGCACACAGTAGGTGCTCAACCAATGTTTTCTGAATTGATGAATTTCTCACTCTTGCTTAGATGGGTCCCCTTACACTATTCTCTCACTTCTGCAATTACTGTTCCAGGTTAAAATTCCCTCCCCCCCCTGGAGGTCCCACCCCCTGGTTTCATGCTCCCCTCCGGGCCATCCTCCTGTGAGGAGATGGGCAGTTGGGGCAGCCCAGTGAGGCCCACCTGAGATGAGGTGCTTCTCCGAGAGCATGATCTTGGTGACGGGGCTGCGGTGCACGGTGAAGGTCTGGAAGAGCTGAGGCCCGGAGCCCACGGTCTCGGGGTGCTGCACAATGACCCGCACACCCCCTGAGCTGGTGCCATAGGCAATCTCGATCCAGTTCCCGCTGTCACCTGGTGAGGGGCCGAGGATGAAGACAGCGACCGGGTCACAGGGAGACAGAAACCACGGCAGAGAGAAAGAGAAGGACAGAGATGGAGTCAGAAAGCAAGGAGAGAGGGGCAGACAGAGATAATAAGGCAGTGAGATGTCAGAAAGGGAGAGACAGAGGGAGAGATCAGAGAAAGAGAGGAGCAGGGACAGAAAGTAAGGCAGAGAGAGACGGAGCTAATAAGAGAGGGGACAGACAGAAAAATAGAGGGGCGCCCGGCTGGCTCAGCTGGTTAAGCATCTGACTTTGGCTCAGGTCATGATCTCACCGTCCTGGGATCGAGCCCCGCGTCTGGCTCTGCACCGACAGCTCAGAGCCTGGAGCCTGCAGCCTGCTTCAGATTCTGTGCCTCCCTCTCTCTGCTCCTCCCCAGAAATAAATAAATATTTAAAAAAATTTTTTTTCTCTCTCTCCCTGTGCCCCTCTCCTGCTTGACTGCGTGCGCTCTTTCTCTCTCTAATAAATAATTTTCTAAGTAAACGATAATTAAAAAAAAAAAAAACCTAGCCTAATTTTCTGCATTTAAAGCCAAGAAACCAAATCAAAAAAACTGTCCCCAAGTGACAGAACTCGGTTTCGTCCGCCGTAAAACACGCACCCTCTTTGTTTTATGAGCGTGGAAACATCATGTCCTCATTGCAGAGGTGGAAAAGAAACACAAAGACCAACTGCTCGTGGCCAAGTCTGGCCCTGGATGGAGAGACCTGCCACAGCTTACATACAAGCGGTGCCCGGTGTTTGTTGAATGACTAAGTGAGAGTTGAATCTTTTCTCCTCTCAGTAAATCTCACGGGGTCATGCTACACAGTGGTGGGGAGGCGGCTGTGGGCTGGGGCTGCTGGCAGCAGGGTGGGGGGGGGGGGATAGGGGGAGCCGGTCATAGCTTACTGGTCTTGGGGGTGAGGTAGACGCTGAGGGCCGTGACTCCGTCCTCTGCCGGGTCCCGGTAGAGCTCACTGACAAGGAGGTCGTTGTCCTTCATGCGCAGGGGAAACTTCTGCACATCTGGGGCGGGCGGGGAGAGCAGCGTGGGCTCGTTCAAGGTGCTCAGCCCCGCCCCCTGCCTTCCCGGGGACGTTCTCGGGCACGCGGGGTACCAGCTGCTGCTCACCCACGTAGTAGATAGAGCCGTTGTCACAGCCCAGGAGGAGGAAGGAGCCCGCTGCGTCGTAGCTGGTGATGGGCTGCACCTCCTGGACCTGGGGGCAGGCAGGACCGGCTGTGGCCGGGAGGTCCTCCCTGCCTCCGCCTCCACGGCACCCCTCAGGGCGCTCCCCTGCCCGCTTCCAGAACCTACCCGGGGTTTCTAGGCCCACTTCTCTCCAGCCTCACCGGCTCTAGTTCTATCTCCATCTGCGTCTCTCTGTCTCTGGAAGTCTCCGGGTCAGCGCTTCTGCCTCTTGGCCTCTCTTTGACCCCATATTGCTGGCTTTTACTATTTATTTCTGTCTGTCTCTCTACATCCCTTCAGCACCACCGCCTTCCAGTCCCGGCTTCACTCTGCCCACCCTTCCCTCTCTCCATCACCTCTTTCTGACTTCCTCTATTGCTTTTTGCCTGTCTCCCCCCTCTTTCTCTCTCTCCTTTCTCTGCTTTTCTGTCTCTCTCTCCCAAACATACTTTATAGGAGAAAGCAATACCATAGGTATATTTTTCTTTATGTTTTGCACATGGCTTGGGAGGGAACGACAGATGTATGCACGTCTGTCTCCTACGGCATCTTCACTCACCTGCTCCCCCATCCAGTGCCTGGAGAACCCGCTCTCCTCCTTTGCAAACCCACCATCTTCCCTGTCAGCTCAGCGGCCCCTCTTCCAGAAAGGCCTCCCTGACTCCTCCTCCTTAGGCCTTTATCACCCCGGCACCCCCACCAGGATCTGGCCCGCTGCTGGGTTCTCCGGCTGTCTCCAGTTGGGCTGGGGCAGGAAGGAACCCCTCCCCGGGTCCGTGCAGACTGGACGCCTGGGAAAGAGGCAGCCAGGCCGGCCACCCCTCTGACCTGCCAGTGCTTGGTGACGGCGTTCCAAACCCCGATGCGCCCCGTGTGGCTCGTGGCGATGAGCTGGTTCCCAACGAAGAATAAGGCCTCCACGGGCACCCCCAGATGGAAGACTCCTGCAGAAGGCAAGGAGCACTCAGCCAGGACCCCGCTTCCTGGGGGAGAAGGAGGAGGACTGGGGGAGAAGCCAGTCGCTCAGTGGGCCAGGAAGAACTCCAAGGGCCAGCGGATTCGGTGGGGCCACAGAATCTTTATAGGCTAGAGGATTCCAGCAGGAATTACAGAGGATTACACAGGCCAGATTCCTGACAGGGTGTGGAACTCTAACATGGTTGCAGTTTTCAATAAGGCAAACCGACGGGCGCCTGGGTGGCTCCGTCGGTTGAGCGACCAACTTCGGCTCAGGTCATGATCTCACATTGTGAGTTCGAGGCCTGCATTGGGCTCTATGCTGACCGCTCAGATCCTGGAGCCTGCTTCGGCTTCTGTCTCCCTCTCTCTCTGCCCCTCCCCCCCCCCACTCTCTCTCTCCCTCTCTCTCTCTCTCTCTCTCAAAAATAAATAAAACATTAAAAAAAAAAAAAAGCAAACAGAGATGTCTAATGGGAACATAGACTCTAGCCGGCTCTGGGATTCCCCTGGCATGGAGGTCTAACAGGGCAGGGAATTCTGGACGTGGGTGGATTTTTCTACAAGCCAAGAAATTCGAACAGGATACGGAATTCTAAAGGGTTGGAGCATCTTAATAATGCAAAGAATCCCTATGGGTGTAAGAACTTACAGAGTGGGTTAACAGGCCAGAGAATTCCAACGGGGTGGAAGAGAATCCTAACAGACCACAGGGTGAAGCGTAATTCTAAAGGGCAGAGGGTTCTGGAAAAGTCCCGGTGCCGTACCTATCTCGGAGCCCCCGCCTTCTGCCTGCAGAGCCCACAGCAGGATCTCGCTGCCTGTAGCCGCTGCCACCATCTTATCATGTTCACCCAAAGCCCCACCGAGCACCCGGGCTGTGAGTGCCAGTCGCTCGATGGGCCAGTCCAGGCGGGGACTGGAAAACACCAGCTGCCAGCCAGAGGCTTCTTTTAGCCTGGAGGATTGGGGGATATCATCAACCCTCACCGCAAGCCCTCCCCATCAACAGGGCTTGAGCCTCCGGCCACCACCCTCCCTGAGCACCTATAGCAGACAAGAAACTGGGTATAGGCCACAGCGATCCAGTTGTGGTGTCCACACACCAGGCGCACGATCCCCGGCTCCTCTGGTGGCCCTTGGGGGGGAAGAGCAGGGATCAGGGCAGGGTCGCAGGGACCCCACTGGCTGCCCCAGTCTCCCAGGAGACAGAAACATACCCGATGGGGAGGGAGGGGCCCTCTCATCCAGCACTCGGCCCAGCAGCCCTGCATTGCCCAGGTTGGGGGGCATCGTGTTGCTCCGTCGAACGGGGGCTGGGCGTCCCCCTGACTGCTGGGGCCCCACCAGGCTGTGCCGGTTCCGCCGCTTCACTGGGAACACTGTGGCGGGGAGAAGGAGCAGAGTGACAATAGCTGTAATAATTGCCACGTAGCAAGCGCTTCAAATGTGCCAGAAGCCGACTTCCCCACACGTGGGGGCATAGTGTCCCGGCGAAAATATTCTCGGTGGTGTGGGGACGTGGCACGAAAGGACGCGGAATCACCCAGCAAGTTACTGCCTTTTCTGTTCCTTTGAGCACATCACAAGGGCTGAATCAGTTTGGCGCTACCATAACAGTGCTATCTTTTCAGTATTTGCTAATCTTCTGTTTTAAGAAATGGAAGCCTAGGGGCGCCTGGGTGGCTCAGTCGGTTAAGCGGCCGACTGCACCTCAGGTCATGATCTCGCGGTCCGTGAGTTCGAGCCCCGCGTCGGGCTCTGTGCTGACAGCTCAGAGCCTGGAGCCTGTTTCGGATTCTGTGTCTCCCTCTCTCTGACCCTCCCCCGTTCATGCTCTGTCTCTCTCTGTCTCAAAAATAAATAAATGTTAAAAAAAAAGAAAAGAAAAGAAAAGAAAAGAAATGGAAGCCTAGGGGCGCCTGGGTGACTCAGGTCATGATCTCACAGTCTGTCAGCGCAGAGCCCGCTTGGGATCTTCGGTGCTCACCCCCTCTGTCCCTCCCTGGCTCCCACTTCTCGCTCTCTCTCTCTAAAATAAATAAAACATTAAAAAAAGAAAAGAAAGAAATGGAAGCCAATTTCTTTGGCAGGCAGTAGCATCATAACTGTTATTTCAGGGTTTCGTTTTCACATTTACTTATTTATGGTATGAAGGCAGTGATAGAAAGCTTCTATTTATTTTTTTAAGTTTATTTATTTATTTATTTTTTGAGAGAGAGAGAGAGAGCACAAGTGGGGGAGGAACAGAGAGAGGGAGAGAGAAAGAATCCCAAGCAGGCTCTACACTGTCAGCACAGAGCCCAACGCGGGGTTTGAACTCACAAACCGCAAGATCATGACATAAGTCAAAGTCGGACACTCAACTGACTGAGCCACCCAGGTGCCCCTAAAGCTTCTACTTAAAATGACTTCTTTATGGGGTGCCTGGCTAGTTCAGTCGGAAGGGTATGCAACTCTTATTTTATATATGTTTATTTTAATTATTTTTGAGAGAGAGAGAGAGAGCAAGGAGAGGAGGGGCAGACAGAGAGGGGTACAGAGGATCCAAAGCAGGCTCCATGCTGACAGCAGCCAGCCTGATGTGGGGCTTGAACTCACAAACCATGAGATCATGACTTGAGTCAAAATCAAGAGTCAGATGCTTCACCGACTGAGCCACCCAAGTGCCCTGAGTAAGTGACTCTTGATCTTGGGGTTTGAGATCAAGTTTGAGCCCCATGCTGGGTTTCCAGTAACCACTGAGGCATATCTTCCATGGCTAGTGGGGTTGCTGATCTAAGGGCCCATGGAGATTACGGTCAATAATTCCCCTTAATATTTCTACCTCCATGCAAAATGTTTTATTTTATTTCTTCTAAGCTTCCTCACAGGGTAATCAAATGTGGACTATAACCCCCATCAGGCTCCAGAACATAAATCCTAGCCTCAGGGGACTAGCTGGCCCACTGCCTCACTGGAAGTAAGTTCCTACTTCCTTTCCAAGCATCAGTCCAGCCTCTGATATAAGGCTAAAACTCCCATCATGTCTCAGGGCTCACAGCACAGGTAAGCACAGGGCTCACAGCAAGGGCTGTGACCTTATGGGAAATGTAGTCTTTAGTCCACCCTCCCTCCCCTCCATCCCTTAGCTGTGCCCACCTGGTGGAGGCAGGTAACCGTTGAAGAGAACGTTTCCACAGGAAGATCGGTCCAACTCCTCCCGCAGCTGCAGGCGTCGAACTGAAGCAGAATAACTCCATGCTGGGACTTGTGGGGTACTGAGGCAGATTCTAACCCCCTCACCAATCTCATTCTCCACCCCCATCCCCCAGATCCAGGACCAAATCCAGTGCTCTTGGCTCTAACCCAAACTTCTTTCAAGAGAGGGGAAGAGGGAGCATCTTGAGAGCTGGGGCTTGTTTTCTATGCAGTGAGGATGCTCATGGGGCCCCACTTACCCAGAGGAGTGAGCCCATAGAACTGGGCTTCGTGGAGGAGGCTGGAACCGTGGACACCCCTGGGTAGTAGAATTGACTAGGGGTCAGAGTCTGGGAAATGGGAGTGAGTGGAGAATTCTAAGGAGGAAGTTTTCAAAACTGTACAAAGAATCCCAAGAAGTAGCAAATTTTGACTGGATCAAGACTCTAAGGAGTGATGTTATATATGGGCAGTGAAAATGTGCGTGTGTGGTGTTTGGGGTAAATTCTAAGGACACGATTTAAATATGATCAAAGAGCTTAGGTGAACATTCTGAAGGGAAGAAGTTGAAGACAGTGGGGTCCCTTTATCCCCATGCAAACCTGGGGTCCAACTCTTTGGTGCGCAGGAAGTTGAGGATGGGGGCGAAGACGGTGGGGTCCCTGTCGATGAAGATCTGCGGGAAGGGGGGCAGAGGATGGATGGGACAAAACACGGGGCTGAGTGGGGCTCCTGTCCCTCCTCCTACCCGCTGCCCCGTTTCAGCTCTTGCCCTACTCACAGCTCCAGTCTCATCTTTCAGTGTAGAGATGCGTCCGCTGAGAAGACTGTAGGGAGGGGATGCAGAGTAGGTGTAAAGGGCAAGGGTGTGTGTGTGAAGGGGGTGGGGGGTGGGGAGGGTGAGTGGGGCAATAGGTTTTCCCATACCCTCTCGTCCTGCCCCCCACCAGCCGACCCAAACTCTCTCTCCCGATCACCTGGAGAAGAAGGAGTCTGGGATCCAGGTGAGAGTCTGGCGAGAGGTACTGAACCTAAGCGGGGAAAGTGAGCGCACAGTAGGGGATGGAAGGATGGAAGGAGGGAAGGAATGTAGCTCCTTACCCCACCGCCATCCCGGGCGCCAGTCCGAGCACTCGCGCTTTCAGCAGGGGGCGGAGCAATCCTTGATGGACAGGGATTCCCCCAGAGAGAGGCGGTACTCCCACCCCGTTCCCGGTCCCCGAGGTGGGGGCCTCAGGAATCTCCTACACTCACCTCTTGCCTCCCACGTTCAGATGAATCACCTCGCCCGGAGGCCCCCGACTCGGGACCCCTTCTGCTGCAGGTGCCGCGGCTGCCATGGCCCCCGGGCGAGCCGGCCGGCCAGCACCCGCTTCCGGGTCTACACTCGGGTCCCGCCCCCCACTGCCTGCTCATTGGCCTGGAGACTCCCAGAGCCACGGGCGATTGGACACAGCGCTCACCCGTCGCAGTTAAATTCTCCGCCTCCTTAAAGGGACCCGCCTTTCCTGTGCTGGACGGGGCGCACCGCAAGGCTGTTTTGGGGAAGTTTAGTTACAAGGGCTAGCAAAACATCCTCTAGGAATGGTTCTCATTTTAAAAATGGAATCTAGGTGCTTCGTCGGGGACGTGTGTTTAGACCCCGAAGTTAGTTCACATCAAGGGGACATCTAAATGTTCTCTGCAGCCACAGTCTCTCCCCGCGCCACCCTCCATTCCCCTCCCCCCGCACCCCCTCTCAGGCGCAGCCCATGAAACGCGAACAAACCAGCATAGACCGTCAAAGCCAAAGTATTTATTATAGGTACATACAGTGTGCGCCTGCCACACCGCCCCACACCCCTGGGCCCCAGCGGCTCCTCCAGGTGGCTATGGGGGCTGCCCACAACCCGGTTCCCCCACTCCCTAGGGAGGTGCTTCTGCCAGAAGCATGCAGGGGGGAGGGCTTCCCCTCGCCCCTCCCCTCACGTAGCGGCATTTACAGCTGGAGGGGGGAGGAGAGAGGAAGACAGTTTTGAGCTTTGACGCCCCTCCCATTAAAAGCCTTCGCGGATGCGGGGCGGGGGAGGAGGAGGTCGACGTTTTGCAAAAATAAACTAAGTCAGGAATTAACCGCATGGCTCTGAGACGGCGGAGTGCAGGGGCTAAGGCCCCTTCACTCCTCCTTCCCAGACAGAGATCAAGGCAGCATTGGAAGTGAGGTAAAGGCGGGGAGGAGACGTCCCCTCCCCACCCCCTAGCACCCTGGATGGTCCAGGGGACCTCACCAGCGGCCCCATGCCCATCCCTAGGGCGGAGAGGGGGGCAGGAATTATCGCCCCTACCACCCCAGCTTCTTGGGGCAGGATCTGGGGATCGGGGCAGGGGGCTTGGCTCAACTGGCCCCTTACCCGCCCCTCCCAACTCAGTTATTGCATAAAAATAATGGAGCCCCAGCACCTGGGGTGGGGTGGCGAGCAGGAAGGGGCCGAGATATGGCTATAGGGGCAGCAATCCCCCCACCACTTCCTGGAGTGCAGAAGTCCCCTCCTTTCCAGTGCCCATCTTGGCGCGTCCGCAGTGTTGGTGGAACTAGGGGCTCCCGCCCCTGCGGAAGAGAAAGTGTCTTTGTGCCCACAGTGCGGAGAGAAGGGGCGGGGATGGGTCAGGCCCAGGGGGTGGGAAGTCACTTCCGGCGCCCACTGGCCCTGCGCTCCCCTGCCTCCCGCTTGGGGTTGCCCTCATCCGTGGAGGACGTGGTAGGTAGTGTCTGCCCCCAGCGGGCGATCTCGGCGTGTTCTCCCACTGAAGCGGCCACAGCCTCCAGCCAGCCGTTCATCTCCTCCTGGGGGAGAGAGACAGGGCACAGAGTCCGGATTTGGAAGAAGGCAGACTGAGTAATAGATGAGCCTGGAATCGGACTGCCCTCTGAACTTCCGTTTTCCAGTCTATTAAATGGGGGTGATAACAATAATGCAAACCGTCGCATAGCACTTCAAGATGTGCCAGGCTCTGTTGTAAGTGCTTCGGTGGATTAATTCACTTAATCCTAAGCAATAGGATTATATCTAACACCCACAATAGAGATAAACAACAACACAAACAATGATAACATCAGCGACATTTATAGAGCACTGACCTTTACCAGGCCATGTAAGTACTCTGTATGTATCAACTTAGTTCTCATAAGAACCCTAGAATGGAAAACTGTTTTCATCTCCATGTTAAAAGTAAATTGGCAGGGAGAGAATACAGGCCTACCCCAGAGCCTCTGGTAAGAATGAATGAGATGATGAGCATTATTTTCAACATCTCTTTAAACCACCTCCATGCCTGCTCCTCTCCCCTTAGCCTCAGTCCCATTGTTCACTCTCTTCCACCCCCTCCTCCCCTCGCCACAGTCCGGCTGGGGGCCAGCCTTGTGCCCTCACATGTGGGTGCCTGTCCTGGTTGCCTCCTGGGCTCCACACCTCCTCTCTCCCTCTCACCAGTCTACCCTGCACATTGTTGCCAAAGGATCTTTCTTAGACATCACTGTAACCTCTACCCCCCCAATCTTGCTCAAACTCTGCCATGGCTTCCCAATGCCCTTAGGACAAACTCCAACCCCCTCCAAATGGCCCACAATTCTCTGTGAGATCCAACCCCTGGGAACCTTTCTGGGATCCTTCCTCCTTGAACCCTCCACCAGCTCAGTTAATGCTTTGTATTTCTGCACCTCTGGTTCTTCTCTGCCTGTATCATCCCATTTTTTCACTAACTCCCATCTTTTATCTTTCCAGTGGTGCTTCAGGGGCCAAGGCAAGGAGGTTGGACTTTGTCCTGGGGCTTCCAGGCAGCCCTCCAGGTCCCTGCCTCCCCTCCCCCCCTCCTTAGGTTAGGAACTTCCTCTGGGCTCTCACTGTCAATAGGCTTTCCCATCATAGCCTGGCGACTCTGGCTTGTGTTTCTGGCTCACAGTTGCATCACTCTGGGCCAGAAACCAGCCAGCCAGGTTGCTCCTGAGGTCCAGAGAGGGGAGAGAAAGGACCAGATCTCACCTCATCTTTAGCCTGGAGCAAAAACTCGCTGCCATCCTGGGTCCTGTAGGAAGGGGACACAGAACTTGGGGAATCTGGGGCAGGGGCCCGGCCCACCCATCCACCAACTATCCTCCAGGGAAGCAGGGTATTGCTGGGGGGAGGAGGGGAGTCGGGCCTTGGATCCCTCCCCCTTGCCCATTGGGGGGCTCACTGGAGCTTGAAGACGTGCTTCTTTTTCTTGTAGTCACTAGCCACCTCGCTGGTGGCCTTGTGCAGGCTGAGCAGTGGCTCCCCGCCGTGTGTGCCCCCAGACGCCGGACCCTTGGCGTCCTTGTAGAAGCCCAGCTCCCCCTTGCTGAGAACGCAGTACAGGCTCACCCAAGACCTGGGGTGACGATATGGGGCTCAAGGCAGAGTCACAGCACTCTGCCTGGGAACTCTTCATTAATACCTTTCATGGCTGAAAACACCTGAGCCTTCCTTCTTCTTGGGCCTTTGCCTTAGCTGGGCCATGTGTCTGGGGTGCTCTTCCTTATGGATGTTCCTGAGCTGAGGGGAGACTCTAAGACTCTCAGTTCCAAGCCTTATGCTGACCCCTGCTGGGCCTGCCCTTCCATATCCCCTCCCATACTGAATTTCCTGAAGGCAAGACTTAAGCTGTCTTCTCCATAAGCCTTTGCTTGGGCGTGTTCCTTGCCGACTCCTTCACCCACCATGGAATCCCCTGAAAGGAGATCTCTGCATCTTGTGTCTGGTATGAGAAATGCCTATCTCCTATTCGGCCAAAGCCTCAAAGGAGAAGGAAGTCTCTTGAGTGAAATACACAGAAGGTGCCCCTTTATTCCCACCTTCGCCTCACTACGAGGAAAAAAGACTGCCTCAAGGCAAAACCTCAACCTGTTTTGCTCTTTTCACATATTGGGTCTAGGCCTCACTCTGTTCGCTGGCCACCTCTCCCCAGATTCTGCCTCACAGTTGGACAAAAAAAGGGTTGGACAAACATGAGCTGAACTCCAAGAGTAAGTCGCTATTTAGACATCTGCATGTGCCCCCTACCTCAGACCTCAGAGCTTGGGCTCTGTCCCTTTTCAGACCTCTCCATCCACCCCGGCAACAATTTGAAACTTCGAGGATGGATCCACCCCATTCATTGAGAGGTTGGATGACCTCTCCAAGCTTCACCTTACAAACCATTGGAACCCTGTAGACTAGACCCCAAATCCAATTTGCCATTAGCTCTATAGTTAGCTCCTGAGTTGGTTGCTATGAGTTTGGGTGGCAATTTATTTACATTTGGAATATTTTCTTCCTTTACGGTCCAGCTCCCCACCTAAGCTCCACCCCCTTGGCCACCGAACTAAACACTAAGTCCCGTTCCTCCAATTCAAAGATTCGAGTCCTTGGAGCCCCGCCCCTCTTCAGGCCCCGCCTACCCCCGCCACCCGTAGGACTCCAGGAAGTTTAGTACCACCCCCAGGCCCATCTATTCATTTATTGGACACTCTGAGCTTGGGACCCGCCTTCCAAAACCCCGCCCACACGCTCACCGGTTGGACGACTTGCGGTTAGCGTCGAGCTCGCGCTTGCGCAGCAGGAAGCCCTCGTGCTGCACTGTGTGAGTGGGCGGTGGCGGAGGCGCGGGGGCGGAGCCGCCCTGGGCCGGGGCGGAGCGCGAGCGCCGGCTTCCCCCGCCCTCACCACCCTCTCTGGGCCGCGGCCGCCGTCGCGGCTTGGGCCGGTCCCGTGCCCGCGGCCGGTCCGGCCGAGGTGTCCGCTCGGGCGGCTCAAGCCCGTTGGGCAGGCGGCCTGGGGGAAGCTCACGAGGCTGAGGCAGCGACGGCTGTGTGGAGGGAGGGGGAAGAGGGGTGCTGTCCATAGGGGGGGTGTTGGAGCCATCTGCCTGGGGGACTCACGAGTCTGGGGGTCCCATCTGTCTTGGAGGCGAGTATGGGAGGGCCTCAGGGCTGGAGACCCAACTTTTAGGGGCCCCATCGGTGTCGGGAGTGAGACTGTCAGGACTCCTGGGTTTGTAATCCCTCTCGATCTTAGGGAGGAAAGCACTAGCTCTTTGGAGGTGGGTGTGCAGGCACGTTGATGTCCCGGCTGTCTGTAGGAGGAATCTGGGACTTCTGTGTGTGTGTGGCTGTCTGTGAGGATATGTGAACCCCCCACCGGGGTAGAGAAAGTCTAGGACAGATGTGGGAAGAGTGTGGAGTCTGCCTGTGTGTAGAGGGGAGTAGGAGTCTCCTTAGGTTGGTGGCCTTATCTTTCTTAAGGAGAGATTTTCAGTTTGTGGGAGGCATCTGGGGGCCCTTTCCATCACCCCGTGAGAATCTCTGCAGGGTTCAGATGGGGAGGGGGAGGCGGGAAGCAGGGCTAGGCATTGGTGTTTCTGACTCCTGCTGGGAGGAGAGGGTTCCCCATACCCCCACCCATCCTGAGGCTCAACTTACCCCAACAGGGAGCCCTGGGCCTGCTTCTTTCTCCTGCAGCTGCTCCACAATGTCAGCCAGGGTGGCCTTCCTGGGAGGGGGAGGCCGAAAGACCCAATGGAACTGGGGACGCCCTCTCCCAGGGACCAGCTTGGTTTTGGCTGGAGGAGCCTCCACCTCTTAGCCTGAGATGCCAGGCCCCTGTTCACTTCTTCAGCTACCTCTCTCAGATGCTTGCCTTGTACACCATAGGTCCTTGGAACATGTCTGCTGGAGGACAGAACCTCTCCTTTGAGTTTTAGCCAGAGAAAAATCCAAACTGGTGCCTTCAAGCCTTTGGACATTATGCTGCCTTTTTTCCCCACCCACCCCCTGAGATCCCAAGCCCCTCAGACTTCTTTGGTCATTTTGGGTCATCACTATCCATTGTTTCCCCCGCTGGACTGGGATCTCCACCCAAACAGGGCTGAGGCTGGTATGGCCACTGCTCTCTCTAGCACATACCATATACAGAATGGGAACTCAGCAAACGTTCATGATATGCAAAATTAAAAAGGAGTCAAGAAGTCATTGTCTCCAAAACATATTTGACCAATGGTCTCTTAGTGGGGATACAGCTGATAAGATCAATCTGCCCATCATGCTCTGGTTAACACTGGACTCTGAAAGGCCTGGGTTCCAGTCCTGCTTCATCCAAACTGATCCACTTGCCCTCTCTGAGCCTCAGTTGCCCCATCCATAAAATGGAGATGACAGTAGCCCCCAGTTTAAATGGCGGAGAAAGACTGTGATGTGATGAAGCGTTAGAAGATGGTTTCACCATTAGCCCAGTAGAGAAACTGAGGTGCAGGGAGGACAAAATCCCTGCCTGGGCCACCTAGGCAGGGGCCAGAACTCAGTAGCTAAGTCCTTTCCTCCAACAGAACTGCCACTGTGGGACCATGGGCACCTCTCCTCCTCTCCTTCAGCCTGTTTGCACCTCTGCAAAATGGGTACCAGGGCAGTAAGCAGTTCTGAGCCCCAGCAGCCCTCCCCACGGGCCCGCGTGGCTCCAGGAGCTCTCCGTGTCCCCGCTCCCTCATTCCCTGGGCACCTGAGGGCCTCACCCCTTGGCCAGCTCTCCTCTGGTAGGCATCTCCTGTTCGCTGGACTCCTGTCTCTCCAACCGCCGCTCGCGTCGCTCGCGCCGCCGCTCCATCTGCTCATAGCGGCCCAGGGTGAGGCTGTGTGCCGCCTCGTGGTCCGCGGACTCCTGCCGCTCTGGCCGTCGCCTCCGCGCAGCCTCCTCGGGTTGATCGGCCGATTCCTGACGCTCCGGTCGCCGCCTCCTGGGCAGCTCCTCGGCGCGATCAGCTGACTCCTGGCGCTCAGGGCGCGGCCGGACCTGCTCCGCCGCCGCGAGGGCCCCAGGGGTCTCCGCCGCATCCTCGGGTGCGGTCGGCGGGGCTGGAGTCTCCACCCTCCCCGGGATCTCCGGCAGCGGCAGCCGGTCGATGCGCGGCTGGAGGCGCTCGGGCTTGAGCTCCTGGCGCACGTACCCCACCCGGGTCCGCACCTCTGCGGACAGTGTGTCCGAGGCCCGACGAGCCAGGGGCTCCAAGCCCCTCTCGTAGCCCCCTGGCCGCAGAAGGGGCGCTGCCTTGGCCGCCAGTTCCGTGGGGTCTCCAAAGAACTTGCGCCCCAGCAGGGGCGTCGGGGGCTGCTTGCTCTGTTCCGCCTTGAGTTTCTCTATCTGGGAACGGAGGGGCCAGGGTCAGGTAAAGGGGCGTGGGGGTGGGCAGTCTGGGAAGACGCCTCTGGGTTGTCTCCCACACCATGCAGTTTAATATTTTCTATTACTGACAAGGCAAGGTTGTGCAGGCCTGCGTCCATGTTTTCTCCCTGCCAGGAACTTAATTCCTTTCTTCCTTGGCAAACATCTAGTGTTAAGAGTCGGCTAAATAATCACTTACTCTAGGTGACTTTCTGACCCTCACTGCCTCCTTCCTGAATGTCCCCTAACCCAGGGCATTGAAACAAGGGTCTCTCCTCATTCTTCAAGTCTCACTCAGATAGGCCTCCCCCTACGCCAGGACAAGTGCTCCTCCGGGCTCCCACAGCACCTTGTGTTTCTTCCATCCCAGCCCTGGGCTGTCACTGTCTGGTGACAGGTCTGTCCCCTTCCTCTCCCCCACCGGACTGGGAGCCCAGTGAGGCTCTGTCTCAGCCCTCACTCAACCCAGCACTGAGTACCAAGTTCAAGTCCCGGTATGTCTGTCTCATATAGATGGATGGGGATGGGGGGGTGGGCAGGATCTTGGGTGCTGACCGTGGTCAGGCGCCGCAGAGAGCTGAACCTTTCTTCCCAGGCTGCAGCCGCTTTGCGGAAGGCCTCGTGTCGCCGGATAAGCTGTTCCACCTCATCCACGCTGCTGCCCAGCTCCCGGCTCTGCAGGAGCGGCTCTTGGGCTGTCAGCCAGGCATCGGCCACCACTGCCTCCTGGGCAAATTGGTGCACTTCCAGCACTGAGGGGAGACATTGGGGGTGAGGGTGAAAGGTGCACCTGTGGGCCCTTCACAGGGCACTGGCTGTTTTCTCTGGCCCTCCACCCTGCCCCCTCCACACCCTCCCGCTTCCTGTATCCCAGCCCTGACCACTCTGGGCTCTGCAGGAATGAGAGGGGCTGGGGGTATTTCTGAGGGCACCAGCTTCTCCCCTAGGTGTCCACCACCAGAGATTCAATGGCAAGACAGTCCTCTTGTCCACCGCCGCCCCCCAGGCCATCGTGTTTGCTGCTGGGCACCCATGAGTGGTGTACAAAGCATGCTGGGTCACCCTCTGGGCCTTTCCAAACATGCCAATCTCTGTGCCCTTGAACCCCATGCATGTGGGCCCCCACTCACTCTGCTGCAGCCATTCCCAATGGCGGTCCCACTTCTCTGACACCTCCTCCTTCCTGGTTCCCAGCTTGTCCAGCTGTGCCTGGATCTGGGAGTGGTGGGTGGGTAGGAGAGGCGTCAAGGGAGGTTCCTGCCCCAACGGGCACAGATGGCAGAGGGGCACCCCCGCGCCCCTTCCCACCTCGTCAGCCATGGCACTCTTGTTGAGCAGCAGAGAGCGCCCCAGCTCCTGGCAGGCTGTCAGCTCAGGCACCCGTGCCTCCAGCTCAGTCTTCAGGCCCTGGTGGTAGTTCATGAGCACCTCCACTGACGACACGTCCCTACAGTGGTCGGGGGCGGGAATCTGAGCCTCAGATAGCCTCTCCAGGCCCCCATGGCAGATGCAAGTCCCGGATGAACCCAGATCCCTGAGCCAGCTGTTTGGTAGCATCTCAGGACACCCACCTTGTCAGGCCAGGTGCTGAGGGGCCAAGCTCTTCACTGACTCAGTGACTCCAACTTTTTCCAAGGTGCTCAAATGGCACATTCTGGTGATTCTAACCTCAGGTGTCAAGATCTAATTTTTCTAACTTTTTAAAGCTAAGCTTCTGAAGGCTCCACTGGCCAATGATCTGAACTTTCCAAGTCTGGGCTATCCAAACGGCAGGCAGCCGCTAGACCTGGGTAGCAAGTGAGCCCTTGAAATGTGGCTGGTCTGAATTGAGATGTGTTGAATTGTAAAGTACACATCCTATTCTGAAGACTGTAAAATAGCCCAATGATTTTTATTTATTTAAAAAATATATTTTGGGGGCGCCTGGGCAACTCAATTTCGGTTAAGCGCCTGACTTTGGCTCAGATCATGATCTCACAATTTGTGAGTTCAAGTCCTACATTGGGCTCTCTGCTGACAGCTCAGAGCCTGGAGCCTGCTTCGGATTCTGTGTCTCCCTCTCTCTGCCCCTCCCCCGCTCACACTCACTCTCTCTAATATAAATAAACATTAAAATATATTCTTAATTTTTTAAAAATAAGCTCTACCCCCCAACATGGGGCTCGAACTCATGATCCTGAGATTAAGATCCTGGCTCATGCTCTACCGACTGAGCCAGCCAGGTACTCCTCAATAATTTTAATACTGACTACATGTTGAAATGATATATATTTGGGTTAGTAAAATGAATCACTAAAATTAATTTTCACTTGCCTCTTTGTACTTTTTTATTGAGTTAAAAAAAATTTTTTTTAAGTAATCTCCACACCCAACCTGGGGCTCAGACTTACAACCTTGAGATCAAGGGTTGTGTGCTCTACTGCCTGAGACAGCCAGACACCCCTGTACTTTTCTGATGTGTTTACAAGAAAAGCTTAAATTATATATGTGGCTCACATTTGTGGCTTGCATTATGTATCTACTGGACAGTGCTGTTCTCAGCTATCCTATGCCGAAACAAACCCCAAACTTCTGAAGGTTCCCCCAGTCAGCAAGCATAGCTTTGTAAGACTTAATACAGCCAAACTTACTTCTGAAGATCCTGAATTATAATGATTCCTGCCTAAGACTTAGTACATCTGGAATGATCTATTTCCCCAAAGTGCCCTCCTCTGAAGTTCTCCATCTCAGTAAATTCACCCATTCATCCATGACTCCTTTTTTTCTCTCAGCCCCTAAAGCTAATTCATCAGTCAGACCGGACATCTATAACTTTAAAACACACACTGTGAAATGCTGTGACACCTCTGAGATTTTGTATTAAAAGAACTCAGCAAGGGGTGGAGGGAGAGTTGGGGAGCACACAGATGAAACAAGGTGGGCCAAATGTTGATGGGTGTTCATTCTCTGCGTGGGGGTTCACTGTACTGTTATCACGACTTCCGTGTACATTTGAAATTTTTCCTAATAAAGATTTTTTTAAATCCCTAAAATGAATAACTTCTCCCCATCTCTACAACCATCACACTGAACCAAGCCCCCATCATCTCTCACCTGGATTATAGCAGCAGCCTCCTGGCTGGTGCACCTGTTTCTACCCCTGTTCTCTGTACTCCTTTTCCCGCAAGGCATCTGGAGTAATCTTTCTCAAATGCACCTCATATCACATCACTCCCCTGCGGTGAAGTCTCCCACGGCTCCCAACTCAGGAAAAAAGGCAAACTCCTCACCATGCCCTATTGCCCCTCCCAGCTCATTTCCTACCACTCTCTACTCTCCCCCACCCCCACTTACTCCATCCAACAGTAATGATTGTCTAGCTCCTCCTCAAAATACAACCTACCTCGGGATCTTTGCACTTGCTGATCCTTCCACCTGGAAAACTCTTCCCCCCCCCCAAAAAAAAACTTTACCCAACTCACCATCACTTCCCCCAAACTTTACCCAACTCACCATCACTTCCTTTAGGCCTCCATTCAAACATCACATCCTCAGAGAGGCCTTGCCAGCTAGCACCTCATCCCCTTACCTTGCTTTGTCTTCCGAGCGCTTATTACTACCTGAAATAATATTAGGTGCTTTTTAATTTATTTGTTGCCTGCCTTTATGCTCAGAATGTAAGCAGCATCAGGGAAGCAGCTTGGTCTTGCTAACCATCCACGCACAGTAGGCATTCAAGAAATATTTGCTGAGTAAATGAACGTAGGCAAGGCCTCACAGTCAGAGTCACCACTCTCCAAATCCCTGTCTTCCTGGACACGCTGCTGAACTACATTTCCCAGCCTCCCCGCAGACAGGTTGGGGCTCCTGGGCTGACAGATGGGAGTGCAGGTTTAGTCCCTGAAACCTCCCATGTGATCTTTCTCTCCTCTTCAGCGACTGCAACTTCTGGGGCCAAGTGATGGAAAGCCCTTGGGTCCCCATCACCGTGGGATGGGTTTCTGTTGGCCGCTCACTTTGAAGCGTCAGGTCAGCAATAAATCAGTGCCCTCCACCCACTAGGTTAAGCCACAAATGCAGTCCCACACCTTGCTTTCCCTATCCTGGCTGCAGCCCACTCCATGATGTGACACAGGGAGGGCAGCAGTGGGCAACTGGGAAGGCCAGAAGGCAAGAGGATGCCCTGAGCTGCCAAGGCCAGGACTGACAAGGGGTCATAGCACACATGAAGCATTTCGTCCAATGCCTGGCAGTTGGGTATTGAGATTTCTTCAGGGAAGGGGACTGCCGATGGGCTGCGGCGGGGAGGGGGGTGGTGCCCAGAGGCAGGTAGGGAGCCCGAGGTGGGATGAGGGGCACCTGGGCTTGTCAGCTGCCCCAATCTGGCCGGCGATGCCGTCCATCCAGGAGAGCAGGTCACGGGCCTGGCTGTGGAATCGCAGCGCGTCGGCCGTGGAGCTGACGTGCAGGCGGGCGTCTTCACAGGCTGCCAGCAGCTCCTTCCAGCCCTGCAGCACCTCCTGCTCCCGGCTGGCGATGGCCTCTGCGTGCTCACCCGCGTACACCGTCCGCAGCTGGGCTGCCCCCTCCTGCAGCTGCCGTACCTGCGGGGCATGCCCGGTCCAGCGCCGGCCCTCCTCGGGAGCCAGGCCCCGCCCCCCGGATCCAGGCCCCGCCCCGCCTCGGCTGGCCAGGTGTAATGAGCCGCCACCCTTGTGATCCCACAACTGGGTCTCCCCCCCTTATCCGCTGCCTGATTTCTGTTTGGGTTGCCCAGTTTCTGATTGCTTTTTAGACCCATACCATGTTTCACTCACGTCTGCTGCCTGTTTGTCATTGACTCACCTGCGTTCTGCCTGCTTTTGGACCTATGACCGGGTTTCTTTCAGTCCGCTGCCTGATTTCTTTTGGTCTGAGAGCCCTACTTCCACTGGGTCTGCCTCTACCTCAGTACAGACCGATCTGATTTCCTTCAGGAAACCTCTTTCCACCCTGATGTTGAGTAGACATACTCTCCATTTTTTTCTTCAGTTTTTTTTTTTTTTTTCAGACTCACTACCTACCGCCCAAGTTCCTTCAGAATGGTTATTCAGTTACTATTGGGTCTCCTACTCAATTTCTATCGGCTCTGCCATGTGAGTTCACCAGACCGGCCACTCACTCCCTATTGGTTCAGCCGCCCGACTTCTTTTGGAGTGACCACCATGTTTCTATCAGATCCACTGCCTAATCACTATCAGTCTCTCTGCTTGATTTCTGACAGTCTGACAGTCTAACAGCTCCATTGTCATTTCCATGAAACCCACTCCCATCAAAGTTCTTGCAGGAAAATCATAGGATACCATCCGAGACCTATCAAATTTCTATCTGCCCCAGAGCCAAATTTCTCTTAACCCTCTGAAATTTCCTTTAGGCTCTCCATGTGGATTTGGAAAAGATTCCCTTCACAGTTTCTAGGAGAACCCCTGCCATTGGAGAAACTGTCTGATTTCTATCAGACATTCTGTACCACCTTTCCCCCTACACCGCCTGAGTTCTACGCACCAAGCAATCAGGCGGTTTTCTGCCTGCCCCATCATCTGGCTTCTCCCTGTTCTGTGGTCTGTTTTCATCTGTTCTACTGTCTAATGTCGATCTGTTCTACAGCCTGACTTTCGCCTGCTCTGCAGCCCAACATGCCTTGGCCACGCTGTCCAGGCCCTCCCACCTGCCCTCTTGGCCACCGGCGCCCCACCTGGGACACGAGGAGCTGCAGGTCATGCTCAAAGGCCCGCAGGGTCCGCTGCATGGAGCTGGCGCTGGGTCTCGGCTCAGGTGGGGCGGTCAGACGGGGCAGTCGCCTCCGCTTCTCCTCGATCTGACCCTGAAGCTCTCGGGCATCGCTGAAGAACTTATGCAGCTCCCGAGAGGCGGCCAGCAGCTGAGCCCTTGTGCCCATAAGCTCCAGCAGCTCGGCCCAGGCCTCGTTCAGCCCGTCCTTCCACTCAGCCATGGTGGCCGCCGCCGTGTGGCCACACTCAATCAGCTCATCCACCATCTGGTTCACGGCCGCCAGCCGCTCCCGCCCTGCCGTGCCCGTCTCACTGGCGAACTCGGAGAATTTCTCCTGCAGCACCTGCCACCAGGAACACAGCATGGGCCAAGGCCCTTTACACACAAGCCCCCTCCACCCCTTGTACCGTGTAAGAGCAATAATAGTAACGATGATGATGACGGTCACGAGAAAGAGCAAGAGCGAATGCTCATCGAGCACTTGCTCTGTAGCAATAACAGCAGCAAGAAAAATAATCCGATGACAGTAACTGACGCCATCTTGGGCACCGTGTTTGCTGGGTATTGTCCTAAGTGCCTTACATTCTGGTAAATTCTTGGGGCTCACAAAAGAGCCAAAAGGTGGGTGCTATGATCATCCTCGGATTCGAGCTGGGGAAGCTGAGGCCCAGAGAACCTTAGGAGCATATGCGGTCGCCGCGGGTATTAATGTTATGACTGGTGGTGCTCACCGTGACGTGCTCAAAGTCCTGGCCAAGCTCAGGGGAGCCGGCCACCACCTCCTTCTCCGCGATCCAGTGCTCGAGCTCGTCCACCTGGCGGCTGAGCTGGTACAGCCAGTACTGCTGCTCCAGGCTCACCCTTCGCTCTTCGCCCAGCTCCTTGAGTGCCACATACAGGCGGTCCACCTGAGACTGCCGACGGCTGATCTGCTCGCTGATGGGGGACACGGAGGGGCAGGGATGGAGCCCCCCGAGACTTCAGGACAGAGCTGTGACCCCCTGCCACCCCCCTCTCAGGGCAGGGCTGTGTTTCCTCTGAACCTTCGGCCACAGTAGCACCTGCTCGGACTCCTTCGCGGGGGCTTCTGTTTTCTGCAAGACTCGGATTCAGCGAACCCAGTACTTGCATCTCAGCGCTCAGGGGAAACCGCTTCCCTAAGCTTGACAAGCTCACTGCCCCTCTCCCCTCCCCCCATCTTCTCTGTGGTCCCACCCCCTGCCCCTCCAGTGACCCAGGCGGGGCTCCCGACTCCCTACTTGGGTCCCCAGCCAAGGCACCTCACCTCCAGTCCATCTTCTGGCTCAGGAGGGCAGAGGTCTAACCCTGGGCCCCCTCTCAGGTCCCAACCCTCGTCCAGGCCTCCCAGAGATGGCCCCTACTCCTGACCTTAGGGAGGCCATACACCTGGCCACCCAGGAGGTCTCAGGCTACACCCAATCACAGCACTCCAGGGTTTTCTGTCCTTCTGGACACTTCCCAGACACTGGGTGGAAAGAAGGCCCTTCCCTGTCTTGAGCTCTTCCTTCTCTCCTCAGTCTGAGGCATCACCTCGCATCCCTACACTCAAATTCCAGTACCCCTGGCCCCACCCTCTCAACCATCCCTGGGCACTGCCCCTCCATCCGGGGCCCCAACCACGTGCTGAAATCCGAGGGCTCCAGCTCGGGGCAGTGAGGGCCCCTCCCACCCCAATGTCCAATTTGGGACCGTGTCCCAATTTCCACCAGCGAAGCTTCAGACTCTGCTGGGCCATTCCTTAAGAACTGGCTCCGCCCCCGCCTGACCCCAACCCCCCCCCCCCCGCCCCCGTCCGCCCACCTGTCCGGGTGCCCCATCTCCAATAGCGCCCGGCACTGGCGCGACAGCTGCGCGATGCTTTCCTCGTAGTTCTCCACGCCCTGCTCCAGCTGCAGGTGCTTCTTGAGCAGCTGCAGGGTGCTCTGTTCGTCCTGGGGGCACACGGCGCCCGCGATGAGGCGGCAGCGGCCGGCCCCGGGCTCCAGAGCCCCCAGGTCCCCCGCACCCCCCAGCCCGGGCGCACCTTGCCCTTGTCCTCACTCATCATGAGCAGCTCCTGCTCGCCCAGCCACGCCTCCACCTCCGCCACGTCGAAGTAGTACTGCTCCACCTGGAAGGCGGCGTCCAGCACCTGCTGCCGCCGCTCCGCCGCCTCCCGCAGGCCGGCCCAGGCGCCCTGCAGCTGCTCCTGACCTCGGCGCACGGCCTCCGCCTCCGGGCTACGCAGCGAGGCCAGCGTGCCCGCGCGCTCCAGCACCTCCTCCAGCCGCGGCCCGTGCGCCTGGATCTCCCGTCGCAGGCCCTGGGGGCGGGAGGTGGGGGTGTGGGTGGAGAGGGGCTTTCCGAGGCCCGGCAGGACCGCGTGCGCACAGCCCACGGAGGGCATCAGAACCTCCCCCCCACACCCCCCTCCCATGCCCCGCAGATAGCCCTCCACCTTGCGGCAGGTACCACGGAAGCAGTTTGCTGTAACTCGCTCACTCACACCCCCATGTTGCAGGTGGGAAAACAAGCAATTAGTATAAGGGGGTGACAGGACTTGAGCACAGGACGCTGGCCCCAGAGACTGTGCTCTCAACCAAGCCGCCTGGTGGTGTCAGATACCCTCTAATGGTTGAAACAGGCTGCGAATCAGGTTGCTTAGGGGCAGAGGCTGTCTAACTCACGGGCAGTGAAGTATGCAAATCTTTTTACACGTGGGTACACCGTGTACCCAGGGCAGGATGTGGAACACTTCCATCACCCTCCAAGGTTCCCCCTCAAGCAGCTCTGCACTTGCCGTGTGCCCTCCTTGGCTTCTGTGCCTCAGTTTCCTCAAGTTGCAAACGGAGATAATACTTGTGGACACTGAGCGCCTGCTACCTGGCTGTCAGGCACTTTGCCAAGCAAGCGCTCTGCACGATGTAGCAGCTCATCTGGTCCTCATGGCAGCCCCAGGAGTCTGACTTCATTCTATCTCACTTTACAGATGGGGAAGCCGAGGCACGGCGCGGGGAGGCGGGTGGGGTGGTATTGAGGAACTTGCCAACTGCACATGGCTGGTGGTGGCCCTAACATCCACCTTGTGGGGTTGTTACTATGGCACACTCAGAACTGTGCCTGGTATGCAGTAGGTGCTCAATCAGTACCAACTGCTATCACTCGTCCAACAGCTCCTGAGTGTCCAGCACTCTTGTGCATGCACAGCTGAGCTCCCCCAGCGTTAAGCACGAAGTGCACTTGACTGCTTGCCTCAACCGTGAAAAGGACAGGCCAGTTCTGCTTGTCCTCAACACTGTCAACGGCCAAGAGTGTGTTCATCGAAACAGAGACACAAAAGCTGGGGCACCTGGGTGGCTCAGTTAGCTAAGCGTCCAACTCTTTTTTTTTTTTAGAGAGTTTATATATATATATTTTTTAACGTTTATTTATTTTTTTTTTTTTTTGAGACAGAGAGAGACAGAGCATGAATGGAGGAGGGTCAGAGAGAGGGAGACACAGAATCTGAAACAGGCTCCAGGCTCTGAGCTGTCAGCACAGAGCCCGACGCAGGGCTCGAACTCACGGACCGTGAGATCATGACCTGAGCTGAAGTCGGCTGCTTAACTGACTGAGCCACTCAGGCGCCCCAAGTGTCCAACTCTTGATGTCAGCTCGGGCTGTAATCTCGTGGTTGTGGGATCGAGCCCAGAGTCAGGCTCCATGCTAAGCGGAACCTGCTTGGGATTGTCTCTCCCCTCCCTTCTCCCTGCCCCTCCCCTGCTCATGAGCTCGCTCTCTCTCTCTCTCTCTCTCAAAATAAATAAACTTAAAAAGAAGAAGAAGAACGAAATCTAAAAAAACCCTCCATCTGTGCAGTGTGGTCACAAACTTTTGAGAATAATTTGTAAACCCACCTCCCCTCCATCTCTCAGTGCCCATTCTCCCAACTCATATTCTTTGGTAAAGGGGGTAATGAGAATAGCTGGTAGGGTTACTGTGGGGATTAAATTAAACAACCAACATACCCCCCTAGGACGGCACTTGGCACACAGTAAGTCTTTTAATCCATGTGTAATTATTATTGGTAGTCGTAGTATTTCTCTTTTATGTGTCTTACACTAGGCTTTGACTGAGTTGCTTTGACTGAAGAGTCCTTCGGCTAAGTGATTTGAAAATTTAGATGTGGAACTAAGGCCCAGAGAAGTGAACAGAGATCCAGAGAGATCTTTGGGGCTCAAAAGCACCCCCACCTTGATCAGCTGGGGAGTCAGTGCTCTCCCACTGATTATCTCATCCTTTCTCCCTGTGGGTGGTTTGAGTTCTCATCTATTGTTGTTTTTCTTTGTCCTTGCCCAACAGCCATGCTTCTCACTGTTACTCATGGGACCCTGGCTTTCCTTTGAGGAACCCCCTTGCCTCAATCTCAGCCCAGGTGATTAAGGCTGACTCCACCTGCAGGTTCCAAGAGTGGGCCCTGAGTCCAGACCAGGCCAACAGAGCAGACAAATCCCTGGCCACCATGATTAGTTCGGGGATGGGTATGGGACTCAAGCTCGGCCAGGGAGAGTTTATCCCTGGGACTATTGCTGAAAATATTGAGAGAGAGAAGTCCTCTTCAGTTTTACTGTTGGGATGTACACTGGAATCTGCTGGAGGTCTTTCGCTACCAGGGGAGAAGAGCTGGCCCTGAGAACAAAGCTACCACAGAAACATACACCCACACACCCACACTCACACCACGTTGAGAGATTCGTGACATCACGGAAGTACCTGGATGCATCTATACCTGCTGTCCATCACAGTCTTCCCCATCACAAGAGCCAGCGAATTTCCTTTTTGGGGCCTTAACCACTTGGACCTGTTTTCTCTCATATCCAGATGTGTCCTAACCCACACCCTCACCCTGGCTCTGCTCACCTGGTTCTTTTTGATGTACTGTTGGACAGCCTGCAAACCACTGCCTCGCTCGGTCTGCATGGCCAGTGGCAGTCGCTCCTGGACCCATGCCTGGGGAGGATACAGGGAGCAGGTCAAGGGGAGAATGCACCCAAGGACCCCTGCATCCCAATTCAACTGGAAGCCACCGGCACAGTATCTAAGGCCCTTCCTCACCAAAGAGTCTTGGCCACATCTTTGGCCCCTTCTCTTGACATGCTCTACTTTGCTCTCTGCATGCACTCAAGCCAGGTTCGTGCTTACCTCTGTCCTCTGCACAGGCATGTCTTGCTTCCTGGAATTCCCTTCCTGCTCCCTCAGTGGGCTCACTGGGACTCTTCCTTCCTGTGTCCACTCAGACATCCCCTCCTCTAGGAAACCCTCCCTGACTCTGGACCTTGGCCAGCTGCCTCCTAACTTCCTCATAACAGCCCTAATCACCCTGGATTGTCACTGTCTGGAGAGAGCTCTGTCTCCCCGCCCCCACCCCCACCCCCTTGGACTCTTGAGCCCTCTATGGGCAGGAATGGGGTCCGTCTTGGTCACCCCCGTGACTGCATTATCATCCAAGCCCAGAGCTGGGCCCATAATGATCAAGTGAATGAGCAAATGCGTGAGTAAATGAACGAATGAGCAAATGAGGAAGTGAGTGACTAAGTGCGAAAATGAATGAATGAGGGGCGAGCGAATAAATGGATAGTAATAAATCAGCGAGGGAAGGAATAAAGGATGAGTCAGTGAACAACTAAATGGCTTCATGAATAAATCAAGGAATGAGAGTAAGTGAGGGTGGAAAAGGTGAATGAACAAATGCGTGGATAAGTGAACGAGTGAATGAGTAAGGGAAGGATTGAGTGACTGGGTCTAGCGCGGTGTCAGTCGGTAGGTCTCCCAGTCAGCTCCGCCCTTGAACTCGCCAAGGTCCCACGGCCTCGCCCCCACTCCCAATCTCCACTCCCCCGCTGGCTCGCCGGCTCGCCTGTGGCCTCCTAACCCGACCCATCCGCGCAACCCTCACCTCCCGGTTACCCCGGTCCCGCCCCGTCCCCCCGCCGGTCCTCACCAGCTCGTCGTCGAGGTCGTGCGCCACCTGGTGCAGCTCCTTGGAGGCGAGCAGCAGGCGGCGGCGCTCCTGCAAGGGCTCGAGCAGGCGCACCAGGCGCTCGCCCACCGCGTTCTGCCGCTCGCCCACCAGCTCCTTGCTGGCCGGCTCCAGGGGCAGCGCCGCGGTCTGCGCCTGCAACTCTCCCACCTCGCGGTACCACTCCTCCACCTGCGACTCCATCGACTGTGGGGACAGGGGCAGAGACAACGGGCTCCACCCTCCCTCCCTCCCCATCCTGCTGCGGCTTGCAGGACCTTCATGGTGACGGCCAAACCCGTCACCACGAGGCACCATTTCACTGGGCCCTTGCCCTCCAGAAGCGCTACCCTCCTCGCTGATGCTGCCACACATTAAACAAGTTCCTGCCTCAGGGCCTTTGCCTTTGCTATTCCCCCTACCAGGCATGCTCTGCCTTGTCAATCAGATTTCAGTTCAAACATTATTTTCTCAAAGAGGCTTACCTGCCCCCCTGGACTAAAGCGGCCCACTAATTCGTTAATTGTCAGAACAACCCTTCAAATTTCCACCCTGCTTTACAGAGGTGGAAACTGAGGCCCAGAGAAGTTAGGTAACTTGTCCAAAAGAGCCAACCTTTCCAAACATCATAAATACAACATTATAGTGATTTAAATGGCTGGTATGCCATAGGGGTAGACAGAAAGTGCAAAAGCAGACCCAAATACACTGGAGAATTCATACATTTTATAGATGCCATTTCAAATCTCCAAAGAAAAGATGGATTATTCAATGAGTGGTCAGGGGCCAACTGGCTAACCAGTTTAGCTGGATCCCTTCCTTGCTCTTTGTGCTGAAAACAATTCCAGATGGATTAAAGACTTAAATGGAATAAGTAAATCCATAAGGCAGAGAAGAAAACCTGGGCAAATGCTTTTATAATCTTAGGATGGAGAAAATCTTTCCAAGCAAAAAAAAAAAAAAAAAAAAAAAAATCATAAAGGGAAAGATTTATAAATTTGGCCACATAAAATACTTTTGCATCAACCAAAATTTCTAAATGTAGTTGGAAGGCAAGTGACTACCTGAAAAAAATATTTAACACATATTAGAACAAGGAGCTAGTTTCTTTGACAGTCAAAGAATTCCCCTTCTCCCTGCTTCCTTTGTCTCCACTTACCACCATCAGATAATTCTGTCTTTATCTGAGGGTTGTTTTTTTTTTTATCGGTCTCCGGCCTCTAGAATGGGAGCTTCATGAGGGCAGGGTTTGTGTCAATTGGCCTGTGTATTCCTGAGCACCTAGAACAGTGTCTGCCATGTAGAAGGTCTTCAGTTGTGATTTGTTCAATGCCAAAGACAAAGGCTGGCCCAATGTGAACAGGCACTTCTCCCAGTGAAAAGGCAAACACAGAAGACAAACTAAGCACCCGAAAAGATGCCCAGTCTCACTAATCAGCAGGAAAACACAATTGAAAACAAAGTATCTTTCCCTATTCACCAGATTGGCAAACATGTAAGGGGAGGATAATATCTAGTATTGGCGAAGATGCAGAGGGACGGTCAGGCACACTCAGCCACTGTCGGTCGGTGGTGGTGCAAATTAGTAGAGCCTTTTTGGAAGGCAATTTGGCAAGTCCTATCAAAATGTAAAAAAAAAAAAAAAGCAAAAATGTGCATACGTTTTGACCCAGCATTTGCACTTGCCCTTCTAGGAATGTAACTAAAGAAATACTGGCACATGTGCACAAAGATGTTTGTCCCAGGATGTTCATTGTAGCTGTTTGTCCAAGGATCACATCGTAGCAGAGTTTATAATGGGAAAACATTAGAAACAAACACGATGCCCATCAAGAATGAAATGGTTAGGGGCGCCTGGGTGGCGCAGTTGGTTGGGCGTCCGGCTTCAGCCAGGTCACGATCTCGCAGTCTGTGAGTTCGAGCCCCGCGTCAGGCTCTGGGCTGATGGCTCAGAGCCTGGAGCCTGTTTCCGATTCTGTGTCTCCCTCTCTCTCTGCCCCTCCCCCGTTCATGGTCTGTCTCTCTCTGTCCCAAAAATAAATAAACATTGAAAAAAAAAATTAAAAAAAAAAAGAATGAAATGGTTAAAAAAATCCACATCAGTATGGAATAATGGTCAAGACTTACTGTTAACAGAAAAAAGCAACTTAGAACACACATTTGAATATATTACATTTGTCACGGGTTGCACATGCATAACGATTCCCTGGAATAAACAAGAAATTAACCACAGATGGTACCTATTGGGGAGACGAGAACTCCATGAATGGGGCAGGGGTGAAGGAGAGACTTGTTGCATAGGATTTTTTTGTACAGCTTTTGATGTCTGAGCCATACAATATAATTATTAAAAAATTTAAGCATTAAAAAATTAAAAACAGTAAAAATCCATGCAGGTAGTGAATGAGTGCACAGAAAGAGGTCCAGGAGGATGCACACCAAATCATAACTGAGGTTTCCTTTGGGTGCGGGAATGAGAGGCATGGTTAAGGGAGACTTTACGTCTTACTGAAGACTTCTAGGTTAGTAAGATCTTTTACCAAAAGAATATATTAATTTATTACTTGTGTGACTCTAAACAGATGGGGGAAAGCCATAAAAGAAAGCAAAACAATAATGAAATTAAGTGGTAACAGATTAGAGCAAATGACTGCAACTCAATACTCAAGACCCAAGAATCAAGTGAAGACTTTTTGTTCCAAGGTTCGGTAATGCAGAACTGTTGATTTTGCCAGCCCACCATTCACCCTTTCCTCTGCAGCACCTCAAATCCTGCTCTCAGACCTGAGCTTCCTGAGGGACTAAAAGAACCTTGAGCTCCAAGGGTGGCCACGTGACGCAACCTAGCCAATCAGAGCACTGAAACCAACCATCCTGGCCACAGGGATTGGGTAACAGATGGCATGTGACCTAAGATCAGCCAATGAAAACTCTTCCCACTTTTGCGGGAAAAGCGAGTGAGCTCAGGCAGGTGCTCTCTTTCCCATGGGGTCCCTTAGCTGTTAGAACATATGCCCAGGGTGCTGGGGGCCAAGGTGCCACCAGGAAGGAACAGACTCCCGGACAAGGAGGCCAACACAGAAGAAAGCAGGTCCCAGAAAGAGACAGATTGCCCAGGACATAATTTGAGTAACTGATCCAGCCATGCCTACAGCTGCATACCCGCTGGATTTTTCAGCTAGGTGAGCCAAGAACCTCCCCTTTAGCCCAAGTCAATGTGGTTTGAAGTTCTATGAACTGCACCCTTGAGTCCCAGCTGATACAGTTAACAATCTGTAGGAGTCATAAAAATGGATAAAAATCAAACGTTGTAACAAGTCAAAACCATCCAAAAGAAATTTCAAAAGGCATAATTACATGCTGCAGAAATCAAAGCAAAGTAAAATAGTCACTCCAAAACCCTTTTCACTAAGAAAATCACTGCAGCAATGTGTAGAAAATCAAAATGCATTCGAATTCTGGAAACACATATAATCTGAAATGTTAAGGTTACAAATTCTAGTTCTCCACTAGATCAAAACCCCTCCATAACCTGCCCACCAAGCGGCTGTGTGAACTGAGATGGGATAATTACAGGACTGACACTTTTCTACTTCTGCAAGAATGCCACATATTTTGAACACTCATTTTAATGTGAATCCTTCCCTGTAAATGTGAGCAAAGGTTACAGAAGGACAGTTGGTCATTAAACACACAGAAAGATGTTTAGCCTCCTTCAATGTTAAGGGAAATGCAAATTAAAATAACCATAAGGCACGGGCGCCTGGGTGGCTCAGTCAGTTAAACGTCCGACTTCGGCTCGGGTCATGATCTCACGGTTCATGGGTTCGAGCCCCGTGTCAGGCTCTTTGCTGACAGCTCAGAGCCTGGAGCCTGCTTAGGATTCTGGGTCTCCCTCTCTCTCTGCCCCTCCCCTACTCATGCTCTGTCTCTCTCGTGTGTGTGCAAAAATAAACATTAAAAAAAATAACCATAAGCGTCTTTCAGGGGCGTCTGGGAGGCTCAGTTGATTAAGGGTCTGACTCGATTTCGGCTCAGGTCACGATCTCACAGTTCCTGAGATCCTGCATTGGGGATTCTCTCTCCCTCTCTCTCTGTCCCTCCCCCACTCATGCATGTGCACCTGCTCACTCTCTCTCTCTCTCTCTCTCTCAAAATAAATAAATAAACTTAAAAAAAAAAGAGTATCTTTTACTTCTCAGATTAGCAGAGATGAGAAAGCTTGATGATGACCACTTGGGAAGAAGAATGCTGTCTCATGGAGGTGTGTCCACTGCTTTTTCAAAATCTCTCTCAAAAAGTTTAACACCGGGGCGCCTGGGTGGCGCAGTCGCTTAAGCGTCCGACTTCAGCCAGGTCACGATCTCGCGGTCCGTGAGTTCGAGCCCCGCGTCGGGCTCTGGGCTGATGGCTCAGAGCCTGGAGCCTGTTTCCGATTCTGTGTCTCCCTCTCTCTCTGCCCCTCCCCCATTCATGCTCTGTCTCTCTCTGTCCCAAAAATAAATAAACGTTGAAAAAAAAAAAAAGTTTAACACCTACACCTTTTGGCCCAGAAATTGGACCTTGAGGACTCTTTTCTACAGAAATGTTTGCACGTGGGCTCAATACGTATGGACGGGGATGTCTCTCGCAGTGGTATTCATACTAGCAGAACATTAGAAACAGCCCAGAGGTCTCTCAGCAGAGGGCTGGTTAAAGATGGATGGTGGAGCCACCCAACACTAGATCCATATATTCTTTGACAAGAGAGGACACCCAGGGTGTTTTGTCAGGTGAAAAGGGCAAGCTTCAGTATGGTCCATCTCTGTGTCAAGGGTCTCGTCCCTGGAGAGCGAGACTGTGCATGGGGGGAGGCGGCGGGGAAGGAAGCCTTTTTACTTTTCACATTATACTTCTTACCATCACAGCAATCATAGGTAACACATCCTGATGCCTGCCCCCTAACAAGAGCTGCTCTAAGTGCTTGGCCAGGATTAATTTATGTAATCTTCACAGCACAGGAGGTCAGGAAGACGGGGATGTTTGCTTCATTCACAGCTGGATCCCAGTGCCTGGCCCTGTGCCTGGCACAGAGTAAGGTCTCTGTAAACGTGTGCTAACTTTGTTTGTTGGACTAGTCACTAAGCTGTTCTGCTTCTCTTAGCTGCAGTATGAAAAATTAAGAATGAGGGGCTCCTGGGTGACTCAGTTGGTTAAGCATCCGACTCTTGATTGCAGCTCAGGTCACGATCTCACAGTTTGTGGGTTTAAACCCCTCATCGGGCTCTGTGCTGACAGTGTGGGGCCTGCTTGGGATTCTCTCTCCCTCTCTCTCTGCCCTTCCCCGCTTGAGCTCTCTCTCTCAAAAACTAAACATTAAAAAAATTTAATAAAAATAAAAAATAATGAAAATTAAGAATTTTAAAAATTAGGGGTGCCTGGGTGGCTCAGTGGTTAAGCGTCTGACTCTGGCTCAGGCCTGCTTTGGATTCTGTGCCTCCTTCTCTCTCTGCCCCTACCCCTCTCACATTCTGTCTCTCTCTCTCTCTCTCTCTCTCTCTCTCTCTCAAAAATAAATAAACATTAAAAAAATAATAATTGAGGCTCAGAAAGGTGGGGTCACTTGCCCTGGGTCACACAGTAGTGGAATGGGGCCTCAAACCCTGGATGTGCAGCTCCTGTATCAGACTCTCCCCCTAGGCCATGCTGAGTTCATGAAGAAATGTGACAAAGAATGCTTGGTGGGGAGGGGTGTTTCCTTGGCCAGAGAAAGAGCCTTACTTGGTGCGGGGTGTGTGTGTGTGTGTGTGTGTGTGTGTGTGTGTGTGTGTGTGCGCGCGCGCGTGCAGGGGTGGGGTGGGTGGTAAGGAGTCCCCAGAGACTCAGCCTAGCAGCTGCAAATCCTCCAGTGCATTTTCCCCTGGCCCGTCCCCCTCAGATGGCAGGAGACCAGCCACCCCCCTCCCCAGGCAGGAGCCCGTGGCTGAGCCAGACCAGCTGGTCAGGCCCTTGAGGACCTGGCAAGTGGGGGCTTGGGACTCCACCATCTGGTCCCTGGGCCTGGAAGCACAGTTGGGCAGGAGGCTCTGAGAGAGGACTCTGGGTCACGTGGCCTACGCCTCAGGTGGGCTCCCAGGAAGCCGGCGGCAGCAGCTGGGGAGGGGGGAGGGGGGAGGACACAGGAGGACACAGGGATCAGGAGAGATCAAGGGAGAGATGGAGAACTGAAAGAAAAAGAGAAGAGAGTGAGAGAGTAAGGGAAATAAAGAGAGACACGACGATGGGAGACAGAAACTCCCAGAGTTTCCACACAGAGGAACTGGGGGAGCAGGGCCGAGAGACAGGCCCAGAGACAGGCCGAGAGGGCAGACCACTCACACATCCACACCCCCTCTGCCTGAGCCAGCCCGCTCCAGCCCCGCCTGGCCCCGGGGCCTGAGGGGTGCGGCAGCCAGGAAATGTGCCGGCTGGATGGCGGCCGCCCGCCCTCCTGCGTGTGCCCAGTGTCTGAGCTCTCAGGCGGCCCCAGGGGACAGCGGGGCCTTGGGCAGCCCCTCCCCTCCCCAGCGGCAGCTCCAGAGGCCCAGCTGGGCTCCATCTGGGGGCCGTGGCCTACTGAGTCACTCCCCGCCGCCTCGGGCTCCCTCTGCTGGGGAAAGTCCCGTTCTGGGGCCTGCCCCGACTCCCATCTCTGTGTGATCCAGGCCAGACCCTTGTCTCTGCCGGGCCTCAGCCTCTCCCTGGAACAAATGCTTGAACAAATGTTTCCTTCCTTGGGGAGGGAAGAGTAGGAGGCCCCAAATCCTCCCTCCAAAACCTAAATGGCCAAAAGAAAGACAGGGATGTTCAAGCTCACCCGTCACGGGAGAAAATATAAATGCAAACACCCAACCATCAGACTGGGAAAAATCTAAAAAGTGACAACACCAGGTGTGGGCGAGTATGGGCGGAAACAGGAACTCCCGTTCGCTGTTGGGGAGAGAGCATTAATTGGCAGCACGCCTCAGGCAAGCTCTTTGGCAAGATCACGTGACCTGAAGATAGCTCTAACCTTTGGCACTATGTTAACGTTTCATATGTCACCCCCCAAAATACACTTTTTTAAAAGTAGGCTTCACACACAACACAGAGTCCAACACGGGGCTTGACCCCATGACCCTGAGATCAAGACCTGAGCTGAGATCGAGTTGGATGCCCAACCTACTGTGCCACCCAGGCATCCCCCAGAACACATTTTTAAGAGAAGTTTATTTATTTTGAGAAAGAGAGAGAGTGAGCACATGCATGTGAGCAGGGGAGGGGCAGAGAGAGAGAGAGAGAGAAGGAGAGAGAGAGAATCCCAAGCAGGCTCCACACTTTCAGCGCAGAGCCTGGTTAGGGCTTGAACTCATGAACCATGAGATCATGACCTGAGCTGAAATCAAGAATCGGACGCTTAACTGACTGAGCCACCCAGGCACCCCCCCACCCACCCAAAACACACTTTTATAAAGCAAAATGAGGGGCGCCTGGGTGGCTCAGTTGGTTAAGCGTCTGACTTCAGCTCAGGTCATGATCTTGAAGTTTGTGAGTTCTAGCCCCCCATTGAGCTCGCTGCTATGGGTGCAGAGCCTGCTTTAGATCTGTCTCCCTCTCTCTCAAAAATAAATAAACATTTCAGATAAATAAAATAAAATGCAAAATGAGTGGGAGGGATACCCCAAATGGAAAACAAAGGAAATAACTGTTTTGCATAAATAGCAACGACACCGAAGGCCAGGAAATCACTACCAACTAACTTTGAGCACACTATAGTGATGATACGCTCCATCCGGTTGAAGACAATGAAAACAAAAACTTAAAAAACCTGTAAACAAATACTGAAACAACTCCATAAATTACATCTTTGAATCTTCGCTACGTCCACGTGAGGTATTATCATTGTGCCCATTTTACTGACGAAGAGACTGAGACGCAAAAAGTGAAGTAATTTCCAGGTCAATCGGTTCGCAAATGAGAGAGCCAGGGCTTGGCCCCAGGCAGCTAGGCTCCCACAACCATGACCTCGCCCATGGTGCCCCACTGCCTCCCGCGGTCCCGCTGCCAACGAGTGACTTAGCATGATGGTGTTTCCCATCACACAGAGCAGGACCTGAGGTGTGGAGCTGGAGGCAAAGCCACTCGCCTAACATCGTATGGCTGGTAAGACGCAGTGTTATCATTCAAACCCAGACCCGCCTGATTCCTGGGTCTGTGCCTTTACCCACCGCAATGTGCTGCCAGGGAGGAATTAGCAATAGCAGTAAGACCATTAACAACGCTAGTAATAGTTTCCCCTGCACTGGCTGCCTTCTTTCGCCCCTCCTGACCCCCAGTCTAAGCTTCTCCACCCTGCTCTGTGCCCCAGGGGCCTGACCCGTGCAGACGGCCTCAATCGGCCCCCCTGCCTTCCGGCTTCCAGATGGGCTGGGCTCAGGACTAGCTACAAAATTTGTGGGGCCCAGAGCAAATGAAAACGCAGGGCCCCTTGTTCAAATATTATGAAGAATTTCAAGACAGCGACAGCAGAGCACTGAATTTCCTCAAGTTATCCTCGGTGGGGCATGCTTTCTGCTTCTGTCTGGGACCCTGACAGTCACAGATCCTTGTTTCTTAAGAGCTCACGACACCCCCCAACACCTTTTCCAGGGGTGTGCAAGGTTACAACTATTTTATAAGAGTGCTAAGGTGTTTTTTGCCTTTATCACACCCATTCCCTTCCAAGAATATAGTGTGGTTCTGCAGGGACCATATGACCCGTGCCATTGTAACCAAATGCTGGCAGAAGCAAAGGTGAGAATCTTCTATCAAGCCAGACGGGAAAGAGTTGCAGCACTGAAAACAGTGCCAATCTTCCAGTGTTTTTTTCGTTTTTGTTTTATTGTCTTGGAAAATATATTCTTCACAAAAGAACCCTTTGGGCTTGACGTGTGATTGATTTCTTATTGCTGTTTGTATGTGAATCAAAAATGGAAGTATTTCTCAGGTTTAATTTTTAGTACAGTAAATATCAATAGGCATAATGCACCTGAACAAAAGCTCTTGGGGGATCTCCATGATTTCTAAGAGTGTAAAGGTGTCCTGGAGACCGGGCCATTTGAGAGCCGCTGCTGTGTATACAGCAATGACATCACTGGTATCAGATTCAGATCTATTTGTCTCTCTGCTCCTTTGCCTGTCTCCCCACTAGAACGAGAGCCCCAGGAAGGCCATGGTTTTTGGTCAGTTTTTCCCACTGCTGTATTCTGGCACCTAGAAGAGCACCTGGCATACGGTTGGTGCTCAATAAAGATTCGCTGCATGGATGAACGAATAGATGGTAATTAGTGTCATGCTTTTATTATTAGTCAGCTTGGTTTTTTGTTTTTGTTTTTTTGTTTTTTGGGTTTTTGTTTTTTTGCCAGACCCTATGCCAAGCCCTTTAGGAGCATAACTATGCAGAAGATATATTAAAGGAGCAGTGAAAAATCAAGGGTGTCCTGGATTTGAATCCAGGCTCTTCAGTTGCTACCCTGGGCCAGTAAGTTCACCTCCTGGAGGCTCAGTTTCCCATGGGTCATGGTCAGGCATAGTTCCTGGCACATAAAGGCAGGAGCTGTCACATCTTGAGAGGGTGCAAAGAGACGCCCACATTCGCACCACCAGCCATTCATGTCAAATGGTCAGATACTGACCGCTGGCCAGCTGCCAGCTAGAAGCGGAGATAAGGCAGACACTGTGTCTGTCCCCTGAGGCCTCTCTGTGTCCTGGCTAGCTGTGTGTCCCTGGGCCAGGTGCTTGCCTTCTGTGCCTCACTTTCCCCATTGGTAAAATGGGGGATCGTAATGGGTTGCTGGAAAGAGGGAGAGCTTGGCACAGAGACTGATAGAGGAGGCTCTCCACGAATGTCATTCTTTCTCTGTGCAAAGCCATTCCCCTACCTCTGGGCCTTGGTTTCTCTATCCAGGAAACAGGCATCAGGGTCCTGTGAAACTGTCAGTGCGCTGGCTATCTAACTACCGCTTCTTGGTTCTGAATTCTTCTCCCCTTTGTACCCCAGGCCCTCCAGGTGGTGGCTACCTCCAACAGTTACTATTGACTGCATTTCCTCAGTATTCTCCTTCTGTTCTTCCAACCCTCCTAACACATTTGAAATAAATCTCTGTATTGAATCCCTCTGTGTAAAACACCTTAAGTGGAGTCTGACCCTGATTCCCATCACCCTGTGGCACAGGGAGTCCCTGTCTGGGTCAGCCAGGCCATACCTGTAGCTTCTTGAGCTGGCTGTTGACGGTGGCTAGGTCCCCACCAGGATCCACGTCTTGCAGCTGGCTTTCCATGTGAAGGAGCTTCTTGTCCAGCTCCACGAAGCTCTGCACCAACTGGTCGGCCTTGCTGGCCTCAAAGAGCTGTCTTGCCTTGGCCTGGGTGGTGCTCTCCAGCTCGGCCCAGCACTGCCGGATCTCACCCAGCTTCTTCCGCACTGAGGCCGCCAGCTCTGGCTTCTCCTGCATCAGTTGTTGGCCCTCCTGTCCCAGACAGGCAGGCGACAAGAAGTGAGAGGGAGGGAGAGGATGGTGAGGAGGGACAGAGAAATATGGGGGCAATGGGACACAGGGAGAGATGTGGAGAGAGAGAGACAGGGGCAAGGAGTTGGGGACACACAAAGAGACAGAGACATGGGGGGTGGACACAGAGACAGGCCCAGAGATGGAAGGAACCAAGATGTGGGAAGAAAGATGAGGCAAGAGACAGACAGAGAGACACAAACAAAGACATGGGAGGAAGACGGGGAGAGACAGACAGACATAGAGTGGTGGACACAGAGACATGCACATAAAGTCAGAAACACGGGAAGAGGGCCATAAGAAAGACAGATACGTGAGAGAGATAGAGACAGAAGAGAAATAGAGGAAGAGCAAAAGAAGCAGAGAGAATGGGCTTCCATTAAACTCAAAGAGTAGCTTTGCCCTGTGCCACCAGTTGGGGGGCATCAATGGCCATTTAAGTATTCAAGGCTGACTCGGGTGTCCCCTTTGAGTCACAGGAGAGTGGGTATTGAGGGCTGTAGGTCTAGGGGACCAGCAAGAGTAGGGATCAGTTTGAGGGTTGAGGCTGGGTTCCTCCAAGACCGAAGTCAAGCTCCTTGGTGGCCTAGAGCTACATATGTTATATCACATATGAAAAATAACAATACCGTAGCAATTAAGCTCCTAGGTGCCTGGCCTTGTATTAAGGACTTTACATGCACAAGAGTCCAGGGAAGTAGCAAAATTTATTATTTCCTTAATTTTCAAGCAGAGCAAACAGGCTCAAAGAGGTTAGCACAATTCCCCAAGGTGCATAGCTGGTAAGAGGCGTAGACACAATTAGAGCCCAGGGTTGTAGGAATCCAAAGTTCACGTTTGGGCTTCCCAGGACTGCTGTAGACTTTGTACCTGAACATCCATCTTAGGGGCTCCAAATGGAGTGAGAGAAAACCTGGTGGGGGAGTTAAAATACTTAACAACCAGGAAAGTAAGGGCACCACGCAGAAGAGATGCTAGCCATTTTACAGATGGGAAAACTGAAGCTCAAAGAGGTTACATGAATTCCGCAAGGCCACACTGCTAGGAGCAGATGTGGAAATGATCTGAAGTGGTTCAGAGATGTGCGGGTGGGCAGGGCAGCAGTGGAGGGTGCAGGAACTGAGATGTGGGTTCCCTGGAGGCCTCCAGCACCTGGCACGTGCAGAGGCACCTTCTACGTCCTCACCCTCTCGATCTTCTCCAGCCACTCCTTATTCTGAGCCAACTCGGCCATGAACGCCTGGTGCCGGAGCCATCTTTTATGCAGCTTGTGGCCGTCTTCCCGTGTGCCATCTCGCGCCATTAGCATCTTCTCATGGATCCAGCCATCCAGCTGTGCAGGACAGGGGGAGGAGCTCAGCCGATTCCCCCAACCTGGCACAGCACCCTATCCCCTCCAGAAGGTTCCAGATTCAAAGCCCAGGCTGCTAGATTTAGGGGGAGGGAGGGAGGAAGGGATGGAAGAACCTTTGCAGGTGAGGTCTTTGTTGAAGGGTGGGCACAGCTCAAGCTCCTTCTTAAGGGGTGGAGGATGGACGGGCACCCACAGAATTCCCAACGTCTTAGCTGCCCTGTCCTCAGGGCAGCCCTTCTCAACTCCTCATAAGCCCCCAAAGGCATGGCTCCTGGGCCAGTCAGCCTTCTCCCATCCAGGACCAATCAACCCTCCAAAACTAGACCTCCACCTAATTTAGCTAACTTCCCGTTTAGCCCATCTTCCCCCACCGTCTTCCCAATAGTAACACTTTGACCCTTCGATTCAGTCTTAGCCACCTCCAATAAGGACCAGTTCGAAGATTCCCAACCCATTCCCAAGGGTATCAAATGAAGCCTGTATCTAGCCCTAACCTCCCAATATGGCCAGATGAACCCTTAAACATCTTCCCAGCTAGATCCAAGTCTACTTCTCCCCAAATGAGCCCTCCAATCTGGGGTAAACCCATCCCCCACAACCCAGCTCCAGCTTCCCTAATAAGCCCACAGGACTTTCCACATTCAGCCCTGGGATGACTAGTTGCAGCCCCTAGCCAAAGCCAAACTCTCAAAAGTAAGCAACAGGGCTGCCTTCTCTGGCTCCACGAATGAGCCTACCCCAAAATATAGTCCCAGACTCCTCAACAGGATCGGATAGAAGCTTCCTAAGCCAACCCCCTTCCCAAACTAAAGCCAGTTCTACTCCCCACCCCCCACCAAGACCAGTCATCTAAAATGCAAGCACAGAATAGAACCCCCTCAGCAGGTGGACCAATCATCACAAGGCTGCTTTCTGAGCGACACCCCCCCCCCCAAAATAAGACTTATCCCCCAAGCCAGAATCTCCCTACCCACTCATGGCCAAACCTGGCACCTGGAACATTTTGCTCCTCCCCCTTTTTCTCCCCCCTCCCCCAGTCACAAGATCCTCCTCTTCCCTCCTGGAAAAAAAAAAAAAAAAAAAAAACCAGACTCTAGCTGGTCTGAGAGGCAAATGCACAATTGCAGTCATAGCCAAGGACAAATCCTGAGCCGGCCAAACCCCACCCTGTGTCCCCTGAGCATGTGCTCCCTAGGGGTCCTGGTCAGCTTCAGACTCCGTCATACACACACACTAGAGCCAAGTCAAATGCTGAACCCCCCAACTCAATTCACAGGTTTCCAACACACAGGGAAGAGTTTGCCAATGGCAGGCACAGCTCCCAGGGAAGGCAAAGCCCCTAAAGGAGATGGTACTTCGTCATCAAGGTAAAGTCCCCCGAAAGTGATTGACCCCCATCACCGAGGGCAAAGCTAGAGTCCCAAACAACCAAGGAATTGGCCCTCAAAATCAAAGCCCCCAAACCCAGAACAAATCCAAGACCCTCATCGTCCAAAGCCGACCCTCGCAAAAGTGATTTGCTCCTATCGTTCATCTAAGGCTAATACAGATCGCACAAGAACCAAGGAAGAAACCTCTCAAAAGGCTGAGAACCCCCAGCCCCAGGGCAAACGTCAAATCCCCCATTACCCAGAGGAGAGCTCCCTAGAGAGGATGAGACCTCCTTAAGCCCCAGAGCAAATCCAGACTACCTCCGGAGTAGCCTTAGAAGTCCCCCCTCTTTCGCTTCCCTCCCTGGGGACCCGGCCCCTCAGTCCCGCCCGCACCAGCACCGCGGACAGCTCCCAGCATCCCTGCCCCTCCCCAGGGCTGGGGTCCCTGCGCGGGTCCGACCCGCCCCCACGCCGCCCGCGCCCCTCCCTCTCCAGGCCTCGGCGGGCGAGCACGCGCCCAAGCCCCCTCCCCCGAACGCCTCGGCGGGGACGCGCGTCAGCCCCCTCCCCTGGGCGCCCCGGGGACCTGAAGTGGCGGCGGCGTTGGCGGAGGAGCGTTCCTGCGGCGGGCGGGCTCTCGCCCCTCCACTGCGACGGCGGTGGCAGCGGTGGTGACGGCTGAGACTCTAGCGGATGCGCGCCCCCCGCTCCCGCCCCCGCGCCGCGGCAGCGCGCCCGCCCGCGCGCGCCCCCTGCCTGCCTCCGTGCCCGCCTCCTTGCCGGGCCTCAGTTGGGGGGTGGAGGAGGATTCACCACCTCTCTAAAGCTTGGGGGGTGAGGGGAGGGTTCTGCGCCATCTCAGATTATTGCTAGCTACTTGGTCCAGAACAATCTCACAAGAGGGAGGAGGAGTTCCTGGACCTAATCGAATGGCTGGAGGGGGGACCTGGGGCCTGGGGTACCTCCGCCATGTGAAGTATGGGGTGGGGGTGGGGTGGGCTCTTGAACCATCTCGAATGAGAAAGCACTCAGATTCCTGGCTATCTCAGAAATACAGATAGAGGATATGGGAGGAGTCCTGGAACATCTCTTATAAGATGTTCTGCCAGAAGGACTTAGAAGATAGACTGCCAGAATAATCTCCATTGGGAAGGAGGACAGGGGGTTCCTAGACCCATCTCTAGTGGGCTTGTGTCCCAGACCCATCTCTAATGAGCTTGAGTTATGTGGCGGTGGGAGGTATGGAGGCCCTTGTCCATTTCATATGTGGGGACAACAATCTCCCATGGGGTTCACCACGGAGGGTGTCAAACCATCTTTAATAGGAGGAATTGGGAAATAGTTCCTGAACCATCCTTGTTTGGGAGGAACTTGGGTACTGGATCATTAAGGAGCAGGGGGCAATGATCCTGGGTAGATGGCTGAGACCAGGATCATCTCTGGGGTTAGGAAAATGTTTACCCGGCCATCTCTAATGTGGTCTAGAACAGTTTCTATGGAACGCAGGAGAAGGAAGGGGAGATAGCATGTCTCCTGAACCGTCTCTAATGGGGAAGGAGACCTGGACCATCTCTGATTTGGGGAGATCCTTACAGATGTGTAGATCATCTCTAAAGGAAAAGAGCTTGATTGCTGGACACTCTTAAAGGGGTTAAGGCTTGTTTTTGACTGAAGTTGCGCTCTGGGCCTCTGGTCTACCCAAGCCTGCTCCTGACCCTGCGTCTTCCACCACTCTCCCCAGCAAGGCGCTTCTCACAAATCTCCCGAGAGAAAGGTGAGATCACCGCGCGTCCCCGCGGGACCCGTAGGCGCGAACGCGCGCCGTTGCCAGGGGCGCCCAGGGCCCCTCCCTCCTTCTCCACGGGAAAGGAGGCGGGAGCCGCGGAGCTTGCGCACTGAGGCTGGAATCCGTGCGCCTCCTGGCGGCTCCAAGTGAACGTCGCTCTGCGACCCACTTAGACGGGGCGTCCCCGCCCCCATGGCGCCTCAAGCCCAGGAGCACTTCCCCTCCCTAGGAAAGAAGTCACTGTGCCCAGCACAGCTGGAGTTCCTACCTCATGGCAGTCTCGGAGGAAGTGCTGCAGCCCAAGTTGGTCGTGTAGCTTCTGCATCCATTGCTGCGCCCGTAGTTGGTTTTCTTGGCTCCTGGGGATGGGGAGAGAGGGGCTGGGGCATGCCTAGGTCGGGGGGGGGGGGGCGGGGGGGGGCTGTAGGGCTGTGAGAGCATCAGGCTTGGCAGAGCTAGGAACCCGGAGCATATGTAAGAGCGAGGAAGAGGAGAGAGTAAGGCAGGGATGGGGGGAGAGGCAAAGAAACGTCAATGAAGGCAGAACCAGGGACGAACTGGAGAGGGGCAGAGGGAGAGTGAGAGAGCAAGAGAGAGAGAGGGGGGGGGGACGGAGACAGACAGAGATCTGGAAAGAAATACAGACACTTATAAAGAAAGAGGGACAGAGAGACAAACACAAGCCCAGAGAGAGAAGAGACAGAGATAAGAAACCTGCAGACAGAGTAAGAGATACAGAGAGATAGCAACTTAGAGATCAAGAGACACCTAGAGAGCAAGAGATTAGGAGGGGAACACAGATTCAGGGAGAGAGAGAGAGAGAGAGAGGTGCAGAGGCCTACAGAGAGAGATAAACACAGACACAAGACTAGAAACAGACCTTCAGAGGAAGTGATTGACAGAGACCCACAGATAAAGAGAAAGAAACCCAGGAAGAGAAAAAAATAAGGAAAGACAAGTAAAGAAATGCAGTAGGGAAGTGCCAGAGAGGCAGAGAGACCAACAGCAGTAGACAAGGAAAGGGAGAGAAGGAGGCAAAGGGAGTGAAAGTGATAGAGAGTCGGGGCAGGGACAACCGGGAAAGGCAGAGAAGTGGCAAGACAATAGCAGTAAAAGACACAGCTGGCCAGAAAGGAGGGTGCAACACAGTGGGAGACAGGGAAGAGAGTGGGGCATGGGAAGAGAGGGTGGGCAGGTACACTGGCAAGCAGGGCCTGACTTTTGGCCTGAGTGAACTGGCAGGGCTGGACCCAAGCCCCACCACCCCGGAGCCAGCCAGGACCGCAGCCCCAGGCAGCCTGGCCTCCTGCCCACAGTACAAAGTGCCCAAGAGTCCCGGTGGAGGGGGACTGGGGACATCCCGTTTTCCTTTGCCTTAAACAAGCCATTCCTACCTCAGGGCCTTGGCATTGGCTGTTCCCTCTGCCCAGAACGCTCTTCCCCTCAACATCTACTTAAATACCACCTTCTTAGCAAGGCCCTTCTTGATCACCCTCCAACACTTTCTGGCTTTCTTCTTTAATGTTCTCTCTCCAACTTAGCACTATCTAATACACTGTATATGTTACATATACATATGACATCTCCCCCACTAGAATGTCATTCCGCGAGAGCAGGAATTTTTGTCTGTTTTGGTCACAGATGTATCCTCAATGCCTAGAAAAAGAGCCTGGCACACCTTAGGTGCTTGATATATATTTCCTGAATGAATGAATGAATGAATGCATGCATGAATGCATGCATGCATGAATGAATGAAGGCAGAGAGAAAGAGATGACAAAAACAAAGGTAAAGTGTATGAAAAAGAGAGGGAGGCAGAAGAGAATAAAGAGTCAGAGAGATGCAGATGCAGGTAGAGAAAAACAGGGAGAGACACAGAAGGAAACAGAGACACAGAGATATACAGATAGATGGAGGCAAAGAGGCAAAGCTTGTGAGAGAAAACGACAGGGAACCCGGCGTAGAGCTGGACAGAGGAACCAGACAAGGCAGAGACAAACAAGCCAAGTACTGATTCCCTCCTGCCCGGGGCTCAGCTCAAGAGCCAGAAAATGGGAAATGCCTCTGAAATTGAACTGAAATAAACCCTCCAGGCCTTCACTGGCCAACTTGCCTAGCATCAGTTCTAGGAACAAGGAAAATCCCTCCTTTCTGGGAGGGAGGGAGAGAAAACAGCAGCGTTCACATCCTTCATATCCCGGCTGGGTCACATCCTGGCTGTGACCTTAGGCAAGTCCATTCCCCTAACCAAGCCTCTCAAGTTCAACGTGCAGATCATGAGAACATTTCACACACAGGACTGGGCCAGGCTCCAGGTGATGCGAGGCACATGGAGGGACTAAACGACGCACCCTGAATCTCACAGGTTGAGGGGTAGAGCAGGGGCTAGCATCTGACCCTGTCTGACGTCAGGGCCCCAGCTCACAGCTCTGCACTGGTTCTGTCCCCCGTATGGGTGTGGAAAGCCCTCCCCCCAAACCCTAGCAAATGGATGTTTTAGAATAACTTCCACAGGGTGGGAAATCTGTCCCTAGGCAACTGTCAGTGACCTAGGGGTGAGGGAGGCAGGGATTAGAACTGTCTCAGTTCCTGCTGTGTTTCCCAGCCTCACCCAGCACAAGCCTAGGGCAGACATCACCCTGGGGCTCCCACAACCCCCTGCATTTCTCGCATCCCAGTCTCGACCATTCTGGGTCATCCTGGTAAGAAAGCATGTGAGCTCTGTGAGGGCAGGAGTCATGTGCTATCCTGTTCACGGCTGCACGCCCAGCATTGCCCCATGCAGGGCCTGAAACAGAATATGGACTCGGTACCTGAGTCCACTGAATACATGATAGAATGACTGGAGCAATTAATGACAGAAAAGGAAGGAAGAGGGAATCAGAGAATGAGCAGTCCACCAGGATCCTCCTCTTCGTTCTGCAGAGCCTGGCATACAGCAGGTACTCAAGAAGTGTGGGGTAAAGGAAGGGTGGGTCCAGGCCTGGTGCTGGGAGCACTAGATCATGAGTTTATACCTTCAGGACCAGAACCCCCATGAAAGTTTCCTTGACAAAATTCCAGCCTTGGGGCACGTTGGTGGTTCATTCGGTTAAGCATCTGACTTTGGCTCAGGTCAGCATCTCTCGGTTGGTGAGTTCAAGCCCCACGTTGGGCTCTGTGCTGACAGCTCAGAGCCTGGAGCCTGCAGTCTGCTTCTGATTCTGTGTCTCCCTCTCTCTCTGCCCCTCCCCCACTCACGCTCTGTTTCTGTCTTTCTCTCTCTCTCAAAAATAAAAATTTTTTAATTAAAAAAAAAAAAAAGAAAACTCCAGCATTGTCCCAGATGAATTTAGAGGAAAAGGACACCTGAGCCCCAGACAGAGGAAGGGCTGGGGTCTCTGGGCTGTGGATGGTGGTGGAGGGACCAGGCATGCTTTCCATCAGAGGATGGAAAGACAGAAGGAGCAGCGCGGGGCCCTTGTGGCTCACCACAAGGGGCAGAAACAGTGATGATGATAAAGTCAGCCTAGAGGAGCCCCTATAAAGGACTCTACTTGAGGGCTGCAATTTGGGGGGCGGGTACTGTTTTGTTCCAGGACTAGAATAGTGCCTGGCACACAGTAGATATCAGTAAATGTCTTTGCTTAATTAGTACAAGGACAGACAAGAGACCGGGCGGTGGTGACAGACAGATGGTGATAGAAGAGACTGATAATGTGCAACAGCAGCAGGAAAGACACACACACACACACACACACACACACACACACACACACACCATGTGTGCTTCCTAGGAAACTGGGCAGTTGGGCCCAGAGGGAGGTGCTCACTCACAATATCCGACAACCAGCATGGCAGGGGACACTGTCCCATCCAGAGAGCCAGAACAGAACCCGGCTCTGGCCTTTAGCTACTAGATCGGGGCACCAGAAGGGCAGGGCAGATGCAGGGCATCCAGGAAAAGAAGTCAACACGTTAACAACCAGTTCAGCTACCTCAGGCTGAGGGCAGGCTTGGCAGAGCAACTTCATTATATATCCTTGTGTATCTTTTGGGTTTCTGAGCATGAGTTACCTTCCCGCAAAGTATCAATTTAAAGCAAATTTAAAACGGTATGGAATTAAATAAAAATTCGAGAGGGGAAGAGAAGCAGAAATCATGATGTAAAGCAGAGGAGCCCTGACCTCTTGATCCCTCCCCTGTGCCGAGACCACGCCCACTATGCCCAAGCCACACCCCCGTGCCGAGACCACACCCCCTGTGCCCAGACCACACCCCCTGTGCCTCTGGGGTCCGAGGGACCTACTTCTCCAGCAGCCGGGTCACAGCCTCCTGGGCCTGCTCTCCGTAGGCGTTGCCCTGCCTCAACAGGCCTTCGGCAGCCTGCACCGCCACCTGCATCTTTTGCTGGTTCAGCTCCATCGTGGTGAGAAAATCCCGGTGCCTTTTCAGTGCCTCCTCCACTGACTCCACCGTGCCCGGGAGCTCCAGACCCGACAGTGCCACCTCCTGGGAATGAGGAGGAGGGGTGGTGCTCAGGTCCGCCCTGCTCCATTCCGTCCTGGACCTGGGAGAGGCTTGCCACCTCGCTCCTCCCCCTTGCTCACTGTGCTCTAGCATCCAACAGGCCAGGCATGATCCCACCTCAGGGCCTTTGCCCATGCTAGTCCCTCTGCCTGGCTGGTCCCTCCTTTCAGATATGCCCATAGTGGGCTCCTTAACTTTCTTTAGGTCTCTGGCCATCTGCCAAAAACACCACCCTGCACCCCAGTTATATCCCTTTACCCTGCTTTATTATCTTTCACAGCATTACCTGACATGATATTATATATATCGTGTGTGTATATATATGTGTGTGTGTATATATCTCTCTATATATACACATAAATATATATTTGCATTTACTTGTTTATCATCTTCTCCCTCCCCACACACACTAGAAGGCCAGCTGCACGAGGGTGGGATTTTGTGTTTTGTTTCCTAATGTGTGCTCAGTCCCAGAATAGTACCTGGCACAAAGGAGGCACTCAGTAAATACTTGGTTAACTGATGAAGCCTGAACTGGGTGCTGTGTGACTTCAAGGAAGTTCTTTCCCTCTCTGGGATTATTTTTCTAACTGGTAAGACGGGTGGGTTAGAAAGGTTCTCTTAAGGCCACCTCACCTCCCATATTCAGTATCCTCAGAATTCCAGGGGCTCCCTGTCTGTCCCTCCAGTTAACCCTCAAACTGGGTCAGCTTTCACTAGATGACCAGCACTGGTGGTCACCCTTTCTAAAATCTCCAAAGCTTGGTACCTACTCTTGGGCAATCTGAAAACAGGATGTTCTGTCTTGTCCAAATGCTCAAACTTGGTTCCCATCCCAGAATGATCTCCCAATGGATAAGCTCATCCCAGATAACCATGGCACTTCATCTCTCAAACCATAAACAGTTACCCTCTCCATAAGGAATGCACGTTGCCATTCCCAATAAGAAGATTATCTGCTAATTTGGGCACCCACAACCACATAATCCACAATCAATTGCTGATCCAGATAACCTCTCAGCCTGAATTACCTGTTTCCATAATCTTTATCCTCCCTCATCCACCCCAAGATCTTTGAACCCCATTAACCATCATCAATTAACCTCACCTTCTTATTTCCTTCCAGACAATCCACAAACGCAGGAAGCCAGTGCAATGTATATCCAAGTGCATTACTGACTTGGGATAGTGCACACACTGTTAGCCACCTTAGATAAAACACTAATCCTCAAATCCTGTTACACACCTGCCCACGCGTGTTCACACTGGGTGAGCCACAAACCCGCGATCCCAGACACCCTCCCCGCTCCCACTGACCTCGGACAAGCCACGAACGCAGAGGTCCCTGCAAAAACTCCCTCCATACATTTTCCCCCGTCGCCACAATCCCCCACCGCGTGAACCCCGAAGCGGCCACCTGGTTGCGCAGCACCGCCCGGGCCTGGCGTAGGTCGCGCAGAAAGAGCTGGTAGACGTGTGCCTGCACCAGGGCCTCCCTGCGCGCCTCCCACAAGCCGAGCAGCTTGTGCCAGCCGAGTTCCAGGTGCGGCAGCCACTCGTCGAGTGCCAAGCCCGGGCCCAGCTCGGCGCCGTCGGCCGCCAGCAGCGCCTCGCTGGCCGCCACGATGCGGGCATAGTCTTCCTCGCGCTGGTCCACCTCCTCCTTGAGCGCCGCGTGGCGAGCCAGCAGCGCATCGGCCTCTTCCAGGCTGCCGGGCAGGGGGCCCTCGACACCGCCCGCCGCCTCCTGGGCGCGCACCAGCCAGTCCAAGAAAGCGTCCAGGTCGTGCAGGAAGCGCTGCAGGCGCCCGGCCGCGGCCACGGCCTCGCCACAGGCCTGAGCCGCGCTGGCCAGCGCGCCCCACTCGGCGCCCAGTTCTTCCGCACCCTGGTGCAGCCGCGCAGCCTGAGCCGGGAAGCGCACGGCCAGCAGGGCCGCCTCCTCCTGGAGGGCCGCCTGGCGGGGCTCCAGAGCTTGGAGAGCCGCCTCCAGGCCGCTGAGACGCCACTGCAGGGCGCCGCCCGCTCGGGGCGCGCTCTCCACGGCCCTCCGCTTCTCGCGCACCTGGGCGCGCACTTCGGCCACCTCCAGCACGTGGTTCTCCACCAGCAGCACTGCGCTCACTTCCTCTTTGCGCTGTTCCACCAGCTCCACGATGCGGTTCCACCTGCGGGGGGTTGGTGGGGGGAAGGAGGGCGGCTTGAGGAGGACAGGGACTCCTCCTGGGCCTGGAGGGCCCAACGACCTGGGATAGAACCCAGCCACTGTGTGACTTTGGAAAGTCACTTTATCTCGCTGGGCCCCAGTTTCTGCTGGTGTAAAATAAAACCCTACAAGGCACACTTGCTTAGAGCAGCGGTTCTCAAAATGTAAGCTGAGCGAGGTCAAAAGTATCTTTGTAATAACGCTAAGACTAAGACGCTATTTGCCCTCTCCCTATTCTCTCCCTGTGTCCAGGGTACTTTCCAGAGGCTGCGTGAGAAAAGGCAGAACGCAGAAGCAGATCCGAGAATTTGGCTGCCTTCTCTTCAGCCGGACATCAAAGAGACGTGGGGCGCCTGAGTGGCTCAGTTGGTTAAGCCTCCAACTCTTGATTTTGGCTCAGGTCATGATCTCCCGGTTGGTGAGTTCAAGCCCAGCATGGGGCTCCATGCTGACAGTGCGGAGCCTGCTTGGGATTCCCTCTCTCTCCCTCTCCCTCTGCCCTTCCCCCAGTTTTGTGCTCTCTTTCTCTCAAAATAAACTTAAAAATTTTTTTTCATAAAAGACTTGCAAAAACACAGAACAATGCCACTCACTACATTTTTTGTTATGAAAAGCAGTTATTTTTCATAAAATATATGAGTATGCTGGTTACATTACATTATTTTTTAAAGTTTGTTTATTTAGTTTGAGAGAGAGTGAGTGGAGGAGGGGTAGAGAGAGAGAGGGGGAGAGAGAGAATCCCAAGCAGGCTCCGCACTGTCAGCACAGAGCCCAATGCGGGGCTTGAACTCACAAGTTTCGAGATTATAACCTGATGTGAAATCAAGAGTTGGATGCTTAACTGACTGAGCCACCCAGGCGCCCCTATTATTGTTATTTTAAAACAACTTAATATCTTTACATTTCCCAGTATTAATTCCCAACACAGTAAATATTGATAGATATAACCCACGAAAACAAGCTCTTTGGGGCCCCGAACAGTTTTTAGGAGAGCAAAGGGATTCTGATCCCACAGTGTAAGAAGTGTAAGAATACTATGTTGCATCCAGCAAATAGAAACCGGGTACATTCCACAAGCCAAGTGCTGAGGATCAAATGATGTACAGGCAAATCTGTTCTATATCAAAATAAATTAATGGGAAAAAATACGGATTTCTTTGGGCCTTCAAGCAAGTGATGACACTTCACTGGGCCTGTGTTGACAGCTCAGAGCCTGGAGCCTGCTTCAGATTCTGTGTCTCCCTTCTTCTCTCTGCCCCTCCCCCACTCACACTCTGTCTTTCTCTCTCTCTCTCAAAAATAAATAAACATTAAAAAAAATTAAAATCACCTCCAGCCCCCAGTTGTGTTCTACCAGGTCACTTGAACTCTCTAAATATCTTGTTCATGTATTTGTTTATTTGTTCACTGTCTCTCTGTCCCCTCTAGAATGGACATGCCACAGAGCAGAGATTAGGACTCTGAAATCAGAAGGACCCAAGTTCAAGATCTGCTTTGGCCAGATTCATCATGTAACCTTGGGCAAATCATTTCCCGCTGCTCCTCAGCTTCCTCATCTGGAAAATGGGAATAATAATGTCCATTTCACTGAGCGTCTAATGATATCTTGTGGCTAAAGCACTTGGCATATAACCTTATTAAGCACTGTCAATCTTTGTTGTTGTCATTTGAGACCTTGATGCTTTGAGAGTGTCAAGGCTACAGAGGCTTTAAAATCACTGGTTATTGGAATCTTACAGCACAGCAGTTAAGAATACCGTCTTTGAGGGGCTCCTGAGGGGGCTCAGTTGGGTGAGCGACCGACCCTTGTTTTCCGCTCAGGTCATGATCTCATGGTACATTTCTCAGCCCTGCATCGGGCTCCGTGCTAGGACAGTGTGGAGTCTGCTTGGGATTCTTTCTCTCTCTCCCTCTCTCTCTCTGCCCCTAGCGTGTGTGCACGCGCTCTCTCTCTCAAAAATAAATAAAAGAAAAAAAAAAGAGTTTAGCTTTGAGTCAGACAAACTCAACATGAAATCCTGGCTTGACCCCCCTCCCCCACTTTGCTGTGTGACTTTGGGCCGGTGTCTTCGCATCTCTGGAGCCCCAATTTCCTCTTCTCTAACATGGAGCAATTTATGCCCCAAAGGGTTGCTGAAAAGACTAATAAAAGATGCTCAAGAGCCCCAGATCCAGGGGCGCCTGGGTGGCGCAGTCGGTTGGGCGTCCGACTTCAGCCAGGTCACGATCTCGCGGTCCGTGAGTTCGAGCCCCGCGTCGGGCTCTGTGCTGACAGCTCAGAGCCTGGAGCCTGTTTCAGATTCTGTGTCTCCCTCTCTCTCTGCCCCTCCCCTGTTCATGCTCTGTCTCTCTGTGTCTCAAAAATAAATAAACGTTAAAAAAAAATTTAAAAAAAAAAAAAAAAAAAAAAAAGAGCCCCAGATCCAGATTCAGACAGCATTAGGTTTGACCTCCTACTTACTGTATCGGGTAATCAATCATATTAAGGATTCCGCCTCCCCGAATCTGTCTTCATCTATGAACCCTACCCACACTGGAAAAACAGCTGGTAGTGTTCAAGGGGGAAAGATATTAATTTGTTACCATTTTTAGTAAAAGGCGAAAGATTTATACGATCTGAAGACAAACCAGAGTATCCATTTTTAAAGAGTTCTGAATTCTGGAAACTGGGATATTAAAAGATAAAACAAGGCATATAAAGTGCTTAGAAAAATTCCTGGCAGATAGTAGATCCTCAGTAAATCACATCTGTACAAGCCAGTTAATAATCCACTAAAATATATCGTATCCTCATTTTCCTCCAAGATTTTGCTGACTTCCTAGGTGGCCACAATCACCTCAGCCTGTCGGAATCGCACATCCTCGACTCGCAACAGTTGAGTGAATGAGGAAAAGAAGGAAGGAAAAGAACTGGCCTGAGGCGCCAGGCCCCGCCTACCTGCTGTTGAGGTGGTCCTGGCAGGAGCGCACCTCATCTGAACTGGGATGGCCTCCTTCCACCAGCTCCTGAACCGTGTGGTTCACATCCAGGACACGGCCCATCAGACTGTTCATCTCCTGGTCCAGGCTCTCAAATCTGCAGAAGGAGGAGGGTCGTGCTCAAGCAGGCCTGGACCCTGGGGACCTGCCCACGTCTTGGCCTTCTCCTCGATTTCCTTCTAATTCTTATTCTCTTAGGACCCTGTGCCAGCTCCTCCTCCTTCTATCGGTCCCTTAAGTGTTACATTTCTCAGGGGCACCTGAGGGGCTCAGTCGGATGGGCGTCTGACTCTCGGTTTCGGCTCACATGGTTTTTGTGCCTCTCTGGGTTCCCAGCCACCATTCTCAACCCCTCCAACACACCCTCTACGTGGCAGCCAGGGAGATCTTTTTAAAGCTGGGCACGGTCCTCCCTTTTTTTAAAACAAATGCCCAAAGCTGTGGCTTGGGTAATTGTGGGCCCAGTAAGGGCAGGGACCAGGCCTGGGTCTCAGCTATGCCCAGCACAAGACCGAGAACAGAGCAAGAGCTCAATAAGTTCCAGCTGAGTGAATGAGTAGGTGAACAAAAGGGCTCATCCACTAATTTCACAATTCATTACTAGGTCAGCCAACAGACCGATGCATGTAACGTGTCACAGCGGGTAAATGCTATGAAGAAATGTAAAACAGGGTGATGGAAGAGAAAGTGACAGGGTCAGAGCCATTTCATTAGCTAGGGAGCTGACATTTGTGCAGGAACCGCGGCAGTCCCAGGGGAGGGGCCAGGTTGCGGTGTCTTGAGAAGTTTTAATTTCCCGCCAAGTGAGTATAAGTCTCATAATGATAGCAAACGCCCCTGAAATGCTGCTCCCTGTACCAGGTGTTTGCTCAGTGTTCTATTAAGTATTTACTCATTACTCGTCACCTGTGAGGTGGGGACTATCATCATTCCCCCCTGGTCGCAGCTGAGAGAAAATGGGAACTGTTGATGCACGAAGGCGAGGCTGTGTGCGTGAGAAAGGGGACCTGGAAGTCCCAGGAGGGCGCGCTCACCGGTGCTGCACCACCTCGACGTCGTCGAGCGAATCGGGCACACGCATGGCCAGCAGCCATTGCTCCTTCTCACCGATCCACAGCTCGCACGCGTGCACTTCGCCAAACATGCGGTAGACCGCCAGGGCGTCTCGCAGCCACTGGCGCCGCAGCGCAGCCACCTCGGTCACCTCGGCGAACAACTGCTCCGCCTCCACCACGCGCACCTGCAGGGCCACCACCAGTGGCCCGGCGCCGCTGGCGCCCCCCAGTGTCGCCAACTGACGCCGCAGGCCGCCCACGGGCCCGCGATGCGCCTCCACCTCCCCGGTGAGCGCGCGGTGCTGGCGGGCCAGGCGGCGGCTGGACGCCTCGTCGTGGCCGAAGTCGCCCGCGGCTGCTAGGCGGTACGCGTCGCGAAGCCAGTCGAGGAGCCCGTCGAGGTCGGCGCCGAACTGGTGCAGCGCCCGCGCCTCCTGCAGCCGCCGCTCGCGCCGCGCCGCCGCCTCTTCCAGCCGCTGCCAGCGCCGCCGCGCGCTCGCCGCGCGCTCCGCCAGGCCCGCCAGGTGCACCGTCTCGGCGCCCGCGCCCACGGCGCCGCCGGCCGCAGCCAGCTCCTCGCCGCGCCGCAGGGCCTGCTGCAGCAGCGCCCGCCGCCCGCCCAGCTCGCCCTGCAGGATCTTGTGCTGCGCCAGGAGGCGCGCAGTGCTGGACAGGTCGTGCGCGCCGCCAGCCGCGCCCCCCGCGCCCGCCGCGCCCGCCGCGCCGCCGCCGCCGCCGCCCGCCGCCTCTAGGAGGCGCTCCTTGTCTCGGGCCCAGCTCTCCGCCTCCTCCAGCTCCTGCAGCAGCGCCCACAGGCTCCGCGAGGCCTCCAGCTCCGCGCGCCGCCGCGCCGCCTGCTCCTGCAGCTCCGCCAGACAGCCGTGCACGTGGTTCACGCGGTTGCAGATGACCTGCGGATCGCAGGGCTGGTAGCCTGGGCCAGGAGAAGGGGAGGATCCCGGGTTGGGCACGGGCCAGGGGGCGCCCAAGGAAGGGAGGTACAGGCTACCTGCCCTGTCTGCCCTTTGCTAGGTAGGCATCATCAGGTGCCAGGTTGTGCGTCCCCTCCTCCAGGCAGCCTTCCCTGACATGCTGTCTGGAGCAGGAACCTTCTCTGGCTCCCCCAGGCTTCTCTTATCCCAGCCCTGCACCTCTGCCTGTGCCCCACGGGCACCATCCCTGCCTGCCCTGACCCCTCTGGCATGTCACTGCCTGTTCTGTCTCCCCCACTGGGCTGAGAGGCCCATGAAGGCAGGGTCTAGGGCTGTCTCCGTCACACTGTGTCCTCACCATTGCCTAGCACGGGGTGGAGCCCAGAGCAGTAACCTAATGAAAACGGCGACTTATTGACTGAATGATGTATAGAAACTAAGATTCAGAGAATCCTAGTATCTGTAAACTGTGTTTCCTTCAGAACTGGACCAAATGAAACGTCTCTATTTTTTTTTAATTAAAAAAATTTTTTAATGTTCATTTATTTTTGAGAGAGAGAGAGAGAGAGAGAGAGAGAGAGAGAGCGAGCAGGGGAGGGGCAGAGAGAGAGAGGGAGTCACAGATCCAAAGCAGACTCCAGGGTCCGAGCTGTCAGCACAGAGCCTGACTTGGGGCTTAAACTCACGAACTGCGAGACCATGACCTGAACAAAGTCGGGTGCTTAACCGACTGAGCCACCCAGGCGCCCCACTATTTTTTTAAATTTTATTTTAAGTAATCTCTACACCCAACCTGGGGCTCAAACTTACACCCCTGAGATCAAGAATCGCATGCCCTATCCACTGAGCCAGCTAGGCACCCAGATGTGTCTCTATCCTTAAGCCATTTTCTGGGTTCCCTCTCTCATCCTCTGTTGCCTTATCTCTTAACTTCAATGATGACCTGAACTCCCATGTTTCTTCAAATATTTCACCTTCCTCCTAGACTTCTGGTTTGTGACAAGAGAACTGTGAAATTAACTTAATGGCTGGCTGCCAATGTTGCTTTAATGGAATAGAATAGAATGACTAGAAAATATCAGGATGCAACTTGCGGGGTAAGGGGAAGTATTGTTTCATACAATTTGTGTGTGTGTGTGTGTGTGTGTGTGTGTGTGTGTGTGTGTGTGTACTGCGGGTCAGGAGGTAAACACATTTCTTACTGGGTCAAAACACTGCAAGAGACACTGCCCTAGATGGGATACACCATTTCTGGAATTCTGGACATTCACTGAAATTGACCCAAATACCAAGGCATCCACCTGAATAATCAACAACAATAGGCATCCGTGTATCCAGACCTGACTTTGGCACAACGCCACCATGGGGCAGTATCCTTATGAGCCCCATCTTACAGATGAAGAAACTGAGGCTCAGGGAAGGAAGCCACTTGCCCAGGATCAGCTAAGAAGTGGCAGATCAGGAGGCCACACTCTGGACCACTTATCAGGCATTGCTCCCTCCTGTCACCATGACAACACACATTAGCCTCTTTGCTGTTTTTGTGGTGCTGTTGGCCGCCACCAGGCACCAAGATCTCACAAGGAGAAGACAGAAGGAGCCTCCTGGGACAAACCTTCACAAGAAGGAGAGGGTCTCAATGAGCCTGTCCTGGGGTTTGGATGTGGGTAAGAGGGGCTGAGCCAGGGTGGGCATGTCCCACTGGGGCTTGGAAGGAGACTTCAGCATTTGACCCAGCCCATGAGGGTGAGAACCGCCCCCCCATCCCACCCCAACACACACACCATCTTGCAAGCCAGATAGGCCTTGCCTTTTCTACTGATGCTTCCGGATTCCAAAGGGCTGTGGCTCCAGACACAGGAGTGAGACAGGCCAGCCCTAAACCCTCTGAGCTCTGCGGTTCTGGACCTTAGTTTCCTCATCAGCAAGAAAGCAAAAAAGCAGCCTTGTCAGCACTCACAGCTAGAGACACAGTTTCTCAGGACGCCAACTTCAGACAAGGTCACTCTGCGACCATGGTGGAATGGGATGGAAACAAGACCATTCCATAATCACGTCTTAGCACACACAAAAAAAAGGTCACTGGGCAAGCCACAGAAACTATCATCCAGCCCCTTCACCCAGCTAAGCTGAATGACCACTACCAACTCCTGTTCCTCCCACTACCTGGATAAAAATGATTAAGATGGGGGGCGCCTGGGTGGCTCAGTCGGTTAAGTGTCCGACTTCGGCTCAGGTCATGATCTCGCGGTCTGTGAGTTCAAGCCCCGCGTCGGGCTCTGTGCTGACTGCTCAGAGCCTGGAGCCTGTTTCACATTCTGTGTCTCCCTCTCTCTCTGACCCTCCCCCGTTCATGTTCTGTCTCTCTCTGTCTCAAAAATAAATAAACGTTTAAAAAAAATGATTAAGATGGGTGATCACCTAATTACTCCCACCTCCAGACAGTATCCGATCTGCAGCAAAAGACACTGTATAAATCATCCCCAAATCACCTAACACAAGCCCACATCCTATCACAAGCCCCTTCCTAATACCCTCCCACTGAGAAGCTCCATGGTTCTCCAGCGTGTGTGCAAAAAGCCAACAGACCCAGCTTGGTTTGACAACAGGGGGATTCCTGGTGGTCTGTGGCTGGAAGGTATTGACATCAGTAAAATGAGAACCTTTATTAGAGCCAGTCTTGGTTTTTCCTATCAGCATCCATGCCCCCGATGCTGGTAATGGCTTTCCACCCTCCTCTTCTTCCTCCATTCCTGTCTTTGGAAAGAGCCAACCCTACTCTTGGCCATGGGTTGGGCATGTCACATAGATGTGGCCAGTTAGCTCAGTGCAGAGCCTGGGGTCACAATGCTTGGCTAAGCAGAGGGCATGGAACCCACAGTGGGCTAAAGAAAGCTTTCCTGGAATCTTTTGTCAGAAATATTCGGAGAAAGGGGCTTGTCTCCTGTTGGGTCCGCTAAGTTGCTAGGATGAAAACATGGGGCTGAATGACCCCAGATTTACACCACAAGGGAAGGAGCTGCCCGGTAGTGACACAAACATAGAGACTACAGTCAGAGAGATAGAGTCTTAAAAGCATCATCAGACAATTCCTGGATCCAGCCATACCTGAAGCCAACCTTGTCTTTTCCTGGACACTTTAGTTACACTGGCCAAGTTACACTGGCCCTTTTCTCCTTAAGCTAACTGAGTTGAGTTTCTATCATTTGCTGCCGAACAGGCCCTGACTATACATTACTTCACACGGTTTTTCATGGTATTCACTGAGATTTGGCTGTGAGGGGCTTAGCATAAAACAAGTACTCAATAGAGCCACCTGGGTGGCTCAGTTGTTAAACGTCTTTCTTCATCTCAGGTCATGATCTCACAGTTCGTGAGTTTGAGCCCCGCGTCAAGCTATGTGCTGATAGCTCAGAGCCTGGAGCCTGCTTCAGATTCTGTGTCTCCCTCTCTCTCTATCCCTCCCCTGCTAGTGCTCTGTCTCTGTCTCTCTCTCAAAAATAAAATAAACATTAAAAAAAAAACAACACCACAAGTGCTCAATAAATGTGAACTATTACTGCAGAATCTCAAAGCAGGAAGAAATCATGTGGTCTAACCTCCACCCAAGGCAATAATTTCCCCCATGATATTCCCTGATGGAGGGTGATCCTAGTTTGTGCTTGGATGCCTCCAAAGACAAGGAGCTCACTCCTTCCTTCTGTCTCTTAGGGGTCATTCTGCTTCCATTAGCACCAGCCTTGGAAGTCTTCACCCCAATCCCCGACCCCAGACTCACCCTGCAGCTGAGAGAAACGCAGGGCAGCAGCGTTGAGCGCCTCCACTCGCTCACTCTGGGCCGCGATGTCCCCCTCCAGCAGTCCATGCTTCTGCAACAGGTCCTCCGCCTCCACCAGGTGCTGCCCACATTCCCGGGACAGCAGCTGAGCCTAGAAGACGGGGCAGCCCTGAGCACCTTTTAGGCATTGGCCTCAGGCAGGCCCCACCCCACATTGTCAGGCCCACTCTTGTGCTCCTCCACCCCATCCCTTGAACTCGGATCTCTATCTCAATCTCCTTGTCTCCGTCAACATCTCGCGCTGGCTCTCCCTGACTCCCTGTGTCTGTCCCCACATTCCTGCGCTCTGTCTCTGTCACGGGCGCCACCCTCCCTCTGCTCTCTGCCTCCATCTCTCTCTCTGCCTCTGTCTTTCCTGTTTCCATCTCTCCCTGCACCTGTATCTCCAGCCTGTCTCTCTCTTTCCCAAAAGGATTCCTTCTCTTATGTGTCTCTCTGTGGCCGCTTAGATTTCTATTGCCACCCTCGTGCCTGCTTCTCTAGTTTGATCTCTCTCTGATTTCCCCTTCTCTCTCTCAAACCGTCACCATCTTCCTCTGGCTTAATCTCTCTGTCTCTATCTGTCCCTAGCTCCCTCTGGCTCTGTATCTCTGTGGCTTCTTTTTTTCTTTCTTCTCTCTCTTTTTTTTTTTACATGTTTTTTAAATTTTATTTTTGAGAGAGAGACAGAGTGCAAGCAGCGGAGGGGCAGAGAGAGAGGGACACAGAATCTGAAGCAGGCTCCAGGCTCAGTGCAGGGTCCGACGCGGGGCTCGAACCCACGGAGCGCGAGATCACGACCTGAGCCTCGGCCAGATGCCCAACCGACCAAGCCACTCAGGCGCCCCTCCTCTGTCTCTTCCTTGATCTTCCTTTTTCTGCCTCTCTCGGCATCTTTCTGTCTCTTTCTCTTTGTCTCTCGTTCTCTTCCTCTTCCTGTCTCTCTCTCCGTCTCTGTCTCTCTCACCTCTTCCTGTCTCTCTCTCCGTCCCTCTCCGGCTCCCTGACAACCCGTTCGGTGTCTGTAGCCCTCCCTGCCCTCCCCGCACACCATGCCCACCCTTGACCCCCAGGGCCGGCCCACCTGCATCTCCTCCATCCAGTCCACCATGTACACCATCTCCTGGAAGATCTTCTGCAGGGCCAGGTTCTGCTCGAGCCGCGTCCGCCGGGCACCTACCAGCCCGGTCAGCAGGGCCCACTGGCGCAGGACACTGTCACGCTGGGCCGCCACGCGCCGGGCGTCGTAGTAACCTTCTGCCGCCAGGGCCTGGGCCAGCTCGGCCACGCCCTGCACCCGCTCTTCATAGGCTGCAATGTCCGCCTCGATGGCCTCGTGTTTCTTCATGGCTGCCTCCACCGCCGGCAGCTCGTACCCGAAGTTGTCCTGGGGCAGGGCAGGCCACAGATCTCACCTGTTTCCTTTGCTATCCACCTGTTACCTTGACCCTGCTCCGCCATCCCCAGTAACCCTGGAGACCAGCCCCACCTTCCTGTTGCCCCGGAGACCAGCCCCACTTTCTTCTGTTACCCTGGAGACCGGCTCCACACGGCTCCATTACATATCTAGCCTTAAACTTGTCACCCAGGAAACAGTCACCATCCTCCCATTGCCCTAGAGATGGGGGACCAGGCCTACCCTACCCTCTTACTTAGGAGACCAATTCTATCCTCCTGAGTTACCCCCGGACACCAGCTACAACCTCCTTTGTCATTTAAGAGTCTAATTAAATACTCTCCCTATTTCTGATGAGCCTAATTTTGTTCTCTCTAGTTCCCCAGGGAGACCAACCTCACTCTCCTGTTACCTTGGAGATCAGGCCCCCCCTCCCCCACCGCTCACTTAGGAGACCAGTTCTCCCTTCCCACCCTCATTTGCCACCTAGGAGATTAATCCAACACTTCTCTGTCACTCAGGAGACCGAGTCTCCCTCTCTGGTCCCAGGGCCACCAGCCCAGCATGCCTCCCTGCCCCCACCCCCACCTTTCACCCAGAGCCAAGTCCTGCACCCTGTACCTGGGAGACCAGGCGCTGGTTCTCATTCAGCCAGCTCTCCCTCATGGCCACCTTGTGGTCAAACCTCTGGGCCAAAAGTTCCAGCTTCTCCTGCCGGATCAGCTCAGCTCGCAGGGCGGCCTCCCGTTCGTGCTCTGCCTTCTCCAGCTGGCCCCATGCCTGGGGAGATGGGAGGAGGCCAGTCAGACCCCAACAACGCCCCACAATTCAATGGCCCTGGCTTCTCTGTCTGAGGTGGCTCCTAGCATTTACAGCACCTTTATGTAAACTGGAAAAAGATATTGCTCCTTCGTGACACTTTCCTGCTGGAAAACTGTCAGAATGAATATCCAGTCCAGGACGTCTACAGTGTAAATGGCTCCCTTGAGCAGTGCACAACCCATACGACGCCACGGAGTAACCCTGCCGCTCCTCCACATGCTCGACCTCACCTTGTCGATATCCCAGATGCCACAGCCCTCCCGAGGCACAAAGAGGCGACGATTACAGGCACGCAGTTTGCTCTGGATGCTGAAGAGCAGCACCTCCAGGTTCCCCTTCTCCTGAAACCTGAAGGGGCTCGGGCTCAGGACCCCCACCTCCAGACCTCCACTTGCCGCCCTCCCTCCTGAGCTGGGCCTCACTTGACTGGCTTCTCCAGTGTGCAATAGGCCGTGAAAGCCTGAAGCTGCTGTTGCACCCCACTCAAAGAGTTGGCAAACTTCTGATTGCTGATGAGGCCCACGGTGCGATGGATCCAGGCCAGGAGCTCGGCCGCCAGCTCCTCATAGCGCTCGATGATCTTCCCCACCTCCAACACCTGGTCCAGGACCTGACCCAGCAAAGGAAGGTGCGGTCAGACTCGTCCCGGATGTGCCCCCAGGGGGTTCCCAAGCTCCCACCCACTCCATCCCTTGGATCCCCAAACCTTCCCGATCCGCTTCCCCTCCACGGCCAGAGCCTTCATCTTGGAGAAATAGTGGTAGAAAGAGACCACGTAGGTGATGATGGACTTCTCATCTGGAGCCTCCATGTTCACATCTGGGGGTAAAGGAGAGTAGGGGAGAGCAGGACAGTGAGGGTGGAGGGAGGGAGAGCCCACTCTTACTAGCTGTGTGGCCTTGGGCAAGACAAGTAGCCTCTGCGCCTCAATTCTGGCATCTGCCAAATGGGGATCTACCTCATGAGATTAAACAGTACCTGACACCTACAAACCACCAGAGAAATTATCCATAATTACTTCTTGAACACACCATTCTACCTTCCACCTCAGGGCCTTTGCACATGCTGTTTTCGCTAGGTAGAACAATGTTCCCTCTTCTGTATGCCTACCTCCCACTCATCCTTCAGGGCTCCACTCAGCTTACACTTCCTCAGATAAGCCTCCCTGTTCGCCCTGTGTAGAGTCGGTCACCCCTGTTACTCTTCCTCATGGCATCTTATCATTGCCTCCTGGAACTTATCATCTGCAATTAAATATTCATTTATGCAATCATGTCCTTATCTTGAGTTTGAGTTCCATGATGACAGAGGCTATGCTTGCCTTTTTTTCTCATTGTTCTGGTCATGCCCAGCGCACAGTAGGAGCTCAATAAATATTTACAAGGTGTATTTATTTATTTATTTTATAAGTAAATAAATTTATTTGATGTATGTATTTATTTATGAGGGCAGAGATCAAGGGTGTGGGCTTTGGAGGAAACGTGTGCTTAAATCCCTGTTCAACCACTTACTCACTGCATGTCCTTAGGAAACAGACCTAACTTCTCTTTGCCTCAGTGTCCCCCATTGCAAGACTGAGGATTAGCACAGTGCCTGCCAAAAAGGAGCACTGTAAGTTTTAGAAAGAATAGTCTGGCACAGAGGAGAAACTCAGTACATTCCAATTATCGTTTTGATGTGCCCACTGAATGCACAATATTACACTCAGCTCTTACTCCACCAACTCATGGTTGGTGGAACAGATAGCCACTAAACACCTACCATGTGCCAGACACAGAATATAGTACCAGAAGTCCCATGTAGGGGCGCCTGGGTAGCTCAGGTGGTTAAGCGTCAGACCCTTGGTTTCAGCTCAGGTCACGATCTCACAGTTCGTGGGTTCAAGCCCTGCGTCAGGTTCTGCGCTGACAGCATGGAGCCTGCTTAGGAGTCTCTCTCTCTGCCCCTCCCCCCCCCCCAAGAAGTCCCACGTACTGGTTTTCAGTGTGACACTGGGCAAGTGACTTCACATCTCTGAGACTTCATTCCTCTCACTTTAAAACAGGACGGATAAGGGGGCATCTGGGTGGCTCAGTCGGTTAAGCATCCGACTTCAGCTCAGGTCATGATCTTGCGGTTTGTGGGTTTGAGCCCCTCGTCAGGCTCTGTGTCTCCCTCTCTCTCGCCCCCACCCCCACTCGTGCTCTGTCTCTCTCAAAAATAAATACATATTAAAAAAAATTAAAACAGGATGGATAAGTTCTATCCATCCAGGTCAGTGTGAGGATAAAAGCGGGAAGTTTTGCTAAAATTCCCAGCCATGTGCTTGGCACAGAGCAGACTCTCAGAGAGAGGGAACAGCTGTTATTCTAGAGATTGGTGGGTCGATGTTGGCATGGTCTGGGATTAGGAATGAGGCTGAAGTCAGGGGATAATGTTGGGGGTGGGGTTGGCTCTGGAGCTGGGACCGGAGTTAGGGAGGGAGAGGGGGTTGGGCTTGGGGGAGCTGACTGGGCTTGGGGTTGGGAAGGGGATGAGGTCAAGTTGGAGGCAGGAATGGAGATGAGTCTGGGGCTGGAGACAGAGATGCGAAAGGAAGGGACTGGAAGATGGGGGCAAAGGGGATTCGAGGTGAAGAAGGAGAGGGGCTGGGTGGGAGCCAGGACTTAGAAGGACTCGTGTTTGGGACGGTGTTGCAGCAGGATGGAGAGGAGTTTGGGCTGGCATTGGGGTCGGGGGTCCCCCCAGGAGGAAGTCCCGCTGGGGTTGTGGGGGGCTCACCCTCAGGGTCCAGCAGACGTGTCAGCCCCAGGTGCTGCTCTGCCGTGCGGAAGGCTCTCTGCAGGTTGTAGTTGGCATTGGACTTGGTGAGTTTGCTGAAGTCCACGAGATCGGGCCTAGGCAGGGGCACAGAGCGGGCAGGCAGCAGGCAGGCTCCAGAGCCAGGGGGCGAGCGGGCAGAAAGACCTCCCGGCCTGAGCCCCACCCAAAGCCAGGGGCAGGAGGGGCACCGCCTCCCGAGGGGAAAGCTGTGTATGCTGGTGCACGTCTGTGCACTTATCTGTGGCTGTGAGTGCTGCGTGCGAATGAGTGGGACCAACTTGGCAATGCACACATCTACTTGGGTGCTTTGCTAAACAGTATTACGTAGCAGTTAGAAGTGTGAGGTCTACAGCCAGCCCACGCAGCTCAAACCCCAGCTCGGCCATTTCCTGGCTGGCTGTCACTCTGGGTAAGCTATTTTGTCTCTCTGTGCCTCGATTTTTTCGTCTGTAAAATGGGGATGATAATAGCATCTGCCTCACAGGCTCACTGACTATTAAATGACTTATTGGAAAGCTCTTAGAACAATGCCGGGTATACAGAAAGCACTTAGTAAATGTTACCGTTGTTGGTATGACATGGGTACAGCTGGTGGGTTTCTCACTGTGTGGGGGGGACGGGTCTCCCTAAGTGTATGGGTGTGTACGTGACAGGCAGGGCTTGTGAGCGAACATGTGTCCACAGCAGAAAAGGCTGGGTTCCACTCCGACCACACCAGAGCAAGTCCCTCCCAGGCTCTGGGCCTCAGTTTCCCTCATCTGTCATACGGACAGTCACGATGTGGGTTCAAGTTGTCTGGATGCCCACCTTTCAGCCAATTCAGCGCCAGGCCCTGGGGTGTGAAATGTGGGTGCACAGGGAGCCGGAAGGGGGGCTCTGCGGCTTGCCTTGAGGAAGGACCACCATGCACACACCAGAGCAGACCATCCATGGGGGGTGAGCTCTCCACCCTGGAGGCATCGAAGCATCAGGCACAGGCTGTGTAGGTGCATGAGTATGCGTGTGTCTACGCAGCTGCACGAGGGACGTGTGTTTCCACGTGTACACAGACTATGGGGCCCGGACAGGGTTCTGTGCAGGTGTGTGCCTCGTGTAAGTGTGAAGGGATGGGTCCTTGCGTCTCTGCGTGCCATCTACATGCATATGTGTACAGGTGTGTACCCAAGGGACATGGGGGAGGGGGAAGGGCAGGGCCAGGCTGCCCCAGGCCACGTGGTACCTGTGCCGGTGAATGAGCGCGTTGAAGGCCAAGCCGTCCCGCCAGCTGGTGGTGAAATTCTGGATGTTTACCTCAGGGTAACTGGCAGCGTGGAAGGGAGAGACAGAGGCAGAAATGGAGACAGTCAGGAGGGAAGAGGGAGGGAAGGAGAGAAGAAGGGAGAGAGAGAGAGACATAGATGGATGGTGGGGGGGTAGATAGATGATATGATAGATGGATGGAAAGATAGATAGATAGATAGATAGATAGATAGATAGATAGATAGATAGATAGAAAGATGAAAGAAAGAAAGAAAGAAAGAAAGAAAGAAAGAAAGAAAGAAAGAAAGAAAGAAAGAAAGAAAGGGGCAAGGAGACGCAAAAAGAGAGACGGAGAGAAAGCAAGATACAGACAGAGATGGAGAAAGAAAGGAGGAAGGGGAGGAGACAAGAAGGGAGACAGAAGGGGGAGGGAGAGACAGGAACAAGGAAAAGCAGGCATAGAGGTAAAGACAGACACATGGAAAGACAGAGTGTTGCAAGACAGCCGGCCAGCCCCGGAAGGCTGAGCATCAGAGAAAGCCCAGTCTCCATCCATACCTGCTCTCTGCTTCCTCCCAGGGGCAGAGGGCACCTGAGTTTCAGGCCATGCCCCTCCCGCAGGGCAGAGGGTTAGGGGACCAGGAGACTTCCCAGCAGACCCTGAGTGGCCCCCTTCTCAGCCCCACCAAAGGTACCCAGGAGTCTGAACTTCTCACGGGAGCTGCCAGAGCCCCGGTATAGACCGTCCTAGGCTGCTTTTGGGGTGGGGGTGGCCAGGACTCAGGACTAGGGCTGGGGTGTTCACACAGGTGCCCCCAAGGCCTCTCGAGGTACAGGATGAGATACAAGAGACCGAGCAGGCTGGGGACGGTCCACCACTAACCAGCACTGTTTTCTGAGGAGCCCAAGTTCTAAATTTGAACCAGGCCTTCCAGATTCTTACACGGGTTTATTTGTCAAGGTCAGAAGAGTGGACGTATTTTATTTACCAGTTCATTAACTTCAAATGTAACATTCTGACACTGAGGACTTGGGCGGTCCCTTGCACTCTTGTCCCAGAAGGGACCCTCAAGATCAGGCTAGGGCCCCACCCGCCCAGTGGGGGCGCAGGGTGGGGGGTGCACTTACCCAGCTGTCTTCATCTGACACCACAGGAGCAGTGCGTCCTTGGCGGAGCGCGTCTCTCTGTTGTCCTCAGTCTCAATTTTGATTACTTGAATCTGTGAGGATATAAAAACATGGCTGCTGGGACCCAGAGGGGTTGTGCCTGGGACCTGCCGGTGCACTCCGCTACCAGGGACAAAGGGGATGGGAGGGGCGGCTTCGGGCTGGGGTTGGGGGTTCAGGAGCATGAGGGTGGGATCCGGAGTGGACCGGGACATCCACAACTGGGGGAGGAGGAGGCTGCAGACTAGGGTCTCATTTTCCAGGGAAGCCTCCATACTTTGGCGTCTGGGCCACTTCTCTGATCCAAGCCACCATCATTTCCCCCTGGGCTAGTGCAATCACCTCCAGGCTGGCCTCCCTGCTCCTGACCCCACAGTCTGTTCTCCTCATGGCAGAGAGGGACCCTGTGAGCACCCAGATCAGATCACATGTTTCCCATCCTCTGGACTTTCCGTGGGTCCGTCTCATTCACGGTAAAAGTAAATTTCCCCTCGTCGTGCCTCTGACCTCCTCTTCAGCAGCCTACTCTGCTCCAGAGACCTGCTGTCCTCTTCACTAAATCACCAGCGCCTTCCCACCTCAGGGCCTTTGCACTGCTTGTTCCTTCCGTCAGGGGCCCACATGGTTCCACCCCAATTTCAGGTCTTTTCTCACATATCACCTCTGTGAGGCCTTCACCAACCACTTGACTTTAAATCACAGTATGTGTACTCAAATTTCACATCCTCCTTTTCTACCATACCTGTTCTTTATTCATCTGGTGTACTGTCTCCCCATTGTGGACTGAACTGTGTCTCCCCCAAAATTCATAAGTTGAAGCTCTAATCCCCAACTGTGACTGTATTTGGAGATCGGGCCTTCAAGGAGGTAATTAAGTTTAAAGGAGGTCATAGGGTAGGTCCCCAAAATGATTGGTGTCCTTATAAAAAAAAAAAAAAAAAAAAAAAAGGAAGAGATCCTAGGGACGTGCGCACACAGGGAAACAGCCATGTGAGGACACAGAGAGAAGACGGCTACTTGCAAGCTGAGAGAGGCCTCAGGAGGAACTGATCAGGAGGAGCTTGATCTTGAACTTCCAGCTTGTAGAACTTGAGAAAATAAATTTCTGTTGTTTAAGCCGCTCCGAGTGTGGTATTTTGTTACAGCAGCCCTAACGGACTAATGCACTCACTAACTTATTAAAGCTCTGGGACCACAGGATGTTTGTTTTGTATTCTGCGGTATCACACTTAGTAGGTGTTCAATGATGTCCTCAGTGACCCAGAATCTAAAGCAGGTTCAAGAGCCCCGGATGGGTGTTGGAGACTTAGGTCCTGGACTCAAGAGCTGAGTTTGGCATTTGGGTTCCGAGGGAGAAAACTAAGTTCCAAAGAGGTGCCAGCCCCTAGTGCCACGGCTCCAGCTGCCAGCAGGGATCCCGCCCCCCGCCCCCCAGTCTCATTCCTTGATTTTGTACTGGCAACGCCCATATCTGTCTCCAGCCCCCACCCCTTCCTTGAGCTCTATTCCCATGATCCAGTGGACTCCTAAATGCTCCCCCTGATGTTTTAGATATCAGATTCCTCATCACCATCACATCCCACACTGTCCCTCAAATCTGCTCCTCCTTCAAATCTGTCCCTGGGTGACCCCACTTTATCCCCCCCCGGTCCTGAGCCTTGAATGTTGGCCTGGACGCCTCCCTCCCTCCCCTTCCCCTGCCCATTCCTATTACAGGGCATCTTTCCTATCTGCCTCCCTCTGCACGTCCCTCTGGCCCCACCCTGGTCCAGCTCCAGTCTCTTCCCTGGGCTCCCAGCCCCCAATTTTGGCAATGACCCCAAAAGCAGAGGGATCTGTCTAAATCTGATGATGTTGGGGTGCCTGGGTGGCTCAGTCAGTTAAGAGACCAACTCTGGCGCAGGTCATGATCTCATAGTTTATGGGCTCGAGCCCCAGGCTCTGTGCTGACAGCTCAGAGCCTGGAGCTGCTTTGGATTCTGTGTCTCCCTCTCTCTCTGCCCCTCCCCTGTTCGTGTCCTCTCTCTCTCTCTCTCAAAACTAAATAAACATTGGGGCGCCTGGGTGGCGCGGTCTGTTAAGCGTCCGACTTCAGCCAGGTCACGATCTCGCGGTCTGTGAGTTCGAGCCCTGCGTCGGGCTCTGGGCTGATGGCTCAGAGCCTGGAGCCTGTTTCCGATTCTGTGTCTCCCTCTCTCTCTGCCCCTCCCCCGTTCATGCTGTCTCTCTCTCTGTCTCAAAAATAAATAAACGTTAAAAAATTAAAAAAAAAAAAACTAAACATTTAAAATAAATAAATAAATAAATCTGATGATGTCTATCCTTTTGATAAAAATCTCTAATTTCTCCCCATCTCAAACAGAATAAAATCAAAACTGCTAATCACAGATCACCTAGGCCCTGTCAACTCCTCTGACCTCATCTCCTCCCTGGCTCCCCCTTGTCTCCTATTCTCTAGACATACTGGTTTTTCTGGACCTCCAACATTTCAGCTCCTTCCCACCTCCCTCAGGGCCTTTGCATCCTGGCTGTGCCTCCTGTCTGGAAGGCTTTCTCCCTTCATCTTATGTCACACAGCCATCAGCTTCTCAGAGAGTCCTTCTCTGACCACCAAGTCTAAAATCTCAACACTGTCAACCTGATATTTTGCATTCTTTTTACTGCCTTATCATAATCTATTCTTGGGCGCCTGGCTGGCTCAATCCATTGAGGTTCTGACTCTTGATTTCGGCTCGGGTCATTATCTCAGGTTTGTGAGCTCCAGCCCCGAATCAGGTTCCTCACTGACATTGCAGAGCCTGCTTGGGACTCTCTCTCTCTCCCTCTCTCTGCCCCTCCCCACTCACTCTCTCAAAAATAAAGTTAAAAAATATATTAAAAATAACCTATTCTTTTCTGCATAGCTCTTACCTAGAGTTATCCACTTCTCATACATCTCTTGTCTATGTATTTACGGGTTTGTTTATTGTCTGTCTCCCTCACGACAATGTAAGCTCCATAAAGGCAGAAAATGTGTCGATTTTGTTTCTGAACTGAAATAAAATTGACTGGATTTGAATTCCAGCTCTACTATCCAGCTGTGTGACCTTGAGCATATTACTTCCCCTCTCTGGGCTTCAGTTTCCTCCCTGGTAAAATATAATAAATAGTGTCTACCTTATGGGGTTGTCATGTGTATTAAATGCCAAGTGCTTAGAACAGTGCCTGGAACAGGGTGAAAAGTATATAAATGATCACAGTGGTGGTGGTGATAATGATTATTACTTTTATCATAATTTTCATCCCTACCACTTGGAATAGGGTTCCTGGATCATAGTAGGAAAAATTTTTGGAATGAATGAATGAATGAATGAATAAGCAGGAGGTGACTGGGTGGCGGAAGCCCTCCTAAGGCCACACCTTGGGAGGGTGGGCTGGGCAGGGGTCACTTGGGGATCACCTGGAAGCGCAGGATGATGGTCCAGACTAGACCCAGGGTCAGCCGGTGGTTCCCGTCCACAATGTCATGCGAGCCCACGTTTTCCAGGTGCACGCGCTGCTCCTTCAGGAACTGCAGCGCCTTGTCCACATTTTCCAGCGAGTGGATCCTCATGCGACCTCGCGTGGGTCTTGGCTAGAGTGGCAGGGGCGTTGGGAGGTGGAGGGCCTGGCCAAGGGCCCTGTGCCCTCGGCCTCCTACCAACGAGGTCGGCCCCCCCATAGCCACGCCCCCTGGATGTCCAAACCCAGGCCACGCCCCTTCAGTCTTCTCAAAGTCCAAGGACGTCTTTGCCCCTTCCAGCCGGACCCTTTCAAGAGCCTGTTCCCTTCCTGGATTATTCTAGTTCCTGTCCCCACCCTTTCTTTCTACTGAAGTTCCACATCCAACCTGATGGCCACCTTTTATCCAGAAGCCTCAGCAACCTACCTGTAACCACACTCCTGTCCCCTGCCTTTGACCTCTGTTCCAGGCCCCCCAGGTTTGGCCCCTGGCCACGCCCCTCACTGCCTCCCTTTCAGGCTTCGGCCTAGAGCCACGCCCATTCCCCTAGGTCTCCGCGGGTTTGCTGCAATATTACTTCCAATGTTTCTGTTCTATAGCCGTGCCCCACAGGACTTCGGAGCTCCAGGCTCTGGTCCTTTAATGAACCTCTAGCTCCTCAGAATCCCACCCTTTGTGGTGAAGCCTCATCCAAGCCCAGATACACAACTGCAACACGGGGCGCCAGGGTGGCTCAGTGGGTTAAGCATGGGACTCCTGGTTTCCGCTCAGGTCATGATCTCGTTCTTCGTGGGTTCAAGCACCGCATCAGGCTCTGCTCTGACAGTGCAGAGTCTGCTTGGGATTCTCCCTCTCTCCCTTTCTCTCTCTGCCTGCTCATGCTCTCTCTCTGTGTCTCAAAAATAAATAAACTTAAAAAAAAAATACAACAGCAACTCATATAAAAACAAGCCAGACCCATTCCAGAGTTCTGTCTGGTTACCCAGATTTCCACGACCTAAGCCTCCCCTTCCGATGACAACTGCACCTTCATCCACAGACCCTGCAACAGGGTCCTGCCCCTATTTTACGGCCAAGCCTCTTGCTACCGCACTACCCAGGCCAGTCGCTTCTAATAAAGCCCCTCCCTTCTCCAATTGCCCCACCCCTTTCCACGGAGCTTCTCCCCCACCACAAGCCCAGAGTCCGCTGGATCCCCGGCCTTCACCTTCGGCAGAGCCCAGCTTCGGTTCCCAGCCACGCCCCCACGCTGCTCACACCCAAGCCCCACTTCCGGCCATAGCCCCACCCACCTGAGCAAAGAGGCCGCTCACCCATCGGGCTCTTCCAGGACACACCACACGTCGGTTAGCCAGGCCCTGTCGTAGCCCAGCCCGGAATCCCGGGGCCGCCCCCTTCCCCCAGGCCCGCAGGCCCCCTCACCAGCTGCTCCCCGGACAGCACTTCCAGGAGCCGCGTGAGCACAAAGCCGTCCCGGAGGTCGGCATACAGGTCCCCGATGTGGCAGCCGACGCGGGCGAGATGCGAGTTCACCCACTTGGTGAAGGTCTTCTTCTGCACGGCCTCGCGCTCATCTGAAGGACAGGCTCTGATGAGCCCCCGCGCCCCCAGCACCTCTCCCCTTGCAGCTTCTCCGCAGCCCCTCACTCCGGGCCAAACCCTGTTTCGGCCCAGCTCTGCAACAATCAGGGCTTCGCACAAGCGGCTCCTCCTACCTGGGACGCCCGGCCCACCCTTCGCTGCCCGCCTGGAGACGCGTCCTTTAAAGCTTTCCTGAGACATCGCTTCCACAAGAAGCCTTCCCTGATTCCCACCCCAGCCGGCCCTATTCATTCGCTCCCTACATACTGGGGCATCTACTATGTGCCTCCGCACTCTTCTTGGCTCTGAGTACAGACAGAGGCCTTCCCTCCCAGAGCTCAGTTTAGTGGGGCACAGATAATACACTAGGGAGCTAGAGAAGGTTAATGAGAGGGCGGGAGGGAGTGAGAGCTGTGTTTCGGGAAGACCTCTTGGCTGCTGTGGAGAGGGTGGGTCAGAGAGGTCAAGAATGACAGCCCAGGGCAGGGAGACTGGGGAAGCGACTCTGGAAAGAGCGGACCAGCCGCCCCAGGGCAGAAGCTGGGAATGGGAGAAGGGGACACACCAGGGATAGTTACAGATGAAAAAAAATAATAATAATAATAAGACTTGGGTGTGACGGGTTGTGGGGGGTGAAGGGGAAGGAATATGCTAGAAGGAATGCCCCTGAGGAAAAGAACTGAGTCACAGGCACCCTCAAGCGGTGGCCAAACGGCCAGCTACAACCTGCATTTCCCACATCCCTAGGGAGCAGAGTGCCCACGTGACTGCCATCGGAGGGAGGGTGCAGGGGGGGAGGGGGGAGGGGTGCAGGGTGGGGGCGAGGTGTCAGAACAATGTGGGCAACTACTGCTGCACTTACTTACAAAGGCATTGCTAACTCTCTCCTACAACGTTTTTATTTCATTTTATTTTTTTTAGTAACAGCTTAGAATGAGCTATAATTCACCTACTATCAAATTCACCCTTTCAAAGCGTAACTTCGGTGACTTTTAGTATAGTCACAGGGTTGTGCAACCCACACCACCATCTGATATCAGAACATTTTCATCCCTCCAAGGAAAAACCTTGCGCCCTTTAGCAGTCACTCCCCATTCCCCCTTCTCCCAGCCCTGGGACACTACGAATCTCTTTTCTGTCTCTCCGGATTTACCTATGCTGGACATCTCATATAAATAGAATCATACAATATATGACCTTTTGGGTGTCTGGCTTCTTTCACTTAGCATCATGTTTTCAAGGTACATCCATGCCATCACATACATCAGTACTTTATTCCTTTTTTATGGCTAAATAATATTCCATTCTGTGGCTCTCCTGCATTTTACTCCTCTACTCTTCAACGGATGGACATTGGGGTTGTTTCCACTTTGTGGCTATTATGAATAACGCGACTATGAACATTCAAGTACATACAAGTCCTTGTGTGGACACATGTTTTCAGTTATCTCGAGTATATACGCAGGAGTGAAATGGTTGGGTCCTATGGTAACTCTACATTTAAACTTTTTTTTTAAGTTTATTTTTGAGAGAGAGAGAGACAGCGAGCAAGCCTGAGCAGGAGAAGGGCAGAGAGAGAGGGAGAGAGAGAATCCAAAGCAGGCTCCAAGCTGTCAGAGCAGAGCCCAACGTGAGCCTCAACCCACAGACCGTGAGATCATGCATGATCTGAGCCGAAATCAAGAGTCAGATGTTCAGCCGACTGAGCCACCCAGGTGTCCTTACATTTAACCTTTTGAGGAACTGCCAGACTGTTTTCTAAAGTGGCTGTGCCATTTTACATTCCCACCGGCAACGTACGAGGGTTCCGGTGTCCCCACATCCTCACCACCACTTGTTATTTTCCATTTGATCACGGCCACTCTAGTGGTATACAATGGTCTCTCGCTGTGCTTTTGATTTGCATTTCCCTGATGACTAATGATGTTGAGCATCTTTTCATGTGTTCATTGCCCACGTGTGTATCTTCTTTGGAGAAACATCTATGCAAATCCCTTCCCCGTCTCAGTTGGGTTAGTCTTTTTTATCATCTGTAGTTTCTTTGCAACTTCGTGTAAATCTATAATTATTTCATGATTTAAAAGTGTTATCAAAACAGGCGGTGCCCGGGTGGCTCAGTCTGTTGGGCGACCAACTCTTGATTTCAGCCCAGGTCGTGACCCTAGGGTCATGGGATCGATCCCCGCGTTGGGCTCCTCACTGAGTGTGCAGCCTGCTTAAGATTCTCTCTCTCTCTCTCTCTCTCTCTCTCTCTCCCTGCCCCTCTCCCCACCTCCCCCGCTCTCTGGCTCTCTAAAAAATAAATTAAAAAATAAAATAAAGTGTTACCAAAACAGAAAACTACTGCCTGGCCTTCCTTTTTCTTCTCCCAGCTTCCACAAGCTTGAGCACAAGGTCCACAGGGCACAGGATAGAAGGACCTGGAACCCACGCTCATAGCTTGGAGCAGAGCCTCCCTGCCCACCAGGCTGCCCATCTCAGGATTATCTAGGAGGGAGAAATGAGCTCTATCTCCTTTAAGTCACTGCATTGCGGGGTCTGTCTCTTGCAACAGCTCAGCCTGCACAGTATGGTTAGCATTTCATTTTTTTTTTTTAATTTTTTTTTCAACGTTTTTTATTTATTTTGGGGACAGAGAGAGACAGAGCATGAACGGGGGGGGGGGGCAGAGAGAGAGGGAGACACAGAATCGGAAACAGGCTCCAGGCTCTGAGCCATCAGCCCAGAGCCCGATGCGGGGCTCGAACTCACGGACCGCGAGATCGTGACCTGGCTGAAGTCGGCCGCTTAACCGACTGCGCCACCCAGGCGCCCCTAGCATTTCATTATTAAAGAACTTCATTGTCGCACTTCTAAGTTCCCTAGTCATGCAGTAATCAAGATTTGTATAGCCAGTCTATTTCCCCATTTAACCATTTGACAGCTCTCAATTTCTTTTACCATAACATTTACCTTTTGTAATATTATTTTTTTTAATTAAGTAAACTCTTCCCCCAATGTGGAGCTCAAACTCACAACCCCAAGATCAAGAGTCGCATGCTCCACCCACTTAGCCAGCCGGGCGCCCCTTTCGTAATATTATTAAATATCGCATTTGACTCTGGCAGTGGAAAATATGCACTGTAGGGCGCATGGGTGGCTCAGTCGGTTAAGCTTCCGACTTCAGCTCAGGTCACGGTCTCACGGTTTGTGAGTTCGAGCCCCGCGTCGGGCTCTGCGCTGACAGTGCGGAGCCTGCTTGGGATCCTCTCTCTCTCCCTCTATCTCAGCCCTTCCCCCACTCATACCTTGTCTCTCTCTCAAAATAAATGAATAAAACATAAATAAATAAATAAATAAATAAATAAATAAATAAATAAATAGGGGCACCTGGGTGGCTCAGTTAGTTAAGCTTCTGACTTCGGCTCATGTCATGATCTCACGGTTTGTGGGTTCGAGCCCCACGTCGGGCTCTGTCGTGACAGCTCAGAACCTGGAGCCTGTTTTGGATTCTGTGTCTCCCTCTCTCTCTGCCCTTCCCCTGCTCACACTCTGTCTCTCCCTCTCAAAAAATAAACAGTAAAAAAAATTTTTTTAAAGAAAATATGCAATGCTGGAAAATATCCACTGACTGACCTGTATTTTTTTTTTTACATTAAACTAGATGTTGCAAGTTTACCTCTAATTTGAAAGTGAGTATGCAGAAACTAATAGTAAATTCACATGAAAGATCTTGTTTGTTTAAATGTGGGTTTTGTGCTGTGTGGATAGGATGGGGTCCCGTGTGAGCACCTGACCATCAATCACACACGAAGAAGGGATCATGGAATAGACGCTGACTCGAGTATTTGGTTATTTTGCCTTCTAGTGGCCGGTGCCCGAGCCAAATGGCAGATTTGGGCGAATGCTGAAGCCAAAGTGGAACTTCTGTGCATCCCCAGCATGGTGCCAGGATGGGGACAATTGCATTCAGTCCTGCCTCCATTGATAACATGCTGTTTGACTTCGAGTGGCCATTTCTCTCCTTTGGGCCTCCATTTCCCCCATTTGCAAAATGAGGGGTTTGGACTAGATCAATGGACTCTGAGGGACTCTGAGTGTTTGGGAACTCGTGCTTGGAGGACAGGGATCCACGAGAATATTGTTTTATTTTGTAATCTCATTTTGCTGGTACCAAAAGAAAATTAATAGAAACACATCCTGGCCCATCCGGATGGTGACCTCATAAAGCACAATACCGTGAGATATGGGGTTTTGTGATTACAAATCCTGTTAGCATGGGGACGCCTGGGTGACTCAGTCGGTTAAGCGTCCGACCTCGGCTCAGGTCATGATCTTGCGGTTTGTGAGTTCAAGTCTCCTGTCTGCCTCTGTGCCGACATCTCAGAGCTTGGAGCCTGCTTTGAATTCCCTCTCTCTCTCTCTCTCTCTCTCTCTCTCTGCCCTTCCCCTGCTTGCATTCTCTGTCTCTCTCAAAAATAAACATTAAAAAAATAAAAATAAAACAAATCCTGTTAGCCTGATTGGGGATCCAGAACTGAAATGCCCGCAGAGGTCTGGCAGGCTCTGAAAAGGAGAAACCTAGGCCCTCTTAAAAGGGGCAGTGGCCACACAGCACCTGTGCACGGAGCCTCCTAGCAATGAAAGCCCACTGTTGCCATGTCATTTGATGTTCCACAAGGAGCCCCGAACCTGCATTTTTAAAGATAAAATCTCCTTATTTTCATTTAAAAATTTTTTTTAAGTTTATTTATTTATTTTGAGAGAGAACGAATGTGAGGAGGGGAGGAGCAGAGAGAGGGGGAGAGAGAGAATCAAAAGCAAGCCCTGTACTGTCAGTGCAGAGCCTGATGCGGGGCTTGAACTCATGAACCGTGCGATCATGCCCTGAGCTGAAATCAAGAGTCAGATGCTTAACTGACTGAGCCACTCAGGCGCCCCCAAATCTCCCTACTTTTAAATGCTGGCAACTGATTTATGTCTGTATAAAACACAGTGGAGGGACGAGTCTGGGTGGCTCAGTTAAGCCTCTGACTCTTGATTTTGGCTCAGGTCATGATCTCGAGGTTTGTGAGTTCAAGTTCTGCGCTGGGCTCTACACTGACATCTCGGTGCCTGCTTAGGATTCTCTCTCTCTCTCTCTCTCTCTCTCTCTCTCTCTCTGCCCCTCCCCCCGCCAAGAAATAAATAAATAAACATTTAGAAAAAAACTACAATGGGGGTGAAACCAGATATGTCCCAGAGTGCCACTTCCAACCTAAGATGACACTGAATGTTTACTGTGTTGGTGAGTGTATTCGGTCACCTCGTAGTGTCTTCCGTGTACCCTGAGGCCACCTCTACTGTCCTGCCTGTGCTCTGAGCCCAGGGAGACTGTCACTGCTGACTGTCTCAAAAGGGTTCCCCCGGCCCTCAAAGGCCTCAGACTTCCAGTTGGGTTTGGCTAAGAGGAGAAAGGAAGGGCTGAGGAATTTATTCCCTCCCTGCCTGACCGGCTTTCCGCAGCGCCTGGTTCCTCTTTCTACAATCCCCAGCGTGTGAGGCCTCTGTCTCCCTCACTGCTCCCTGCCCCCATCCCTGAGTGTCCACTGACCTTGTAAGTGCCTGTAGCCCTGGCCACACCTCTGTAATTAGTCCCTTCGTTAAGCTCCCCTCAATTTTACCCCCTTGAGGGAGCCATCTGCTTCCCGCCGAGACTCTAGCTGGCACCCATACCTCTGGGCTGTCCAGACTCCAAGCCAAATGACAACTGTCCTACCTCTGCCATTGTGCTCATATGGAGTTACCATTTAGGTATTCTTCTCCTCTGTGCTAATCACTAGTGCAAGCAAAACACATTTCCTCAGAATAAGACTTCAGGGGCGCCTCAGTTCAGGGGTGACTCAGTTGGCTAAGCGTCCGACTTCACCTCAGGGATCGTCATCTTGCGCCTCTGTCTCCCTCGCTCTGCCCCTTCTTCCTGTCCCCCGCCCCCCGCACTCGTGTGTGCTCTTTCTCTCTCAAAGATAAATGTTTAAAATCAATAAATATATAAAAAAAAATAAAAAAGAATAAGACTTCAATTTACTCATCTCTTTAATACATTGAAACTTTCACGGAGCTGAGGAACCACTATTCTTTTGTCCATTATTGGTTAAGGAGAAAGGATATAGAGAGACTTAGTATGTCACCAGTTTGGCTACTAGTCTGGGAAAAGTTAAGAAGCCGGAAAATACCAGTAGTGGTGGAAAGGTGGGGACATCCTAACCTTCCGTGTCTCCTGGTGGGAGTTATAGACTAGGGCAGTCCTCTGGGCAGCAATCTGAGTCTAAATAAATTCGAGCACACCCCCATAACACAGCAGTGCTTATGTCCCATAAACTTTTCCACACTGGTTTATAAGGAGCATGTATGAGGATGTTCAATGCAATGCAATTTGGGGGGCAAGGGGCAGAGGCAGGTTGGGGGTTGTATAGGGCTGTCAGATTTATGACAAAGTGAAATTGCAGATCGGTAGGGAAAAGAAAGTCTTTTCCATAAATGGAGCTGAGTCAACCTGCTACCCAAAAGTGGCAAAAAACAAACAAAAAAACCCTGACCCCCCCACTATACACAGTAATAAAAATATCATTTGGCTTCTAAATCTAAATGTGAAAGGAATAAATAAGACTCTTAGAAGAAAATACCAAAAAACATCTCCCTGACCTTGAAGTAGGCGAAGATTCTTTTTTCCTAGAGAGCATTTCCTCTTTTTTTTTTTTTTTTAAGTCTATTAATTTATTTTGACAGAGACAGAAGGCACAAGGGAGGGAGAGAGAGAGAATCCCAAGCAGGCTCTGCATGGTCAGTGCAGAGCCCCATGCTGGGCTTGAACTCACCAACCAGGAGATCGTGACCTGAACCGAAGTCGGACACCTAACCGACTGAGCCACCTCGTCACCTCCCGGCCAAGATTTCTTCAACAAGACAACAAATGTGAGCCACATAGGAAATATGTACTAATTATCAAATTAGACTACATTTAAATTAAGAAATACCATTCATCAAGAGGCAACATTAAAAGAGTAAAAAGACAAGCCACACAGTGGGAGAAAATATTCACAACACATACATCTGACAAAGGACTTGGACCCAGAATTATGCAAGAACTCCTACAAAACAATCAGAAAAGGGCAGGAAAATTAATATGCAAACGGGCAAGGGACTTGAATGGGCATGGCACAGGAGGCTCTCCAAATAGTGAATAAGCAGATGAAAAGGTGCTCTACCTCATTAGTTGTTATTAGTCATCAGGAAAATGTGAATTAAAACCACAGTAGAATGCACACCCACCAGAATGGCTAAAATTAAAAAGATTGACCACACTAGGGGCTGGATGTACAGTAACTGAATCCCTCATATACTGCTGGTGGGAATGTAAAATTTACAAATCGGCAGTTTCCACTAAAGTTAGATATACACCTACCCTATGACCCAACACTTTCTTTGGCTCGATGTGGGTGTAAGTCACCAAAAATGAGTGCTTACGCCCACCAAAAACAGGTACGAGGAAGCTTAAAGCAGCGATAGTTTGTAATAGTTTGAAATACTAGTAATTACTGGTTTGTAATAGTCTAGCTTGTGCTGGCCCTAAACCAGAAGCAACCCAAATGCTCACCAACAGGTGAATGGGAAAAATTCGCCGTATTCACACTGTGGAATACGATACAGCAACGAGGAGCACCCTACAAGTACGTGTAGACAGGGATGAGTCTCATAAGCACAGTGTTGACTGAAGGAAGCCAGACACAAAGGGGTACATCCTTCAGGACTCTATTTTTACGAAGTTCAAATAGCAGGAAAACAAATGTACGCTGTTAGAAGTTAGGCCAGTGTTTACTCTAGGGAAGTAGTGAGAGAGGTAGCCTTAGGGGGGGCGGGCTTCTCTGGGGCCGTTACATTCTGCTTCCTTATCTGGGGACTGGTTACCACCCGCTGCTCATTGGTGGAAATGCTGGGGACTCACGATTTATCTGCATTTTTATGTGCATATAATATTTTAATAAACAGTTAAAGTATGATATACATGCCCACTAATTAGCAATGCACATTTTATAAAATCATTGACCCACAAAGATAAGAATTTGCATTAAAACTATCAGAATGGGGAGCGTCTGGGTGGCTCAGTCAGTTAAGCATCCAACTTCAGCTCAGGTCATGATCTCACGGTTTGTGAGTTCGAGCCCCGCGTCAGGCTCTGTGCTGACAGCTCAGAGCCTGGAGCTTGCTTTGGATTCTGTGTTTTCCTCTCTCTCTGCCCCTCCCCTGCTCATACTCTGTCTCTCTCTCCCAAACAAAACAAAACAAAACAAAACAAAACAAAACAAAACAAAACAAAACAAAACAACTAGGGTGCCTGGTGGCTCAGTTGGTTAAGTGTCCAATTCTTGATTTTGGCCCAGGTCATGATTTCACTGTTCATGAGTTCAAGTCCCACATCCAGATCCACACTCACAATGCATTGGCTGCTTGGGATCCTCTCTCTCCCTTTCTCTCTGCCCCTTCTGTGTGCTCTCTCTCTCTCAAAATAAATAAATAAACATAAAATTTTTTTTAAGTATATATCAGAATGGGAGGGGTACCTGGGTGGCTCAGTCAGCTGAGCAACCAACTCTTGATTTCGGTTCAGGTCATGATCCCAGGGTCGTGGGGTCGAGCCTTGCATTGGACTCGCACTGAGCATGGAGCCTGCTTGGGATTCTCTCTCTCTCTGCCCCCCTCCCCCACTTGTGTTCTCTGTCTCCCTCTCAAAATAAGTAAATCAACAAAGAAACAAAAAACTACCAGAACAGGGCACCTGGGTGGCTCAGTCCATTAAGTGTCTGACTCTCGATTTTAGCTCAGGTCATGATCTCACAGTTTGTGGGTTCAAGCCCCACATCAGGCTCCATGTTGACAGCTTGGAGCCTGCTTAGGATTCTCGCTCTTCCCTCTCTCTCTCTCTGCCCCTCCTCCACTCACGCTCTCTCTTTTTTTCTCTCCCTCTCAAAATAAATAAATAAACGTAGAACAAGAGAGATGAAAACAGTTGTGGGTTTGTTGCATTTAGGAAAATTATAGATGTAATAACTTAAGAAGACATGGGGCACGTATGAGAATTGTTTGTTTTTTTTTTTCTTACAGGGGATCCCTACACTTCTCTGGACTAGGTGTTTGTCTGTTTGTGGTATTGGCACTGATGTTCTGTGAATCAGTGAAGAGTCCTTGATCCCCATGTTACCACATCCCACCCCTGCTTAAAATCTTACCATAGCTCCCCAGTGCCCTCACAACCTACACGGCGGCCTAGAAGGCCCCTCAGGATCTGACTCCAGCTGCTTCCTTTCACAGTGCATTAGTCACCACCGCATTCTACCCACTCCCAACTTTTGGAAGGGTTGCATATGCTGTTTCCTCTGCCTGGAATATTCTTCTGCTCTCCACCCCAGGGTTCACTCTTATTCATCCTTCCAGGCTCAGCTTAGGCATCTCCTCCTCCAAGAAGCACTCTGCCTCTCTGGACTGAATCAGGCACCTCATCTGAGCTCCAATAGTCCCTGGGCTTCCCCATCCCAGCCCCCTGCCTGTGCCTCACCATCCTGGCCCTGACCACTCGGGGTCATCACTACTCTCCCAGGGGACTGGGAGCTCTTTGGGCTGGCTCAGTTACCATCATGTCCCTCAGATTGTCCAGCATAGGTCAGGCACAGGGGAGGCACTGGATATTTTGTGGATGAAATAATCTAGAATTCTAAGTTGATGTGATCCCAAGTTTTTAAGGTTCTAAGAGTCTAAAAGTATGATTTTAAGTTTCCACGAGTATATTTTATACCATTCTAGCTTCTTTTTTCTTTTTCTTTTTTTTTTACATGTATTTATTTTTGAGAGACAGAGAAAGACAGAGCACAAGCGGGGGAGAGGCAGAGAGAGAGGAAAACACAGAATCCGAAGCAGGCTCCAGGCTCCGAGCTGTCAGCACAGAGCCCGACGCAGGGCTCGAATTCACAAACTGCAAGATCATGACCTGAGCCGAAATCGGACACTTAACCCATTGAGCCACCCAGGCGCCCCTCTAGTTTCTTTTTTTTCTTTTAAGTTTATTTATTTATTTTGAGAGAGAGAGAGAGAAAAAGCATGAGTGGGGGAGGGGCAGAGAGAGAGGAGAGAGAGAGAGAGAGAGAGAGAGAGAGAGAGAGAGAGAGAGAATCCCAAGCAGGCTCCTCACTGTCAGTGCCAGTGCAGAGCCTGATTCGGGGCTCAAACTCATGAACTGTGAGATCATGACCTGAGCCGAAGTCAGATGCTCAACCAACTGAGCCACCCAGGCGACCCCATTCTAGTTTCTAAATCAGAGGAAGCTGGCCATCCATTAGTTAATTCTCATTCACACTTTTGTGGCACATATAGATTTTTTTTAATTGGGAAACTGTACAAAAACATCAGAGCTAGGGTCACCTGGGTGTCTCAGTCAGTTGAATGTCCGACTTCGGCTTAGGTCATGATCTTGCAATCCATGACTTCAAGCCCCGTGTAGGGTTCTGTGCTGACAGCTCAGAACCTTGAGCCTGCTTCAGATTCTGTGTCTCCCTCTCTCTCTGCCCCTGCCCCGCTCACGCTATGTGTGTCTCTCTCTCAATCAAAAATAAATAACATTTAGGGGCGCCTGGGTGGCTCAGTAGGTTAAGCGTCCGACTTCGGCTCAGGTCATGATCTCACAGTTCATGGGTTCAAGACCTGCATCGGGCTCTGCACTGACAGGTCGGAGCCTGGAACCTGCTTGGGATTCTGTGTCTCCCTCTCTCTCTGCCCCTCCCCCGCTCACGCTCTGTCACTCTCTCTCTCTCTCAAAAATAAATAAACATTAAAAATTTTTTAAATAAATAAATAACATTAAAAAAAAATCAGAGCTAGCAAATTTGGGCCCACAGTTCCCATGGCTGGAGCTGGTGACCAGGGTATTGTTCCCCAGTTGACCATGGCCCCCAGTCTACTCTCTCATTTATGTCACCTGCTTCTGGGAGGCCCTTAGGTTTGACACCAGTCTTCAACATCTTATAATTATAAAGTTTCAACAATCTTAGTATCAAAGATCCCATGATGGATATGTTGAGTTACTAAAATTCTGAGATTCTGAGGGAACGGATTCTGACCTTAGGGTTTTAAGATTTCATGATTACTACAGTCTTAGTTTATGTTTACAACATTCCGCGTTTCTGAGATAAGAAGGTCCCAAGGGTCAAAGGTACTAAGGGTCTAATGTTTTAAAGACTTAGGGCTCATGGTTATGAAGTTACATGTCTCTGAAGGTTCTCAGGGTCTTTGCTCATAGCTTTTTTTCTTTGTTTATTTGTTTAGATTTATTTTGAGAGACAGAGCTAGAGAGAGCACACACAGTCATGTGCGAATGAGCGGGGGAGGGGCAGAGAGAGAGGGAGAGAGAATCCCAAGCAGGCTCTATGCTCTGAAGGGCAAGATCATGACCAGAGCTGAAATCGAGAGTCAAATGCTCAACAGACTGAACCACCCAGGCACCACTGTTTGTTTGTTTGTTTGTTTGTTTGTTTTGAAGTAGGTGCCATGCCCAGTGTGGGGCCCAATGCAGCTCCCCTGCCTCCCCCAAACTCACAACCCTGAGATAGAGACCTAAGCTGAGGATCAAGAGTGAGACATTCAGCCGACTGAGCTACCCAGGAGCCCTTGCTCCTAGTTTTAGTGCTGATGATTAAATAACTTCTGAGGTTCTAAAGCCCTCTCTGAATATGAAGTCCTAAGGCTCAAGGGTCTACAATTCCAAAGGTCTTAGGTTCTAAGATTCTATCACTATATGGTTCAGGTCATGATCTCAAGGTTTGTGAGTTCAAGCCCCACATTGGCCTCTGTGCTGACAGCTCAGAGCTTGGGCCCTACTTCGGATTCTGTCTCCCTCTCTCTCTTCCCTTCCCCCACTCATGTTCTGTCTCTCCCTCTCTCTCAAAAATAAATAGACATTAAAAATTTACAAAAAACAGGGGTGCCTGGGTGGCGCAGTCGGTTAAGCGTCCGACTTCAGCCAGGTCACGATTTCGCGGTCCGGGAGTTCGAGCCCTGTGTCAGGCTCTGGGCTGATGGCTCAGAGCCTGGAGCCTGCTTCCGATTCTGTGTCTCCCTCTCTCTCTGCCCCTCCCCCATTCATGCTCTGTCTCTCTCTGTCCCAAAAATAAATAAAAACGTTGAAAAAATTTTTTAAAAAATTTACAAAAAACAAAAACAAAAACATCAACGTAGGGTGACCGACCATCCTGGTTGGCCCCAGGGTTTCAGAGGGTTTCAGTGCTAAAAACTGGAAATGTACTCATTCTATCTCAAAATTCTCAGGATCCACATTTCTATTCTGAAATTCTAAAGGTTTAGGATTATAAAGCCCTAGGGATCTATGTGTATTAGAGTTTAAGTTTCTAAGGGTCTAAGATCCAAGGAAGTCAATGATTAAAATTTCTAAGGTCTATGATTATAAAGTTCTGTGTTCTAACAGTCTTATTTCTAGAGGCCTCAACTTCAAAGAATCTTGGAGTATGACATTCCAAGGTCCAAAAATCCAATATTTCAGCATCTTGAGATTCTAAAGAAGTACGCTTATAAAATCCCACATTTCTTTTTTTATTTAAAAAAAAATTTTTAAGTTTATTTTTATAGAGAGAGGGAGAGCATGAGAAGGGGGGTAGAGAGAGATGGAGACACAGAATCCGAAGCAGACTCCAGGCTCCGAGCTATCAGCACAGAGCCTGACGTGGGGCTTGAACTCACAAACTGTGAGATCTTGACCTGAGCTGAGGTCCGACGCTCAACCAAACTGAGCCACCCAGGCGCCCCAAAAATCCCACATTTCTGAGACTATACATTTTCAAGGTTGTAAGGCAGCACTGCCCCATACAGTATCCACAAGCCACATATGGCTACTTAAATTTAAATTAATTAAAACTGAATACAATGAAAAATTTGGTCCCTCACGAAGCACTGGCCATATTTCAAGCGCTTACAGCCAAAAGTACTAGTGGTTCGTGGTTAGTACATTGGACATCACAGATAAAGAACATTTTCCCATCACTGTGGAAAGTTCCATTGGACAGTGTTGGTCTACAGATTCAAGTGAAAAGGGTCTGTAACTCTCTTCCCATCTTCCAGGCCATCAAGGTTCTCAAGCTCTGAGGTACACAGATACCACCCCAACAACCTCCTCCCTTTCCTCCTTCCCTCCTCCCACCCCAGCCCTCTTCCAGGTACCTGCCAAGGCCTTGATCCTGGAGCACTCAAAGAGGGAGGCGGCTGCCGTGGCGGCTGCTGGCTGCTCCCGTTCCCAGCCCCGATCCGGACTCTCCCAGCGGGCTGCAGGATTGTTGTTGTTAGGGGCCGGCAGGCCCTCCATGTTGTCCACTTCCCCTGGTACCTGTGCCATCGGGGAAGGTGAGGCCTGGGGAGGAGCAGAGGCAGGTTAGGCTAGACACAGGTTCGGAGCTCAGAGGTCCCACTTCTAACAGCTGCTGTCTGTGAGTCCTGTCCACTCCCTCGCCCTCAGTTTCCCTGTCTTTAAAGTGGACCTAATACTACTGACAATAATATTCACTGTGACCACTTCATAGGGGTGTGATAAAGCACCCAGCTCAGCACCTGGAGCAGGGCGCGGGCTGGGCAAATTGTCCCTATATTATTGTTAGAAGGATGACACTTATCAGTAGAACTCTAAAATGCAGTGAAGGGGCTCTTGAGGGGTTCAGTCGGTTAAGTGTTGGACTTCAGCTCAGGTCATGATCTCACAGTTCGTAGGAGCCCCACATCGGGCCCTGTGCTGTCAGCACAGAGCCTGCTTGGGATTCTCTTTCTCTTCCTCTCTCTGCCCCTCCCCTGCTTGCATGCACGCTCTCTCTCTCTCAAAATAAATAAATAAACGTTAAAAAAAAAAAAAGACATTGGGGCACCTGGGTGGCTCAGTGGGTTAAGTGTCCGACTCTTGATTTTGGCTCAGGTCATGATCTCACAGTTCATGAGTCCGAGCCCCACATCGAACTGTCAGTGCAGAGCCTGCTTGGGATTCTCTCTCTGTCTCTCTCTCTGTCCCTCAAAAATATATAAATAAACTTTATTTTTTTTTTAACTTTTTTTTTTTAAACATTTATTTATTTTTGAGACAGAGAGAGACAGAGCATGAATGGGGGAGGGTCAGAGAGAGAGGGAGACACAGAATCTGAAACAGGCTCCAGGCTCTGAGCTGTCAGCACAGAGCCCGATGCAGGGCTCGAACTCACAGACCACAAGATCATGACCTGAGCTGAAGTCGGCCGCTTAACCGACTGAGCCACCCAGGTGCCCCTATAAATAAACTTTAAAAAATATAATGTTTATTTATTTTTGTTGAGAGAGAGACAGACAGACAGAGTGTGAGCAGGGGAGGGGCAGAGAGAGAAGGAGACACAGAATCTAAAGCAGGCTCCAGGCTGTGAGCTGTCAGCACAGACCCTGATGTGGGGCTTGAACTCACCAACTAGGAGATCATGACCCGAACCAAAGTCGGATGCTTAACAGATTGAGCCACCCAGGTGCCCCAAACTTTAAAGGATTAAAAAAAAAAAGACATTATAGAGGAGGAAACTAAGGTCCAAGGTCGCAAAGCTAGTGGGTAGCCAGAGTTCAAACACAGGTACTACATTTGCATTAAATGGCCCCAATTCTTCATCCTTATAACCACATCCTTTGCCATAGAACTCTGGAGAGTTCCATGTAGGGAGGGAAAAGTGGAAGAGCCTCCCCTCACAACCTTGACTTCCGGTTTGGGCACATGACTAGCTTTGACCAACAGAATTAAGTGGACGGGCTGTTGAATTCTAAGCCTAAAACTCAAAGGACTTTGCATGTTTTTGTTTGTGCTTGATTGTGACTGTGAGAAAAACACTCTCAGGGTAGGCTGGGCCTAAGGCCCCAGTCACTAAAGCCAAGGCTGGCTAAAGCAGCCAATAGTCAGCACCGCTCCCCACCCCACATCCCAACACGTGAATCAGCCCCACTGAGACCAGAAAAACTGTCCAGCTGAGCCCAGCCTAAGTCCCTGACCTCAGACTTGATGGGTAAATAAAGGCGCCATGTTTTCAAACACTGAGTTTGGGGTGGTTTCTTATGCAGCATTATTGTGGCAACAGCTAGCTGACATATTGTCTGATCCAGAGCTATGCTCTAGAACACTTGCCAGATTGCAAATATGAAATTAAAGAAGGTGGGAGGCATTCGGATACCTCTCCTCCTCCCTCTGGGCCCCCAGGCCTGATTCTGAGACTACAAAAGGAAGGAACTGTGAGGAGATCAATGTCCTTCTCAAAGACCCAAACAGCTGACAACACACCAGACTGTAAGAAAGCAGGGTCTGGGTGTTGGTCAGTGTAGCGGAGATTGTCCCTTCGAGTGGACACTCCAAAATCCACTGTTATTCTTCTCTCCTTCTACAGAAAGCTATAAGTAGGCACATGGCTACTTACCACCTGTGTGACCTTGGCCAGTCACTTCCTCTTTCTGGGCCTCAGTTTGTTCATCTGTAAAATGGCAATAATAGTGCCCATATTCTAGGGATGTTTGTAGATGAAATGAGTTAAAATTGCAGGAAATATTGTATCTAGTGCATGCAAGCCCTTGATACATGGTCCTTGTTATCATTATTCATCCTCTCTGGTCACATATCTTAGCATATCAAAGTGCCTGTGCTGGAGTCAGAGAGAAAGGAGTTCAAGCCCTGCTTTATTCTTGCTGCATCTTTAACCCATCTTTAACTTGGCCTCCCTACCTCAGTTTCCCTCCCTGTTAAATGGTGATCACAACTGTTTCCTCGGTGGAGAATACTTGGGGATGGGGAGGCACTTAGCACTTGGTGAGCTCTCTGTCAGGCTGGGAAGAGCGCTGGCCATTATGTGATTGAATGGAGAAGGAAGGGAGGCAAAGGAGATGGGGGAGGTGGAAAGAGGTGTCCCAGGGCCCCAGCAAAGGCTCCAGGCTGGGGGTGGGAAAAAAAAAAAATATCGATGCTTTAACCCTTCCGAGGCCGCGCCTCTCTCTCCCTGCAGTCTAGTCACTGTTCAAAAGCAGGGGACCTGGGAAGGACAAGGCCCGGGAGGAAGACTCACGCATGGCGCGGAGGCTGGCCTGGGTTGAGGTGTGGGGGCTCATTCTGCCCTGGACCCTTCCCCTCCTCCAGCCCGGGAGACCCTAGGGGCTCAGGCCATGCCCACGGCGCGCGGGGGAGGGATTCTCGGGCAGGTGGGGACATGCTGCAGGGAGGGGCTATCACCCAAAGCCGCTCACCTGGGCCCCGTGGCCGCCGGTGCCGCCGTCCCCGCTGCTCGCGGCGCCCGACCGCCCTCACTGGCGGCGTCCGGTGCCCGGCCCAACCCGGCCCGGCTCCGCTCGGCCCCGCCGGCCCCGCCGCTCGACCGGATCCGCATGCGCCGCCGCCGCCGCCGCGCCTCCCCCGCTCGCGCGGCCGCCGCGCTCGGCGCGCCCCCGGGACCCCCTCCCGCCAGCCGCCTCGGCCGCCTGCGGCGCTGGCCCACGCGCGGTCACACACCGAGCCACGCCACTCGCCGGGCCAGAGGTAGCGTCACACACAGCCACGCACTCTCACGGGGTCACACACTCCCACACTGTCACACACACACGCGCACACACACGGGGTCACATACAGCGTCGCAAACGTTTACCCACAGCCACACACTCACACGGTATCACCCCCCCACACCCACGGGGACACACAGAGCCAAACATTCAAACTCACACGCAGTCACACGCTCACATGGGGTCCCACTCTGGCACAGTCCCCGACACCATCACACATAGTGACACGCTCAAATAGTGCCACCACCCACACCATGTCACACACAAGCACGCGTATGCCATGCACTGTCGCACACTCCCATGGGGTCACAAAGAGTATCATCTGCTCACGGGTCACGCACAGCTTCACAATCACACAGTATCACACACTTTTTTACACACTCAAACTTGTTACACCTGTCACACATCTTGCAGGGTCATACACTCATACATCATACAGTCCCAAGAGGTCACAAACAGCATCACAACAGTTAACACCCACAGCCACACACTCAGATAAGGTCACAGTGACACATCCTTACATGTCACATGTGGTGTCATACACTCCCATAAAACACATCTCACACGTGTCCCACACCACATCCCCCAGCTTCATGGATGCATACAGCATCACAGACCGACACAGTGTCATCCACAGTGGCACCACAAGGTCCCAAAAGAACAGCATCAATGTTTGCCACATGTCTCACACAGTCTCATACTGCAACATAGTGCTACACAGAGGATGGCGCCTGGTGTCATCCACAATTTTGCTCTCCCTTGGGGCTACTCAGTCACACATAGTCACATGGGCACATATACACACAGTGTCCCACCCTCCCTCATTTTCTCCCCTTGCAGCTTCCGAAAGGTCTTGGGGCACAGCGTGGGTCCCAGGTCAGCCTCAGGCCTTAGGAGAGGGGGCGTGAGCTAGGAGAGGTCGGTGGGCGTGGCCCGAGCTCACCCCGCCCCCGACTAGAGCGCAGAGGCCGGGCACCGGGTCCACCCACGTTCCTCCCAGTGGTCCAGATGCGGCCACGCCTCCCAGTCTAAGTGGCAGGCGGAGGGGGCGGTGCTGGACGCCAGGTGGAGGCGAGCAGACTGCCGCCGCTCCCACCGCGTTCTTCCTGGCTAGAGGCGTGGCCTGTTTGGCCCCGCCCCTCGGCCTGAGCCTGGGGCCCAGAGGCAGGCTGAGGCGTGGCCTTCGGTGCCAGCCCCGCCCTGTCCCTCCCGCAGGAGAAGGACGAGAGGGAGGCCCAGCAGCCAGCCAGTTCCCGCGCGTCGTGCAACTCCGTGGCCTCACACCCCTACGAGTCCGCAGAATGGAGGTCAAGAAGATTGCCATCTTCGGTGCCACGGGCAGGACCGGGCTCACCACCCTGGCGCAGGCGGTGGAAGCAGGCATGAGCTGGGGTGGGCGGGGGATGTCACGGGGTGTATATGCCCCTCATTAGGAAGGGGCATCCTGGGACCCGGGCAAGGCTGGTTGGGCCATCCGTGCTTTGATTTGTGACCTAGGGGCAAAGCAGGTGGCGACGGGGACAGAAATGGGGGACGCCGTGAGATCCAATTTTATGAGTCTGAGGACTAGGAATTGGCCCTGGGAGGCAGAGGAATTCCAGTGACAGGTTTAAATACAGTGCTCTTATGAAATGCTGTAGTTGTAGTTGTGGTTGTTAGCACACCCAGCGAGGGCTTACTAAGCCAGGCAACGGCTTGCCTCCCAGCCCCTACCGCTCTTCCCCCTGTTAAATCCTCCCAGCGCTCATGTGCGGGGGTACTAGTATCACCTCACTTCACAGATGAGAAAACTAAGGCCCAGAGAGTGACTTGCCCGATATCAGACAGGTGGAAAGTGGTGGTGCTGGGATTTGAACCCGGCCTGTGCTCTTAACTGCCAAAAGTGCACTTGCTCGTGGCCTGGGCACCAAGGCTGGAAGTTTAGAAGGCTGGGTGGCCAGTTGCTGTGAGCACGTTATGGAAAGAGGATAATGGAGACGTAGGTGAAGACTTGGGCGCTGGTCCTGGGAAAGTGGGTAAGAGTTGCAAATTCAGTTGCTCCGAGAAAGGGGATAACGTCCTGCGGCCTCCCCTGCCTCCACCATCCAGACTTCACCAACCCCCAGGGGTGCCTGGGACTTCCAGATATAAGGCCCCACCCTCGCTGGCCTCAGTGACGCTGAAGATATTGACTATCTGGGTGCCCCAAAAGGGTGGAGGCTGTCAGGATCCCACTCTCTATTGTCTCCTAGCCCAGCCCTTGGAGGGACTTGGCCTGACAGTTCCTCATCAGGCCCACTGCTCTCTCCCTCTCCAGGAAGACTCGGTGAGGATCTTGATTTGTGGGGAGGGGAGAAAGAAATTTGCTGATAACTATTTCTCGGGGAGGAAGTAAGAGGGAGAAGTTGAAAGGTGCTGAGTCACCCTGAGGACCCAGATTCCCATGTTACTACCTTACCCTTTATCCTGAATTCTGCTGAATTCCACTTGTCCACCCTGCTGGTCACAACTGGGACTGCACCCCAGGGAATTGAGAGCTGAGGCTGAGGGGAGGCCCTGCCATCTCAGGGTGGCTCTGACAAGTCTCTTCAGAGCCACATTGAGCCTCTGAGCCTCACTGTCTCCAGCAGGAAAAGAGGAGCCTGACTGAGCTGGCTTTTTATTTACCTCACTGATTCTATAGGCTGGTGCCAGCCTGCCCGCCTTCACATCCCAGCTCTGCCACTCACCACCTACATCGACGAACGCCTTGTCGTCTGTGTACCTAGACAGCTGGAAAGTGGGGATACAACTAGTAGCACTTGGGTGCCTGGCTGGCACAGTCAGTAGAGCGTGCAACTCCTGATCTCAGGGTCATGAGTTCAAACCCCACACTGGATATAGAGATTACTTAAAAAAAATTTTTTTTTTAATTTTTTAAATGTTTATTTTTGAAAGAGAGAGAGAGCAGGGGAGGGACAGAGAGAGAGGGAGACACAGAATCTGAAGCAGGCTCCAGGCTCTGAGCTGTCAGCACAGAGCCTGACTCGGGGCTCGAACCCACGAACCCCAGCCAAAGTCGGATTCTTAAACGACTGAGCCATCCAGGCGCCCCCACCCCCCCAACCAAAAAATTTTCTTAGAAGAAAACTAGTATTGCTTGCTCTGGGGTGCTTGCAATGATTAAATGAGATAATATGTGGAAAATGCTAAGAACCATGACCAATACGTAGTTGGTAATTCAATAAGCCCTCTTTTGGCTGAGTGAACTCATAGCTGTGTGAACTTGGCTCAGTTAACCTAAAATGGTCTCAATTCCCCCATCTTCAAAATGGGCATATAATAATATCTTTTAGGATTGCTGCAATCTAGTGCTTTTCAAACTGTGGGTCATAGTTCTGAAATACATTTAATTGGTTATAAAGGTGTCAGTATATCATAGGTTAAATATTGGTTTTATGAAACTTCTTTCAATTATATATGCATGGAGTTGTATATGCTGGGTTAGGCATGGAAATCTGTTTTGGACTGAGGGTTGAGATAAAAAATTTTAAAAGGGGCATGATCTCTGCAACTTACTCTCAAATAGGAAAAAACTTTATGCGTATGTTGTATGTGTGTGCGTGTGTGTGTGTGTGTGTGTGTGTGTTTATATATACACATATATAATTACATATGTTATATATTATACACACAGATAATATATAAGATAAAGCAAAAGCAAACATGAGAAATGACGTCTTCCAACTTTCATATACAATAGAATTTCTTTTTTAAAAAATTTAAGAGAAAAATATAAAGTTAGGGATTTGTAAAAAAAAAAAAAAAAGTGTGGAAGTACCTTACCAATGCTCTCGTTTTTTCTAAAGGGTAAAATATGTGAATTCTTTTTTTTTTAATGTTTATTTGTTTTTGAGAGAGAGCAAGCATGAGCAGGGGAAGGGCAGAGAGAGAGAACAGAGGATCCAAAGCAGGCTGTACACTGACAGCAGAGAACCCGATGTGGGGCTCAAAACCATGAACAGTGAGATCACGACCAGAGCCAAAGTCAGACGCCCAACCGACTGAGCCACCCAGGCGCCCCCCAAATCTGTGAATTCTAAAACAATGCTGTTTGATATGGTAGCCACTAGTGACATGTGGCTATTGAAATTTACATTTAAATATGGGTTGTTTAAAAAAATTTTTTTGGAAAAAGGGGCGCCTGGGTGGCTCAGTCAGTTAAGCAGCTGACTCTTGATTTTTGGCTCAGGTCATGATCTCACAGTTTGTGAGATTGAGCCCCGCATCAGGCTCTGTGCTGACAGAGCAGAGCCTGCTTGAGATTCTCTGTCTCCCCCTCTCTCTCTCTGCCCCTCCCCCGCTCATTCATGTTCTCTCTCTCTCAAAATAAATAAACATTTTTTTTTAATTTTTTGGAAAAAAAATACCATTCATCTATGGAAAGAGCTTAGCACAGCACTTGGCATATAAGAGGTTCTCAATAAATGTCATTAATCAGCAATAATATAACACTAACGGGCACCCTTGTACTGAGCATGTGTCAGAGCTCTCACTCTCCATGAGAACATTTTTCTCCCTCAGAATGCTCACAATTTACTAGGGTCCGTTGTAACCATTGGTAGTTAACCGATGCCCACACTGGCACCCTGAAAGTTTCCACTGCTCCCTGATGTGTGCGAGGACAGCCATTCCCTTCTGAAAGGTGGTCACGCAGGATGGGGACACTGGGAATTCTCATTTTCACTTTAGAGAGGAGACTGGGGTCCAACCAGGGAACGTGTTCCCTGTGGTTCCTCAGCCACTTACTGGTAGAGCTGGAGTTTGAACCCAGGTCCATGGGGCAGTAAAGCCTGTGCTTTTGTGTTTATATTGTGTGTATATCCACCCCTGTGCTTTCGTGTTTATAAAACATCAGGGAGATGGTGACGAATATGACAACGTCCCTGGAACTGCAGGGCCATTATTTACTCTAGGGCAGCATAAGTAAGACAGTGACAGAGGAAACACAAGCAGCTGGGGGCTTGGGGAAAGGATCAAGGGTGCTTCTGGCTGAGGGAACAGCATGTGCAAAGGCCAGGAGGCAGGAAACCATGATGCATTTGAAGAACTTAAAAAAGTACAGTGAGTTAAGAGGGTAGTGGCTTCAGCACAGGCTGGAGAGGGGAGGCCAGACCCCGAGGGACTGGAAGGCTGTCATGAGGAGCATAGACTTTATGTCCAGGCACTGAGGGGATCATGGGAGGGATATGAGCTGGAGGGCACTCCAGTACAACTGTGGAAAGCTCTGTCTGACTGCCATGTGGAGTATGGATGGGAGGGGGTGAGACAGGGGCCGGGAGCCCAAGGAGGACTAAACCAGGACAGGAAATAACCTTGTGAGATGATTAAAAAGTATAGTAACAGCCAGCCCCACATACCGCCCCTTTCTGTGCCAGGCACCCCCCTCAACTTTTCATTTGTTTGTTTCAGTTCTATGCTTTTTAAAACACCTTTATTAAGATTTAATTCACATGCCATATAATTCACCCACTCAAAGTACACAACTTAGTGCTTTCGGCCTATTCACAGAACGTGCAAACACCATCGCAATTAATTTGGAACATTTTCATCACCCCAAAAAGAAATCCCTAGGAGTCACCCCCTCCGTTTTCCTTCTTAACCCCTCCCCCAGCTGTCTACAACCGCTCATCTCCTTTCTCTTTGTACCTATTTGCCTGTTCCAGACATTTCATGTAAATGGAATCGTACATCACATTGTTCTTTGTCACTGGCTTCCACCGGCTTCTTTCACTTAGCAAAAAACATTGTTTCAAGGGGTGTCCGTGTTGGAGCACGTATCAGTCTGTCATTTTCTCTTTTTATTGCCCAGTACTATTATGTACATTGGATGGGTAGACCGGGTTTCATTTTCATTTTATCCATGCAGTCCATGGAGGACGTCTGGGTTGTTTCCATTTGGGGCTATTATGAATAATGCCTCGATGGAATCATGTGCAAGTTTTTGTATGAACATGTGTCTTCATTTCCCTTGGACATATAACTAGGAGTGGAAAGGCTGAGTCATGTGCTAACTTCATGTTTATCCTTTTGAGGAACTAACTACCAGAATGTTTTCCAAAGCAGCTAGCTGCATCATCCAGCACACCCATCAGTAGCGTATGAGACTTTCAGCTTCTCCACATGTGTACCAGCATTTAATGTCTTTTTTATCATAGCCATTCTAGTGGGTGTGACGTTGTATCTCTTTGTGGTTTTGATTTGCATTTCCCCGATGACTGATGATGCTGAGGATCTTTTCATGTATTTATGGGCCACGTGTGTATCTTCCTTGGAGAAGTCTCTGTTCATATGTTTTGCCCAATTTTTAATTGGGTTTTATCTTTATTATCGAGTTGTAGGAGTCCTTTATGTATTCTAAATACAAGCCCTTTATCAGATGTATGATTTGCAAAAGTTTCCTCCCATTCTATTGATTCTCTTTTCATTTTCTTTTTTTTTTTTTAATGTTTATTTTTGAGAGAGAGAGAGAGAGAGAGAGGGAGACACAGAACCTGAAGCAGCCTCCAGGCTTTTGCTGCTTGTGTTTTCGATATCATGGCTAAGAAACTGTTGCCTAATCCAAAGTCACAAAGATGTATACCTGTTTTTTCCTAAGATTGTTTATTTATTTATTTTTAATTTTTTAATGTTTATTTATTATTTTTTTAAATTTTTTTTTCAATGTTTATTTATTTTTGGGACAGAGAGAGACAGAGCATGAACGGGGGAGGGGTAGAGAGAGAGGGAGACACAGAATCGGAAACAGGCTCCAGGCTCCGAGCCGTCAGCCCAGAGCCTGACACGGGTCTCGAACTCACGGACCGCAAGATCGTGACCTGGCTGAAGTCGGACGCTTAACCGACTGCGCCACCCAGGCGCCCCTATGTTTATTTATTATTGAGAGACAGAGAGAGACAGAGCATGAGCATGGGAGGGGCAGAGAGAGGGGGAGACACAGAATCTGAAGCAGGCTCCAGGCTCCGAGCTGTCAGCACAGAGCCCGACGTGGGGTTCTAACTCACAAATCATGAGACCATGACCTGAGCCGAAGTCGGACGCCCAACCGACTGAGCCACCCACGTGCCCCTCTAAGATTTTTTAAATAGTTTCAGCTCTAACATTTAGGTCTTTGATCATTTTGAGTTAGTTTTCATATACAGTGTGAGGTAGGGATCCGACTTCATTATTTCACATGTGGATGTCCAGTTATCCCAGTACCGTTTGTTGAAAAAACTATTCTTTCCCCACAGAATTGTCTGGGCATCATTGTCAAAAATCAACTGACTACATTAAACCTTTAGATGTATTATTTAAACCCACATTAACCCTGTGAGGTAGAGACTATTATCAGTGTCGCCTTATAGATGAAGGCCCTAAGGCCAAGAGAGATTATGTGACTGGCCCATTATCACACAGCTAGCTGATGGTGTGGCTGCAATTCAAACCCAGGGTTACTTTGAGCATTAAATGGGTAAAACCTATGTCAAACACATATAGTGAGTATTGCATAAATTTTATTTATTATTTTCTTAAAACAATTTTTTTTTTTTTAAATTTTTTTTTTTTCAATGTTTATTTATTTTTGGGACAGAGAGAGACAGAGCATGAACAGGGGAGGGGCAGAGAGAGAGGGAGACACAGAATCGGAAACAGGCTCCAGGCTCCGAGCCATCAGCCCAGAGCCTGACGCGGGGCTCGAACTCACGGACCGCGAGATCGTGACCTGGCTGAAGTCGGTCGCTTAACCAACTGCGCCACCCAGGCGCCCCTTAAAACAATTTTTTAAAATATTTATTTATTTCTGAGAGAGAGACAGAACACGAGCGGGGGAGGGACAGAGAGAGAGGGAGACACCGAATCCGAAGCAGGCTCCAGGCTCTGTGATGTCAGCACAGAGCCTGACTCGGGGCTCGAACTCACCAGCCGTGAGATCATGACCTGAGCTGAAGTGGGACGCCTAACGGACTGAGCCACCACCCAGGCGCACTGTTTATCATTATTTTCATCATCATTGCCCCAGAGTGTTCAAATCTCCCATCACTTGTTTTTGAAATACATGACAGCTGTCAAGAGAAATGGAACAATTTTGCTTGTTGTTTTTCCTTTTCTTTTATCATTTTCTGGATAATGAACTAACCCTCTGGTAGCTGTTGGTGATGACTAATGAGGTTTCTTTGTTAGTATCATTCTGAACTCACAGATTTTTAAATATTTGATGTGTTTAAATTTTTTGTCAATTTTTTTTTATTTACCAACTTAACCATTTTTTAAGTTTTATTTATTTATTTTTGAGAGAGAGAGAGAGCATGAGTGAGCAAGGGGCAGAGAATCCCACGAAGGCTACCCACTGTCAGCGCGGAGCCTGAGCGGGGCACAAACTCACCTGATGCAGGCCTCGAGCTCACCAACTGTGAGATCATGAACTGAGCCGAAGCTGGATGCTTAACTGACTGAGCCACCCAGGCATCCCTCTTTGTCAGTATTCTTTTGGACAAATCATATTGTCCCTGAATTTTCCAATGAGAACGCCTTCAAGTGGCTTCTGTGTCCTTTCAGGGGCAGCTCGGTGGCTCAGTTGATTAAGCGTCCGACTTCAGCTCAGTTCATGGTCTTATGGTTCGTGAGTTCGAGCCCCATGTCAGGCTCTGTGCTCATAGCTCAGAGCTTGGAGCCTACTTTGCATTCTTTGTCTCCCTTTCTCTCTGCCCTTCCCCTGCTCGCACTCTGTCTCTCTCTCTCTCCCTCAAAATAAATAAACTTAAAAATAAATTTATAAAAGTGACTTCTGTGTCCTTTCAATATAGCCTCATCATTCTTTAAGCATTGCCTTACCAGCCCTACAAGACATTCCAGCCTCATCTTGTCCTTTCTCTAAGGAGCTCTGGTTCCTTTATCACAAGAATGATGTTTAGAAGCTGTCTTAGTCAGCTCTGGTTGCTATGACAAAATTCCATAGACTGGTGGTGTACAATAGGTATTTATTTCTCATAGTTCCGGTGGCTCCAAAGTCCAAGATAAGGTATTAATAGACTTGGCTTCCGGTGAGGGCCCTCTTCCTGGGTTGCAGACAGCTGCCTTCTTGCTGGATCCTCACATAGTGGCCAGAGAGCTCTGGTCTCTCTTCCTCCTATAAAGACACAAATCCCATCATGGGGTCCCCACCCTCATGAGCTCATCAAAACCTAATTACCTCCCAAAGGCTCCATCTCCAAATACCATCACATTGGAGGCTAGAGCTTTGGCATATAAATTTAGGGGGGTAGGGCATAAACATTTAGTCCATAACAGAGACCACAATTAATAATTTTTTAAATAACATCATGTCCATACACCCAAACATTAACAACCTTTGCCATTGTTTAGAACAAAGGAAGAAATATGTTGGCTGTGAACTTATTTTATTTATTAAAAAAAATTTTTTTTAATGTTTATTGATTTTTTGAGAGAGAGAGAGACAGAGACAGAGACAGAGACAGAGTGTGAGCGGGGGAGGTACAGAGAGAGAGGGAGACACAGAATCCGAAGCAGGCTCCAGGTTCTGAGCTGTCAGCACAGAGCCCGACGCGGGGCTCGAACTCACGAACCGCGACATCATGACCTGAGCCGAAGTCGGACACTTAACTGACTGAACCACCCAGACCCCTATTTTATTAAAAAAAAAAAAAAAATTAATGCTTATTTTTGAGAGAGAGACAGAGTGTGAGCAGCGGAGGGGCAGAGAGAGAGGAAGACACAAAATCTGAAGCAGGCTCCAGGCTCGCATTGTCAGCACAGAGCCTGACTTGGGGCTTGAATCCACAAACTGTGAGATCACGACCTGAGCTGAAGTTGGACGCTTAACTGACTGAGCCACTGTTGGTTGTGAACTTTAAAATAGGTGTGTATGTGTGGAGACACAGTTACTCAAAATTCTTTGGGACTGGACATACCAAGACGATGTTCAAAATCTTGAATGACCACTTAGGGCCCTGCCCTTCAGAAGTCAGCCTGGGGACCAATCCCAGCATTGGGCAACCTTTGGGGAACTCATGTTTTCCTCTGTACCTCATTTTCCTCCATGGATGGGGGGCATAGACCGGTGTGATGCCAGGCTTTAACCCTTTAGTTGCTGGAGGGTGGAGAAGTCTGGGCAGTTCTGGGGGAGGCCCTTGGAGGCATCAGGGCAGGTTATTTATAAACGGGCATGAAGGTATTGTCCTATTTTAACAACCAGCTAAATGTCAACTGTGAGTATGCCAGCAAAAATATTTAAAGACTGGGGTGCCTGTGTGGCTCAGCGGGTTGAGCGTCTGACTTTAGCTCAGGTCGTGATATCACGGTTCTGAACGTGAGTTCAAACCCTGCATCGGGCTCTCTGCTGTCAGCACTGAGCACTACTTTGGATCCTCTGTCCTCTCTCTTTCTCTGCCCCTCCCCAACTTGCTCTCTCTCTCTCTCTCTCTCTCTCTCTCTCTCTCTCTCAAAAATAAATAAACCTTTGGGGTGCCTAGGTGGCTCAGTCAGTTAAGTGCTGATTTTGGCCCAGGTCATGGCCTCATGGTTCATGGGTTCAAGCCCCATGTCGGGCTCTGTGCTGACAGCTCAAAGCCTGGAGCCTCCTTTGGATTCTGTGTCTCCCTCTCTCTCTACCCCTCCCCCACTCACGCTCTGTCTTTCTCTCTCTCTCTCTCAAAAAATGAATAAACATTAAAAATTTTTTAATTAAAAATAAATATAAATAAGTAAATCTTTAAAAAATGTGTGAAGACCACTTCCCCATAACAAGGGACCTGGGGGATGGATTTGGGGGTTCGTGGCACCCTCCGGGACCCAGCCCATGGAGCCTGGGAGTGGCAGCCCACAAGCCTACTGACCTGCTTCTCTGCCCTTCTTTGCCCACAGGTTATGAGGTGACAGTGCTGGTGCGGGATGCCTCCAGGCTGCCCCCAGAGGGGCCCCAGCCAGCCCACGTGGTAGTGGGTGACGTTCTGCATGCGGCCGATGTAGACAAGACCGTGGCTGGGCAGGATGCCATCATCGTGCTGCTGGGCACCCGCAATGATCTCAGTACTGAGCCCCCTCTCTGCCCACGGCCCACCCCTGCACCTCGGCCCCCAGCGCCACCCCCGCCCCCGGCCCCACCCCTGCCACCCCCACCACCACCGCCACCTGCTAGTGACAGCCACTCTCTGTCCTCTCTAAGGTCCTACTACAGTTATGTCCGAGGGCGCCCGGAACATTGTGGTGGCCATGAAGGCCCATGGTGTGAACAAGGTCGTGGCCTGCACCTCGGGTGGGTGGTGGGATCATAGGGATGGGGCTGAAGGGTGGGGGGGGTAGGTACTGGACAGGCAGCCAAGGAGCTTTGGAGCCATCCAAATGCAAGGAGCCAATGCAAGTTGCCATTGGAGCCATCCCAAGTTACTGTGCATTTATTGAGCACCAACTGTGTGCACGAACCTTGCCGGGTGATGCTGGGGACACAGTGGTGACCAATATAGCCCTGGGCGCTGTACTCATGGGTCTCACGGATGGGAGGGAAGTGGTAAACAGACCCATCATCACACACAGTGGGACAGGCCAGAGTAGCCAGGGCCGAGATGAAGGGGCACAGGCAGAGGGTCAGGGCGAGAACAGGAGAGTCCTAGAGGACTACGGAAGCCCAGAGGAGGCACCTGACCCAGCCAGCCCGAGAGAGGGGCAGGGAGAGCCTCCTATAGGAAATGACAGAGCCGTGATCCACACACCAGGTCTCTACCTTCACAGAGCTCCCAATTTATGAGGAGAAGGACGTGAAACAAATGGTTGCCTTGCATAATCCAAAAGACAGGGTACAGGGTGCATAACGGGAGCAGTGAATGCTAACAGCATTCACTGAGCACCTCCTGTGTGCTAAGCACCGTATGAGTACCTTAGGGATGAGTGCCACCTGGTCATCACAAAATTCTGAGTATTTATACTCCTAGCGGCATATAGTAGGTGCTCAGTTAATAGTAGCTGTTTTTATGCCTCCCTTGTATGGAAGGGAGTGGAGGCACGGGGAGGCCCACTGGCTGCCCTGCATTCACACAGCTTGGGGCTGGCAAACCAGGCTGTCTGTCTCCACGGTCTCCGCGCCTTGCCTCTGTGCTTCATCCTCCCCAGGAAGGAAGCGACCTGAGGGAGGGCAGAGGGATCCGCAGTTGCGAAGGCTCAGAGGCAGGAGCGTGGCGCGGGCAGAGTGAAAGGGAGAGTGTTGGGTGCTCAGGTCAGGGGGCTAACGGTGCCAGGTCTGGTGGGGCCTTGTGGGCTCTGACGGGGACTCTGCTTTTACCGCGAATGTGGCTGAGCCACAGATGAACTCTGACCCTCTGGGAGTGCACAGGCCCTGTCTGGCTGCTTGCAGGGGGCAGGGTGTGGGGGCAGGGGTAGGCAGACCAGGAAGGAGGCTGCTGTCATGACCCAGACAGGAGGTAAGTGGACAGGAAGAGGTAGGGAGAGAGGAGGTCAGCCCTTACGTGGCTGTGAGAAAGACGGGAAGCCGGGACAACGGGAAGGCAGTGGGGAGCCCCTGCAGGGTTTTGTCCTGGCATATGACCAGCGGGCTGTGGGCCTGGCCAGGCTGTCCTCAAGCCCTGGCTTACCCTGCTTTGTGTCTCCCCAGCCTTCCTGCTATGGGACCCGACCAAGGTGCCCCCGCGACTGCAGGATGTGACCGATGACCACATCCGGATGCACAAGGTGCTGCAGGAGTCAGGCCTGAAGTACGTGGCCGTGATGCCGCCACACATAGGTGAGTGGGGCTGGGACCTGGGGGCAGGGTTGCCACCAGCCTCTCCCCTCCCATCAGATGGTGAGATCTGCCAGGCCTTCCCTGGCCAGTGTAAAATTGCAAACCCTCCCCCTGCACTTTCTATCCTCTTTCCTGCTTGATTTTATCTCCTTTCTGATACCCTTTTCCATTACCTCTGTTTGACCAACCATCCCAAATTTAGAAATGTAGAACAACCCTTATTTAGTATTTTTTTTAAAAGTTTATTTATTTTTGAGAGAGAGCACAAGCAGGGGAGGGGCAGACAGAGAGGGAGACACAGAATCCGAGGCAGGCTCCAGGCTCTGAGCTGTCAGCACAGAGCCCGACGCGGGGCTCGAACTCACGAGCTGTGAGATCAAAACCTGAGCTGAAGTCGGAAGTTTAACCTACTGAGCCACCCAAGTGCCCCAGCCCTTCTTTAGTATTATTATTAGAAGGGAGTTACTGGGGCTAGCCCATATTCAAGGGAGGGGGATTTACCTTTTACCACACATATCGTTCCTTTCTTTATCTTAAAAAAAATTTTTTTTTAATGTTTCTTTATTTTAGAGGGGGGAGAGGGGCAGAGAGAGAGAAAGAATCTGAAGGCGGCTCTGCGCTGACAGAGAGCCAGATGTGGGGCTCGAACCCACCAACCATGATGACCTGAGCTGAAGTTGAACGCTTAACCAACTAAACCATCCAGGCAACCCCCTCTCTCTCTTTCTTTTTTAATGTTTATTTATCTTTGAGAGAGAGAGCACGCACGCATGAGCAGGGGAGGGGAGAAAGGGGAACAGAGAATCTGAAGCATGCTCTGCCCTTGACAGCAGAGAACCCAGTGCGAACCATGAGATCATGACCTGAGCTGAAGTCAGATGCTTAACCGACTAGGCCACCCAGGCACCCCTCCTTTCTTTATCTTATTTAGCGTGTGTCTCTGTCTGTAGAATGCCAACTCTTTGGAGGCACAGATTTTGTCTTGTTTTGATCACAGCTGTGTTCCTAGTGCCCAGAACAGGGCTTGGCATAAGGTAGATGTTCAGTAAATATCTGTCTGGTGAACCACATTTCAGGGTGCCGTTGTGCAAAGAATCAGTAAACCACACCTACACCCTCTTTTCTTCTCCCAGGGCTGGAATCCACCTTGGGAGAGACACAGAGCCAGACACAGGGAGGAAGGAAGGAAGGAATGAATGAATTCATTCATTCATTCAACAAATGTCTTTTGCATATGGAGTATGTACCCTTCCAGGCACTGGTGACACAGTCTGCTCTCATGAGGTTTGCATTTCTAGCAGGGGAGACAGGAAACTCGATATTACTGTTAGGTATGCTGTGGTGACTGAAGAAAGTATAAAGCACAGAGAAGGGAGACATGAGGAGGTGTTTATGGAGCACTGACTCTCTAAAGAGATGGCTTCGTGCAGCGAGGGAGAGGCCGGTGAGCGTCCAGGGCAAAGGAGGATTGGGGTGAGGGACCGGGAACACCAAGGCCCAAAGGCTGGGCACTTGTATCTGCCTCACATTTGCCTGTTTCGCTGCAAGAGCAGCTCTGCTTTGCCCTCTGGCTCCTGGGATCCCTGACAAGAGAAGGTCTGTGCGCCTTCTAGAGGTTCAAATAAGGCTCAGTGCTTAGGTTCCGTTCAGGGCCCTGTGGGGACCAGAATCCTAAGCTTTGAATCGGCGGCGGGGGCTGCATGATGGAGAAACTGGGTGAAAATCCCAGCCCCAGCACTGTGTGGACTTCAGGCCCGGGGCTTCTGTGCCTCAGTTTTCTCCTCTCTGAACAGGGCTCATAATTTTACTTCCTGACCTCTGGGGTTTGAAGTGAAACCCAGAGACATCATGCCTAAACGTTATTTAACACAGAATACCTTTTTTGAGGTAGGTTTTGTGTTTGGTTTTTTTTTGTAGTATGTGTGTAAAAACTTCGAAACCTCCAGAAAAGTTGAAGACATTAAGATTTATGAAGACCCCTAAACCCTTCATCTAGATTCAATTACCATTCTGTCGCTTGCTTTACCTTTTGTGCACGCACCTAATGTGTATATGTGAATACATGTGTAGTATGTATTTTTTATAGTATTTGTGCATATATATAAAATACATATATATTTAAAAAATTTTTTTTGGCGAAAATGAACCACTTGAGAATAAGTTGCAAACATCATCACATTTCACTCCTAGAACTTTGATAGGCATCCCCCCAAAAGAGGTATCTTTGGGAATGATCCACAGTACCATTGTTGCATGAAGGGAATGGACATGAACTCTACCATATCATCTAGGGTCCATTCCATATTTAAAATTTTCCAATTGTTAAAAAATATTGGGGAGCCTGGCTGGCTCAGTCAGAAGAGCTGTGACCCTTGATCTTGGGGTCGTGGGTTTGAGCCCCATGTTGGGTGTAGAGGTTACTTGAAAATAAAATTTTTAGGGGTGCCTGAGTGACTCAGTTGGTTAAGCATCTGATGCTTGGTTGGTTCCCCATGGTCTCACGATTCATGGGATTGAGCCCCATGTCAGGCCCTGGGCTGACAGCAAAGAGCCTGGTTGGGATTCCCCTCTCCCTCTCCCTCTGTCTCTCTCTCTCTCTCTCTCTCTATATATATATATATATATATATATGGTTCATGAGTTCGAGCCCCACATCAAGCTGTGTGCTATCAGCACAGAGCCCGCTTCGGATCCTCTCCCTCTGTCTCTGCTCCTCCCCCACTTGCTCTCTCTCTCTCTCTCTCTCTCAAAAATAAATACGCATTAAAAAAATTAAAAATATGTCTCATAAAATTGACTCAGCCAGGTCTCTTTCTAAATATCCCATCTTCTGGATTTCTCTGCTTGTTTTCTCCCAGACTCAGATGAAACATTGTTGTCAGGAATGCCACTTGGGTGAGGGTGTGTGTTTCTTACTGCACATGATTCCAGGCTGTCCCTGCACTGGTAGCTGCATTCAACCCCTAAGTGAAGTTTGTCACTGTCATAATGCAGCCAACAGATGCCCTCCTAACAGCCAAGTTATGCCTCCAAACGGAAGGACCCAGAACAAATCTAGCTTTTGCTGCTCGGAAGTCACCCTTTGCAACCCTGGGAAGTAACTTCAAAGTAATCTCACAGATTCAGTTTGCCCATCTGTAAAATAAAAGTTAATAATAGCCCCTAGGCTATTCTCTGCTTTTTCTCCATGTAACACATTGTCTATTTTACTTTCTTATCTGTTGCCTTTTCCTAGGGAATGATTGCATGCAAAGGGCAAGGGTTCTTGTCCGGTTTTTGCCTTGCTAGGTGCCCAGCACCTGACACATAGGAGGCCATCGATAAGGATTTATTGAATGAATGAAGTTAGGGGTATAGATTAGCGTCCTGCTTGTGGGAAGGGTTTCATACGTGGTTGACTCCTATACCCTCTGGGCTGGGCACACTGTAAGGCCCCTGGAATGATCACGTGTTGTAGGAAGGGGAAGGGGCATCTGCTTCACCCATTCCTGTGTCTTTACCTTGCAGGAGACCAGCCACTGACTGGGGCCTACTCAGTGACCCTGGATGGACGAGGCCCCTCAAGGGTCATCTCCAAACACGACCTGGGCCACTTCATGCTGAGCTGTCTCACCACTGATAAATACGACGGACACAGTACCTACCCCTCCCACCAGTACGACTAGGGATCTGACCGCATCCAGGAGGACGGCGTTCTGAGAAATGGAGAACAGAGGAAAGGAGCAATAAATCTTGAGCCCAGAGCTTCACGTTATTCTAGAAGACCCGACTCTGACTCTTCCTCTGTCTGGCTTTGTCTGGCTGATTCGGTGTCTCTATCTGCCTCTGTGTAAGATTTTCCTTCATTTCTTCATCTGGCCCTGTGCTGGAGACCAGGTGAGGACTATGAGGACCCAGGCGGTGACCCTCCCTTCACAGATCTCACAGTCCAGTGAGGAAGACACCCTTGCCCGTGACAGTGACCACCCAGAGTGGCCAGGGCTCTGAAGGAGGAAGTCCAGAGGGCTTAGGAAACTACCTAAGCCAGCTCCAGGAGCAAACAAGTTAATAATACTTGGCTCGGAGGGGAGGAGTGGTCAGCCCCAAGAGGATGTTATATGGAAGCTAAATTGTGCAGAATCATTGTAAAAAGCTTGAGCTTCATTCTAAGGTTCTGTGCTAGGAGGGGAGCAGGAGAGAGGTGGAGAGGGGCACAGTCAAGTTTATGTTTTATAAAGCTGCCCTTGACTGCTGTGTGAATGTGGATCGGAGGCGTGCAAGAGTGGAGGCTAGAGCCCCAGGGCACCAAGACAGAGGCCTTGACAGGGGCAAGAGAGTGGAGGTGAGTGGAGTTGGACAGTCCATGATGGAGGGGAGAGAGGCATCCAGGCTTCATGGGACTGGAACCTAGAGATGGAGTTACAGTGAGGCCACTCTGAGATGGGGCCTCTGGAAGAGGGGCAGGATTGGGGGAGGGGGGGAGAATGACCCCTTCCTAATCATGTCCCTCTTTGGAATCTACTGTCCCCTGCCCATGTTGCCCAGAGACACCTTTTGCAGGTTTGAGTGAGCCACTCCTCTGTCCCCACTTCACAGCCTCCCCCACCTACCCACCCAACACCTTCCCCTCCAAAAAAAAAAAAAAAAATTCCATTCCAATCATATATTGCTTCTGCAAGCAGTAGGATGACTGGTTGACAAATTCCAACCCGTGAGAACTGGTCTGAGGAGGCTTAAACCTCCCTTCCCAGGCGTAGCCTGGAAAAAACTCCCTCTCCCTCCTCTTGGTGACACTTTTAGGGGTAGGCCAATACTGGTTCAGGCTTTCAGGGCACTAGCTCAGGTTTTTTGTTTTTGTTTTTGTTTTTTTTCTGCCCTCTTTCTCCTTCTGTCACATTGGGCATATTTAAAGAACTTTCACTGGATGCCTGCTTTGTGTCCACGTGCTGGGTGATGCTACTGGACCAAGCCCTGGGTGACAGACATAACCTCAGGACCTGCCCTCAGGGCCAAGAATGGGAGACAGGGGCAGAGGGGTCAGGGTCAGGATGGGGGGAAGCCCAGGACACCACAGGAGCCCAGAATGGGTCCTAACCCACTCAAGCATCAAGGGAGGGCTTCTGAGAGAAGGAAATCTTTGAGATGAGACCTGGTGAGAAACAGTCTGGGAACGGAAGGTGTACTTTCAGGATGGGGAAACAAGTTTAAAGATCCAGAGGCCCTTTATTGTCATTTTTGAGTACTTGCTATGTACCTAAAGCATTGGGGTTAAGGCAGGGAAGAAAACAGACAAAATCTGCGTTTATGGTGGTGGCGGGCACTCGAAGTCATTTTAGAAAAACTGAGAGTCAATCTGTGGTCGGATCACAGGGAGCAAGGAGTGTGTTTCAGGGACCAGACCGTGAAGGGCTTTGTGGCAAAAGGGAGGAGTTTGGATTTTGTCCCCAGGGGAGTAGCGAGCAAGTAACGAGTTCCCAGCAGTGCCATCCTGAGAGGGGAAGGATGGGGCGTCGGGGGTTGCAGGAGAGACCAGCACAGGACGTGCTGAGAAGTCCTGAAGATTAAGAAAGGGGCCTGCGGGTAAAGTACTGGGGGGGCGGGAGCACAGGAACTGGGCTGCGATCGCCCAGGCAACGTAGGCCGCGCCAAACTATTGGCTGGTCTTCAGCTACGTCATCCTCCGCCCCGCAGCGTCCGCCCTCGGAACCCCGGGGGCGCGGCCTCCGCGAGTGGCTCAGCCCCGCCCGCCTGGAAAACAGGGTGGGGAGGGGCGTGCCGACCAGCCTCGCTCCCCGACAGGGTCCTCACCTGGTATAAAGGCATCGCAGAGATCAATGTTGACGACTTTGGAGCGAGGACAGTGGCTGAATTGAAGGAAACAGTTCTGACGTCCCCGCCACCCTCCACCCTAGAGACGTGGCCCCTCCCCCGGGCGAGTCGGAATCCTTTAAAAGGTCCTGGGTGTAAGGAAAGGGAGGGCCGGCCGGGTGTCTCCTGGCGACGGACCGGTGGCTCCACCCAGCCAATCCGCGCCCCGCAGCGGGCAGGGCTCCAGCCAATCGCGGCTCGCGGTTCGGCTCCTGGGCGGAGCGGGGTGGGCCGGAGGCCAAACCAAGAGGCCCTGGGGAGGTGAGCGAGGCTCGTACCCAGCACTGTTGGGTTGTAAAAGCTACGGACGTTCCACGACTTGGTCATTGCGAACCTGGCAGCTGAGGTGAGAGAGTCCACCTGGCTTGAGATTTGCCTTAGTTTAGGGAAGGTGGAGGCGCGCCCCCCGAGAGTCGTGGAGGCGGGGTCTGGGCGTGAGTCGGGGGCACAGATAAGGGTGACTGATAGGGTTGGTGGGGCTTCGAGACTGAAATCGAGATCCCGGACTGAAGGCGAAGTTGTTGGGGCAAGATCTTCAAGTGGAGGGAGTTTGAAGCTGGGACATGGGGTGTTTGGAGAAGCGAGAGAACCGAGGAAGGAACTTTTGGGGCAGGAAATCTGGAGATTAGGACAATTCGAGTCTCCCGGACGGGTTGAATTCGGGGCTCTAGTGTTCTGGAAAAGGGGTGAGGGGTTGGAGCTGGGATCCTGAGCATTTGGAAAAACGGAGATAACTACGGGCAAGGAATCTTGGTAAGGGAGACGCAGTGGCGGTGAGGAGGTGCTGGTGAGAGTCCCATATTCAGGTCTTGGAGTCAGAGGGAGAGTTTGGAGGTGAAGTCGAAAGGCATTTGAAAGACGGGAGAAAAGGGGAAAGTTGACGGGTGAAGGTATCAGAATTAGTCTCCCAAACGGAATAAATCAGAGAGCATTTGTAGTTTTTGAGCGATGTGTTGGAGTCTGGGTTTCTGGACCCGAGAGCAGTTTGGGGAAAGAATCTAGGACCTCCTTGGGGTGCGAAACCCGAGAGAAAGCAGTTTTAGGGCCGGAGTCTGGGGTGGGGGAGGGGCGTTCCGGGCTTGGAGCTCAGACCCGCAGCCCTAGAGGCAGCAGAGGGCGGGGCTCGGCAGGCGCCGGGCAGCTGGACGTCCGGGTTCCCTTCCCCCACCCACCCCGGGCACTTGTGCGCATGCCTTAAGGGAGGGCGGGGGAGGTTCGTCCCAAAGGCGTGCGGCACCCTCTGGGTATTGTAGTGCAAGCTCAACGTTACCGCACGTGCCAGGCGGCTATTGGCCCACATTTCCCAGAAGCCCCTGGGCCAAATTGTTGCCTGCCTGGACGTTGAATAGAGGAGGCGGAGTCGGGCGTTGAGTCAAGTTTTAGCAAGTTTCTTGTGGGGCGCGCTTTGGGGGAAGTCGAAGGCGCGGGCTAAGAGAATGAGGGAGGCTCCTTCCCTGCTCTTGGGAGAGCTCCCAGTCGGTTAGGAAGAGGGCATGGTCAGAAATATACTCCCTGTAAAAGAAGAGTTTCGACAAATAGGTGTCCTAACAGGGCTTCGGTGGCTCTAATACAACAGGCAACAATAGATAAATATTGAATGAATAAATGGCAATTAAATTCTTCTTCGTTAAGCGTTAACTGTAGATGGGTACCGTGTACATTACACATCGGATCTCCTTGAGAATACGGTGAGAATTTTTACATTCCTCTTTTTACAGATGGGGAAACAGACCCAGAGAGGTAATGTCACATAACTTACAAAGATCAAACAGCTGAGCAGTGTCAAAGGCAGAATTCAAATCCAGGTTTCCCTGCCTCCAGTCCAGGTCTCCGTACTCCACAGCTGTCATACGTGACACTGTTGAAGAAACGAGTATTGTAGAAAGAACAGTGTTAAGACTCAGGAACTTGATCCTCATCTTACAGCTGAGGTAACTGAGTCTCAAGGAGGCAAATTCACCATTCAAGGCCACACAGGCAAGTAGGGGGATGCAAACCCACCTATGTTTCAATCCAGATCTTGTTTTCTTAGTCATTTACATTTAGTCTCCTCCTCAGCCCTGTGGAATTCATATCATGTCCATTTTACAGATGAGGAAACAGGTTTAGATCATAAAAATGAACAACAACCGGGAGGTGCCTGGATGGCTCAGTCGGTTAAGTGTCTGATTCTAGATCTCCACTCAGGTCTTGATCTCAGGGTCCTGAGTTCAAGTCCCGCATTGGGCTCCACACTGGGCATGGAGCCTACTTAAAAACCAAACAACCATACAGGAAATTCGGGATCTGAATTATCCCTGCGGTGTCTGACTTGCCCCTCTTCTCTCTACAGGGCATCATGGTAGGAGGCTTGAAGAGAAAACACTCAGATTTGGAGGAGGAAGAGGAGGATGAGAAGTGGGACTGGGGTCCAGCAGGCCTGCGGAGCTACCAGCAAGCCCTGCTTCAAATCTCCTTAGACAAAGTCCAGCGGAGTCTGGGCCCCCGAGCACCCAGCCTACGCAGGCATGTCCTCATCCACAATACCCTCCAGCAGCTCCAGGCCGCCCTTTGCCTGGCTCCAGCACCTGCCCTACCCCCTGAGCCCCTCTTCCCAGGCGAGGAGGACTTCTCCCTGTCCGCCACCATCGGCTCTATTCTCAGGGAACTGGAGACCTCCATGGACGACACGGAGTCCCCTCAGAATCCAATAGCTCCCCCGGGCCCCCAGAACGAAGTGCTGCCCCAGCCTGATCCAGTCTTCTTGGAAGCTCTGAGCTCCCGGTATCTGGGGGACTCTGGTCTGGATGACTTCTTTCTGGACATTGACACATCTGCAGTGGAGAAGGAGCCTGCACTGGCCCCACCGGAGCCTCCTCACAACCTCTTCTGTGCCCCAGGGTCCTGGGAGTGTAATGAACTTGATCACATTATGGAAATCATTCTGGGATCCTAAAACTTCCAGGGGCTGTTTCTCATCTCTGCCTCAGTGGGCAGGATCCCTGGATGCAACTGTGTGTGTGTGTGTGTCTGTGTGTGTGTGTGTATGTGTGTTGCGGGGGCTCTAAGTAGTGACTGTGGCCTCCTTTCCTCCCATTTCAGGGTTCCACAAACCGTCTTGCATGTGTGTGTGTGTCTGGTTGCCGCAGCCTTCTGTGAAGGTGGGTCTTCCTGAATTAATTTATCTGTTCCAAATGCCTTAACGTGACTCTGTTTCTGGGAGTCTGATTTCCCACTTCCCACATTTCTTCTGCCTTTTCCTCCAGTTCCTACTCCCCTGGTGACCACTGGGGCCTCAGGGAAGATAAAGCTGGGCCTGTATGTTGATGACTGGGATGTGCTGCCTGGTTGCTATGGGAACTCAGACTTTGTCACTTGCACCTGGAGGGAGCAGGAGGGGCGGATCTCCTCCCTCAAGGCTGATCCCCACCTCATTGGCAAGACCCCAGTCCCAGCAGTCTCCTGATGCATAACCAGGCCGGACCACGTGCAATAGGGTGGAAACCAAACGCTCCATGCCACATTATTTAAAAGAAAGGCGGGTTTTGTGGTGGGTTTTGATTTGTTTTGTTTTGTTTTGTTTTGTTTTTGATTGTAATGACTTTTTTTTTTTTTTTTTTTTAATAAAAATATTTTGGAAAGGGTGATGTTGCCTGAAGTTTCTAAACTTCAGCGGGTCGATGAGAGGGACCTGGTAAGTTCCCTGGACACCTGCACCACCTCCCCCCCCCCCCACCAAAGTTGGGGCAGGCATATTATTAAACATAATATATATAGAGTACTTGTTAAGAGTACTGTTGTATCCACTTTGTTTGGATTAGGTCATTTAATCTTCATGATAATACAGAATTCTGTTAACAGGTTTTACATAGGAGGAACCTCAAGTTCAGAGAGGCCAAATCACTTGCCCTAGGTCACACAGCAAGGGAAGCAAGGACCAGGGAGCTAGGACTCAAACTCAGTTTGCCTCCAGGGATTGGTTTTCAACTATTGTGTTTGTTGCTCCTTGGTAGACTTAGACTCCCCAGCCACGTGGGTGCACAAAAGAAGGAGAAACTAAGTCCCATGAATTACCAAACTGTCAAAGGATAGGTGACTCTAGCATCTAAAAGTCACTTTTTTCATTGCATGCAATGTGTTGCTGGGACCCAGAGGGGAAAGAAAATGCCTAAAGATAGTCTGCATTAAGAATAGATCTTTCGGGGCGCCTGGGTGGCGCAGTCGGTTAAGCGTCCGACTTCAGCCAGGTCACGATCTCACGGTCCGTGTGTTCGAGCCCCGCGTCGGGCTCTGGGCTGATGGCTCAGAGCCTGGAGCCTGTTTCCGATTCTGTGTCTCCCTCTCTCTCTGCCCTTCCCCCGTTCATGCTCTGTCTCTCTCTGTCCCAAAAATAAATAAACGTTGAAAAAAATTAAAAAAAAAAAAAAAAAAAAAAAGAATAGATCTTTCTAGGGGTGCCTGGGTGGCTCAGTGGGTTAAGTGTCTGACTCTTGATCTCAGCTCAGGTCATGATCTCACACAGTTGTGAGTTTGAGCTGTGGGTCAGTTGGTCCCTGCACTGACAGAGGGGAGCCTGCTTGGAGTTCTCTCTCCCTCTCTGCCCCTACCCCACTGGTGTTCTCTCTCAAATGGGGTGGGGGGGGTGGGGGGGTGGGGGGGGGAAGCTCTCTCTAGAAAACTTGGCTAGGAAGTAGAGACCAGGTTGAAGTTAAAGTGCTAAGGATTTGGGGCTTTTGGGTGCTCAGTGGGTTAGGTGTCCACCTTTGGCTCAGGTCATGATCCCGTGGTTCATGGGTTTGAGCCCTGCTTCGGGCTCTGTGCTGACAGCTCAGCCTGGAGCCTGCTTTGGCTTGCGTGTCTCCCCTCTCTGCTTCTCTCTCTCTCTCTCAAAAATAAACATTTAAAGTGCTAAGGATTTATTTGGGACGTACAAGCCCAGGCCTGTGAAAGGAGAAAAGAGAGGGGGGCCAGGAAGATGCAATGCTTAGCACTGGTTAAGCCTCTTGCAAAGACCTTTGAAGACAATGCAGCAGGTGAGTTTATACAGCATTAGGGACTCTTCTAGAAGGTTTGCAAAGAGGAACTACACCGGTGGAGTCCACAGGCAGGGAAAGGAGGGGGATTTTGCTTGTGCTTTCTGGCCCAAAGTCAAGGTTCTCAGCTTAAGAGGGGCTTTGCATCTAAGTCTGAAAGCATTGGGGTAACTGACAGGTGCCAATGGAGAGAGAAAGAAGAAATGGTCACGAGAGCCTCAAGGCACATACGTTTCACATCTCATGGATGCCCATGTCTTACTCCTACTTAAAACTCTCAGTGACTTCTCACACTCAGAATAAAACCCCAACTTCAAGGCCTGCAATGCAGCAATCTTGGGGCACCTGGGTGGCTCATTTGGTTAAGCAGCCAACTCTTGATTTTGGCTCAGGTCATTGATCTCAGAGTTTGTGAGATCGAGCCCCACATTGGGCTCTGTGCTGACAGCAATGAATCCCTACTTGGGATTCATTCTCTCTCCCTTTCTCTCTCTCAAAATAAATGAATAAACATTAAAAAAAAAAAAAAAAAAAAAAAGACGTGTCAATCTTGCTCCTAACTTCCCCATTTGAATCTCCCACTCTTCCGCACCACCAGTCACCCTGGTCTCATTTGACTCCATGCTCATAACCACCCCAGGGCCTTTGCACTTATTAATGGCCCAGAGGATATGTCCCCTCTAGTTTCACCAACATAAATGTCCCTTTCTCAGAGAGGTCTTCTCTGCCCTTCCTAGCTCAACGTGTCTCGCTGCACCAAACATTCACCCCACTGTTTGATTTTCTTGCTAGCATCTATCCTATCTCAAGTTATTTGTCACCTGTTTATGGTTAGCCTCCTGGTCTATGAAAACTCTGAGAGGGAGGGGTTTTCGTGGTCTTAGCCCAGCTGTGTGCCCTAGTGTACAAAACTATGCTCAGTACAGGTGTGCACTCAAAAACAATTTTTTTTGGCTATTTAAAAAATTTTTTTTAATCTTTATCTTTGAAAGAGAGAGAGAGAGACTGAGCATGAGTGGGGAAGGGGCAGAGAGAGACGGGGAACACAGTATCAGAAGCGGGCTTCAGGCTCTGAGCTGTCAGCACAGAGCCTGCCGTGGAGCTCGAACCCACGAACTGAAAAATCATGGCCTGAGCCTAAGTCGGACGCTTAACTGACCGACCCACCCAGGCGCCCCTTTTTGGGCTATTGTTGAAAAAAACGAACCGACCTTGCAACGGTCAACCCTCCCTCTTACCTCTCTGAATTCACCTTCCTCACAGTCTCCCCACTACTATGCTCCAGCTATACCATTCTCTACAGTTCTTCAAACAAGCCAGCATGTCCCAACCTTAAGACTGGATTCATACCTGCCTCCCTGAGCGATTGTGCAAACTGGAAAGGGGGGCCTGATGCATGCCAAGGATTCCAATAATCGCTCAAATTTATTGTCTACGGTGGGCCTGGTGCGCTTCCAGGCATGTGAATAAAACAGACAACTCCTGCCCTCGGACAGCATGGCAGTTGGGGAAGGCTGCAATACCCACACAAATAACTAAAACGGAGAGTCTGTCGGGTGGTGACAAATGCTAGAGAGAAAAAGAAAGGAGAGCGATGGGGGTGTTAACTATTTCAATGGGATGGCCAGAGAAGGCCTCACCGACAAGGTGACATTTGAGTCAAGACCTGAGGGAGGTGAGAAGTGAGTCATGCCAATCTGAGGGGGAACGGATGTGTCGATGCAGACAGAGGTAACAGCCGGTGCGAAGGCCCTGAGGTGGGAGCCTGAGTGGAGCGTTTGAGGGACCTGAAGAGGTCAGTGTGGCTGGAACAGTGTGCAAGAAAAGAGCATCCTAGGAGATGAGGTGAAAGAGACGTACGGTCTTGAGGGACTGAATTTTACCGAGATGGAAGCCGTGGGAGGCTGTTGAGCCGAAGAGGGATGAGACCTGACTCACCTTTTAACAGGTCCTCCTTGCCCTAAAGATAATCGAGTGAAAAGGAATCAAGTAGCTTTCTAGCACCACAGTGAGGCCACTATAAGGAGCATCCCCACTTTCCAGATGGACAAACTGAGGCTCAGAGAGGCCCGGTATCCCCCGCACCCCGTTAAAGAGGCTGATGAGAGAAGTAGAAAGGCTGGCCCGCAGAGGGACCGGGTATCTGAAGACAGAGTCCACGTTCCCCAAACTGCGCTCTTCCGGCCCGCGGTGGGGGGAGGGGGCGCGGTCGCCTCGGGGCGTGGCCGATGGGACAGGCCCCTCCCACCTGCCCACTACCCATCCCCAGCTGGCCGGGCGGTGGAACACTTCGGAGGTAGCGGCTGCGGCTGCGGCGGGAGCCGGCCCGGCGCCTGCTCCCTCCCCAGAGGCCGGGTGGGGCGGGGTGGGGCGGCCGGCTGGGGGCGGGGCGCTCCCCGACCCGCTTCCCCCTCCTCCCGCCGCGGGCGGAGCCTCCTCCCCAGGCCTGCCGGGCGGGCTGCCTGCTTCTGGTTTCATTTGCCGAGGCCTGACCTCTCTCCCTCTCCCTTCCCCCAGCCCTTTGAATTCCTGGCTCCTTTTGCACTCTCTGGTCTCAGCTCCAGGGTCACCTCCTCAGGGAGGCTCTCCTGGACCATCCCGCCACAGGCCTCCCTATTATATACCGTCCTGTTTTGTTTTCCTCAAGGCACTGAACAGGGGCCGAAATTATCTTCCTCATGTATTCATCTTCTAGGGTCTCAGAATAAAACACAGTGTTCCATAGAGGGCTCTAAACCGCCTGAAAGCTTCTCTGACCTCCCAGGCAACACAATCCGGCTACACTGGCCTTGCTGCCTGGCAAACTCCCTCCTCGGGGCCTTTGCACTGGCCCTTCCCTCTGGCCAGAACACTCTTGTTCCAGAGCTTTAGTCCCTCTCTCGTTTCATTGGGTCTACTCAACGTCACCTCTTCAAGGAACTTCCTACCAGCACCAGCCAGCATCCTATCTACACCACGCACCACGCACCCTTTCACTATTCTCCCCCTGCTCTGTTTTATTCTTTTCCTTTTCACTTCACCTTCTAAGATACTAAGTAATTTCTTTATTGTATTAAGTGTATTGTCCACCTCCTCATGTCAGGGGTTTTTGTCTTTATAGTTTTACTGCCGTATCAGTGCGGTATCATCCACGGTACCTGGCACACGGAAGGTGTTCAATCCATGAATGTTTGTGAATCAATGTATGTTTTTGTTTTCATATTTCTTTTCTTTGTTTACCTCCTCCCCTGAGCCATGAAAAGAGAGACCCTGTGAGGCTTATCCTCACGTATCCTTGCTGGATCCTTATTGACTGTAACAGTGCCCAGAATATAGTAGGTGTTCAATAAATACAGGTTAATCAAGCTCTTGCGATTTCTGTGAGCTCTCCAGCATGCGATCTGGAGCAAGCCACATGGAGACTCGGAGCCTCCTGTTTCCTTAGGCCATAAAGATAGATTATGGGAGAAATTATGTGAACTTGCCTAGCAGGGGCCTGCTTCTAATTAGCATTTTACCCTCCTTTTATTATGAAAAATGGTAAGCATATAGAAAAGATGGGGGGTGGGATGTATTCTCAGTGCCTGTATAGCCTCCCATCTAGATTTAATTGTTAATATTTTGTTTCCTTTATCTACATATGTATATATGCATATGTATATTTTTTCTTTTGCTGAACCATTGGAAAGTAAATTGTAGACATCTTAACATTCTACCTCTAATAGCTCAACAGGAATTTCTTTTTCTTTTCTTTCTTTCTTTTTTTCTTTTTTAATAGGAAAGGAGGTTTTGTTTTTTGTTGTTGTTGTTTTTTAAGTTTATTTATTTTGAGAGAGAGAGAGAGAGAGCAAGCACTTGCAAGCAGGGAAGGGGCAGAGAAAGGGAGAGAGAGAATCCCAAGCAGGCTCCAGGGGGCCACCAGCATAGAGCCCCGGTGGGGGCTATGAGATCATGACCTGAGCTGAGATCAAGATTCTGATGCTTAATTGACTGAGCCACCCAGGCACCTCGGTATTTCTTAAGATTAAGGACACTCACCTACAAACACAACATTTCACATCTAATAGAATTAAGATTTCCAGGGGCGCCTGGGTGGCTCTGTCGGTTGAGTGTCTGACTCTGATTTTGGCATGATCTCATGGTGCGTGAGTTCGAGCCCCACATCGGGCTCTGTGCTGACAGTTTGGAGCCTGCTTTGGAGTCTCTCTCTCCCACTCTCTGTCCCTACCCCACTGGTTCTCTTTCTCTCTGTCAATAAATGAAAAACCTTAAAAAAAAAAAAAAAAAGAGCACCTCGGTGGCTCTGTTGGTTAAGCATCTGACTTCACCTCAGGAGATCTGGTGAGTTCAAGCCCCACATCAAGCTCTGTGCTGACATCTCAGATCCTGGAGCCTGCTTCAAGTTCTGTTTCTCTCTCTCTCTGCCCCTCCCTTACTCACACTCTGTCTCAAAAATAAATAAACATTAAAAAAAATAATAATAATTCCAGGGGCGCCTGGATGGTTCAATCAGTTAAGGGTCTGACTCTTGATTTCGGCTCTGGTCACGATCTCATGATGGTATGTGAGAACGAGTCCCATGACAACTGGCTCTTCGCGGACAGCAAGGACCCTGATTGGGATTCTCTCTCTCTTCCCCTCCCCTGCGTTCTGTCTTAAAAAAAAAAAAAATGTAATAAATAAACATAAAATAAAAAGAATTAAGAATTCCACAAGTCATCTGATATCCAGTCTATATTCAGATTTCCCCGTGAATATCTTTTGTAGCTGTTTCTCCAACAGGATTTAGTGAAGGTTCATATGCTTATTTGGTTGTAATAAAGAAATTATACAGTAATTTTCATTCTGGAAAATCCTCCACCATCAACCCCACCAAACCCTTTTTCTGTTTTCTTGAAATTGAATTGTTGGTGGAACAGCACAGTTGTGCTGCAGATGTTCCACATTCTGTATTTGTCTGATTGTGTTCATGTTTAATTTGTTCCTCTCTGTCTCCTATAAGCTGAAGGTTAGGTCTAGAGGCTTTGTGAGATTCAGTTTATGAAATTTAACAGGGAGACTCCACAGGGAGTGTGTGTACTTCCTAACGCATCATATAGGGTGGTGCCCAGTGTCGGGGTGTCCCTCTCTTGTGGGTACAGAGTTTCATTACATGGTTAAGGTGGTGAGAACCACATCTCCACATCATAAAAGGATATTTTCCCCTTGCAGTTAGCAAGTAACCTGTGGGGTGATGTGTTGGAGCCTGTCAAGATCCTGTTAATCTTTCACCCTAAGGTTTGAGCATCCATTGATAATTGATGCCTGAATCGAATAGTATAGTTAGCATTTTCTAGAGCTTACTTTGGCCAGAAGCTTTATTTACAACTAACAATTCTTCCCAGAACTCCAGAAGAGTTAGCAAATGAGCTACTTGGAGAAGCTAAGTCCCATTGTCAGTTTATCAGACAAGTGTTAAACTCCTGTCTACCCATAGCCAACCCCACGTGTCCCCCTCTCCTTGAATTAAGTACCTGTGCTATGCCAACCGCTAATGCTACCAACAAAAGGACATGTCGAGCACCATTCTGAGCATTTCATGCGATTACTCTTTTTTTGATATTAATTAATGAATTAATGTATGTATTGATTTTTAAGTAGGCTCCAAGCCCTACTAAGGGCTCGAACTCATGACCCTGACATCGAGAGTCACATGCTCTACAGACTGAGCCACATAGGCACCCCGTCCCCCCCAACCCCGGCCTTTTTTAAAGATTTTGTTTTTAAATAATCTCTACACCCAATGTGGGGCTTGAACCCACACTCTCAAGATCAAGAGTTGCATGGTCTTCCAACTGAGTCAACCGGGTGCCCTTATAGGATTATTCTTTTTAATCTTCAAAATAATCTCATTTTAAAGGTGAGGAAACAGGGGCACCTGGGTGGCTCAGTTGGTTAAGGATCTGACTCTAGCTCAGGTCATGATCTCACAGTTCGTGGTTTTGAGCCCCACGTTGGGCTCTGTGCTGACAGCTGGGAGCCTGGAGCCTGCTTCGGATTCTGTGTCTCCCTCTCTCTCTCCGCCCCTCCCCCACTTGAGCTCTGTCTCTCTCTCTCTCAAAAATAAAATAAACATTAAAAAAAAAATTTTTTTTTAAGGTGAGGAAACTGAGACCCGAGGGGATTCAAACACTCGCCCAAAGTCACAAAGTTACTTAGGGTATGAAGCCCAGGATATGTGACTCCAGTGGCATCCACTCCTGCCCCCTCCCTCCACGCCTATAACCACCATATAACTGCCCAGCATTTGCTGAGTGTGCTATAGTGCTCTTACAGATACAAACTTATTTTAATTTTCCTAACTCCCAAGGGGTAGGCAAGAAGATGCCCATTTAACACACTGTGTGGCTCAGAGAGGTTAAGCATTTTTCCAAGGTCACACACACATCTAATGAGTGGTTAGAATTTGAACCCATGCCTATCTGGCTTACAGTACAGACCCGTTAGAGTTGGGTGTGTAAGAAGCTCAGTTTGGGTTTGGCAAGTGCATGGGCAGGAGTGAGGGGCCTGCACTTTGAGAGGTTAAAAAAAAACCCTCCCCGCTACTGTCCCGCAGGGAAAACGGCCACCCCACCTGGCCCGGTCCCTTCACGCAGCAGCCGGGCATGCGCCCTGGAGCCAACCTACCCTCCTTTCGAACCTTCCCTCTATAGGCTCCGCCCATCACCGTCCAGGCCCAATCCCTGGGTGGAGGGCGGGGCCGCCACGGGAGTGGGTGGTAGTTAAGGAGAGTCAGGAGCCTGGAGTCGTGCGCCGGAGTCAGAACTGCGTCTCACGACCCAGGCGCCGGTTGCTGAAGGAAAGCGAGCGAGCGATGCTGCCGTCGCCGCTTCCTGATTGGCTGTGCGTTGATCCCTCTTCGTTCTGATTGGCAGCGGGTGAGCTAGGTATGTAAATGAAGTGAAGGGGCCTGAGGAGAGAAGGGAAACCCTCGGCGGGGTCGTTCGGCCGGTTCGATCCCCGGGTCCTGCCGGTACGCGCCGGGGCTGCCCGGGATCGAGATGCGCGGGCCTCTAAGTGTCGCCCGGCCGGGTTGGGTGAATCACGTCGCAGCCCAGGAAGGGGGCGGAGGCGCCGGCTTCTGGCTCCGGCTGCGTGACTCACCCGCCCCCGCCGCCGCCGCTTCGGAAGGAGCCACCTCCACTGCCTGCCGGAAGCGAGCGCAGGCAGAGAAGGCGGAATTAGTCCTCCGGGGATCCCAGCCCGCACGGTCCTGGGCGGCAAGCTGGAGCGACAGCCAGGACGTGGGGGCAGTGTCGAGGATCCCGGGGTCTGAGGAGCCGGAATCCCCGGGGAAAGCCGGCCTGGCGCCGCTAGGGGGCACCGGGACCAGGGGGCGGAGTCGGGTGGGGGCAGAATTCCTGCGGTTCTGAACTCCCGGGTCTGCGGGGAAGGAGGCGAGGACCGTTTTTAGTAGGGTGGGGGGTTACTTCTAAGGTCCTGTTGGGCAACTCCCCGGGGACTGGACCTTGCAAGCTTCCAGTCTGAAAAAAGCAAGTTGGGGCTGGGGTCCAGAACTCCAGGGGCCCCTACCTCGGGGAAAGTGTGGGTCCTCAAAGTTCTCTCAGTGGCCCCCTGTGCCCGTCAAGATTTCCCGGCAAGCTCGGTCTACTAGGCCTCCCAAATAAATCCTGAATCGATCAACTTCCTTCCACGTCCACTACCAATCACCTACTCCAGGCTACCATCATCACCCCAAGAGTGCACTAGCCTCCAAATGGGGCTTCCGATCACGCTCTTCCCCGTCTCCACTCCTCCCCACTCATCTTACTCCAAGCAGCTGAGGGGGATCTTCTGGAAACCTAATCCACAGCACCACTCTCTAATCCCTGCTCAAAACCCTTCAGTGACACTCACAGTAAAATCCAACTTCTTGCCTCTGCTTGCTTTCCAAACCCTGTTCCCTCCCATGTCACACTCTGTGCGCTGACCACACTGGTGTTTTTTCAGTTCAAGCTCATCCAGCCTCCAGGTCTTTCTTTGCTTTTGTTGTTGTTCTCTCTTCCCTGAATGCTCTCCCCCTGGTTCTTCTATAGCTGACTCCTCCTGCTTGAGGGCTCCACTCAAATGTCTCTTACTCAGAGGAGCCTGCCCTGACCACCCCCCAGAATCTTTTAGTGTCTTCCTAGCACCATCTGTACATTTCCTGTATTTAAAATTTCTTTTTTTTTTTTTAATGTTTATTTATTTTTGAGACAGAGAGAGACAGAGCATGAATGAGGGAGGGTCAGAGAGAGAGGGAGACACAGAATCTGAAGCAGGCTCCAGGCTCTGAGCTATCAGCACAGAGCCCGACACGGGGCTCGAACTCACGGACTGTGAGATCATGACCTGAGCCGAAGCCGGTGGCCCAACTGACTGAGCCACCCAGGCGCCCCTACATTTCCTGTGTTTATGTATGTATTTGTCTGATTTATAGACATTCAATAAATGTTAGGTTAAACTATGTGAAACAGCTGCTTTCATGGGTTAAAAAAAGGTTGAATATTGGGCATTTCACATGGTTCACTGAAGAAGTACATAACAATAGCTATTAAAAGTACTTGTTAATAAGAATAGTTACAATGTAGGGGCGCCTGGGTGGCTCAGTCAGTTAAGCATCTGACTCTTGACTTCTGCTCAGGTCATGAGATCGAGCCCCGAGTCAGGCTCTGCGCTGATATCAAAGGGACTGCTTGGGATTCCCTCCCCCCCTCTACCTCTCTCTCCCCCTCTCTCAAAATAAATAAACTTTAAAAAATAGAGTGCACTAGGCACTGTTGTAAGTGCTTTTTGTATATTATCTCATTTACTCCAGAGAACAACTCTATTATCTTAAAGTTTCCCTAAGGAAGCACAGGCTCAAGAAGTTAAATGACTGGCCCGAGATCACACCAGACACCAGTTACCAGAGCCAGGGTTTGAACTTGCCACGGACTTTCTATAAGTGAATGACTCGTCCCACCCCCCACCCCCTGCAGATGATGCTGAGCAAAGGTCTGAAGCGCAAGCGGGAGGAGGAGGAGGAGGAGGAGGAGCCGGAGAAGGAAGCCTTGGCAGTCGACACCTGGTGGCTGGATCCCAGGCTCCCAGCAGTGGCACAGGCACCCCCGGCTGTGCCCTCCAATTCCCTCTTAGACCTCTCGGTGCTCAAGCTCCACCACAGCCTGCGGCAGAGTGAGCCGGACCTGCGGCACCTGGTGCTGCTAGTGAACACCCTGCGGCGCATCCAGGCATCCATGGAGCCTGAAGCTACCCTGCCCTCCGTGCCCAGCCCACCTGAGGCCCCTGGCGTGGCGGCTGACAGCCTGCTGGCCAGCTCAGACGCTGCCCTCTCAGCCTCCATGGCCAGCCTTCTGGAGGACCTCAGCCATATCGAGGGCCTGAGCCAGGCCCCCCAGCCCTTGGTGGACGAAGGGCCGCCGGGCCGCCCCAGTGGCGGGGCCCCACCCGGCCTGGGTGCCTTGGACCTGCTGGGCCCAGCCACTGGCTGTCTGCTGGACGATGAGCTCGAGGGCCTGTTTGAGGACATCGACACCTCTATGTATGACAGCGAACTTTGGGCACCAGCGTCTGAGGGCCTCAAACCCGGCCCTGAGGATGGGCCTGGCAAGGAGGAAGGTCTGGAGCTGGATGAGGCCCAGCTAGACTACCTCCTGGACGTGTTGGTGGGCACACAGGCGCTGGAGCGGCCACCGGGGCCAGGGCGCTGACCCCCACAGCGGAGATGGTGGTTTGGTGTCCAAACTGAGCCTGGTTGCTGGACTAACTGTCCTTGGAAAGACACAGCTAACTTCCCTAGAACGGAGAGAGGGGCTTTGGAGAGACAGAATCCGTTCCTGAGCAACTTCACCTCTGTCCTCTTGTCTAGGGCTAATGAGGGGAATCTGGGACTGGCCCTTGGGAGGGGATGACAGGGCCCGGTGGCTGGAATGTGATTTGGACCAGGCCCTGTGCTGGACTGAATCGGCGGAGGTCGTTCCCGGGGATACTTTTTCCGTGATGTGGGACAAGACTGCACCATTTTCTGGAAATTAAAACCAGTCCTGGGTTATTTCAAGTCTGTGTGCTTTGTCTCTGGGCTAAGGCAAGGGTCAGGTAATAACCTCCAAATTTTACTGAGCGTGGACTGTGTGTGCTAAGCACCTGACGTGTGTTCACTCTTTTCATCTTTGAAATTAGATGGCCATTATTATTATCCCCATTTCACATTTTGAGAAAACTGAGGCTCCAACAGGACATCACATGAGGGGGTGGGTTTCAAGCCATGAACTTTACTGCTTTCTTGTTCTGGTAAGCGGATGAGTTAGCTCTGGTAACTGGCCCTCTAGAAAACTCCCCCCAACATACTCAGCCAGGTTTCCCTGATTGTGTATGATGATGGTGGTCGTGGTAGCAGTGGAGGAGCCCCAGGCCACCAGAAATCATGGCCTTGCCTGAAGTCTACTTGTGTGTCTTGAGGCTGGGGGGGGGGGGGGGGGGGGGGGGGGGGGGGGGGGGAGGGGCAAAAGGGAGGTTTCAGAATGAGCCAGAAATAAAAGCCCAAAGCTGAAGGCTTGATGGAGCTTCTCCAAAGAGCTTTGAGAGCCAGCTCTCCAAGAAAATGGGGAAAGGCACGGGAGACTCCAGCAAGTTAAGAAGAAAAAAAAAAATCCACTCGGGGTCTCAAATCTGCCTTTGGGCAGGGATAGGGCAATTTGGAGGGTGCCTCTGAAATAAAGCCACCGGGTTTAGCGGCTTGACCGCAAAGCAGAGGCGGTCCTGCTTTCCTTCTAGAAGAAACCCAGGCCCTGGCGAGCTGGGGCCACCTGCCCCACTGCTCGTGTGATAGGGCCCGCCCGAGCGCCGCGCCGGGTGTCTGCGCCGCCCCCGCGGTCCAGCCGCATTCCTGGCCCGGCTGGGAGGGGCCGCACACTCAGAGGCCTGGCACGGGACCCAGGAGGCGTCCTTCCTGGCGGCTGTGGGGGCAGGGCAGCGCCCCGGGTGCGGGCGGGGGGAGGGGCACGGTGAAACCCACGGGCGGCCGGGGGGCCGGGGGCCGGACGGTGACCTGCGAGGCCCGCTGGGCCTCCAGTGGGGTAACGCCGGCAAGAGGACACCGAAATCGCCGGGCCCCAGAGCCTCCACCCTGGCCGGAAGCTCTAGGGAGGCTGAAGCTGGGGTGGAACTGGGGGAGGCGGGCAGCTTCGGCGGCCCCTCGGGCCGGGAAGGGGCGGGCAGAGCGGAGCTTCCTGGAGGAGGAGAGGAAGTCGTGCCCATTTCTGGAAGTGGATGGGGCGGCCCGGGGAGGGGGGAGTGGAAATGGCCCGAAGGGAGCTGGTGCCCTGGCTGAGGGTCTTCGGGTGCCTGACTCCTACACCGGGTGACTCCAATGGGATTCAGACCTTGAGAGTGTGGGTTGAGCTCTGCAATGCCCCCTGGTGCTCAGTCTGGGGGTCTGAGATGCCACTGCCTTAGTTCCCTGTAGATCTGTCCAGTGGTCAAGTAATCTCCCAGTGTAGGGCCAGCAATGCCCTCTGTTTACAACACTCTGGGGGCCTGTTTCCGTTGTCTCTGGGTGCCAAACTGGGGTACAATCTGTGATGCATACTGATGCAGACACCCTACCCATCTGTCAACGATGCTGGCATCTGCCCCTGTGCCTACTTGGCCAGCGATGCCCCCTCTCCCCAGAGCCTCTGTATACAGTTGCACAGGTTGTGGGCTGCGCATAGACTCCATGTTTAAGGGGCTACTATGCGTGTTTCAGGCACCATTCATTTCCATATTGACTGCAACAGTTTCCCAGCAGATGGAGGTCAAACGCCTTGGGGAAGGAGTATGCCTTTTGCACAAAAGCACCATATGGGCTGGATCAGCTATAGTCCCATCCCGCTGGTGCCCTCGGGTCTATGAGCAGCTCGTGCCTGAGGACCTATTCCCCCCACCCCCTACTCTCCCCATGTCTGACCCCCAGATGATTGCGCAGGCTCCCAGGCTCTAGTGTGCCCCACCGCCCTCAGGCTCAACCCCAAGAGGCCACCCTACCTCAGCCAGCAGATTCCAGGGCCCACACCATTCCGAGCTGAGCCACCAGCCCTGGCGCTGTTACTCCTTTTCACAGAGCCTCTGTGTTCCTGCCAGGACACTCCCCAGCCAGGCTAGCTCCCCTCCAGGGGCATTCTCAGGATCCCCCATCACACACACACACCTCTCTCCTCAACACCTGGGGCAGTTGTCCTTGCTGTCCTTCACTCCCCTCCCTTCATCCCTTCTCTTATTCAGAAAAGATGTATGCTGGCCTACTGCGTGCCTGGGTAAATCTGACCGTGTCTGTCCTCTGCTCCTCTGAGATCTGAACTCTGCCCCTACCAAGGCTCATCTCCCCCACCTCCCCGTCCCATTCACGCACTTAAGGAACATTTACTGAGCACCTGCGGTCCCAGTGCAGAAATCTATGCTTTTTTTTTTTTTAACATTTATTCATTTTTGAGAGTGAGAGACGGAGCATGAGCGGGGGAGGGGCAGAGAGAGAGGGAGACACAGAATCTGAAGCAGGCTCCAGGCTCCGAACTGTCAGCACAGAGCCCGACGCGGGGCTCGAACTCACGAACCACGAGATCATGACCCAAGCCGAAGTCTGACGCTCAACCGACTGAACCACCTAGGCGCCCCCAGAAATCTAATTATGCTTAAGTCGATGATTATTTTTTTTAATTATTATTTTTTTCAACGTTTTTATTTATTTTTGGGACAGAGAGAGACAGAGCATGAACGGGGGAGGGGCAGAGAGAGAGGGAGACACAGAATGGGAAACAGGCTCCAGGCTCCGAGCCATCAACCCAGAGCCCGACGCGGGGCTCGAACTCACGGACCGCGAGATCGTGACCTGGCTGAAGTCGGACGCTTAACCGACTGCGCCACCCAGGCGCCCCAAGTCGATGATTATTGATGCAATAAGCCATTGAGCAGAGGTTGTGCTGAAAAGCCAGATCACCTGCATTTGAACCTCTCTGCTTTGCCATCCTGTGGCTCTGTGACCCTAAGCAAGGCACTTCAAGTCTCTGTGCTCATCTGTAAACTGGAACAGTAACAGCCTACCTCCAAGGGCTGTTGTCCCGAGGTGGATGGGGGGGGGGGGGTGTTGTAGGCAGAGGGAACAGTATAAGCAACGGCTAGCCCCTGAGGGACCCTAAAACTTTTTCTAGGATCTGGAAGCTCTGGGTTTGTCTGGAAAGAGGGAGAAGCAGTGAGGTAAGTGATGGGGCTGGAGGGGTCTGCAGGGGGCCAGGGCGCAAGGGACACTGGGTAAGGGACTTTACTGCTAAGGTACTAGGGAATCACAAAATGAAGGAATCCCTCTGGCTGCCATGTGGACGCAGTGGTACAGAGGTGAGACTAAAGGCCGGGAACCCCGAGGGGAAGCTGGGAAGGGACATCACATCCGTGGCAGGATGGTTGGGAGGAAGGGGAGAGGGGTTTGAAAACCAAGAGGACAGGCTCCGGGATTGATGAGCCTCGATGGGGCAGGGGCCTCACACAAGGCCCAGGGCTCTAACCAGGAGACCCACGGGGACAGTTGGGGCTGCCTTGGGATGGTGACTGGGGGGACAAGCAGGTCTGGGGTTGACGCTGAGGCCAGAGAGGGACACAGTGGGTGAGAGGGGCTGGTGGGGGGACACCCAGGAGAAGGCATCTGGGTCTCGAGGCCAGTGGGACTGGGCTTAATAGGGAGGGTGGGAGGCAGGAGCAGGCAGAGGTGATGTGAGTGAGGGAGAGATATTGGCTGTGTTGCTCGGCACCCAGCTACCACTTGGCTCGGAGTGGATCGGAGAGGGTGGTCCCTGAGGACAAGCTTCCACCTCTTTCCCCAGCCGCACAGGATATCCTGTGTTTACTGAGGTGGCCTTGGCTGGAACCGGGACACTGGTGCCACCCCCTAAACTCAACTTCCCATGGCCACACCCCCTGGGGTGAGGGAAATTGAGAGACACAGAGAGAGACAGAGAGAGGGACAGAGACGAGGAATGAGGATAGAGACAAAGAGAGGAACAGAGAGGTACAAAGACACACAGACACACTGTTCATGACAAAACACGGCAAACTAGAAAAGGAAGCTTCCTCAGCTTCCCCTGCCTCTTTTACATTCCCCGATTTCTCCAAGGGGCCCCTTGCACAGGCTGTCCCTCTACTTGGAACCCACTCTCATTGACCCACCACCTACCCAGCAGCCTTCCGTGAACTTTTTTTCTTTTAATTTTATTTAGTTTTGAGAGAGAGAGAGAGAGAGAGAGAGAGAGAAACAGAGTGTGAGTGGGGGAGGGGCAGAGAGAGAGGGAGACACAGAATCCTTAGCAGGCTCCATCCAGGCTCTGGGCTGTCAGCACAGAGCCTGACACGGGGCTCAAACTCACAAACTGCAAGGTCATGACCTGAGCTGAAGTCGGACACTCAACCAACTGAGCCCCCCAGGTGCCCCTCCACGAACTCACTCCTAAATATCCTTCAGGTGCCAGTTCAAATGTCACTTCCTCCAGGAAGCTCTCCCTGCCCTTTCTGGTAGTACCAGAGTGCCAGGGCCCTCTTATAGACCTAGATCTGTCCCTCATAGTGCTTAGCTCAGTATGTAAGTATACACTCATTTCACTGATCGCTTCTTTAATGTCGGCCCTCATACCCCCCCCACCCCCACCCCCCCCACACACTGGGAGTCTTGTGAGGGCAAAATCAAGGTCACTGCTGTGTCCTAAGCACCACCGAGCCCAGGGTTGGATACCGAAGAGGTATCTGTGAACAGCTGCTGAATGAATGTATACATGAGGAGGAGATAGAAGGGGCATGTTTGGCCCGGGGACACAGCCATGAACAAGGAAGGACATAGTTGTCAGCTCCTAGAAATTTCACATGCGCTGACCTCTCTCTGGATTCAGATCCTCCTCACAGGCTGTTCCCTCTGCCCATAAAACTTCCCCTCCCTCTTCTCTTGCCTAGCTCCTGTAGGTCATCCAAGTCTCAGTTCACATGTCCCCTCCTCCAGGAAGCCTTACCTGACCTCCCTTGCTAAGCTGGAGCAAGGGACCTTTCCTGGGCTCCCCCGTCAAGGCCCTGACCTTTTTCCCTGTGACTCTCTCACCCCAACCCTGGGCCATGCTGGGTCTGTGTCCCTGTTGGACTGTGAACTTTGTGAAAGCAAGCCCGGGCTATCTCAGTCACACTGTGTCCCCGGCACCATCCAGCGTAGGGCTGGACTCACTAACTGCTGACATTGGATAAAGACTGCTCCCTTTCTCCCCTCTGGTACACTTTGCCTGCATTTGTCCCCTCTCCCTGGAAGACCCTTCCTACACTTTTACCTGACTCCCCGCTTCTCCACCATCCAGTTTGACTTCAGAGGTCACGCCTTCCAGGAATCCTTTCCTGAGCCTGCCCCCCACCCCCACCCCATGGTACATGGTAAATGTAAGTCTGTCGGTATCTCCAATGCCCAGCAAAGAGGCTGCTGGCAAGGGCTTGTGAATGTTTGTTGAATGAATAAATGAACAGGTGAGTGGTTGAATGAATCAATGAGAGAGAGAGAGAGTGCACTGGGGTGAGGGGCTCCTCAGGACCATCAGCAGCCCCATTCCTTCCTCCCTTCCCAGGAGAAGGGTTCTGGCAGGGTTCTGGCCACACCCCAACCCTTGGTGGCTGCCAGGCCTGGATGGCATTTCCCAGAGCTCAGCACATTCCTGCCTTCCCTGGCGGCTGAGAGTGGGCAGGGGGCATTTTGGAGAGAAGGGGGGAGGCCCCTAGAATTCTGGGATCCTGCCAACTTGTGCCGGGTCCCCATGCCCTCAGGGAAGTAGGCCCCAAGCTCTCGGTGTGGTGGGGAGGGGTACAGGTCCACAGAGGGGCCAGGGGGCTGGTGTGAGGGGCAAGGTTGACAACTGAGGGGAAGGCCTGGTGGCCGTGCCTGGCCAGACAATGGGACAGAAGCTGCTGACATGCATTTTGGGGGTAATCCCCAGTTTCATCCCAGCCCTGGCCCCAGGCCTGGGCTCAGAGAGCCCGGAGCATCGGAGCCAGCGGCCGGGTGGGTGCAAGGGGCATGTGGGGGTACTTGTGCTCTCTGTGCCGCCCCCCGGGGTCTGGTGAGTCAGGGCAGGCTGGGGCCGGGGGCTGAGGGATCAGGGTGAGGCCTGGGGGCCTTGGTTTGGGAGTTGGGCAGGTCGGGGTTCAAATCCTGGGGCTACCAATTACTTGCTATGGGTGACTTTGGGTTTCACTTACCCTCTCTGAGCCTCCTTGTCTGTTTTATGAAGGGGACAGAAGAGAGTTGCAGGGTCTCTGGGCCTAATGTGTTCCCCGTGTACCCTGGATTCTGGGAGCAGAGCTCTGGGTGCCCAGCACATTCTTTAGCCCATGATGGGTGTCCCCCAGCACAGAAACTCCATTAAACAGAGAGGTGGGGGTCCCCTGTGCCCAGGCCAAAAGCCCCTCCCCCAACAAGTCTAGCCGGCCCCCTAATATGTGTGACTAATAATGCAAAATTCTTATAAGGAGCACTCACTCTGTGCCAGGCACTTTTTCAAGTTTTTAGCCTCTTTTAACGCATCTCATCTTCACAACAACCCCATGAGGTGGGCGCTTTTTATCACCCCTGTTTTAGAGACAAGGAAAAGGGGGCCCAGAAAGATGCCGTGGCACAGCGAGTAGGTGACTAGACTGGGATCTGAACCCAAACTGATCGGGAGGAGTAGAAGGAGTTTATTTTAGGGGCCCCTGGAACCAGTGGGGCCATGCCCGGGTCTGGAACCAGGAAATAATGCCTGTCGGGTGATCAGCCTCCGAGTGGCGGGAGCAACGTCCAAGTCCCTGGAACAAGGCTCCTGGTGAAGGTCTCAGCCCAGTCCAGGGCGCACAGCCTGTCTGAGCCGTCTTATGGCTCCCCACCCCCTTGCCTGTGGATGTAGCTGGGGGGGGGGGGGGCCAGGGATGTTTGTTTCCCCACCACCCACTCCCTGGTGATGTCATGCCTCAGCAGCCAATGGCTGGGGTCTCTCCCTCCTCCCCCTCCCCATTCCTTTTCCCCCCCAGCCTGGGGCTGAGGCTGAGCAGACGGACTGGGAGCTCTCGAGGTGTCTGGAGGCTTAGGGGTAAGAGATCAGCCTGTCTAACCCGATGCTTGGCCAGGCTGAGAAGCCAAGGGAATGAGACCCAGGGTCCTGGGAGGTGCTGGCAGGTGCTGGCAGATACTGGGAGGGTACCTGGGCTCAGGAGGCAGTGTGGTGTAGGAGTTAAAGGCACAGACTTTGGAGCCAGACCCTGGGTTCGAATCTCAATGTTCCCCTCTTTCTGGCTATGCAGTCTTGGGCAAGATGCTGCACCCTTTGTACCTCTGCTTTTCCATCTGTGAAATGGGCTGGTGGAGAGTAAATGAATTGCTGCTTACAAAGAGCTGGGCAGGATGCCTGGGGTGGAGCAGGTTTTTTGGTGCTTGGAATAGGGTGCTGGGGAGGCAGCACTGATCCCGTTGGTAGGAGGCAGGTGCCTGAGCTGGGTTTTGTCCCTCACCCAGAGTTCCCCTTGGCTAAGAGAGAAAGTGGGGCCACTGGTTAGCAAAACCTGGATACGACACACTTGAGATGCACAGCCTACCCTCCAACTGCTGTCAAAGACTAGTGTATATTACCTGAGCACTTACTCTATACCAGGAATATTCTAAGCACCTGCTGTTATTTTGTGAATCCTCAAAGCCACTCTTAGTGGCTCCATCTCACAGATGAGGAAACTGAGGCCCCGGGAGGTGAAATACTTTGCCCAAGTATTCAAACCTGAGAAATGTTAGAGCGGGGGCTAACTGAGGGAGCTGGGAGGCCCCTGCCAGCACGCCTCCCCCTCTGCCTCACAGATGGTCTAGGGGCCAGGATGAGTCCGGTCAACTCCTCACTCCCACTGCTGAGGGCACCAGATCACTGGCAGTTAGGGAAGCTGAGGCTCTGGGTAGGCAGAGCTCCTAAATGGGGTTGGCACCAGCCATGGGGAGAAGAGGGTACAGAGGGGCAAATCTAGGGGTTTCCTCAGCAGGCCCAGCTCAGCTGAAGGGCCCAGGGCCCAAATGACAGGCACTCACCCCAGCCACTCTGAAGGGCATTGGCGGCATCGTAAATGGGAATCTAAGTGGCACCTTCCTCTGGGAGGTATTGTGAGGATTTAATGAGCCAAGGTAGGGAAGGATCTTTGCACATAGTAAGTGCTCAAGAAATGGGGACTCCGAGAATTCTAGAAGCTCAGGAATGTGCCAGGGGAGTGCCAAAGGAACCACTCAAGAATGGCTCTTGGCACCTGGGAGGCCCTGCCTGGACTTGATTCACCGGGGGAACCCCAATAGATCTTCCCCTAACACAGTCAGGGACCCCCAGGAACCTCCCCCTCCCCTCCCCTGCCTAATGGGATGGGTAGGGCTGGGAACAGAGAGTGCCCGGGGTGGACGGGGTTTCCTTCCGAAGCCACCCCCACCCCATGCCAGGACCTGGGTTGGTGGCTCAGGAAGGGCACAGTTAGGCTAAATATAACCTGGGTTGGGCGGCTGTCCCAGGCAGGGATGAGGAAGGAGGGCACTCTCTCTTGCTCCCGCCCCAGCTAAGCTTCCTGTGCCAGCCTCTGGGTGTGACCCTCGCTGCCCTGGCCTGAAACCGGGAGCTTGCGGTCCAGGAGAGCCTCCCCTCCATCTCTACCACCTCCTACACGTACCAGGCTCTCCCACCTCCAGCTCAGGATGCTACGTTGTGTCAGGGACTCAGTCTTGCAGACCCAAGTTGTCTGTTACCGTCATATCCTGTCACTGTGATATCTTAACCCTAATTTTCTCGTAAGTAAAGTGGGGGTACTGAGGCCACATCTGTAAAGTGCCTGCCCAGCCCAGAGTCGGCACCAGAGAGGTCCTTCTAAAAATGCCCGTTTCGGGGCACCCTCAATCCCCATGCCCTCCCCAGTTGTTTTGCTGCTTGGGCTCCTCCAGTGCTCAGAGCCACCAATACGAGTTCAGTTACAGAGTTGGGGGTCAAGGGCAGGGTCTTGGCTGTGTGACCCCAGACAGGTCACTTCCCCACGCTGAGCCTCAGTTTCCAACTCTAAAACAGCCACCGCATTCAGGGTGATTTTGAGACTTGTGGGTGCCAGCCCTGGGTCCAGTTCAGAGGAAATGCCACAGATGTGGGAGCTGAGGGCTCAGAGGGGAGCCTGGGGAAGGCCATGGAGACCAGGACTCCTAGGAGCACCAGAGAGGGGCCCTCTGCTACTGTGGGGTGCCTGCCAGTGGAGTGGGTACAGCTGGAGCATTGAGGGGTCCCTGTGTCCTCTATCTTGGCCAGTGGTGGGCTATGAAGAGCCATTGTGCGGCTGGGGGTGGGTGGGCAGGGGCGGAATGTGACTGGGCCCAGCAGATGGGCCATTGTTTGAGGGAATGTGCCGCGTGAGGCCTGACCTTTCCCTGTAGAGTGGGGGTTGGCGGGTTGGCATGCCAGGTGGGGGCTGGGAGGACAAGGCCAGCATTGGCATGAGGAGGGGTAGAGAGACAGTATCCACTCCCCAGAAAGGTCTGTTGGGGAATCTGCATGGGAATCCCAGTACTGCCGCCTTCTCACTGTGCTGTGTGACCTTATGCAAGGTCCTTGGCCTCTCTGAGAGCCTAGGGTTTTCTGCAGTGAGGAGCACAGGGCTGATGAAGAGTAACCACTCCAACACCCATTGGTTATTATCATCCGTAGAAGAGTCTGGAACTCTCAGATAAGTTCAAGTCCTGGCTTAGCCATTTGTGACCATCCGTGCATGGCTTCCCTTCTCCCAGCCTCAGGTGTCTTTTCCGTTAATGGGCTCAACGATTGTCTTGACCTCACAAGAGTGTTCTGAGGTTTATGTGCAATGACCCCTGTGGGACATCTGACACAAGATCGGGACCACGGGAAGCTCTTAGTAACAATGATAGTAAGTGCTTCTGAAGCCCCTCCATGTACCTGGAATTTTATATTTGCTAACGTATTTGACAAAGTAGGTGCTCTCCTTCTCCCCCATTTTCTAGACGAGGAAGCTGAGGCACAGAGAGATGAAGTGATTTGCCCACAGGGAGTACGTGGGAGTGGTTAGGATGGGTTTATACTGAATTTGGCTCCCTCGCTCAGCCCCGGTGTTTGGTGGAGTGGCTCTGGTGTCGGACAGTCCTAGGAGTCAGCTCTGGCTTTACTGTTTGCTGTAAAAAGGTCTTCTAAGCCTCAGTCTCCCTGCCTGCGCTATGGGGATAGAATATTGACAGCACGCAGGAAGGGGCAGACACGTAGGAAGCAATTGGTAGGGTCAGCTGATGGTAATGCTCACCTTCTTCTTCTTAGAGCCCCGGACCCAGGAGGCCCAAGGAGCTGGAGGTGATCCTGAGGTGAGCATTGGCCGGTGCCACATGCCCCTCCCTGTCCCTCCCTGGCCTGCTTGGAGCCTCATGCCCTGGTCTCTTCCTGGCAGGCAGCAAGACCCCAGAGGAAGGGCGCGAGCCCCGCCGACGACTGCGCAGTACCCCAGGCTGGGCTCCTGTTAGGAGGGGGTGCCTGTGCTCAGGCAGCGGTGAGAGGGCAGGGGTGGGGGGCCCTGCTCTCCTTCGGATACCAATCTTGACCTCTCCCTCCATGCCCAGCCTCCTTCTCTCATCCCTTCCCAGCCTCAAGCCTCCACCCCTGCCCCCCACAGGCTCAGAGGCAGCTGCTCCATGCAGAACTGAAGCTGGTCCTGCAGCAGAAGGGAGAGAGGAAGCAGGAGCCTGGGGCCCAGGTGACTCCCAGCAGCGCCATGGAGGCCAGGAGCCGGAGTGCTGAGGTGAGTTCCAAGGGGGACTTATGGGGCCTGGTGATGGGGCTGCACAGGCTAAGGCAGCTGGAAGACGGACACTTCCTGATTTCTCTGTGCCTCAGTCTCCCCATCTGTGAAATAGAAATAGCAACAGTGCCTATTTTATAGGTCGCTGTGAGGGGAAAAAATTAGCATATGTAAAGCACTTAGCACAGTGCCTGGGACAGACTAAGAGTCAGAGGAGCTCATTCATCTGGGGATCATGGAGTTATAGTAATAACGGGCTAAAGACAAGTAGGCAGGATGGTAGAGGGGTTGTTAAATGCATGAGCTTTGAGCCCATGGGCTTAAGTCCCAACCTTACCAGTTTAGCTCTAAACAGGAGACCTGACCATTCAAGCCCTGCTTCCCCATTGGTGAAATGGGACAATGGTCCCCACCTCTAAGGGTGTTGAGGACTCACTCTTGAGCCATGTGCACAGGGCCTGGCATCCAGGAAGCCTACCTGAATGTTAGCTGTGGTCACTGTTAAGGAGATAGAGGACTGGTACCAACTGCTTCCAGGGGATGCTAGGCATAGAGCCGGTCCGCTTTTACAGGAGCCAAGCTGAAGCTGAGGGATGGCCGGCAGGGAGTTAAGGGCAGGGCCACTGCCTCCAGGCCAGCCTATGGGCTCTGAGGTCACAGACCTGGGGTTCAGGCCCAGCCGCTTAACTTGCCGTGCGGCATTAGGCGAATCACTTTGCTTCTCTTTACTTGCTGTCCTCCTTTGAGTCTGTCCAAGCTGTGGGAGGCTGAAATGAGATGGTGGGCATAGAATGCTTAGCCCAGGCCCTCAGGGTGGTGGTGATGGGCATGCCATTCCCTGCTGCCGTTACAACACGTTCCTCCCAGCTCTCTAGTCCCGGGACCACTGCTGGGCCCAGACTTGCTTTCCCCTCTCCAAGCCCTATGCTCAACCCGACTATACCAGCCTTGATGCCCTTGCCCATTAGAGTATCTCTCAGATCCCTGTTGCTTCAGGGCTCAGCTCACAGAGACTCCTCCCGGTACACCCATGTTACCTAACTCTACAGTAGGGAAATGGGCCCAGAGAGGGCAAAGTTCTTGCCTAGAGACACACAGCAGATTGAGTTCTAAGATGGTTGTGGAACTGAGGTGAGAGTCACTGCCTCTTCTAAGCCGGGAAGTGAATCCCAGAGTGCGTCGCTGGGCCGGGGCCAGGGCAGCACCATTTACAGTGAATACCAGGAACGCCACGTCTGCTAGTCCACCGCTCATTACCCACGCACCCCCCCTCCCCCATCACTTGATTCCCTCTCCCAAAGGCGTTATGCAGGTCTTGGGGTCACAGAGTCCACAAAAGGGAACACTCTCACATACATTCAAGCCTCCAAGAGCCCAGTCCCACCCTCACTCCTCCGTCCTGCACCACTTAAGACGTCCAGCCCTTTCCCCAGAATCCCCTTCTCACACCACCCCTTGTTCAGCTCTTATTAAAGCCCCTTCCCATACCTCAATCCCACCGCCGCCTTACTTCCAAGTATGACTCTCTAGCCACACCCCTCTCAGATTTTTGGTCCCTCCTCTGTGGCTGTCCGCGCGTGCAGTCTGACTAGGCGCCAAACCCCTAGTCCCGCCCCGAACTGGCCCCGCCCCCCGAGGGCACAGCCCCGCCCTATCAGGCTCGCCTCTGACTCACATCTCCGGTTCCCTCGGGCCTACCTACACCGCCCCTCCTCCATAACCCCGCCCCTAACCCCGCCCCTTTAGACGGCGGCCACAGGGCTCCTCCCCGCCAAAAAGTGGACGGAACCGTTGAGCCTTGCAGCGGTTCCGAGAGATCAGGCGGCCCTCGCGCTTCCTTAAAGGGAAGATGCCGGAGTGGGTGGGACCGCATGGCCGGCCTGAGCCGCGCCTAGGGGCTTGTAACTCGAGGACGCGTTTAAGAGTCGTTTTTTAAGCGCGATGCCGGGCTCTGGGTGAGGTCCGGTCATAGCGCCCCATGCGATGCCTCGCCGTCCTCCGCAGGAGCTGAGGCGGGCGGAGTTGGTGGAGATCATCGTGGAGACGGAGGCGCAGACAGGGGTCAGCGGCATCAACGTAGCAGGTGGCGGCAAGGAGGGAATCTTTGTCCGCGAGCTTCGGGAGGATTCCCCCGCGGCCAGGAGCCTCAGCCTGCAGGAAGGTGGGCGGGGCGGATGCATGGGGCGGGACATCCCTGAGGGGGCGGGGTTAGGAGTGGGCCCTTGGTCCGGGGCGTGGCTGGCGGCCAGGAGGCGGGGAGAAGGGCTTGGGGCGGGGCTTTGTGTGTAGGCCTTGCAGTGGCTCGGAGCGGGCTCTGGAGGTTCGTTGTGTCGGTTTGACTCCCAGATCTGCAGTTTAGTAGCTTGTGAATTTTTGTGCCTTGGTTTTTTTCATCTCGAAAGTGGGAATGATTTTAGTACTCACCTCATAGGGCTATGACTCGGATTAAATGAGTCAGTATTTGAAAACAGCGCTAAGTGGCACATAGCACCATGTAAGCACTAGTTATTATTTTTGTTGTTGGGACTGGAGAAAAGAGGTGGAGTTAACAACTTGGAGGGGTGTGGAGGGGAGCTTAGTAAGTAAGGGATGTTTTAGGTGACATGGATGAGGCTGATGTGGTATATTCATGCAACAACTATTTACTAAGTGCTTGCTATTTCCAGATATTATTCTAGGACTTGGGCTACTGCAGTGAACAAAACTCTCTGCACTTGAGCTTACCTTCTAGTAGGGAGAGACATATTTGAGCAAAGTTTGTAAAATACATAGTAAGTTAGAAGGCAATTTGTGCTATGGGTGCCAGGAGGACAGTTATATTTTTTTTCTTTTCTCTTTTAGAGAGAGAGAGCACATGAGAGAGCCAGCAGGGGAGAGGGGCAGAGGGAGGGAGAGTGAGAGAGAGAGAGAGAGAAAGAATCTTAAGCAGGCTCTGCACTCAGCGTGGACCCTGACGCGGGGCTTGATCCCAAGACCCTGGGATCATGACCTGAACCCAAATTACGAGTTGGATGCTCAACTGACCCAGGTGCCACCCAGGTGCTGCAGGACAGTTGTCTTTTTAAATAGGGTGAGCCAGGAAGGGAGAAAAGGCCTGGTGGAGCGCAGGGAGTGAGCTCTGTGTCCATCTGGAGGAGCATTCCATGCAGAGAGAACAGCCAGTGCAAACATCCCAAGGTTGGGGTGTGCCTAACTTGATGGAGGGAAAGCAAGGAAGCCAGTGTGGATGGAATAGAGTTAGAGAAGAGGAGAGTAAGAAAGGAGGCCAGAGAAGTAAGGAAAGGGCAGTTTTTAGAGTGCTATATAGACCATGGTGGGGATTTTGGCTTTTAATCTGGGAGGGTTGTGAGTGGAGGAGGAACATGATTGGCTGTGTTGAATAGCATGCTGTGGTAGCAGTAGGCTGAAGGCAGCAGGGTGGGGAGCAGGGAGCCCAACAAAGAAGCTACTCTGGGGCACCTGCTGGCTCAGTTGGTAGAACATGCGACTCTTGATCTCAGGGTCATGGGTTTGAGCTCCACATTGGGTGCAGAGGCTTACTAAAATAAAATAAAATAAAATAAAATAAAATAAAATAAAGAGGCTACTCTGATTATCCAGGTAAAAGATGGTGATGCTGAGGACCAAAACAGTGATAATGGAGTTGAAGAGAAAGGTTTGGATTATGGATGTATTTTGAAGGGGAGGAGCCTTCAGGGCTGGATATGGGTATGATGAAAAGAGAGGGGTCAAAGATGTGTCCAGGGATTCTTGACCTGAGGATGGAGTTGGCAGTTCCACAGATGGGGAACACTGGGGCTGGAGCTTGCTTGGGGTAAGACCACATTTGCAGTTTGGATCTGTAAAGTGAGGGGTATCTATTGGATACCAAGGTGAAGATGTGGAGGGGTAAATGGGTATATGAGTCCTGGATGGAGGGGAGAGTGCTGGGCTGGAGACATACACTTGGGAATTGTCAGCCCATTTCTGTTCTTTAAACTCCTGAATCTGGATGAGCTTCCTAAAGAGGTACGTGTAGCATGTAGATAGAGGTGAGAAGAGGTCCCAAGCCTGAGCTCTGGGGCAGTGTGTCTTTAAGAGATTCGGGAGATGGGAAGGTGCCGTCCCAGGAGTCTGAGAAGGAACCTCCAGGGAGGTTCTAGAGGGTGCATGGCACAAGGGGGCCTGTCTCGTAGAGGGTATGTGGCACCCTGGAGGCCAAGCCAAACAAGTGGATGAAAGGGAGAGAGTCAAGTTAGGTCGAAGGTTGTGAGGTCCACTCAGATGAAGTCTGGCACTTGCCCATTGGACTTAGCTACACAGAGATATGGGACCTTGAGAGGAGCAGCTCAAGGTTCTGGAAGGGGGTGTCAGAAGTGTGACTGGAGATGTGGAAACAATGCAGCTGGATAACTCAATGCATTTGCCATTAAGGCGAACAGATGTGTGGAGCAGGAGCTCCAGGAGTGAGGTCAAGACAACTTTTCTTATGGGAAAAGTAATGGTATGCTGATGAGAATAACATACAAGAGAGGGACAAAATGATGATGTGGGGAGAGAGGGGAGAATTGCTCGAGGATGTCCCTGAAAATGTGGTGGAAAGATTGACCTGGGGGAGAAGTGAGGACAGGTGGAGTAAATTACCACAGGGGCAGGTGGGGGGGTGGGGTGAGTAAGGGGGTGGGAATTTCTAGAAGTTCTTTTCTGATCCTGTTCTCTACGTAAAGGGAACAAAGTCGAGTGTCTAAAAGGTGAGAATGGGAGAGGGAGGTGGAAAGCAACGGGCGTGGTTTGAATGGGTGTGGATTTGCTGGGGAGGCGGAGCTAAGGCCATGGGGCGGGGCTTCACGCTTGAGTGTCTGCACCTTAAACTGGGAGGAACTTTGCGTCTCAATTCTGGGCTGGGGGTGGGCGGGATAGGCGGGGCCAAGGTTTGGGGCTGGGCCTCGCTAGCTCCAGGGAAGTGGGTGGGACCAGGCCTGGATGGAGCCGAGCGGATGCCCAGCCCACGCCCTGCCCATCTCCCGCCTCACCTGCAGGGGACCAGCTGCTCAGCGCCAGAGTGTTCTTTGAGAACTTCAAGTACGAGGACGCACTACGCCTGCTGCAATGTGCCGAGCCTTACAAGGTCTCCTTCTGCCTGAAGCGCACTGTGCCCACCGGGGACCTGGCGCTGCGGCCTGGGACCGTGGCTGGCTACGAGATCAAGGGCCCACGGGCCAAGGTGGCCAAGCTGGTACGCGTGCTTAGCCCGGTCCCGGCTCTGGGCTGCCCCAGCGATCCAGTCTCTGCGCCGTGAGCCCCACTCTTCCACACCCTGGGCCAGCCTTGCCCTCTGTCTTGTCACTAACCCAACTCTAATCCCACCTTCTGCCTCCTGTTCCCCACTCCTAAACTCCTCCCTGGGGAGGGAGACCCGCCCATCTCAGACCTTCACCCACTTTGGAGAGGAGGCAGCTCTAGGCATGCCGGGGGTCCTGAACCGAAGGGACTCCAAACCAGGGAGGCCAGGTTCAAACCTGAGTGCTGCTCACTTACTGCTGAGTGACCCTGGACAAGTTTCTTTCCCTTTCTGGGCCTCAGTTTCCCCATTTCTACAATGAAGGTATTGGGGAGAATCCTGGATGAGGACCTAGAAGTCTTGGGTCCCAGTTCCCACACTCCTGTTGACTCATTGTCAGATGCTAAATGAAAGTCTTTGCCTTAGGGGGCCAGTAATGGTGAAATGACAGGAAGGAAGTGGGGATGGTGATTTGGGGACGAGATGCTTCGTCCGACACATCCCCAGCCTGGTGTAATGCCAGATGGGGATCCCCCCGTCTACCCCGAGCCTCCCACTGTCCCACCGCCTCCCGCATCTCTCCTCTCTCCCCAGAACATCCAGAGTCTGTCCCCTGTGAAGAAGAAGAAGATGGTGGTACCCGGGGCCCTGGGGGCCCCTGCAGAGCTGGCCCCTGTTGACGTCGAATTCTCCTTTCCCAAGTTCTCCCGTCTACGTCGGGGCCTCAAAGCTGAGGCTGTCAAGGGTCCTGTCCCAGCTGCCCCCGCCCGCCGGCGCCTCCAGCTGCCTCGGCTGCGCGTCCGGGAAGTGGCGGAAGAGGCCCAGGCGGCCCGGCTGGCCGCCGCCGCTCCTCCCCCAAGGAAAGCCAAAGTGGAGGCTGAGGTGGCAGCAGGAGCCCGTTTCACAGCCCCCCAGGTGGAGCTGGTTGGGCCCCGGCTGCCTGGCGCCGAGGTGGGTGTCCCCCAGGTCTCAGCCCCCAAGGGGCTGGGAGAGGTGGCCCTCCACCTGCCAAGCCTTGGACTAGGCGCCCCAGCCCCACCTGCTGTGGAGCCCGCAGCCCTAGGGATCCAGGTCCCCCAGGTGGAGCTGCCCGCCTTGCCCTCGCTCCCCGCTCTGCCCACGCTGCCCTGCCTGGAGACTCGGGAAGGGGCTGTGGTGGTGACGGTGCCCACCCTGGACGTGGCAGCGCCCACCGTAGGGGTGGACCTGGCCTTGCCGGGTGCGGAGGTGGAGGCCCGAGGAGAGGCACCTGAGGTGGCCCTGAAGATGCCCCGCCTCAGTTTCCCCGCTTTGGGGCTCGAGCGAAGGAAGTCGCTGAGGCCAAGGTGGCCAAGGCCAGCCCCGAGGCCAGGGTGAAGGGGCCCAGACTTCGAATGCCCACCTTTGGGCTTTCTCTCCTGGAGCCCCGGCCCGCTGCCGCTGAAGCTGCTGTCGAGAGCAAGCTGAAGCTGCCCACCATCAAGATGCCCTCCTTTGGCATTGGGGTCTCGGCCCCTGAGGTCAAGATGCCCAAGGGGCCGGAGGTGAAGCTCCCCAAGGCTCCTGACGTCAAGCTCCCGAAGGTGCCCGAGGCAGCCCTTCCAGCCGTGCAGCTCCCCGAGGTGGAGCTCCCCAAAGTGTCAGAGATAAAGCTCCCGAAGGTGCCAGAGATGGCCGTGCCCGAGGTGCGGCTTCCAGAGGTGCAGCTGCCGAAAGTCCCCGAGATGAAGCTCCCCGAGATGAAGCTCCCGAAGGTGTCCGAGATGGCCGTGCCGGAGGTGCGACTCCCGGAGGTGCAGCTCCCGAAAGTCCCAGAGATGAAGCTCCCGAAGGTGCCCGAGATGAAACTCCCGAAGGTGCCCGAGATGGCGGTGCCCGAGGTGCAGCTCCCAGAAGTACAGCTCCCGAAAGTCCCGGAGATGAAGCTCCCAGAAGTGAAGCTCCCGAAGATGCCCGAGATGGCCGTGCCCGAGGTGCGACTCCCGGAGGTGCAGTTGCCTAAGGTCTCAGAGATGAAACTCCCGAAGGTGCCTGAGATGGCCGTGCCCGAGGTGCGACTCCCAGAGGTGCAGCTGCCCAAGGTCTCAGAGATGAAAGTCCCTGACGTAAAACTCCCCGAGATAAAACTCCCCAAGGTGCCGGAGATGGCCGTCCCTGATGTCCACCTGCCAGAGGTGCAGCTGCCAAAGGTGTCCGAGATGCGGTTGCCGGAAGTGCAGGTGCCGAAGGTCCCAGATGTGCATCTTCCAAAGGCACCCGAGGTGAAGCTGCCCAAGGCTCCGGAGGTACGGCTGAAAGCCGAGCAGGCAGAGGCGGTGGAATTTGGCTTCAAAATGCCCAAGATGACCATGCCCAAGCTGGGGAGGGCAGAGTCCCCACCACGAGGCAAGCCAGACGAGGCCAGGGCTGAGGCCCCAGGGAAGCTGGTAACGCTCCCCTGTTTGCAGCCAGAGGCGGGCGCCGAGGCTCGGGTGGGTGTCCCCTCTCTCTCACTGCCCTCGGTGGAGCTAGACCTGCCGAGGGCCCTCAGCCTGGAGGGGCAGGTCCCAGCAGCCGAAGCGGGCAAGGTGGAACGGGCAGAGAGCCCCGGGGCAGCGGCAGGGGTCGGGGAAGTGGCCTTCCGGATGCCCTCCGTTGAAATCGTCACTCCACAGCTGCCCACGGTGGAAGTGGAGGAAGGGCGGCTAGAGGCGATGGAGATGAAAGCCAAGCCCTCCTCCAAGTTCTCTTTGCCCAAGTTTGGACTCTCGGGGCCCAAAGTGGCCAAGGCGGAGGCTGAGGGGGCTGGGCGAGCCACCAAGCTGAAGGTGTCCAAGTTTGCCATCTCACTCCCCAAGGCCCGAGCGGGGACTGAGGCCGAGGCCAAAGGGGCAGGGGAGGCAGGCCTCCTGCCCGCCCTCGATCTGTCCATCCCGCAGCTCAGCCTGGATGCCCATCTGCCCACGGGCAAGGTGGAGGTGGCCGGGGCTGATGTCAAGCTCAAGGGGCCCAGGTTTGCCCTGCCCAAGTTTGGGGTCAAAGGCCGGGACACTGAGGCGGGAGAAGCAGTGTCAGGGGGGGCTGAGTTGGAGGGCAAGGGCTGGGGTTGGGACAGGAAGGTGAAGGCGTCCAAGCTGAAGATGCCCTCCTTTGGGCTGGCTCGAGGGAAGGAAGCTGAGATCCAGGGCGGGCGTGGCAGCCCCGGAGAAAAGCCAGAGTCCCTGGCTGGCCAGCTTAAGATCCCCGAAGTGGAGCTGGTCACCCTGGGGGCCCAGGAGGACGGGGGCGCCGAGGGGGCAGTGGCCGTCAGTGGAGTTCGGCTACCAGGCCTGCAAGTATCCACGACCAGGCAGGCAGGTGCCGAGGGCCAGGAAGGGGGGCTGAGGATGCCCCTGGGTATCTCCCTGCCCCAGGTGGAGCTGCCCGGCCTCGGGGAGGCCGGCCTGGGTGCCACCCCCGGGCAGCAGGTCAAGGGTGCAGCCCCTTCAGCAGAGGGCACAGCAGGCTACAGGGTCCAGGTGCCTCAGGTGACCTTGTCTCTGCCTGGAGCCCAGGTGGCAGGTGGTGAGCTGTTGGTAGGTGAGGGCGTCTTCAAGATGCCTGCTGTGACGGTGCCCCAGCTTGAGCTGGACGTGGGGCTGAGCCGGGAGGCGCAGGTTGGGGAGGCAGCCACCGGCGAGGGTGGCTTGAGGCTGAAGATGCCCACACTGGGGGCCAGGGCCGAAGCTGGGGAAGAGGGGCCTAGAGACCAGCCCCCAGGGGCCGAGCGCACCTTCCGCCTCTCGCTGCCCGACGTGGAGCTCTCGCCACCTGCTGTGGGCAGCCACGCCGAGTACCAGGTGGCAGAGGGCGAGGGGGATGCCGGACACAAGCTCAAGGTGCGGCTGCCCCGGTTCGGTCTGGTTCGGGCCAAGGAGGGCGTGGAAGAGGGTGAAAAGACCAAGAGCCCAAAACTCAGGCTGCCCCGAGTGGGCTTCAGCCAGAGCGAGGCAGTCACTGGGGAAGGCTCCCCCAGCCCCGAGGAGGAGGAGGAGGAGGGCGGCGGGGAAGGGGCCCCCGGGCGCCGAGGCAGAGTCCGAGTCCGCCTGCCCCGCGTGGGCCTGTCCACCCCTTCCAAGGCCTCTCGGGGACAGGAGGGCGACGCAGCCCCCAAGTCCCCTGGCGGGGAGAAATCTCCCAAGTTCCGCTTCCCCCGGGTGTCCCTAAGCCCCAAGACCCGGAGTGGGAGTGGGGACCGGGAGGAGGGTGGATTCCGGGTCCGGCTGCCCAGCGTAGGGTTTTCGGAGACAGGGGCTCCAGGCCCTGCCAGGATGGAGGGGGCGCAGGCTGTCATCTGAAGCCCCGGGGGCCGAGGGAGAGTTGCCTCCCATCTTCCCATCCCTGCCTCGTCCTCGTTTTGTGTGTGACATAACTAGCACTAACCCTCAGAGGGCCGGGAGGTGGGTGACTGACCGGGAGAGGGCCGGGGAGGCCTCCTGCCCGGCTCACTGGCTGGACTGCCTGTATCTTGCCAAGCCATGTGAATAAAATAATCCAGAGGTAGGCTTGTGTTCTGTTTCCTCTGTGCGTGTAGGGGGGTGGGTTGGGGAGGGACGGGGGACAGGGGAGGGTGGAGAGGGTGCAGGGAAAGAGGTCCCCAAGGAGGAAGAAAGGGGACCTGAGCCTGCCCCGCGGAGAGTCTGTGTTCGGGAGAGACACAGGCCACCCCTGGTCTGAAGAGAGTCAGGGAAGCCTTGCGGTGGGCGGGTTGGGAAGGGGCCTGCCCTAGCCATTCCCAATTCCCTAGGGCCTCTGAGCAAGACCCCTCTGCTGGGGACTCTGCCAGTGCTGGGGGAAACACTCCCACCAGACCTCCCTGGGGTCGCCCTAAGAGAGCACAACGATTGCTACCCATCTGCCCCCTGCTGGCCACCTTCACGTCCACAAGAGTGCCTCCACATCCTGGTGATCCTTTCCTGTCGGGCTGGTTTGACTGCCCCGGCCACCCGGGGCCCCACCCAGGGAGGCCCCTCCCCGTCCCCTCTCCCGGCTCATGGGTTCAGAGCCTCCACCCCAGATACCCGGCTGCCTCTTGGGACTAGGTCCCAGGGTCCTCAGCTCCCATCAGGGCTAGGCCTCGGCTCCCGGGGACCCTTCCCCACTCAGGATCTAAGCTCCCCACCGAGGCCTCCAGACTCTCCCTCATCGGCTGTGCCCTCCAGTTTCACAGACCCTTGATGTATCCTAGTCCCTTCCCCTTTAAAGCTGGCCTCCCTCAGGTCCCTGCCTGGTCGTGCTTTCTCTTCATTCCCACCAAACATGGCCAGACACGGCAAGAATTTACACTCACGGTGTGCACCCTTTGCCTAGCGCCCCGGCATTTGGGGTTTCCCTCCCACCACGGCTGTCCTGTCAGCATTCTTAGTGACCTCTCTGTGGCCACGCTGAGGGCTTCCTCTGTCTCCCTTTTCCGGACTTCTCAGGGTCCCTTCCTCCTCCCTGAACACCCTCTCCTGTCTCTTCCCCACTCCCTCTCTCTCTCCTTATGCCCTTTGGGCCCTCAGGACTCCTCCCAGGCCCTCATTCACCCCCATACCCTCCCCAGGTCATGTCACCCCTCCCCGTGGTCCACATGGGAATGCAGTGCACCACCCGTGGACGTCTCCTGGGCACTGGGAGCTTGGCTCTAGAACCAGACTGCTGGGGGGTGGGGGGGAGGTGGGGGTGGGCAGTAAGCCTGTATCTGGCACCCAGCTGGGTGACCGTAGGCATTTGTTCAACTTCTTTGTGTCTTGATTTTCTCTTTCATAAAATGGAGCTATTAAAACGTATATCATTAGGATCAGCTAAGGCTTGTAAAGCACTCAAGACATGTCTATATGTTTCGGTGTCCAAGCTTCTAATCTGACACCAGCATCTTCTCCCCTAAAGTGCTCCTTATCTGAGGGACCATCCCTGAGCCCTGGGCCTTGTTCTGGATGGTTCCCTCTTCCCCCCCTCCCCTGACCCATGAGTCCCACAGCTTGGCCTCCTGTCTCATACACCAGCCTCCTCCCCGACACCCCACCCTCTATCACCTGGGCCCCGCTCCAGGCTCAGGGTCTCCAGTTTCGTCCCCTCCACTCTTATTCACACAGTAGCTTTCTGATACTTCAATCTGATGCTGTCCTGCCTTGCTCACAGCCCTTCTGTGGCTCCCCAGTACCCCGTACCCAGTACCCCAGGACGCTAAATGACTCCAAACTCCTTAGCCTGTCAGTGAAGACCTTTTACCACCTGGCCCTGCTTCAGTCATACCTCTCCTACTGCAGCCACCGGCAGGGGTGGGTGTTTGCTGAACACAGACACACACACACACACACACACACACACACACAAATCCCCCCAGCCCTTCACCTCTGTTGAGGAATGTCCCTGCCCTCCGGCCTAGAGGTCCAGGATCAGACTTCCTTCTCAGTCAACCCTTCACCTGTCCAGCCCCTCCAGGGTTCCGCCACTGGGTGGGGGAGGGGGCTCTACCTGCCACCCCACCCCCCATTCCAGCCTGGGGCTCAGGTCTCCGACAACAGAACCAGAGCCACTCAGCAACGCCGGAACCCATTCGGGGGCGCCTGGGGCCCCTCGTCCCAAGCCAGGAGGGCTTCGGGGGAGGGGTGTGGCCCCTGGCAGACTGGCAGTGAGGCCCAGGGGGCTGGGGGGTGCCAGGGAGGTAGGGGCGAACCTCGCAGCGGGAGATACAAGTGCGGTTCTCTTTCCCCCACTGGGGGGGGCCTCGGAGCCGGTGGCGGGGCCGAAGGCTTCGAAGGCAAAGCCTGTGGGGTGAGGGCGACAGCAGGGCAGTGCCCGGTGGCAGGGGCACCATGGCCACCATCCAGTCCGAGACCGACTGCTATGACATCATTGAGGTGCTAGGCAAGGGCACCTTCGGGGAGGTGGCCAAGGGCTGGCGGCGAAGCACGGGGGAGATGGTGGCCATCAAGATCCTCAAGAACGATGCCTACCGCAACCGCATCATCAAGAATGAGCTTAAGCTTCTGCGCTGCATGAGAGGCCTGGACCCAGAGGAGGCCCACGTCATCCGCTTCCTCGAGTTCTTCCATGATGCCCTCAAATTCTACCTGGTCTTCGAGCTGCTGGAGCAAAACCTCTTCGAATTCCAGAAGGAGAACAACTTCGCACCCCTCCCTGCCCGCCACATCCGCACGGTCACCCTGCAGGTGCTCAGAGCCCTGGCCCGGCTCAAGGAGCTGGCGATTATCCATGCCGATCTCAAGCCCGAGAACATCATGCTGGTGGACCAGACCCGCTGCCCCTTTAGGGTCAAGGTGAGTGGGGCGGCCCTGGGGTGACGGTGTCCCTCGCTCCGGTCTTCTCCTGGCTTCCCCCAGCCCTAGACGTCCTCCTGTCACCATGGGCTCCCTTGTCCCGCCTACCCCACCCCCACGCCGCTGAAGTCTCCTCTGCCCTACCCTGCCCTTGATGCCTGTCCCCACCTCCTAGTCCTAAAATCCTCATCTCCCTGTCCCGATTCTGACATCCTCTGTCTCTCAGACCTGAGGCCTCTCGTCCTTGTCCAGTTCCTAGTTCACCTCCTCGAGGCCCAGTCCTGTCTCTGTGGGGCTGACATTCTGGTGGGGGAAACGGAGTCGCCAAGACAAATGAGTCAAATATGGTATATGAGTGAGAAGGAGAAAAGATAAAGTAGGGAGGAGGATGTGGGGTGTTGACTGGTGGTGCTGAGTGAAACCGTCGACAAGGAGGTCAGGGAGGCCTCACTGGGAAGGTGACATTTGAGAAAAGTCCCAAAGGAGGGAGGTAGCCATGTAGACACCTGGGGAAAAGCATCTGGGTAGAAGGAAAAACTAGTGCAAAGGCCCTGAGGCAGGAGTGATCTGAGTCTATGTGTTTGAGAAGCACCCCAGAGCCCAGGGTGGCTGAAGCAGGGTGAGGAGAGGAAGGAAAGGGGATCAGGGAGGTGACGGGGCCTGGTCACACAGGGCCTTGCAGGCCACAAGCCCCTGGTTCCCTCCATCTCATTCCCGGCCCCTCTGCCTGCCTGTGTCCCCTCCCATCCCAGCCCCAATCCCTCTGCCCTAGCCCCCCTGTCTGTGCCCCCCAATCCCAGCCCTGGCCCCTCGGTCCACTTCTGGGTTTGCTACTGTCTGGGGATGGGTCTGAACAAGAAGCTCCGTGAAGGCAGCCACGTCAGATCTGTCGGCATCTGCCAGCACAGTCCTGTTGCGGAGACAATGCTAAATGAATGTCAGAGTCACGGGGAGATATAGAGACATGAAAAGGCAGATCATTTTGCCCTAAGAGATGGAAGGACAGAGACCCAAGGAAAGAGAGACTCCCACGAACACAGCAGGAAACAGGACAGATCCACAACACCTGGCCAGTGTTGGCACCCCTCCCGTGTTTGTGGAATGGATGGATGGATGGATGGATGGATCCCATGAACGTTGAGTGCCCAGGGTCCCTCAAGCTCTGAGATTCAGGCCTCAGCAGTCTGTATTTAGAGTCCGGATTAAGAGTCATTTCATCATACCACCTCCTGCACCTAGAAAGTGAGGGGTAGTTGAATGAAAAGCAGGGAAACTCAGAGAGGGAAACTGAGGCAGGGACCAAGAGTCTTGGACATTCAGAGTGAAAATGGCCCATGGCCCTGAGAGAGACAGACTTTCAGCCACATTCACAGTGCTGGTTCAGCAGGTGCTCGTCGAGCCCCTGTCATGTTCCGAGGGCCTGCGAGGGATGTGAACAGTGTCTGATGATAAAGACAGAAGAGGGTCGGGGCTTCAGGGAGGTGTCTTCCTAGCAGTGACACAGAGATGGAGACAGAGAGAGACGCTGAGAGATGAGAGGCACGATGAGCAGGCAAACAATGAAAAGGCAAAAAAAAAAAAAAAAAAAAAAAAAAAGAACAAGAGAGTTACAAACAAGAGGCAGAAAGAAAGGCAGGGACGTAAAGCTGATTCATTCATTCATTCATTCATTCACTCACTCTTGACGGAGCCCCTAGCTGTGTGCTGGGTACTATTCTAAGTTTCTAAGGAGGCAGCAGTGAAACAGACAAAATCCCTGCCCTGATGGGACTGACATCCTAGCTGGGTAGAGAGACAATGAACTCAACTGAAAGGTAAAATGTATGGTGTGTGAGGTGGTGTTCAGAGCTCTGGAGAAAAGCAGAGTGCTGGGAAGGGGGATAGGAATGGGGGGGGGGGAGGCCATTTTTCATAGGATGGGCAGGGGAGGTCTCACTGAGAAGGTAACATTTGAGACCTGAGAGGAGGGAACCGTGTGGACATCTGGGGGAAGAGCATTCCAGGCAGAGGGATCAGCCAGTGCAAAGTCTCTGAGCTGGGAATGCACCTGGCTTATTTAAGGGACAGTGAGAGGCTCATGCGAGGGGGAAAGGGGGAGGAGCTGAGGGCAGAGAGGTGATGGGGCAGATTGCTCAAGCTTTGGGGGCCACGGTGAGGCCATTGGCTTTCATCACAGGATGTGATAAAGCCACAGGGGGGTTCTGAGTAGGGGAAGGACGTGATCTGAGTCAGGTCTTCATAGGATCTCTTAGGGTGCATCTGATGCAGAGATTGGGGCACCGGAGGAGCAGGGAGACCAGAGAAGAGGCCCTTACATTGGCCTCAGTGGGAGACGACGGAGGACAGGACGGGGCAGTGGGGGGCGATGAGGCTGGGATACAGAGTGGGCAGATTCTGGATCTGTTCAGAAGGTGGAACCAACAAGATTTGCTGATGGACGAGGTGTAGACCGAAGGACAAAGAGAGGGATCCTAACCCTCACAGACATAGGTTCTAGTGGAAAGAAACAGACGGAGAGACCAACATGCAAACCAGAGACGTAGACTGGCAAAGACAGGGACATAAATGAGAGATAAAGACTCCCAGACACGGCGATGGCCAGATGGCAGATGCAGAAAGACACTGGCGAGAGACACCGGGGAGGCCTCGAACGGCTGTCCCTGTCCCTCGCCCTGCCCACCTGCCTCCCTCCCCCGACACAGGTGATTGACTTCGGCTCAGCCAGCATTTTCAGCGAGGTGCGCTACGTGAAAGAGCCATACATCCAGTCGCGCTTCTACCGGGCCCCCGAGATTCTGCTGGGGCTGCCCTTCTGCGAGAAGGTGGACGTGTGGTCCCTGGGCTGTGTCATGGCCGAGCTGCACCTGGGCTGGCCCCTCTACCCGGGCAACAACGAGTACGACCAGGTGCGCTACATCTGTGAGACCCAGGGCTTGCCCAAGCCCCACCTGCTGCACGCCGCCCGCAAGGCCCACCACTTCTTCAAGCGCAGCCCTCACCCCGATGCCAGCAACCCCTGGCAGCTCAAGTCCTCGGCCGACTACCTGGCTGAGACCAAGGTAGGGGCGCAGGCGGGGCGAGGGCAGCGGCGGCGGGGGGCGGGGGCTGCCGCATCGCATCGAGAAAAAAGAAATCCAGGTTAGACCTCGGAGAGGACCGGAAGTTCGAGGGTCAGCTGCGGGAGTGGTCACGGCATGAGAGACGTGGGTGAGACCGAAGGTGGCACTGCAGGTGGATGGTGGCTCCTCGGAGTTTCGTGGCCAGGGGCAGCACGCTAGTGTGGCAGGGAGGTTCGACCGCTGGGAGCCCTGGAGGACCGGGCTCGGGGGTGGAGGACCAGAGGTTTCGAACAGCCCCTCTGCTAGCAGCTGGTAGGGGCCGGACCCATGGATCTGGGGAGGACTACAGGTGTGGGGGGGAGTGAAACTTGGCTCAGTGAGACTCTGGGTTAGATGACAGGAGGACCACAGAACACAGGTACCTTTCCTGCAGCAGTAGGAGGGCTCTGGGTCAGACCGGGGCGGGGGGCGGGGGGTGTCTGGTATTGGGGAGTAGGTGTGGCCCTCCAGCAGCAAGAGAGCTCCGAGTCAGATCACGGGCAGAACCGGAAGCCTAGCTTCAGGTGTGTGGACTTCGTAGCAACATGAGCGCCCTGGACCAGCCTCCAGGGCACACTGGGAGCTGGGGGTGGAGGAGGGTGGGTCATGTGTGGGCCCCACTTCGGGAGCACCCAAGGCCCAAGGCCTGGATTCAACGTCAGCCTCGTGCCCGGTCCTCCCCCCCCCCCCCCCCCCCGGGTCCCACCAGGTGCGCCCCCTGGAGCGCCGCAAGTACATGCTCAAATCGCTGGACCAGATCGAGACGGTGAATGGCGGTGGGGGGGCCGCCCGGCTGACGTTCCCGGACCGCGAGGCGCTGGCGGAGCGTGCTGACCTCAAGAGCATGGTGGAGCTGATCAAGCGCATGCTGACGTGGGAGTCGCACGAACGCATCAGCCCCAGCGCAGCCCTGCGCCACCCCTTCGTGTCCATGCAGCAGCTGCGCAGCGCCCACGAGACCACCCGCTACTACCAGCTCTCGCTGCGCGGCCGCCGCCTCTCCCTGCAGGCGGAGGGCAAGACGCCCGCGCCGGTGGTGGCCGCTGCGGAAGACGGGCCTCCCTACTACCGTCTGGCCGAGGAGGAGGAGGCCGTGGGCCTGGGCAGCGTGGTGGGCAGCGGGCCCTTCTTCTGCGAGGAGAAGGCACCGGGCATGCAAAGGGCCATCGACCAGCTGGATGACCTGAGTCTGCAGGAGGTGGGGCGCGGGCTGTGGGGGGAGACCCGAGCCGATGTGGTTCCCGACATGCTGGCCCCACTGAAGGCAGCCGCCGCTGGCCGCCGGGCGCCCGACTCGGGCCCTGAGCCCATCCTGGCCTTCTACGGCAGCCGCCTGGCAGGCCGCCACAAGGCCCGCAAGCCTCCCGCAGGCTCCAAATCGGACTCTAACTTCAGTAACCTCATCCGGCTGAGCCAGGCTTCGCCTGACGACGATGGGCCGTGCCAAGGCAGCGGCTGGGCCGAAGGAGAGCGCCGCGGGGCCTCTGCCGAGCCGCCTGCCATCCTGCAGCGGGATGGGGATGGACCAGACATCGAGGATATGACCATGGATGCTGACGTGAGTGAGCCAGGTGGGCCGGCGGGGTGCAGGTGGCTCTGGGATCAGGGCCTCCCCGAGCTCCAAGATGGGGGTGTCCGTGAACCAGGCCTTGCCCACCACCCCGCCCCCGCCCCCCTCCCCCGCTGCCCCCTCCCCCCCCCCCCCCCCCCCCCCCCCCCCCCCCCCCCCCCCCCCCCCCCCCCCCCACGTCTGCATTGCCTGCGGCTGGCTCAGGGCTCAATACATACTAGTCCACTCTCAGGATGTGATAAGGTTCAGCAAACACGAACCCGTGTTCAGGATACGATTAGGATTTGATACAGCCTGTGTTCAGGATGTAACATTCAGCACACCCTAGCCCACCCTTACAATGCGATGAGGCTCAGCACACGCTACTAACTTCAGGTTAAGAGGCTCAGCACACACTAACTCATACTCAGGACGTAAAGTTCGGCACACATTAACCTACTCTCATGATGTGACAAGGCTCAGCACATACTAATGCACTTTCAGGCTGTGTGAAAACTAAGAACGTAGTAGTAATCCATCTACAGGAAGTGATAAAGGCCCAACACTCGGAACAAGGCCTTAGTAGGTGCTCACCCCCCCTCGGAAAGAAGTTCCTTCAGAATCCCTTAAGGTCTCCACATATGCTATTTCAGGCCCGAAAGTTACAATGTGGGTCCAACAAAATCTCCCTCAGGAAGTGAGAAGGGTTTCATTCAGGAGTGGAGAGAGTCCGTGAGGGGCAGGCTGGTGGTTCCCAGGGTTGGGGGGCTTCTTGGCTGATGGTCCTTTCTTCTCCCCCACAGACGCCGGGCCCTGAGCTCTTCGACCCCAGCAGCTGCCCTGGGGAATGGCTGAGTGAGCCAGACTGGACCCTGGAGGGTGTCAGGGGGCCCCTGGCTCAGGGGCTCCCACCCCGCCACGTTCACCCGCATGGTGCACCCCGGACCACCAGCTTCCTGCAGCACGTCGGTGGGCACCATTGATGGTGACCCCACCCCTGCCCATCACCGGGGGCTGCGCTAGCTGGGCTGGGATCCCCTCCTCAGAGCCATTTCCTGAACCCACAGATTATTCTTACAGAAAGATAGTTATCCAGAAATTCCCCATTACCCTAGCCCATGGTGCATGCATGCCAGCACACACACGTCGAACACAGGAGGGCCTTGGGGTCTGGCCCGTGGCCCCCTGGGCCAAAGGGACACAGGAAGGGGGCTGTACCCCGCTGGCCCCACGCATGCCCTTGGCCCCGCCGCCTCTGCCTATTTCAATAAAGAACTGTTCAGCAGCCCTGCGTGAAGCCTGGCCTGGTGCCAGGGTGGGGTTCAGGCCGATGGCCAGGGCCCTGCTCTCCGATCTGCGCCCAGTCGGCTACCGGCTCAGGCTGGAGGCTGGGGTGCCGTCGCACTGGGAAGGGATAGGCTGCGCTCGCTCGCTGACCCACCCCCTAAATATGCTACGTGCTTGGCACGGGAGAATCCACCCTCAGATCATTCCCGGTGTTCAGCAGTTGCCAACCCAAGCTCGCCAAATGCCCAGGTCTCATCTGTTGACCTGCCCTTGCCACGTGCACAGGCTTGGCATGCACTCACCCATGCTTGGGTCACGCTAAGTGTCAATTCACTTGGCAGGCAGAAATTCACGCTCGGTGCACACTCGTGTTCAGACATGCGAGCCCACCCTGGGGGACATGGTGACGGGTCAGCGTGTGCCCGTCTGGCTGGGAGGCTGGGAACGCCACGCTGAGTGTGCAGCAGTGTGGGGCTGGCCACATGGGGGTCAGCTCGTGCCAGTCCACATGGTCACACGCTACATGCTCAGCACGTACTGGTTCATGTGCATTGCACACCGAGAGCCCAGCACGTGCCAAATACATGCTAAAGGCACAGCACGTGCTGTGGGTTCAGGATTTGCCAAGCCACACCGCTGACATGCTGAGGGCTCAGCAAGCACTACGTCTCCAGGAGAGGCCCATGCCAGCCGTCCCCGACCCCGACACCTCACTTCACATCACTGAGCCAGGCACAGGCTGTACAGACAAGTTATTTACTTCTTCTTATAACCTTGAGCCCTCTTTGCCCTGGAAAGGGGGGTGGGCCAGGGGGCCGGGCCCAGCATGCACCCCCATTCCTTCGGGGGCTGATCCCTCCCCCAGCTGGGCCGGGTCCTGGGGCCACAGCGTCAGGCTGGCAGGGGCGGAGGTAGAGGTGGGAGAGCAGGGGAGAGCCAGTGGAGCCACAACGGGACACACAGAAGCGGGGGCACGGGGACAGGGGCCGGGACCCGGGATATCTGGGTCCGTGGGGGCCTCGCAGGCCTCGGCCTGTCTGCGGGACCGCGGCCTCACAGCAGGCGACAGGCATTGCCCACGCTGTCAGCTGAGGTGTCAAGGTCATGGCTGTAAGGGGAGTCCCAGTCCCTTAGGAAAACGGCCTCCAGCTGGCTCCTCAGGCCACCACGCCCATTCTGTGTCACCAGCAGCGAGGTGCCCGCCGTCTCCGTGAAGTAGCTGCCAGACCAGTTGGAGGTTCCTGCCGGGTGGGGTCAGAGAGTCAGAGCCCACGGCTGTGACCGGACTCCCTTTCCATCCCCCTGGCGGAGCTCAGGACACTCACCGATGTAGGTGGCGCGTTCGGTCACCATGTACTTATTGTGGTTGACGCGGGCGTATGGGATCCGGGTCTGGGCCTCATCCGCAGGGACCACAAAGAGTTTCTGAGGGCGAGGGGAGAACGGGAAGGAGCGTGAGATGCAGGGTGGGGCTGGGGACAGGCCAGGGTCTGGGGTGGGGAGTGGAAGCAGGTTTGCAGGACTAGGGACTCAGCTGTTTCCCACACAACTGTGAGAGCAGAACAGGGCCCAGCGGAGTGGGTGTCTGCTACCAGGGAGGAACCAGCTGCCTTGTTTGCCATTCCTTCTAGAACAGCTCCTATTCGTCCTTTGGTCTCACCACAGATGTCCCCTTTTCCAAAAAGTCCTCCTTGACACCCCCCCACTGGGGCAGATGCCTCCCGGGAGGACCCCCCTATGCTGGCCATGATGCTTCCGTCCATGCCTCCTCCGTCTGGGCCCTGCCCCCTCTCCCTGTGCCCTGTCCTCCTGGCTGGACCCACCGTCTCCCCCTCATGGCACAGCCCTGTCCATCTGGGTCGTCCCGGTCAGGTGACAGGTGAGCTCCTTGAGGGCTGTCTTCAGGTCCGAGGGGTAGGGCCGGGGGGGGCACTTACCACCTGGATGTCGGAGTGGGTGTGGTTGTCACGCAGCGCGGCCAGGGAGTGCAGGAAGGCCCGCATGGATGGCTCAGAGTGTCCCCAGCAGCTGACCAGCAGGCGCACCTTGACGCCCCGCTCATAGGCAGCCCGCCGGAGCCCGTCGTCAATGGCGGGCCAGAACCTGGGGGATTCAGAGGACAGCTTTACCTACGGCCTCACCCTGAGGCCTGCTCCAGCTTCCGAGCGCCCTCAAATCCCAAGACCGCCCTATCTCTGGCTCCCAGTTCTGTTCCTGCCTCCTTAAATCCCACGTGCCCCATCCCGTTTCTGGCTCCCACTCCTGCCCCCCAAGCTCCTCATCCTGTTTCCAGCCCATACTCCCTGCTCCCTAACTTGAGAAATCCTACACCGCGCAACCCCTGCCCCAGGCCTCAGGTCCACCGCCCTGTCCCCAACCCCCCAGTACTGTCATCCTTTCCTCTGTCCCCCCCGGCCCACCCCGTCTTGAGTATCCAAATCCCCCATCCCTGTCTCCTCTGCCTCTCCCTGTGGTTTCCCTTTGCCTGGGTCCCCTGCCTGCTTTGTGGCCTCATCACTCTGTCTCCCACTGCCTCTTCCATTCACGGTGGTTGCCTGCCTCAAGCCCCGTCCATGCAGCAGTGGCACCTGCGTGGGTGGGAGAACTCCATGGTGGGCAGGTAGTTCATGACCGCAACGTAGATGAAACTCCGGGCGTTGTCCACCACATTGAGCAGGGCCTTCAGATCTGGGGTGCGGCCACTGGGACACAGTGGTGGAGGCGCACTCTGCAGGGAGGGGGCAGTCAAGACACGTGCCTTGCCAAGGGTGCCATCATAGTGGACCCCAGGCACAGACAAATTGTCCCAAGCCAGGTCCTGTGGATTGCACTGAATTCTCAGCCTCCGGGAAAGGTTGGGATAATTACCACGTCCATTTTATAGGTGAGGAAACTGAGGCTCAGAGAGGGTAAGTGATTTGCCTAAGGTCACACAGCTGACAAATGGAGCCAGGATTTGAACCTAGGCTGTCTGGTTCCAGAATTCATGCGAGGGGCACCTGGGTGGCTCAGTCGGTTAAGCATTGGACTCTTGATTTCAGCTCAGGGCATGATCTCACGGCTCATGAGTTCAAGCCCCACATGAGGCTCTGCACTGATAGCACAGCCTGCTGGGGATTCTCTCTCTCTCCCTCTCTCTTTGCCCCTCCCCTGCTTGTGCAAGCTCTCTCTCAAAAGAAATAAATAAACATTAAGAAAAAAGAGAATTTATGCTCTAACACAGGGGTTCCTGACATAAGGGTCCTGGTCCAGCACAGACAACATGGAACTTGTTAGAATTGCAAATTCTTGGCTGGGGGCGGGGGGGGGGGGGGGGGTGGGACGGCGGCACCTGGTGGCTCAGTCAGCTGAGTGTCTGACTTTGCCTCAGGTCATGATCACACGGGTTCGTGGGTTTGATCCCTGTGTCCGGCTCTGTGCTGAGAGCCTGGAGCCTGCTTCACATTCGGCGTCTCCCTCTCTCTCTGCCCCTCGCCTGCTCATGCTCTGTCTGTCTGTCTGTCTCTCTCAAAAACAAATAAACATTAAAAAAATTAAAAGAAAAGAAAAAAGAATTGCAGATTCTTGGGCTTCACTGCACACGGCATACCGAGCCAGGGTGCTGGGACGGGGCCCAGGAGTCTGGGTTTTAACAGCCACCCTCCCCGCCCGCCCCCTGCCCCAGCGCCATGCTTCTGATGCGTGCTCAGGTTTAAGGACCTCTAATCACTTTTGTCCCTGACTTGCTCATTGCTGACCTTGCCTATGTACCGTACCACACCATGCCCTTTACCTATTTCCCTCCATCCTCGTGACAGATGAGCAAACTCAAGCTCTGAAGGGGAAGTGGTAACAGGGGAACGCCTAACCTTCCTGGCGAGGCCACCAGAGCAAAGGACCCCTGTAAATCATGGGTCCCTGCATCCGTGCCTTTGTGTGGCCCTCCACCAGGACTCTGGGCTTGGCCAGGTCACTTGCTCAGGGGGACCAAAAGACACCCAGACTGGCCGCCCCAACTGGTGAAAGTCTCAGCAGCTGAAAACAGCAGCGCCTCGTCTACAGGGCTCAGCGTCTGCCACAGGCGACCGCGGATGCTGTCCAAGAGAACCTTCCACAGCGATGGAAACGTTCTATATGTATCTGCACCGTCCGGTGTGGTAGCCGTCTGCCGCATGTGCCTACCGAGCACTTGAAATGTGGCTAAGGCAACCAAGGAACTGAATTCTTGGCCATGTTTCATTTTAGCCGATTTAAACGCAAAGAGCCGCTCGCTATCTGGGACAGCACAGAGGCACCGGGGGCTTGCATGAACACAGCTGTACCTCCCTAGAGGTGGCAGGAGAGAAAACCGAGGCCTAGGGAGGTTGGGACCCGGCCCCGGCCCCAGACCAGGCAGAGTGAGCCAGAGTGAGTGGCCAGGACGCCCCCTCCCCATCACTGGGCAGGGTTAGGCAGAGACTGTGACAGGGCCCCTCTTCCCAAAGACTCACTGCCAGGTAGGCCAGAGCAGGGGTTCCGTTGAGACAGATCTCCATCGGTGTCTCTTGATTGTAGCGCGTGTCATAGGGCCGGGGCCAGGTTGACGGGATGGAGCTGCCCGCCTGGCCCAGGTACCAGTAGGCCTCAAAGATCTTGGTCAGGTCCCGAGCCAGGCAGCTGCAGTTGTACATGACCACGCCTAGCTCCTTGACCTGTGGGAAGGCAGTGCTGAGCCTGGGGGTGGTACCCTGGCACCCACGGATGGCATGAACACCCACAGCCCCCTCTTCCACCCCCCTCAGCCTTCCTTCCTGCCCCTTGCCTCTCAACCTCCCCATCTTTCTGCCCCTCCGTCCCCAGCCCCGCCGCCACCACCAGGACTAAAGTCCTAAGATGGGCGTGGATTTGACTGAAGCCTAAGAACTCGCCGAGTTCTGGCAAAAATCCTTTGGTTATTCTGAAGTGCCAGGTTTCCCAAACTTTTGCCCATGCTTTTGTTTCTACCCTCCACAGAACCAGCTCCTACTCATTCTTCGGGCTCGGCTGACAGCCTCCTCCTCCAGGAACCCTCTCTTGACTGCCCAGACTGTGTCGGGCATTCCTCTGGGCTTTCACGGTCCCTTGGATTTCCCTGATTTTTCTCTCTAGTGACGCTGGACTGGGAAGACAGCCACCAGGGATGTCTCAGCCACAGCTGTATCTTCAGCGTCTCCCCCAGAGCTGGTGCTGTTAGGGGCTTGGGAGTTATTTGCTGAGGAAATAAAGGATCATTGCCTAAGCTGTACCTTCTTTCCCGTCTCGCGCTGACTCTTACAGATCTTTCAGCTATCATATTAGCTGTCACCTCCTTTGGAAGACTTTCGCTGACACTCCAGACTGGGTCCCCCATCCTGGCCCTGGCCCTCTGGGCTGCCGCACTGCCTGGTGACCAGCCTGCCTCTGCACTGGACTGACAGTTCCCAGAGGTCCATCGCTTACCACCACGTTCCCAGTATCTCCCGGGACAGGCCTGGGCTTAGAGCAGGCACTCAGGGAATGAATAATGAAGGGCAAATCGGTGGACAGGGCCTTGAATGCAGAAGGGCTGGCAGCTGTCATCGGGGATCAGAGGAAACCCCAGGCTTCCGCGGGCGGGGGGGGAAGGCAGTGAGGGCTGGGCTGGATTTGGGGATGTTTAGGGAGGCCTGGTAGGAGGTAGGAAGGAAGCCATTGCAGAGACTGGACACAGAAGATGCTGGGATGGAAGAGGGGTGTGGTTGGAGGCCGGGCGCCCCGTGGGGGCGGGGAGGGGCCGGGAAGGGTGGGCGGGCAGGGTGCAGGCAGACCTGGGTCAGGGAGCGCCAGTCCATGTTGGCGCTGCCGATGTAGAAGTGGGTCTGGTCCACCACCCAGAACTTGGTGTGCAGGACGCCATGGGTCAGCTTCTGCATATCCACCATGCGGACCTGGGCACCTGGGACAGACAGGCTGTCGGGAGCCGGCTCGGATGGCCCCCGGCCCGGCCCCCCCCACGGCTGCCCCTTGGCTCACCACTTTGCAGCAGGGTCTGCAGGTCGGCCTGCGGCTGGGGCCCGTTGGGCTTGCTCACGGCGATGCGGACCTTCACGCCTTGAGGTGCCAGGGCCTGTAGCTGCCGGAGGACCTCCTCACCCTGTAGGGCGGGGAGAGCCTCTGAGAGGCTGGGCCCGCCAGCTCTCCCACCCCATGCGGCACCCCCCAAAAAAGGCCGTCTTGATTTTGCATTTCAATTTGTGATCAGGACTGAACAGGCTTTCCATTAGCCGGGACACGGAGAGATGGCTTTACAGGCTAAGCTATGAAAACCTTTCATCTGGTTAATTACTGGTGCTCTGGGCCACACCAGGGCCTCCCTGCCAGTCCTGTCCTTCCAGGGACTTCCCCAAGATCTTGCCTTGGAAGCGTCAAAGCTTGGCACCACAGGGGCCTCCATGCACCCTCTCAGATGTTGGGGGCAAGGCACGGGCTGGGGATCCAGGAAGGTATAGGGCGAGGCCCGATGGTGCCAATAACTGTAAGAACGACAGCCAAGGATTCCCTGGTTCCTACTGTGAGCCGGGCCCCACCCTAAGCCCCTTCACATCTGAACTCACAGACTCCTCACTGCTCTCACTGATGAGGCAGGTCTGAGTAAAATCCCGGAGGTGCAGAGGAGAAAGCTGGCATCGGAGAACTCAGTGGTGAAGTGGGATCTGAACCCAGGTCACCTGCCTCCTATGTCTGTGCTTTGTGCTTTGAACCACTCCAGGGGGAGCCGGCGGGGAGGGAGCACTCCAATCATTTTTAACTTCTGTGATTATGTTTTCAGGCAGTGCTTGAGGAGCCCCGCAATTTTAATAAATGTTAAGCCCGCTTCTGACAAAAAGAGGCAGCAGGGGGAGGAAAACAAGAAGGGACCAAGTCAGTGTGTCTTTCAAGGAAGGGGTCACCTGCCTAGGCTGGTCCTTTTCACATCTTGAGGTTTTATGTTTTTTAAGGGTGTCTGTAGACCTTGACAAGGATATAAAGCAAACGCTGATGGGGGGGGGGCGATGGTTGTCAGAGACCGTGCTGGAATCTGCATGGATTTATTCTTGTAAGCGGCAAGTGCTAGCTATTGGCCCCATTCTATAGATGTGGAAGCTGAGGCCTGAGAGCGGCGGTGACCTGCCCAAGGTCACGTGGCTGGGAGGCGGCAGGCTGGCTTGAGGCTGGGCTGTTACCTACTCTTCCATTTCATTGTGTGACAGGGTCTGGGCGAGTAACTGCTGTCAGCCTAATCCCTGGTAACCAGACCCACACCCTGACCTTCAGAGGCCTCCAGATGACGGTGACAAACGCCCCCAGTCCAGAGCGCCATGTGAAGACAGTTGCTTTCAATCACCTGTGTCCAACCCACTGTGTGAGACGTGCCCATCTGTCTCCTGGGCTGCAGGGGAACCCCCTTCACTCCCCCCCGCCTCCCCCCAATGGCTCCCACCGCCCCTGCTGCCAGCCAGGGCCCATGTTGCCAGGTACCTGCTGGGCAGAGGGCTCCTGAGTGTGGGTGTCATTGTTGGTGAGAGTCCAGTAGAAAGAGGCGATGTCCAGACTGCTGTGGGCACCGGCGAGCAGGCCCAGCCAGGCCTGGCTGGTGGACGGGTTGCTCGTGGAGGCATTGGGGAAGTCCAGGCCCTCTGGAATGCTCTCCACCAGCACTGCTCTGGGGGGTGGGGGGTGGTATCAGCCACAGGGGGCCAGAGACAACCGGCTGGAACATGAGTGCTCCCCTGTCCGTCCACGGAGGATATTTGTGTGTGCCTGTACTCACGATTCTGTGCGTCTGTGCATTTGTTCGTCTAGACGAGTGGAAGGCAGGCTGCGCATGCGGCTATTTGTGCGTGTGTGTGTCTGTCCACACATGTGTCGGAAGATGCCGTGTGTGTGTCTGTGTGTGTGCTGGTTTGCTCACAGACACGGACAGAAAATGATGCTGTGGCTGTCATGGGAACAGTGTTGGGGGGAGGGGTTGGGGATGGAGGGAAGGCCCTGTGACGGTGCATTTGGGAGTCTGCGATCAGATCACCTCCCCCTGTCCCAGGCACCGGCTGTGGCTCAGGGCAGTCCCTGCTCAATATGTAAGCATCCGGGTCCTGGCAGGGCTCTTTCCCCCCACTGCCCGAGACCCCTCCCCCGCCTCAACTTACTCGCAGGGGTCGTAGCAGGGGGCTGGGCGCTGGTTGGGCCCGAAGAGATGCAAGTCGCCGTATTCCCATAGAAACAGCTGAGTCATCAGGGCTCCGAAGCCCACGACCGCCAGGATGAGGACCAGCAGGACCCAACGAGCTTTCTGTGGGGAAGAGGAGGCCATCAGCCAGCCCAAGGCGACCAGCCCAGCCCACACCTGAGACAGGGTGAGGGTGGTGGCGGGCTCCTACCTTCTCCGCAGCCTTCCAAGCCTCAATCTCATTCATGGGCAGCTCATTGGCGGGCTCCTCAGCAGGCACCTTTAGCTGGGGAATGGGTATGGTAGGGGGGTGACAGGGCAGCTTGGCAGGGTCTCTGCCCTCCACTGCACCCAGCCCCACCCCACGGGGCCCCAGATCCACCTACCTCCTGGTACATCAGTTTAGGCTTCATCTTGCCAGGCAGCCAGGGGATATGTGGAGCCCAGGCGGGGCAAGTGGGTGTGTCAGGGTCTCCAAACTGTGGGGAACAAAAGCTGGCACTGTGGTGGGGTTTCCGGGCTTTGGGGGAACATCACGGAAAGCAGAGTAGTGTCGGGCTCACGGGATCCATTGGGTCTCCTTGTCTGTAAGCACGGGATCACTGGCATGGGGCCCGCCACCCCAAAAGGAGGAAGCTGACCGCTGGTCAGCAGAGTTTTCGAAATCCCTCAAAGTCTAACGCCTTGCTTTCTTCCCATCATTCCATGGTGCCTACACTGTCCCCCTTAGCGCCCACCCTGCCCCCTCCCCCTTAGCGCCCATCCTGCTCCTCATTATTACGCTCCCTATTAGCATCTTCCCTTCTCTGAGCTCTAAAATAGACATTCCCAAGAAGACCACTCCGGATGGGGTCAGTGAAGCCCCAAATCTTTGCCTGGCTTCTCGCAGCCCGAAGACCACCCAGGGAGCATTTTCCAGGTGGCTCCTCTGCCATCACCATTAGGTACCCACCAGACAGCTCAAGCCGGGAGGCCGGAACCATCGGGGCCTCACCGCCAGCCCCCAGCCCATCCCCCGAGCCATCCTCCACCACCTTACCCCGGAGGGGACTCGGTCTCACTCCACAGGCGGCAGCTGCTACCTCCGCGGGGCCCCAGCTTCTGCCCCAACAGGCTAAGCAGGGGCGGGAGGAAGGGGGGGCGGGGCCAGACGGGGCTCCGCCCACTGCAGCGGGGAGTCTGCGCAGTGCGCAGGCCGCCCCGGCTCACCGCAGGGAGAAGGGGGGCTCCGGTCCCCCAGATACGGTCCCGCCAACCTGGCCGGGGTGCGGAGAGTACATGGCTGGGGGATGGGCTTTGCCACCCATATCCCCCAGAGCCCCGGGGTGGGGTAGGGAGGGTACAGGTAAAGAGAAAAAGAAACCCCGCATCTTGTCTACAAACCTTGTGAATTTTTGTACCATGGGCATGTATTACCTAGTCAAAAATAAATAAAATTGTTTAAAAAAAAAACCCGTATAAAATGTCAATTATACTCAAAAAATTTTCAAAGCCGTATAAAATAAAGTGGAGCGATCAAGGTTGAATAATATGATTTTCAGAGGTAGCGAATAAAATCAGAAGACACAACTCAAGCTATGGGGTTGGGAAGGGGGGGGATGAGCGGGGGGTGGTGGAAGGAGACTGTGGATTTTCTGTTGGAGTCTGGATAACTATTTAATTTCTTTAAAAAAAGCCAACTGATATTTTGATAGGGATTTTAAAATTTTTGTTTCGGAAATCCAGGCTCCGGCTGGAAGATTAAGCAAGATTTCCCATTTCCCATCTCCTTTTTCCCAAGCAGGATTTAAGACCACCGCTGACGAAAAGAATTGAAGAACCCCTCCCCGCCCACCTTTCCCAATACAACAGCGGCGGGACGCCCTCCCCTCCGTCCGCGCAAGAAGTCAACAGATGGATGCAGAAAAGGATGATCACTGAGAGATGCGACAACGTCAGAAGGGGTTGCCTCGAGTGGCATTTGGGGTGGGTGAGGATTGCTTTTTATTGTACGCCTATTTTCTTTTTAAAAATTGTGCAATATAAGCGACTTACAGAAAAGTAGAGAAAAAAAAATCTCTGTGCAGATTAGGAAATAATTATAAAGCCAACACAGGTGTTGCGTCCCACGGCACGCATTCCTGAGATTTTAAAAAAGAAGGAAAGAAGAAAATTGCAAAACGGAGCTAGGTTCCCCCCCCCCCCCCCCCCCCCCCCCCCCCCCCCCCCCCCCCCCCCGCCCTTCCGCGTTACCGGAAGATCCAGCCTACACGTGAAAGGATAATTTGGAAACCCCTTCACCCACGACGTCAGATCCCAGATTGGCAAGGGCTGAGCACAGCTAGATCCCCTCCTCTCATCGCAGGGAGACAAATGGGGATGGGCCAAATGGATCCAGCAAGAAATGGTAACAGACCAAGGTTATTTGGAACTTCAGAGGTCACCAGAAGCAGCAGAAAACAATCTTAGAGGTGGCTGACCGCAGGGTTGCCAAGTGGGCGAGGGGAGGCTTGGGGCAGGAAACATTTGGCTTTTATTTATTTGCAAAAGCCTTGGTGACAAAGGTTTTATTGAAGAACACGGGGTTGAGGGGTGCCTGGCTGGCTCAGCCAGTAGAGCCTGTGACTCTTAGTCTCGGGATTGTGGGTTTGAGCCCCACTTTGGATGTAGATAACTCTAAAACAACAACAACAAAATGTGGGGTTGGAACCACAAGCGATGTAAAATTAGGGAAAATAAAGTGAACAAAAACAAAACTGGGGAGAGGTTGGGCACGGAGGTGCGAGGCATGGGACTGGGCACAATGAGGCGGAGAATTGGAATGGCCATTAATACACCAAAAATAGGTAGAAACTAGCATGCACTTCATTCAGATTATTAGTGGCATTTTGGCTTTCAACTTGTATGGTGATTACAGGTCTGAAATAAAGGGTTTACTTTTAATTTCTGCTATATTTTTATCAAAATACACCTAAGGAGCAACTGGGTGGCTCTGTTGGGTAAGTGGCCAGTTCTCGATTGTGGCTCAGGTCATGATCTCATGGTTCAGGAGATTGAGTGCTGCATTCATGAGGTGGAGCCTGCTTGGGATTCTGTCTCCCTCTCTGTCTCAAAATAAATAAACTTAAAAAAATACACTTAAGGTGTTTAAAAAAAAAAAAAAAGCAACCAAGAAACTAGTAGGGTGCTCAGGTGGCTTGGTCGGTTGATTTAGAGTCTGATTCTTGATTTTGGTTCGTCATGATCTCAGGGTTGTGAGATAGAGTCCCGAGTTGGGTTCTGCTCCCTCTGCCTCTGCTCCTCCCCCGCTCACATTTGTGCTTGCTCGCTCTCTATAAATAAATAAATAAATAAATAAATAAATAAATAAATAAATAAATAAATAAAATGCAGAGGTAGGTTAGACTGTAAGGCAGTTAATACTGTGGATTCCAGAGCCAGATGCCTGACTTGAATATGATCCTCAGTGCTCCTGTGACTGTTTGACCTTGAGAAGTGACAATGAATCTGTGCCTTAGTTTTCCCATCTGTAAGATGGGCGTGGTGACAAGAGTACCTACTTTTCATAAGGCTGTTCGTTGATTTTACACATACTTACTGAGTATCTATGTACCAGCTATTGTTTGAGGCACTGGAAATGCCACTGTGAACAAAACAGACACCAGGGAAGACAGATACAAAAATAAGTAAATTATGTTAGAAGGTAATACATGCCACAGAGAATCAGGGAAGTGGGACGGGGTTGGGGGGGGGGGAGTTGGGATTGTCAGGAGAAGCCTCACTGAGAAGGGGATACCTGGAAAAAACTTCAAGGAGGGGAGGGAAGGAGCTACATGGACTTTACTTAGAGTGTGTCAAGCAGAGGGAATACCCAGTGCAAAGGCCCAGAGGCAGGAGTGTGCTTGATGTGTACTAGGAAGAACAAGAAGGCCAGTGTGTCTGTAGTGGGGTGGACTGTGAGGAGGAGAGAACAGTCAGAGGGGTGACAGGGCCAGATGGTGCACGGCTGCCTGGATTGTGGTGAGAAGGTCGGGGCCATGGGTAGGCTCTGAGCAGAGAACAGACATGATCTGCCTAGGGTGTTGTAGTTGGTTGATATGTCCAATATGGCCATAATCTCCAGGACTTGTGAATGTGACCTTAGTTGGAAAAAGGGTCTTTGCAGAGGTCATTAAGGATGTTGAGATGACATCATCCTGGAATATACGGGTGGGCCCTAAATCCAATGACAAGTATCTTTAAGAGACAGGAAGAGAAGAGACAGAAGACCACGTGACCAGGGATGCCGAGATTGCTGAGATATGCCCACAAACCCAGGTATGCCTGGAGTCACAAGAATCTCCCCTAGAGCCTCAAGGGGGGTGTTGGCCCCGTCAACACCTTGAGTTTGGATGTCTGGCCTCCAGAATGGTAATACATTTTGGTTGTCTTAAGCCACTCAATTTGTGGTAACGTGTGATAGCAGCCACAGGAAACTCATTGGTGTGTTTGCAGGCTCCCTCTGGCTGTGTGGGGAACAGACCTGTGTGTGTGTGTGTGTGTGTGTGTGTGTGTGTGTGGTACAGCCAGCGGTTTGGGCCCAAACAACTGCCACGGATAGTGCCCCAATAGCTGATCTGGGGAAGGTCAACTTGGGAAAAGGCCAGAAAGAAATGAAATGAACGAACGAACGAATGAATACATACACTGCGTGTTGCGTGTTGTGAACATACACAATTTGAGAAGGGACTCCTTTGAACTAAAGGGATTAATACCTCTCAAGTGTATAGAATGGACACGTGAGAGGTTCTCAATAAATGTGATTGTGTCAAGGCTCCTGACAAAAAAAGAAAAAGAAAAAGAAAAAAGGCACCATTTTCCCCCGGCCACCCCCAAGACAAGATGCTTTTTATTGTAGGGCTTTAGTGACCATTTAATTTTTTAAATGCATAGGACTTGTGTGGAAATTAAATTATGAGGCTCAAGCTCTTAGCTTGGGTGCCCTTTCCTCCATATCACAGTCTCCAAAAAAAAAAAAAAAAAAAGCTTTAGCTGGATTAAGTATCCAGCATCCCTATCCCGATCCCTGGGAGGAAGGGGACGCAGGGCAGGGGGAGATCAAAGGTGGGAGCAGACAGCTAGACTGACAGAGCTAGGCTGGCAGGTGCTGGGCATTTTCCTCAGCTTGGCTCAGTTCCTGTGTTGCCAGTAACCCAGAACCCCTACGGGGTCTCTGGCCAATGCCCAGGTTGATCCTTATGCTCTGCTTCCTTGGTCATGGGATGTACCTCTGTCTGCAAGGGTGCCCCTCCCAGCCCAGAGGATATCCCTGGTCCCTTGGCTTGTGCCCTGCCTGCCTTAGAGTGTGACACTACAGCCCACAGAAAAGGAGGAAGCAAAACCCACTGGGTTTCGGAGACACGTGCTGGGTCACAGCTCCCTGAACACCCCTCCCTTGGGTGGGGGCAGGAGATTTGATCCTTCCTCCATACCAGTGTTTTACGTTGCAGAGCCTAGGGTTCAAATCCCACTTGTCACTCTTACTGAGTGACCTCAGGCATGGGGCTTTACCTCTCTGAGCCTTGCTGGCCCATCTATAGAATGGGGATCGTCTCATGGGGCACAACTCATGGGTGGCTCAGTCGGTTGAACGTCTGACTTCGGCTCAGGTCACGATCTCATGGTTTGTGAGTCTGAGCTCTGCATCGGGCTCTGTGCTGTCAATGCAGAGTCTGCTTTGGATCCTCTGTCCCCTCTCTCTGCCCCTCCCCAGCTTGCACGCATGTGTGCATGCACTCTCTCTCAAAATAAATAAGTAAACTTAAAAAAGGGTGGGGGATCATCTCATACTCATCTAGGGGGTGGAGGCTTGGTGAACTCTGAATGGTTTAAGGTGTGGGTCTCAGAGTCCTACCACCCTGGGTTCAGAGCTTAGCCATGTATTCCTGGGAACCAAGGCTCCCTTCTCGGAGCTTTACTTTCCTCCTCAGACCAACGGGGAAACAAATATACCAACCTCACATTTGTCAATGAACCCATCCATGGGAGACAGGCAGCATAGCAAATCCCCCAAACAAGCTTCTTGGTGACATCTGTGTATCCCCTAGTACTCTGTACACACTTTTAGCACAGATAGACTTATGTGTCCCTTAAAAAGCTAAGTCTGTGCCCAGCACATCACAACCACTCAATAAATGTTTGTTGGCAACAGAAGAAATGGGGTAGAATGGAAACCTTTGAAAAAAGAGGTTCACAGGGGTCTCTCTAGACCCAGTGGCATTTTTTTATACACAATGATAACCAGCTTGTGCTCTAAGCCCAGAGCAGATGGGTGGGTGCAGATTACAGCCTTTCAGCCTGAGAGTAAAATTCAGTTTAAGTTTGATTCAAGCCACCTGAGAGGGCAAAGGAGGGTGCAGGGCCAGTTGGCTGCTGAAGCACCAGACTACACCACAGGAAACATTTACAAACCTATGGGCCTTCCATATGGTTCAAAACAGAAATGTTCTTGTGTTTGAAGGAGCTGATTTTCACTTGATTGTGCAGACCCCTTCGGACTGAACAATCGCCTGAGGTCAAGTCTACAGAAAACGGAACAGAGCACTGGTTTTGTAAACTTTGTTTTGTTTTGTTTTGAGCAGTAGAACCTTTATTTCAAAGGACCTTTAGAAGGTGCCCTTCCTAGGGAGAGAAGATGCTTGGTCTGAAAAACAAATGGGTAAAAAACAACAAAATACATCATGATTGGTGAATATTTCTGAGTTGGAACTCAAAAATCTAAGCTGTCTCATCCCTGCTCAAAACCGTTCTGTGGCTCCCCACTGCCCTTAGGGCCAAGGGCAAACTTCTTACCATGTCCTCTAGGGCCCAAAGCTGTCTCCAGCTCTCACTTCATGCCTGAATTTCAGCTTTGGAAGCTCCCTGGCCTCCTAGATGTTTCTCTCCAGGGGTCCCCAAGCCCCTCACGCCCACCATGTCCTCAACTGTCCTTAGCATCTCTCCCAAACCTGCTGCTCTTCTGGGTCCCCATTTCAAGGACAGCTATCCTATTCATCCTATGGGTCTCAGCCTATGTGTCACTTCTTTCAGAAAGCACCCCTCCCCACCCACCGCCCTGACTCCCCTGGAGTCCTGGGCATCGTCCTGGACCCTCCACAGCTTGTCTACTTGGCATCCTGAAGGTCTCTCCCACACACACCCTTTTTCTCCCCTCCACAGCCTCGACCTGCCCTCTGGGATCGAGGGATCCCACTCCCACTGGGATCCCCACTCCCGCCACCTCCCTTGGTTCCCAATCTCTATCCGACCCTTTTAGTCCCCCTCCATCTGAATGGAAAATTGTTCCTTTCCCGCTCAAAAACCTATGCCCCCCACCACCCCCTGGCATCCTTACGACAAAGTCTCAGCTCCTCACTGTGCTTCCCAGAGCCCCGAATGATCTCCCCTTAATAACCTCTTTGGTTTACTGTCTCATGTATGTCCCATCCATATTTAATATCTTTCAGTTCCCTGAACTGAAACCACACTTTTACCACCAAACACTCCCACAGCTGCTCCTCCTGCCCAGCACACCTTTCTCTCCTCTTCCTGTTGCTCATTCCTATCGGCTCATGTGCCACCTCCCCTAGGAAGTCCTCCCTGACTCCCGGGCTGGTCCAGAACCACCCCCCACTTTGGGTTCCAATAGTCCCTGGGCTTCTCCATCCCACATGACCTTTCTGTTTCCCCAGCCCCAGCCCTGACCGCTCTGTGCTGTCACGGCCTGGTGATGGGTTTGTTTCTCCCACTGGACTATGAAACCCATGAGGGCAGTGCTGGGCCGTCTCAGTCGCTGCAGTGTGCCCATTACCACCCAACACAGGGACAGTAGGTATCAGTTCATTCATCTAGTCATTCAACTAGTATTCAGTGACTACTCACTGATAAGGCCTGTGTAGAAACTGGAAAGATAGCACAAAACAGAAAAAAACAAAATCCTAGTAAAGATGACATTCTTTTGGGGGAGTGAGACAATAGATAGACGCATGAAGCATATAGTATGTGCCTTGGAAAAAACAAGTAGGGGAGGGACATAATAGCCTCACAATTGAAAATGGTGGATGGGGGCGCCTGGCTTATTCGGTAGAGCATTCGACCCTTGATCTCAGGGTCATGAGTTCAAGCCCCGCGTTGGGCGGGGCGCTTACTTAAAAGAAAAAAACCGCTAAGTGTTAGGGGTGCCTGGGTGATTCAGTCGGTTAAGCGTCCAACTCTTGATTTCGGCTCACGGTTCGTGAGATCGAGCCCCACATTGGGCTGTGCGCCGGTGGCTTGGAGCCTGCTTGGATTCTCTCTCTGCCCCTCCCCTGCTCGTTCTCTCTCTCAAAATAAATATTAAAAAAAAAAAGAGAGAGAGAGAGAAAGTGGTTGATGTCTCAGTTCAAAAATAACACCACCGCACATCTGGGGGCAAGGCACTGTTCTCCCCATTTCGGATGAGGCAGTAGGGTTCAGGGAAAACTCTGCTCGGGTTGTACAACGTCAAGTCTGTCGGTATGGAGTTCGAACCGGGGCTCAGTTCTGTTCCAGGATACCACGATGTCGGAAACCGATTCATGAATGTAACATACAGGCAGAATGTCTTTTCCTTGCCACCCGGAGGGAGGGCAGGAAGTGGGGTGAGAGGGCAGGGCCCCTTGTTACTGAACCGAGCGCTGCTGGAAGCACTTTACGTATTCAGTTTCTCACCGAATTAGCCCTTTCCTCAGCCCCATGTGACGGATGAGGAAACTAAAGACCCAGAGAGGTTAAGTCATTGGCGCAAAAGGACACAGCCAAGAAACAGTGGAGCCAGGATTTGACCCTGAGCTGCCTCGGGGCCCCAGGTGTAGACAGCTGCCTCTCCTGTTGTTCATCATCTGTAGATCCGTGGCTGTCCGCCACCCCTCCCCACCAACCCCAGCAGCACGTGAACCAAGAGGTGGCACTGGCTTCGCAGACACTCTAGCAACATCTCCTCTCCCTCCCAGTCTTTGAGGGGGACGTCGGAAGCTTTCTCCAAATATAAAGGATATGTGAGTGCAGCTTTAAGCAGACAGCTCTGGTGCTCCTTCTGGCCAGGCTGCTCTGGCCGATCCATCCTTGGTCGAAGTTCTGGAGCTGCTGCTGCTGCCGTTTCATGTCACATCGTGTCACATCAGATTGAGTCTCTCTTCTCCAAATCCTCCCATGGCTCCCGTCTCACTCAGAGTAAAGCCAAAGTCTTGTCCACGGCCCATGACATCCAGATGATCTGCCGCCTCACTCCTCTGGCTTCATCCCCACCCCTCTCCTCCCTCACTGGCCTCTTTGCTATTCCTTAAGTATTCTACGTGTGTCCCCACCTCAGGCCCTTTGCATGTGCTGTTCTCTCTGCCTACAACGCTCTTCCCCGTAGAGCCTCGTCACTCTCTCCCCTCCTTCATGTCTTTGTTCAAATATACCATCTCAGAAGACCTTTCCTGACCACCTTATTTGAAACTATAACCCTTACCATGCATTCCCATCCCTCTTCTTTTTTCTTCCCCCTTCTTCCAACACATCATAGAATCCACTTACCTGTCTGCTTGTCTTTGACCCTTGCTAGAATAGAAACTTCATGGGTGCAGGGATCTCTTGTCTGTTTTGTTCACTGATGTGTCCCACCATGCCTAGCACAGTATTGGGCATGTAGAACATGCTTGATAAATATTTGTTGAATGAATACCTTGTGTTTTTATTGCCATATTGCAGATGCAGCAACTGAGACACAGGGATGTTAAGCCACCTGCTCAAAGCCATGCAACTTTTTAAGTACTAAGTGCTAGAACCAAGATTGGAACCAGCGTTCCAGCCCCCAGGCACACATTGCTAACCACTGTCTCACACTGCCTCCCCAAGGCAAGTTGAGTGAATAAGATACTTACCTCTCTACCTAGGCATTCAGGGTCGCTGAGGTTGGACTGAGGTGTGCCGGGACCTGCCTCATCTCTCTGTACCCCCGATTCTAAAAGTCAAGGGAACCTGGGTCTAAGCTAGCTAGTCTCTCCCCACCCCACACTACTCCTGGATTCCCACTACAGCGTCGGCTCAATGCTCTCGTTTTGGGGGTGGCAGATCACTCAATCCACCAAGGCAGAAATAGGGATTAAGTATTTACCCAAGCAAGGTTTGTGATGGCCGATGGGCCACCCCCTCAGGTGTGGTGACGTGGCAGAGATGAGAACATGGAGACTGTGACGTGGGGTGGCGTGGGTGGTTGCCATGGCAGAGGGTATCATGACACAGGGAGTGTACCGACACCATGGGAATGATGAGGGCACCCGAGGGGAGGGGGGGGAGGTGACAATGAAGAGGTGATGAAGGGGACCGCGTGAGGGTGAGGGTGACATGGTTAATAACGTTATTAGTCCAAATCTCCACATCAGGATGAGCATATCACAAGAATAAATTTGCAGAATCCTCATAATCGTCCTTGATGTAGGTGTCCTTGTGTGCGTTTTACAGATGAGGAAGCTGAGATTGCAAAGGTGTGATCAGGTGGTCAAGGTTACCCAGGGTTTAGCGGTGGAGCTGCGATTCTGGCACACGCCAGGATGGGACTCTAGCCCATACGGTGGTGAGTATGTGAGAGGTGACACGGAGAAATGACGGCAACACGGAGGCAAGAGAAACAACTGGAAGGCAGAGTGGCTCCTTATCGGGAAAACTAGAAGCATGAGGCATGGACGGTGACTGTTAGGAAGCAAAGGTGACATGGGAGGAATGGAGTGAACATGACACTAGGGAAGGGTGACTGCGATTTAAGGAGATGGTGACAGGAGGCGTGTGAAGGTGACATGGGGGTATGATGACGACTTCAGTGAGGACTTCATAAAAGAAAAATAGCAACAAAAGAAGAGAGCAGGTGACGGAAAGCAATGGTGACTTAAAGGGGGAAGACTGCAACGTAGGGTGGCAATAGGGACTTAGAACGAAAGCGAATTAAGGCGGCTGACAGCGACATAAGGAGGGTGACGCCGACAGAAGCGGGGTGGTGACGATTTAACCGGGGCGCGACACAAGGGGAGGAATGGCTACATAAAGGGGCACTGGATGACAAAAGGGAAGAAATGAATTACGGCGGGAAGGACAACATGAAAAGGCTAACAGAGGCGCCGCGCCCCCAGATCGCACAGTACCTGCACTCCGCGTCTCCCACTCCGGGACCCAGCCCCGCACGCACCTGGCCGGCTGGAGCCCCGCCCGGCCACCCCCGCCTCGCACAGGCGCACTCCAGCAAGACTGCGGGCTAGCGGGGGCTAGGCATGTGCCTTTCTCATTGGCTGCGCTCCTCGCTAGAGCGGGGCGGAGCGAAGCGCCTGGGAGACCGTGGGAGGTCACGTGACGGTTGCGGCCACACTCTCGCTGGTGGCGGCCCGGTGGGCTAGAGCGGCCGCGGTCGGTCGGTCCGGCTTCCGGCGATGGGGGCGGTGCTTCCGGGGCGGGCAGCCGGGCCGAGGGAGGAGGGTCTGACAGTTGGCGCCGCCGGGGAGGGAGGGCGGGCGGCGCGAGTGGGCGCGGGCAAGGAGGGTCAGGTGAGGCGCGGGCCATGGGTGGTGGGACTGGGCCGGATGCGGAAGGGATGGATGGCGTTCTGGTTCTGGAGTTATTCTCGGCGTCGCTGTGCGGCCCGGACAAACGACTTCTTTCTCTGGACCTCAGTTTCCTCCTCTGTAGAATGGGGGCCAGAATCTGGCATAGCATCCTCCCTCTGGGTTGGAGTGAGAGCTCACCTCGTGCATGTTGGAGACCCTAGTTCAGCGCCTAGCACACTGCACACTTCGTACTATACTTTTGTTAGTACTGTACTGATGAAAATGTTTGCGCTTGGCATGGAAGATCTGGGTGTGGGGGCATGAAATTGGAGGCCGGCAGATTTCGGTTCAAGTCCCAGCTCAGCTTTGTGGCAGTGAGCCTGTGCCTTAACCTCTCTGAACCTCATTTTCCTTATCTGCAGAACGAGGGCTAATAGTACCAATATCATAGAGTCGTTGTGAGGATGCTAATGAAATGTGCATGTAAATCCCTTAACACAGGGCTTCGTACAGTATTGAGTAAGAGCTCCATGTATTGGGACTATGATAATAATGACTCTGAGAGTTACTGGTGTAGCTGGGACTTGCAAGGGAGTAAAGGGTTGGAGGAAGCCCAGAGACAGCAATAGGAAAAACTGGAATCTGGAATTGGGCAAATCGACGTCCTGCCACTTCCTATTTGACCAATTTTGCCGGGTCTCCTAGATTTAAGTTTTTCTTTTTTTTTAAAACCACTAATGCATTTTCCTCCAGTCAGTTCACTTGAGATGGACATTTTGCATTGCTGTACTAATGGAAAACCAGCATTGCTGGCTGTGAAAAGAAGGAAAACTTAACCTAAAATGCAGCGGAAGTAGAATAGTCTATTAAATTGTAGACAGAAGCTGAAAGAGATTGAAATAACCTGTGCTTTGCGATTCCACAATGCCACGGACCCTATCAAGTTATACTCTGTTCTTCACTTGCATTTGGCACGGGGCTGACAAAAGTCAGTGACTGTCCTACCCTTTCTCTAGCTCACCGAAGGTGCATTTATTTAATGCGTATGTACATAGCACTTATCTCCTGCCAAGCGTTGTTGTAAGCACTTGGTGTTTATGAACTTGCTTCATCCTAACCACTGTAAGAATAGATACTCCTATCCTTCTTGTTTTAGAGTTGAGGGGAAGTGAGATCCAGAAAGGTTCAGCCACTTGCCCCAGGATCAGGGTTCAGAAGTGGTAAAAGGATTTAGGTCCAAGCCTTTTAAAAAAGGGCTTAGCAAGGGAGTCTGATACATGGTAATTTCTTGAGTTTGGGGAATTGTCATTTTCTATTATTATTAACATTCCAATTTTCACTGTTCAGAAAGTCAGCGCTGGAGATGGGCTTTTAATGAAGGAGAGAGGCAATTGAGTCCAGCAGGGTGACCTCTGCAGCTGTAGGGAGAGGATACCAGTACTCAAAGGCTTCTGGTAAGCATTAACTGGAACCTTGCCAAGACTGAGCACAGTGCCTGGCTTGTAGTAATCGCTCAACCAGTGTTAAATCATAGTCATTGGACTGACTTGGGTTCAAGTCCTGGCTTATAGTTATTTGCTGTGTGATCCCGGACCTGCCACTCTCGTTTGTAACGTGGGGATCGTTTTAGGGGCGCCTGGGTGGCTCAGTGGGGTAAGCGTCCGATTCCAGATTTCAGCTCAGGCCATGATCTCGTGGTTCATGGGTTTGAGCCCCGCATCGGGCTCTGCGCTGATGGTATGGAGCCTGCTTGGGATTCTCTCTCCCCCTCTCTGCCCCTCCACTGCTTGCGCTCTCTCTCTCTCTCTCTCTCTCTCTCTCAAAAATAAAAAACGTTCAAACAAACAAACATGGGGATCATTTTAACTTTGTTCCCCAGGTGGTTGTGGGGAGACACTGAGCTGTGTATATTCAGTGCCTGCCGAGGAAACATTCAACAAGAGCTACTGAATGGGCCCTGGAATCCGGGAGAACTTGTTTTCAAATCCCAGTAAAGTCACTTGCTAGATGTGCCATTTGGTAAATGACTGTACCTCAACGAGTCGGTTTTTTTTCATCGATTAAGATGGGGCTAATAATAGTGCTCAGTCACGAGGAGGTTGTGAGGTGTCGACACGATGCCTGGCTCCGGTCCTGGTGCATAGTCAGTGCTCAGTACGTGAGATTTGTTTTCCTGTCTGACATATCGAACCCTTGCCATGCCCTGCTCTTTGAGAGATGCTGGTTGTGCGGTCTTTGGCCAGTGGCAAAATCCAGAGGGGAAAGTAGATCTTAGGAGTCAGGTACGGGGCAGAGTGATGTCTGTGGTCACGTTCATCAATAAGACATGCAACCAAAGCCAGAGGTGGTCAGGATGAACCCTCGCCGGAGGTAGAGGAGAGAGTCTCACATCTGGTGACTTCAGGAGAGCTTCACAGAGCAGGTGGCCAGGCAAGCAGAGTGAAGGAGAGCTTGCCAGGAGGACAGGATAAGAAAGCATTCTGGGCCCAGGTGACCTGCTGTGGGAAAACCAGGGGGGCCGGCAAAGCCCTTGGGTGTTAGAGGACAGGCTAAGGTGGGATCCCTGGGAGATAAGAACAGCCACTGCTTCTAGACAGTTGGAATGCGCAGGCACTGCCGCAGGTGCCCCGTGCAGAGAAACTCGCCTGGCCTTACAGCAGCCCTTCAAGGGTAGTACCATCTGGACCGTCCCTGTCCCTATTTACAGATGAAGACGCCAGGTTGACTAGTGAAGTAACCTGTTAAGACCACACAGCTAGCGTGTGGTCGAGCCAGATTTGAACCCTGCAGTCTGGTTCCAGGGCCCTTACTCTTCTACTGTCTCTCCTGTACCGTCAAAATGGGGACAGGGAGGGGCAGACTGTGGAGGACGCCGAGAAGGGGTGAGGGAGAAGGATCAGAATCGGGGGCTGAGGTGGGTAGAAGAGGGCAGAGGGGCTGGAGGAGAGGGCAGGGCTGGAGAAGGACAGGAGGGCTGAGTGGGAGGTTTGGGCCCGGGCAGCGTGGGACGAGTGATCCTGGAGACCGATAATGTGGACCCATCAGGCAAGGAAGTTTTTCCCTTTTAGTTTCCTTTCAGCCCTGCTCTTCGTGTTCAGGGGAAAGTCTCCTCCGTTGGTGCTGGTATGTCTTTAACAGCTTCCGGGCACCTGCAGTCTTACCTAAGTGGACACTGGTTTCCCATTTCTCCTCCGAGGCCCCTCGTGAGGCGGTGGGCCACCCGTCTGCGCTCAGCTCCCCCACCCTCCTCCCCTCCGCTCACTCACTGCAGCTCAGTCTCAACGGCTCCGTGCGTGCGGTCCCCCTCACATGCCAGATGGGCTCCTGCCTCAGGGCACTGGACTTGCTGTCCCTTTTCCCGGAACACTCTTCCTCTACAAAACCACGTGGCTCGCTCCTCCACCTTCTTCGGGTCTCTGAATGTCACCGTAGAACGGTCTCCCCTGTTCCCCCTGTTTAGAATTGCAGCCCCTCCCTTCCTGGTCCTCCGGGTTTTCTCCATGACACCGAAGGCTTTCTGACTCACCGTATCCTTATCTGTTCTGCCTGTTTACTTCTCTGTCTTCCCCTCTCCCCAGTCTCCACCTAGATGCCACACTCTGTGTTTTTGTTCCCCTCCGTATCCTTAGCTCCTAGAATAGTGCCGCACGCATAGTAGGTTGTTAGGAAGCAGTTTGGGAACGGCTGACTAGTTATGGTTAAAGTCTTGAGCGGGGGTGTCTTTTGTTTTCTTTTTCTTTCTTTTCCTTGCTCATTCCAGCCAGAAACTCTTGAGGTGTGTGGGAACAGAGCTGCGGACGTTTGCCGTCCCTGGGCCTTGTCCCAGGGAGCAGTGATAGTTGTGGTGGCAGCTCTAACCCAGGCTGACTTCCTGCCAGCTGTTCCAGGCTATTCCTGGGCTGTGAGCCCCCAGCCCAGGAACGCTTCTCTGGCAGGCAGACCGACAGGCAGCCAGGGAGGGACGTACGTACACTCACAGCCCGTGGCGACTCATGGGCCCTTCTCCCCTCGTTCTGTCTTCCAGGCTCCCGGGAGCAGCACCAGGGCCAGGGAGACAATGGTCTCAGTGACTATGGGTGAGTCTGTGGTCTTCTCTCTGGGCTCCCTCTCCCCACTGTCCTTTTTGAGGTATGACCTTGGTGAGGGGAGACGAGGTGGGGGAGGGAGGGCCAGGTCACTGGCAGGAACAGCTGTACCCTGAGGAACGTGGAGGCGGGGCCAGGGCCTCTCCGCTCTGTGTGTTGGCCTCCGGACAGCATGGTCTAGCCTTAAAGAACTTGTGTCATGAAGTCCAGCAGCGCCTGGGTTTTCTCACCTATAAAATGGAGATACAAACAGTTCCTTACATCCTAGGATGTTGTAAGTAGAGAGCTTGTTGCACATCAGATCTTGGGCATGGTTCTTGACAAATGTTAGCCGTTATTATTCTCATGGGCTGTGTCTCTGTATTCTCTCTAAGCCCGTATTTTGGGATTGCCCAAGCACTGAGGTCAGCTGGCAGCTTTGCAATTTTTGAGATTTGTACATCTAGAAAAGTACATAAAACGTCGGAAGAGCAATTAAGAAGCAAACATCGGAATACATCCTTCACGGTTTCATTTACGTAAAGCACAGAAACAGCCCAAACCAATCTGTACCATTAGAAGGTGGTGGTTGCCCTCGGGACGCCACTACACAGGGAGTTGGTGGGGGGTGGGGTGGGGGGGTGGGCGTGGCTTCTGGGATGTTGGAAATGTTTTATTTCTGGATCTGGGTGCTGGTCTGCAGGTGTGTGTTGGTTTGTGAAAATTATGGACCTATGTGTACCCTTGTATGTGCGTATGTTCTAGTTCAATACAAACGTTTTAAAAACGAACCATCCAGGCCAAGAAATACAATGTTGCCAGCCTCCCCAGAGCCCATCCCAGTCACAACCCCCTCGCTCCTCCAGATGGAATCAACCATTATCTCATCTTTGTGATCATTTCTCCTTGCCTTTTATAGTCGTACCACCAATGAGAATATTCCTATTCTTTAGACTTTGGTTTTGAACTTGGGGGAACGAAATCATGCCTTGTGTTCTCTTGTGTGTGGCTTCTTCTGTACCACACAACATCTGAGCATCCCCTCTGTTGCCGTGTGTAGCTGTGGTTCTCTCCTCTGCACTGCTGTGTGGTATTTACTGTGTGAGTGGCCGCCCTTTGTTTACCTGCCTCTGTCCGTGGCTACTGCATTGTTTCTGGGTTGGGGCTGTTACAGACAGACTGCTGTGAATATTCTAGTGAATGTCTCCTGGTGTGTATAGCAAGCCATACCTCACTGAGTCCATGACCCACGCTGTTGCCCATCTTTAATATTTCGGAAACAGGGTGCTTATGGCCATTTTATTGGCAGTATGTTTTCCTCTTCAGGAGGACATAAAATGACGGTGGGGGCCTGATGTGGGGATGTTGGCAGTTCCTTGACTTTCTGCTTCAGGCAGCTAGCTACCCCCAAATGATGTGGCACCTTTTTCCTCCTTAATAAGATTTTTTAAAAACTAGTTTTAGAGAGAGGGGCTCCTGGGTGGCTCAGTTGGTTAAGGGTCCAACTTTGGCTCAGGTCGTGATCTCATGGTTCGTGAGTTCGAGCCCTGCTTTGGGCTCTGTGCTGAGAGCTGGGAGCCTGGAGCCTGCTTCAGATTCTGTGTCTCCCTAGTTCACTGCCCCTTCCCCACTAACACTCTGTCTCTCTTTCTGTCTGTCTCTCAAAAATGAATAAACATTAAAAAAATAAAAAAAAATTTATTTTAGAGAGAGTGTAAGCAGGGGAGAGGGACAGAGAGAGAGAGAGAGAGAGAGAAAGAGAAAATCTTAAGCAGGCTCCACACTCAGCGTGGAGCCTGATGTGAAGCTTGATCCCACAACGCTGGGATCATGACCTGAGCTGAATTCAAGAGTCAGACACTTAACTGACTGAGCCACCCAGGCTCTCCCCCTAACCTTTTTTTTTTTTTTTATTTATTTTTTTATTTTTTAATTTTTTTTTTTCAACGTTTATTTTTATTTTTGGGACAGAGAGAGACAGAGCATGAACGGGGGAGGGGCAGAGAGAGAGGGAGACACAGAATCGGAAACAGGCTCCAGGCTCTGAGCCATCAGCCCAGAGCCCGACGCGGGGCTTGAACTCACGGACCGCGAGATCGTGACCTGGCTGAAGTCGGAGGCTTAACCGACTGCACCACCCAGGCGCCCCTCTCCCCCTAACCTTAATAATAGTTTAATTAAGATACAATTCACATTTTATACAGTTCAATGGTTTTGTGTTTTTAAGTAAGCTCCACACCTATCATGGAGTCCGACATGGGGCTTGAACTCCCAACACTGAGATCAAGAGTCGGATGTTTAACCGACTGAACCACTCAGGCACCCCCGCTCAGTGGTTTTTATCCACGGAGCTATACAACCATCATCACAATCAATTTCAAAACCTTTTCATCACTCCTCCCAAACGCCCATACCCATTAACTGATAGTCAAGTTACTCTCTTTTCCTCATCGGCCTCTCAAAACTACTAATCTACTTTCTTTCTTTTTTTTTTTTTTTAAATGTTTATTTATTTTTGAGACAGAGAGACAGAGCATGAACAGGGGAGGGGCAGAGAGAGAGGGAGACACAGAATCTGAAACAGGCTCCGGGCTCTGAGCTGTTAGCACAGAGCCCGACGCGGGGCTCGAACCCACAGACGGCAAGATCATGACCTGAGCCGAAGTCGAACGCTTAACCGACTGAGCCATCCAGGCGCCCCTGCTAATCTACTTTCTGTCTCTGTAGTTCTCTGTAGATGTTTACCTGTTCCAGCCATTTCATATAAATGGAATCATTTTGTGGTGCCTTTTGATATTTAGACAAAGTTGCCTGCTTTTGGCTAACAGAACCCAGGGCCCCATTCCTGGGCAGGTGGATGGTGCCTGTGCAAGGCAGCAAAAGCTGGGCTGGTGGGGGAGTCCTGAGGGCATGAGCTCCTCACCTGCCTCAGTCCTGGGGAGATGGGCTTGTGGCCAGGTGGGCAGGGGCCTCCCTGGGAGAAGAGGGGTCCCTGGGCTTGGCCTGAGTTCTGGATGGCCACCAAGACCAGAATCTCTTTCCCCACCCCGAGGCTCAGTTGTCTGATAAGCAAAATGGGCCTAGCAGTAGCAGACTTCTTCTCATCTAACATAGCATGGATTGTTGGGTGCCATGCTATATACCTTGAGAAAAAGTTTCACCAGCTAAAACCATGGCACACCATTGATTCTGAGGTGGATCTTAGTTTCAGAGGTGTTAAAATGTGAAAAAAAAAATCTTTTGGAATTAGTGATCTTATCTAACACACATTGGCCACACCTAGTTTGAAAGTCACACCCAAGAGGCCAACAAAGAAGTTTCCAGACAATAAACTTTCATGGGTGGGTGCCTCCTTGGTCTTGACCTTGGCCTGGCTAATGGTGGTAGAATAATAGAATAAAAATAATGATACTACTACTACTAATAATGGCAGCTGCTATGAGTTGATGTTGTCCCCTGGCCAGGTGTCATTCAAGGCCCTTTATGTGGACTTTCTCATTGAGTCTGCACAGTGATCTGAGGATGTTAGTGTTATCACTAGAATTCGAACTCGATGAAGGAAGGGATGTTGTCTTGTGCCTTGTGGTATCCCCGGTGGCTGGAATGGGACCTGGCCTGTGCCAGTCCTCGATAAATACTTACTGAGTGTATTATCGTAAATTCACAGATGAGGAAACTGAGACACCAGGCGTTAACCTCCCATTGTCTCTTGGCCCGGAAGTGGCAGAGCCAGAATTTCAACCCAAGCTCCAAAGCCTATACTTGCTGCTCCTACAGTGAGGAGAGGGCTTTATTGACGCTCACAGGCCAGCTCTGTGTCCCTTCTTCCCATTTACCTGTGGATCCTGTCACTCTCTGGAGCTGGGCCGGTCAATGGGGACCAGGGCGGAGAACGCAGAGTCCCAGCTCCCTGAAACCTGGCCCTGGCCAAGCATGGGGACAGCCGCTGCGGGTCACATCCCAGGGCAGGGCAGAGCTTATAAGAAGGGCGGTACAGCGGCACGTGGGTTGGGGACTCTGCTTCCTGTTAGCGATGTGGCCTGAGGCCAGCTGCCCAACCTCCCCCTGCCTCAGTGTCCTCATGGGCCGAGTGTGGGAGTCCTAATGCTGCTGAGCTCACAGGGCTGTCGCGGGCCTAGTTCCACTGTCTGCGTGAAGCGCTCAGCCAGGGCTTGGCACGCGGTGAGCATTTAATTTGTGGGAGCTGCTGCTGTTGTGGCTGCTGTTGTGGCTTTTCGGCTGCTCTTCTCTAGAGAGAACAATGGGAATAATGAACCCTGTCCACCCCTCAGCCACTTCCGAGTGGATCCAGTTCTTTAAGGAAGCCGGCATTCCTCCTGGGCCTGCTGTCAATTACGCCGTGATGTTTGTGGATAATAGGTAAGGGGGCCCGAGGGGACAGAGTTGAACCTGGAGAGAGGAGGAGAGAGGCGGGGAGAGGTGGGGGGAGCCTGGGGGGGGGACAGGGGGAGATGGGAGCTGGCTGGCCCTTCCATCCTGGCGCACTGGCGGCCTCACCACTCACCCTCCCCTGTAGGATCCAGAAGAGCATGCTGCTGGATCTCAACAAAGAGATCATGAATGAGCTGGGCGTGACTGTGGTGGGCGACATCATCGCCATCCTCAAGCATGCCAAGGTGGTGCACCGCCAGGTGGGTGTCCCACCCCACCCCTTGGTCCCCGGGTTTAGGGCGCGGTGGAGCAGCGGTAGCAGAGCCAGCAGGAGGCTTGGAGGCAAAGACAGGCAGACCTGAGCTCCAAGGCTGGCTGCACCATTTGTTGTGTGACACTGGGTGTGTTGCCTAACCTCTCTGAGCCTTTCTTTCTCCATTTGTAACATTAAAAAAAAAAAAAGTTTATTTTTGAGAGAGAGAGAGAAAGAGAGAGTGCACACACAGGGTGAAGGGCAGTGAGAAAGAGGGACAGAGGATTCGAAGCAGGCTCTGTGCTGACAGTGGAGAGCCCAATGCGGGGCTTGAACTCATGAACTGCGAGATCATGACATGAGCCTAAGTCAGATGCTTAGCCGACTGAGCCACCCAGGCGTCCCTCTCTCTCCATTTGTAGAATGCAGATAGGCAGACCTATCTTGCAAAGTAGTTGTATTATGTTAAATAAAGCCCCGGTACAGTGTAAACGGTAGGGCCTCAGTAAAGGCTCTGTATTACCATTACTAGTTCTCATCTTCCCCGTGATAATAACATCACTAGCAGGATTCTTGTCTATCCCCAGGGCAGGAGCTCCCCGCTTAGGACCCAGGTGCTGACTTGGCCAACAACATGGCTGTTCCATTCTCGGCCCCTCCACTTACGGTGACCCTAGACTAGTGATCTTCACTTCCCTGAATCTTCTGAAACAGGCTTCTCCCACACCACTGCTGCTGTGGCCACCTACCAGATAGTATGTGGCACCGAGCTCCACACTGGGAATGAAGAGCTTGTTGAGCTTTGATAGCTGACATTTACCGAGTGCTTACCATAGCCTGCCAGGTGCTGTCTCCATCCTTCATCCATTTTAACTCATTTCCTGCTCACTCCACTTGACTGAGAAGGAAACTGGCTCTAGAGCGGTGCTCTCAGACTCCCCACTTTACCAAATGGTAGCTGCTTCCCCCATCCAGGGACGGGCCTTCACCTGTCCAGCCAGCCAGGCCCACGCCGTGATGGCTTTCTCACGTCAGGGACTTGAGTTATCACAGAGAAGGTCACTGGGCAACACTTTTTTTTTTTTTCCTTGCAACTTTTAAATTTGGGAATGATTTTAGATTTACAGAAAAGTTCCGAGAGCAGTACAGAAAGTTTCTGTGTCTCCTTCACCCAGCTTCCCTTAATGTTAACATTCGTAATAGCCACGGTCCATTTGTCAAAACGAAGAAATAAACATCAGGACACTGCTATTAACAAAAATACAGACTACTTGGATCTTATCAGTTCTTGTATTAAAGTCCTCTCTCTGTTTCATATACCACATTGCATTTATTTATGTCTCTTTCTGTCTCTTAAGTCCCCGTTGATTTATACCAGTTTCATAGTCTTCCCAGATAATGTTCGATGACCTTGACAGTTTTGAAGAGTACTGGTCAGTTGTTTTATAGAACGTCTCTCCGTTTGGGTTTGTCTGATGCTTTCTCATGGTTAGGAGTGAAATGTTTTGAACTCTCTTCTGTAGCAGCTCAGGCTCTGATCCCCCTATGTTGCTCAGATTTCTCAGATTATCCTTGTCCGCATGGTATCCCAGGCACCTTTTTTTTTTTTTAATGTTTATTTATTTTTGAGAGACAGAGAGCATGAATGGGGTGGGGCAGAGAGAGAGAGAGAGAGAGAGAGAGAGAGAGGGAGAGGGAGAGAGGGAGACAACAGAATCCGAAGCAGGCTTCAGGCTCCAAGCTGTCAGCACAGAGCCTGACGCGTGGGGCTCGAACTCACGAACCGTGAGATCATGATCTGAGCCGAAGTCTGAGGCATAACCGACTGTGCCACCTTGGTGTCCCATTATTTTATTTATTTATATTTTTACAGGACATGTGCAAAGCTGCCACTGAGTCCGTGCCCTGCAGCCCCAGCCCCCTCCCAGGCGAGATTCGCCGAGGCACCTCTAGCGGTGAGTCCCATCTACCCAGGGTTCCTTTCCTTCAGTCATACGCTTCAGCTGTAGAGGGGATACACCTGAAATCTGCAGAGGTGAAACAAAGCCATCTGAGGTTCTCTTAGGAAAAAAATAGTCTGGGTAGTGAGGTGGCAATACGTCCGGTCGATTTTCGTTGGTGGTAGTTCTGCTCCATAACGTCACTGTGACCACTGAATTAGTGAATATTGAGTCACTGCTTCAAGAGGAAGTACAAAGTTAGGTTCCTGTAAGCCTCTAGTCACAACATTTTGTCAGTTGATTAACAGATCTTATTATTATTTTCTTTAAATGTTTATTTATTTTTGAGAGAGACAGAGACAGAATGCAAGTGGGTTAGGGGCAGAGAGAGAGGGAGACACAGAAACAGAAGCAGGCTCTAGGCTCTGAGCTGTCTGCACAGAGCCCGACGCGGGGCTTGAACTCACGAGCCGTGAGATCATGACCTGAGCCGAAGTCGGACGCTCAACGGACTGAGCCACCCAGGCGCCTCGACACAGATCTTATTTTATGTGTATTTCTGTTTAGAGACCTTTTACTGGTAATACATTGTTGATACATTAACATCAAGCTCACAGCCAACAGCACTGTGACTCCTGCCTGGACGAAGCTAATCTAACATGTATTTTCTCCATAAGGCACATCACCTGGGAATATGAGAAAGCACTTTGTCACTATGTTTGAGCGCCATTTTAAACAGCAAAATCACTATCCAAAAGCACAAAAATGTAAAAAGGGGACACAAAATAGACCGTGAGAAGGATACTTGTTTACCGTGAGAGCTGAAGGCAGAGAGTCCCCTTGTTTGACTTCAGTTGGGAGTGTGTGTTGGGTGACTCGAGTGTTTCACTGTTCAGCGCATGGCTGTGAATGTCAGCAAAAGCACCACAAATACGGTTTTGGGGTTAGAAATCAATTATAGTGAATAGGCGAATTTGCAAATATGGAATCCGTGGATGGTGAGAATGGTATTTATACATTTGATTTTTTAGCAGTGTGATACCTTTTTTAAGAAAAATAAACTTTAGAAATTTAATATGCATATTAGCTTAACAAGCCCCAAACTGGTTTAAAATACAAGCTTTTATCTCTCGTGATTTTTTTTTTAATGTTTTATTTATTTTTGAGAGAGAGAGACAGAGCACGAGTGGGGGAGGAGCAGAGAGAGAGGGAGACACAGAATCCGAAACAGGCTCCAGGCTCTGAGCTGTCAGCACAGAGCCCGATGCGGGGCTTGAACTCACAAACTGTGAGATCATGACCTGAGCCAAAGCTGGACACTCAACCGACTGAGCCGCCCAGGTGCCCCATATCTCTCGTGATTTTATGACATGGCTGGTCACTTCTGCTCTGGGTCAGCTCAGCTGATCTCAGTGGTCACCTGGCAGTTTGGTTGAGGCTGGGTGATCTAGGATGGCCTCACTCACGTCTGGTGGTTGGCTTGATGTCCTCTGGGCCAACAGAGGTGACTTGGCCACATGTCTCTCATTTTGCAGCAGGCTAGCCTGGGCTTGTCCACGCAGTGCTGATTGCAGGGCTCTCCAGAACAGCATAAGAGGGCAGACCCCAGTGTGCAAGGCACCTCTTAAGCTTCTGCCTGTATAACAGTTGCTCTTGCCTCATTGGCCAAAGTCAGTCACGTGGCTAAGCCCAGAATCAGCGTGGGCAGTGCCTACCCAAAGGCATGGACAGAGGGAGGGTGAAAAAATTGGTGTTCTTTTCTGCAGCAGTCTTCCTCAACTTACACACAGGAAAGCGTTCCAATCATAAAGGTACAGCCGAATCACTTTTCACAAGTGCAACACTCGTGTAGCCAGCAGCATCCAAATCCAGAAACTGAAACATGACCAGCATCACTACCCGCCCCTCCTCTCCAGGGTACCCATTACCTTGATGTCTTTTTTTTTTTTTTTTAAGTTTATTTATTTATTTTGAGAGAGACAGACTGTGAGTGGGGGAGGGGCGGAGAGAGAGAATCCCAAGCAGGCTACGCACTACCAGCGCAGAGTCTGACATGGGGCCTGAACCCACGAAACTGTGAGATTGTGAGCTGAGCCAAAACAAGAGCCGGACGCTTAACCCACTGAGCCACCCAGGTGCCCTTTATTGACCCTGATCTCTAACAGCATTGATGATCTATTTTTTTAGTCTTTTTGCTCGTCTTTCAAATGTACATCAATGAAATCAGATAGTATGTTATTTTTATACCTTTTTGAATGTCTTAGTGTCAAACAAGTTAAAAAAATTAAAACTAACAAAAATGCTCACGGAGGAAATAGGCAGGAATAGAGGAGGCAGGCAAAGAAGGAAAGGGGTGGGGAAGAATGTTCCAGAGAAGCATTCCTGGTACACTCGCTTCTATACACTTTACGATATACATCTTTGAATACGCATGTCTGTATCTATGTGTCTGACACCTGACTACAGTTCAAATTCGTTAGGGCGAAGATAGTTGTTTTTCTTCCACCCAAATGGTGCTTACCTGTCGTGATAAAACATCATATGCCTTATCCCTTTTAAGCAAGACATCTCCCTCTGGGTACACTGCAAGAGGCAGGGCCTCTCAGCTGCTTACCTTTCATAGCAGAACATCCCGATCATCCCAGGACAGATTCTGTGCAGCCAGGTGGTTTATAGCTGGTCAGAAAGCCACCCCTATCTGGATTCAGAGCTGTCTGAAGAAATGTCCTGGGGAAATTGTGGAGGGGTGTATACCGATCGTTACCAGGGGAGTGAGCAGGGCTGAAAACTGGCCATTTCTTTCTGGTGAGGGGCAGGGAAGAGGTCTGATTGGGAAGGGCCAATCCCCAGACTTCCGGGTGACAGTAAGGCTCCAGTTCTTGACCTGGGTGGTGGGTATGTGGGAGTTCACTTTTTGTTAAGTGGTCTCTGTGGGTTTGGTGTATTTTTCTGTATGCTATAGTTATAATTTAAAAAATCAACCAAGTAATATATAATTGTGATAACGTATTGAGGGTCATTGTGGGGAACTTGAGCAGGTTTTGAGAGAGAGCACATAGCAGAAAAAGAAAGGACTTTTGGGGAGTAGGTAGGGTGGAATACCCAAATCTGAAAGCCCTTGGTGGAGGGTCTGGGGATTACTGGGACTGTGGTATAAGCAGGGACGGCATGGAGACCCCCTCCCTCCCCTGCAGGGCTTCCCCAAGAGCTTTTGAAACCTGTGCCCTAAAACCAGCTGTTCTGAAGACAAGACCCGTGTCTTTCCCATGCTGGGGTTGACCCTCTAGAGCATGCTGTAGCTCCCACCTCGCACCCTGAAATCCCTCCTTCTGCTCCACAGAAGACAGGGGCGCCAGAGCCTGCCCTCACCCCCATCCTCCATCCCCAGAAGGGGGTTACCGCTTATCTCCCCTCAGCCCAACTGGAGCCGGACCCACCACTGCTTTAGGGACCTGGCTGAGTGATCCCCTCCTGGAGTCACCATTTCCTCGTCTGTAAAATTGGCTTGCAGTAGATCTGTCTGGTAGGGATGTTGGGATTTTCAGTGATAGTGTTCATCTTTGCCAGTAGATGTTCTGTGAGGACCTCTAAAGCACCAGAAACTGTGATAGGCACTAGGGATACAGAAATAAATGGGCATTGTCTTCTCATGGGGCTTGCATGCTCGTGGGAGAGCCCACCAGCAAACAAAAACATGTAATTTGATGTCAAGCAGCGATTAGGGCTACGAAGAAAAAGAGAGCCTTGCGTAGGGTCAGGGTGGGAGAGGGGACGGAGAGGTCCAGGAAGCTTTTTCTAAGGAGGTGCTGTCTGAGAGGAGACCTGAGTAAAGAGCCAGAGAAGGCCCATTGGTACTCAGGGAACTGCATGCCAGGCAGAGGGAACAGCATGTGCTTTGAGAAGGCGCACACTTCTGGGGGAAGAAGATCCCCAGACCAGCTGGGCTGAAGTGGAGCTGGGAGAGGAGCTCAGAACAGGGCTGGGTAACTGCTGGGTGAAGAGTGACAGGAACCAGTCTGGTCTAGGCCCTCAGGAAGGACCCCCAGGCAGTGAGGAGCGGGCTAGCTCCTGTTTAGACTGGCTTACGCCCAAGCATCCCCATCATGGCAGTGCAGCTACAGGGGGACCCCAGCTGCCCCTTCCCCATGTAGTCCCAAGGCTTGTCTTCTGTGTCCTGGCCTCCATCCCAGGGACGATGGGACTCTCGCCTTTCCTCCCTGCAGCTGCCTCTCGAATGATTGCTAACAGTCTGAACCGTGACTCCCCACCCGGCACTCCACCGAGGCGGCCGGACACCAGCACCTCCAAGATCTCAGTCACCGTGTCCAACAAGATGGCAGCGAAGACTGCCAAGGCTGCCGGTGAGGGGGTTTGGGCAGATGGCGGGAGGAGCTGGGGGTGAGTGTGGGTTGGCAGATGGTATTTGGGGGTCACGTTCCGAATATCTCATGGTGCTTTGAAGGCCTCAGGGTGTCCAAAGCATTTGGATTTGGTCAAGCCCCTGTACCTCTGTGTGCCTTGCTTTCCAAGTCTATAGAATGGGGACAGTGGGAAGCTGTGGACGTGGTGTACTTAACAGCACAGGGGCACGGCGGTTCTCACTCAGGGGTCTGTTCAGTCTTTTTAAATTTTTTATTTTGTTTTATTACGGAAAGAATGCTTAATATGGTGTCACCCTCTTTTTTTTTTTTTAATGTTTATTTATTTGTTTTGAGAGAGAGAGAGAACAAGTGGGAGGAGGCAGAAAGAGAGGGAGAGAAAGAATCTCCAGCAAGCCCTGTGTTCTCAGCACAGAGCCCGATGCAGGCTCGATCTCAGAAATTGTCAGATCCTGACCTGAGCCGAAACTGAGTCAGATGCTTAACCCGCTGAGCCACCCAGGTGCCCCTGACGTCACCCCCTTAATTAAGTCTTAAGTGTACAGTACAGCTCTGTGGACTATGGGTGGCTCATTTTTTTTTTAATCATTTATTTATTTTTTAAATTTACATCCAAGTTAGCATCTAGTGCAACAATGATTTCGGGAGTAGATTCCTTGATGCCCCTCCCCCATTTAGCCCACCTCCCCCAACCCCTCCAGTAACCCTCTGTTCTCTCTATATAAGTCTCTTATGTTTTGTCCCCCTCCCTGTTTTTATATTATTTTTGCTTCCCTTCCCTTATGTTCATCTGTTTTGTATCTTAAATTCCTCATATGAGTGAAGTCATATGATATTTGTTTTCCTCTGACTAATTTCGCTTAGCATAATCCCCTCTAGTCCCATCCATGTAGTTGCAAATGGTAAGATTTCATTCTTTTTGATTGCCGAGTAATACTCCATTATATATATATAGTTACCCCATCTTCTTTATCCAGTCATCCATCAGTGGACATTTGGGCTCTTTCCATACTTTGGCTATTGTTGATAGTGTTGCTAGAAACATTGGGGTGCGTGTGCCCCTTTGAAACAACATACCTGTATCCCTTGAGTAAACACCTACTAGTGCAGTTGCTGGGTCATAGGGTAGTTCTATTTTTACTTTTTTGAGGAACCTTCACACTGCTTTCCAGAGTGGCTGCACCAGCTTGCATTCCCACCATCAGTGCAAAAGAGATCCTCTTTCTCTGCATCCTCGCCAACATCTGTCGTTGCCAGAGTGGTTAATGTTAGTGTCTCAGTCCTTTTTTTTAATTATTTTTTTATTAAAAAAAAATTTTTTTTTTTTTAACGTTTATTTATTTTTGAGACGGACAGAGACAGAGCATGAGCAGGGGAGGGGCAGAGAGAGAGGCAGACACAGAATCTGAAGCAGGCTCCAGGCTCTGAGCTGTCAGCACAGAGCCCGATGCGGGGCTCGAACTCACAGACCGTGAGATCATGACCTGAGCCGAAGTTGGACGCTTAACCGACCGAGCTACCCAGGCGCCCCAGTGTCTCAGTCTTTTTTAACAGATGTTCACTGAGGCCCACACTGGTGCCGGGCCCTGTGCTTGATGCAGGGGTCAGAGGTCAAGAAACTACCATTTTCTCTCAGCAGCCAGAAGGATCCTTTCAAACCTTCAACCTGACCCTTTCACACTCAGCTAGAACTCTCCAGGGCTTCCCATTGTCCCAGTAACAAAGTCATCTTCCCACGTGGCCTATAGGTCGTGCAGAATGTGAGTCCATCTCCTGTGTCTCTCCCTGGCTCCCTTCCCCAGGTCCCTTCCAGGCTCCTTCCTGTCGTGGTATTTCTGCCCCAATGTTCCCTTCTCCCAGCACATTCTTCCTTCACAGACCTTTTATGCTTGGCCTCTGTTCCTCTTCCAGGTCTCAGCTTGAAATCTGGGAATAGGACCCTGGCCTTTGGGCTTCCAAGCTGTCCTTCTGTCTGCCCCACTGTCCTGCCTTTGTCGGACCCACCCCCACAGCAAAGATCTTGGCACAAGTGGAGACTGAGGCCCAGGGAGGGGGCTTTGTTATTCTGATGCCCAGCCCCTTCATGCTCTGTCCACCTCCATTGCACATGCTCCCTTTTTGCCGTGTGTGTTTAGAAGTGCCTCATCCCCTTCTTTGGACCCTTTACTTCTTGGGGCGGGGGAGGGGCAGAGAGAAGGGGGTAGAGGACCCCAAGTAGGCTTCGCGTTGTTAGCACAGAGCCTGACGCAAGTCTTGAACTCACGATCCATGAGATCATGACCTGAGCTGAAGTCAAATGCTTAGCCGACTGAGCCACCCAGGTGCCCTTCTGGCCTTTTGATTGATGTCATGAGTAAGAAAGTTTAAACTGATTTCTAAAGTATTGAAAAAGTGGTGGGCCTGGGAGTGTCGAGGGGATTTTGTTTTTCTAATTGAGATATAATTTACTTAGGCATGATATACAAATTGCAAGTATACGGCTTGATTCATTTTAAAAAAATTATTACACCTGTGAAACCATTGCTTAGCTGGAGCTCTTGAACTTTTCCATCAGCCAGCAGTTTCCCCTTCTGAGGGGATCCTGACTGGGCTGGGAAGTCAGCCTGCTCGGGGCAGGGACAGAGGCAGAGAGAGCCTGGGAGGCCCGCTACAGCGTGGGGATTCTGAGCACCGTCGGCAACCCCGTCGTGCCCAGACCTCTGAATTTCTTGGTGGTTCAGAGTCAGTGGTGGTGGGGTGGTTGGGAAGATAGGGGATTGCAGTCATTTGAACGTATGGAGATAAAGGGCACATTTGTGCCCTTCGTTGGGCATCTAGCCCCCACCCCAGGAGAACATTCCACCCCAGAAGGTGCTCACCACCCCTCTCCTCCCCAGCAGCCCTGGCCCGCCGCGAAGAGGAGAGCCTGGCCGTTCCCACCAAGCGGCGCCGGGTCACTGCCGAGATGGAGGGGAAATACATCATCAACATGCCCAAAGGCACCACCCCCCGGACCCGTAAGATCCTGGAGCAGCAGCAGGCGGCAAAAGGTACTGTGCTGGCGGGGGCACACGCTTTGGTGTGGAGACTGCCTTTCCCTTTTGCTGCTTTGTGCGGGGTTGGTCATGCCCTATGGGCATTGGCCAAGAAGTGGGCTCTAACGAGATCCAGGGGGCCTTGGACCAAGGGGACAGTGAGGGTGGCCGTAGAGGAGGAGAGCACATCACCACCTCCACCCTCGCATCCTGCAGTTAGTGTAGCAGGTGCTTCACCTGGCACCTCTTCCCCAAGGGCAGGGGCTTGGATTCCATGACTGCCTGACTGTAAAGTGGTGTCCGTGTCTGGCTGAGGGCAGGTGCCCAAAATGGTGGGAACCATCATCATGAGCCAGAGGAGTCTGGTTGAGGTTTAGTCCGTAGCTGGGGTTTGCATCTGGTAGTGCAGAGATGGTCTTCCTCACAGTGTTCCTTTTATTTTTTATTTTTTATTTTTTATTTAAAAAATTTTTTTTTCAACGTTTATTTATTTTTTGGGACAGAGAGAGACAGAGCATGAACGGGGGAGGGGCAGAGAGAGAGGGAGACACAGAATCGGAAACAGGCTCCAGGCTCTGAGCCATCAGCCCAGAGCCCGACGCGGGGCTCGAACTCACGGACCGTGAGATCATGACCTGGCTGAAGTCGGACGCTTAACCGACTGCGCCACCCAGGCGCCCCCACAGTGTTCCTTTTAGAATGTTGTACGCATTCCCACGGGGAAAGCATTCATATGGTGCAGAAGAGTATACGATGTCAACTCATTCTTTCCCTCACTCCCGTGTCCCACGCCGTCATTAACCTTTCCAGACCGGCACCTGTGGACTTGCATGCGTGTATCTATATATAAAAACATAGAGAGGTGTTTGTTTCTATTTCAACACAAATAGCAGCAGCCTGTAGGTATTATTCTAGAATTCTTTTATTGAGATCTTTTCACATAAATACATGTGGATGTGCTTCATTCTTTTTTTATTTTATTTTATTTTATTTTATTTATTTTTTTTTTTTTAATTTTTTTTTTTTTCAACGTTTATTTATTTTTGGGACAGAGAGAGACAGAGCATGAACGGGGGAGGGGCAGAGAGAGAGGGAGACACAGAATCGGAAACAGGCTTCAGGCTTCGAGCCATCAGCCCAGAGCCTGACGCGGGGCTCGAACTCACGGACCGCGAGATCGTGACCTGGCTGAAGTCGGACGCTTAACCGACTGCGCCACCCAGGCGCCCCATTCTTTTTTTATTTTAAATGTTTACTTTTGAGAGTGAGAAAAAAAGAATGCAAGTGGGGGAGGGGCAGAGAGAGAGGGAGACACAGAATCCCAAGCAGGCTCCAGGCTCTGAGCTGTTAGCACAGGGCCCAGCATGGGGCTTGAACCCACGAACCGGGAGATCATGACCGGAGCCAAAGTTGGACGCTTAACCGACTGAGCCACCCAGGTGCTCCTCTGCTTTGTTCTTTTTAACGGTCATTTAAATCTAATATTTGCATCGTATTCGTATATCATGATTTAGTAAACATTCTCCCATTGATGGCTATTTAGGGTGTTATTTAGGGAGAGGGCTTATCCGTTCAGCAGACTCTCAGAGGCCCGTGATCCAGAACAAGACTGAAGGGAACAAGTAGGGATTTAGAACTCTTCCCGCACACGTTCACGAACTCGTGCAAAGTTTCCAGGAGCCCAAGGGTCAATTTTAGTGGATCTTTCCCACATTTGGCACTAGCCAGAAACGTGTGAGTCAGGTCCGTGTCAGCCAGCGCTCAGACACAGAGTCCGTGCCTGCCTGGACCGGAGCTGCCTGGGCCTGGGCCGCATCTCCCCTCCCTTGTCTGCACGATGCATGATGCTCGGCCGGGCCCAAGCTCCGCGCGTGGCTCAGCTGGTGCTGGCTGAGGGCTCACTTCCCTCCCAGGTCTCCACAGGACGTCCGTGTTCGACCGCCTCGGCGCCGAGACCAAGGCAGACACGACAACAGGGAATAAAGTGAGTTGGAAACGGGGAAGCCAGTTGGGGTTCTCTGATTCTTGTCTTCCTGCGGGTGTTGATCCCACATCCAGCCCCTCGTACTCCCTGGGCCGCCTCCCCTGTCTTAACAGTCTCCATTCCGTTCTTTGCACCTCAACGTCTCTCCTGATTTCCAGCCCCCGGGGTCTGGCCAACTCCTGAATGCTGCCCTTGGGTCCTCCCACCAGATGTCCCAGACTGGCCTCGGCATCTTCCCCCAGAGTAACTCCCCTCCCGGGCCCCGTCTCAGAGACACCCCAGTGCCCCATTCCGGGCAGGCTCTAGTGATGGCTCCGTCTGTCTTCCCTTCTCTGCCACTTTTCCCTGTCTGGATAGGGCGGTGGCCTCCTGACTGGTCTGCAGCTCCTGTGAACCCCCTTCTGCCCCTCCCCCCATAGCAGCAGCGTGTGCCACCCACAGGACAGGCCACCCACCCCCCACCAGATGCTTTCACCCTGGTCAGGATGAACGCCACCCTCCTTGCCTTGGCCTGCAGTCCCGCGGGCCCCGGGGACGGTGTGTGTTAGGAGCACGCAGCCTGAGCCCCGCCCGGCATGAATCCGGCTCTGTCACCACCTGGCTGCATGGCTGCGTGGCTCTGGCCACGTCACTTAAGCTCCTGGTACCTCAGCTTTCTTATCCGTGTAGTGCACACCTCATGGGGTGCTTGTGAGGATTAAGTGACACACACCTGCGCAGTGCTGCGGGTGTCTGGTGCACAGCAGGCACTCTTTAAGTGTCACCTTTGACTAACTGCTCCGGAGCTCCCCAGCTGCGTTTCCTGCCTCTCCAGCCCTCGCTTGCCAGGGCTTACCCAACCTTTCCCTCACTTCTTAGAGTCTTATCACGAGCAGGATAATAACACTCAGGATCGTGTGGCTTGAAGATGTAGCCGTGTAAAGAGCTTGGCACAGAGCGAGTGCTCCATCAGTATGATTCCTATTCCTGCCTTGGGGACTTAGCCCTTGCTCTTTTCTCTGCTGATTCATCCTTGAGGGCCTGGCTTAAACATCAGTACCTCGGAGAAAGCATCCCTGAAGTCGAGAGGGGTCGAGGCCTCCCTGTCTCCTGTCCACCTGTGCTCCCATCTCTTCCAGAGAACGCACCACTGTCGTAATTAGGGAATCGTTGGGTGTCATTTCCCACGCCAGGTCTGTCTTCCCCACTGGACTGGGAGCCCCCTGAGGGCAGGGCCAAGGCTGTGCTTAGTCACCACTATTTCCCCAGCACCGCCCAGCACGGGGCCAGGGACAGTCGGGACTCAGGAAATGTCTGTTGAGTGAATGAGCAAACTTTTCTTCTCTCACGTTCTCCTGCAGATCTCTGCAAATGGTCTTCTCTCCGTCTTCTCTCTCCCCCCTTCTTTATTAGACCCACCTGCCATTACTTTCAGATCTCATCTCTGAGGTCTCTTGTCCAGGGAGTCTCTCCCGAACTTCAGCCAAGGTCAGGAGTCTTCTCTGGGCCCCACCAGGTCCCTGAATCTCCCCTGTCGTGGCTTTCACCACTGTGTAGCGTGCCACTGTTGGGGATTTCTCCCAATGAGGCCAGGCACAGATGGGGCAGCTCTCCGTGCATGCATGTTGAGTGACTACATGGCTCACTTGTCCCGTCTCTGACCCCTGCAGCCCACAGGAGTCTTCAGCCGCCTGGGGGCCACCCCAGAGATGGACGAGGATCTGGCTTGGGACAGCGACAATGACAGCAGCAGCTCTGTCCTGCAGTATGCCGGGGTCCTGAAGAAGCTGGGCCGGGGCCCAGCCAAGTCCAGTCCCCAGCCAGCACTGACTGTCAAAGCTAAGGCCACAAGTTCGGCCACAACGGCTGCCACCCCAACACTGCGGCGTCTGGCCCTTTCCTCACGCCCTGGACTCGAGAGGAAGCCAGAGTCCCTGTCCAAAGGCAGCATCATCCAGAGACTGGGCAAGGCTGCCCTTGTGCCTGAGGCCCAGGACAGCCAGGTCACGAGCACCAAGAGTAAGTCCTCAGCCGAGGTCAAGGTCACCATTAAGAGGACTCTGGTGGGGCCCCGGGGGAACAGCTCCAGCGAGGGCCTGGGTGCCCAGATGGACCATGCGGGCACAGTGAGCGTGTTCAAAAGACTGGGCCGCAGGACCTTCTAGCCTCTGGGCGGGGCGCAGTCCCCTCTCCAGGCTCCTGGCTCCGGCAGAGGCTCCAGTGAGGGCGCGCCCAACCCTCTGCCGGCTTCTGGATGACACTGCTTGTCTCCCTCGGCATTGGAGCCGGCCCGAGCTTTCTGGGGACTCACCCCAGTTTTCTGAGTCTGAGATGGTCGTTGTGACCTGGCCTTGCCGCTCTGGTCTTTCCTTTCTCTCACGTCCTCTGTTCTCTCCTCTCTGACTGTGGCCTTGGCAGGGCACACTCCTCTACCTCTCCCAGAGCCAAGTGCCCTTTCCCCTCCCCCATTCCCCTTCCTGCCTCTCAGCAGCATCTGCTGCCTCAGCCCCAGCTCCTCAGCCTTCCAGTCCCCCAGAGCGGGTGTCACCTGGAGGGCCCGACTTCCCGACTTCCCGACTTCCCCTCGCCCCTCTGCCCCGTCCCCATGCTACTTTAACTTCTCGGTCTCTCCCTCTCTTCATGCTGTTCATTTCTCTTCTGTTTTCTGTCCCTGTGGCAAGGCCCGACTGTGCGCTGCGTCCTGCCTGACCCTCCTGCGCCTCCGGCCTCCCAGCGGCCCCGTCGACGGTGGCGTCGAGCCTGTAGAGACTGTTAGCCGCCCTCGCTCCCAGACCCTGGGCTGCAGCAGGGCCCCTCTGTTTTCCGGCCCTGGGCGTCTTTTTCTCTGAAAGCCTGTGGCGGGTGGCGAGCAAGGGTCACCGGGAAGGGAGGCCAGTGCCGAGAGAGAAGAAAACAGCTGTTTTAATATATTTTTGTGGCTTTCAAACTGTTTCCCTCCCCTCCTTCAGGGTGAGTCACAGGGTTGTTTTTCACACAAAGCACAATGTGGGTGGGGGTGCCAGTGAGGGGTTGGGCTCTGTCTCTGAAGGTCAAGGCTCCACGTGGGCCATGTCTTTGCTGCAGGCCCCCAGTGGAAGGGAGTAATGGTCACGGTCCCCGTTCAGTTGGGCTTCCTCTCCCCATCAACCCACTGCGGTGGTCCTGCCTCTGTGTCTGTCCCCCCACCGTATATTTCACCTGTGCCTGCCATTCTGCCTGTTGGCAGCTTTCCAGATTGCTGGCTTCCTGGTGAGGCAGCTCCTGCCGATTTGATCACACACCCATTCACTGCTGCACAGCCCCTACCCTGTGCCAGGCCTGTTTGAGGAGCTAGGGATCCGTTGGGAGCAAGGCAGACAAGCTCCTGCCAGCACGGCTGACCTCTCTGGCCAGGGAGATGGCGGTAAAGTGATCATGCTGTCGGAAGAATGGGAGTGAGGAGCAGAGGCGACCAAGGCCTCTTCAGAAGTTGGGGGTAAGAAGGCCTTTTAAGAGGAGGTGAGGCAAGGGCTGAGCCGGGAACGATCAGAAGCGGCTGCGTGAAGTGCAGGAGGAGAGTGTTCGGCCGAAGACAAGGCCAGGGCAGAGGTTGAGCGAGGAGCAGGGAGAGGCCAGGGGGCCATCAGGCGTCAGGGGAGCCAGGGGCTGAATGAGGAGCCTGCCATGTAGCACAGGTGGGGGCAGGTGGGCGGGGACCAGGTGACTTAGGGCTTTGTGATTCATGGTGAGGAATTGGACATCTTCCCTATGCTCTGAGAAGTTGGGGAGGGTAAAGCCAGCAAGGGATGGTCTGAATTGCCTTTTGTGAAGGTGGCTTTGGCCCCTGTGAGGAGGATAAATTGTCGGGAGGCAGCCGTACAGGAACTGGGGCAAGAAAGGAAGGTGGTGTGGGGTGACGCGTGGGGAGGAGGAAGGTGAGTGGGCTTCGGTGGAGCAGCGGGCAGCGTGGATGGATGGGAAGCTGGGGTGCGGGGAGCAGGGGTCACCTCGACACCAGAGCATCTAGCCAGAGGTGCCGTTTGTGGAAACCGGGAGGCTGGGGGTAGAGGAGCGGGGGTGGGAGGGCACGTGGCCGCTGGGGCTTGAGGGGGCCACCCGGGGAGCTTCGAGGGGCGACACCAGCCTGAAGGGAGCATAGAGACAGGAGAGGGCCCAGATGGGAATTGGGGGCCCTTTTCCCATTTAGAGACCAGGACTGATAGGATTAGCGGGAGTGGTCTGGGGGTTGGGAGGCCTAAGAGCAGGTGAGCATGAGATTAGACATCACCCGTTTTTTTTTTTATTATGATAAAATAAACCTAACGTAAACTTGACGATCTTAACCATCTTAAAGTGAGCATCCTGTCCAGTGGCATTAAGTATATTCACACCGTCATATAACCATCATCACCATCGTCCCCACATCTGTGTCATCTTCCTGAGCTGATTGTCTATTTGTAGTGTTTCGGTTGTGTCGTGTCGGGGGCTACTGTGTGTTGGGCAGCGAGCCAAGCACAGGTCCTGGGTGTGAAGGGTGGGGCTTCAGTGTGAAGGACACGGTAGGGAGGGCTGAGGCTAGACCTTTTGGGGGGACTGTAGGAGGTCGTACCTCAGAAGGACAGCAGCTGTTGGCAGCGGTGATTCCGGAGGCTGCACCCTTGTGGTGGTGCCACAGGGAGGGGCTCACACGCCGTATGCTTTCCCTGCTGCTCTTCAACTCTTGGGGTTTTTTCCCCGGTCATTTCCTCTGGTTCCACCTCATGGACAATTCTAGCAACTGCCAAGGTTCAGAGGAAAAGTTCCGGTTACTAAATTTAAGAGCACTGGATAATTTCTTGATGTGCAATGATGTAAAAAACACGTGTCACTCACTTACCCACTAAAGGCTCACCTGCGTGAGGATAGTCACGTCACTGTGGCTCTTTATGGAGGCCCAGAGGGGAGTAAGCTGCCCCACATCTCACCCAGCTGGCAAGTGGCACGTCAGGGAGCCGACCAGGAACCTTGCTCTGTAAGCCCTACCTTGTGCTGATTGTGGGTTTGAAACAAGGACCTTTTGGAAAGGGGAGGGTGGGGTCCTAGGATAGTAGTTTTGGATTTTCTCAAGTTATTTACATGTACATGTCCCCCCCACCCCATCAACTTGTTGTGAAAAGCATTTGCAGCTTTGGGATGCTGTGGCCCATGAGAGTCATGCCCCCTCCTGCCACCGTGTGCTGGGTGGGCCAGACCAGACACCCCCTATGCCTCCTAGCTGCTCCAGAGCCACAGTGTGTGTCCCCACTGTTTGACTTGGTGATTCCCCCAAACCAACCCCAGCATCTGGGACCCACAGAAGTGTGTTATTTTTCCTCTGGTTCTATTAAGTTTTTTTTTTTTTTTTAATGTTTATTTATTTTTGAGAGAGAGAGAGAGACAGAGCATGAATGGTGGGGGAGGGGGAGAGAGAGAGGGAGACACAGAATCCGAAGCAGGCTCCAGGTTCTGAGCTTCAGCACAGAACCCAACATGGGGCCTGAACCCACAAGCTGTGAGATCATGACCTGAGCTGAAGTCGGAAGCCCAGCTGACTGAGCCACCCAGGTGCCCCTCTATTAAGTTTTTTTTTTTTGAGCAGAATACTTTCGTATGGTTCGAGATTCCAAAGGCTTTATGGTGAAAAGTTTACACACACACACTCATATATATACAGGCAGAGGAACATACAGTACACATATACAGGCACACACGCATATTTATGGCCTAATCCACTTCACCAACCCTTTTTGAAAGGGAATTCGGGTTGCTTCCAGTCTCTTACTAGCGTAAGCTATGCTGCAGTGGGTAAGCTTGTCCCATGTGAAGTCAGGTCAGGGGTGAATATGAAGAATTCCAGTCATATCAATACTTCAGTGCGACTACTGATAATTGGGTCAGTAGGAAATCTGAACCAGGCTCCCCACCCCCCGCCCCAAGATTATTGGCATTCCTCACACGACTTATTCGTACACTCATCACCCCATTCCAGAAAGGAATGGAGAGCTGTTGGACTCTTCTGGTTGGAGACCACTGGAGGAAGCAGGTCAGGGAATGCTGAGAACTAGCACCAACCACACCTTTGTGCCAGGAAATACTAAATAAGGGCTTTGGTAAGTTGACAGACTTCCCAAATCCTTAGGGAAAGGGCAGCAGCATGGAGGTCAGGGACTTCCTATTCTCCTCCCATAAACAGATGTCATATGGAGGGACAGGGAACCTAGGGCTCAGGCTAAATCATAGAGCCAGATCCGAGCCATTCCCGGGGAAGGATTCTGTTTGGATGGTGGTCTTGGGATGAGGTGACCTCCTTAGCTCACACCAGTAGATGGAAGAGGCGGGATGGGAACTTAGAGCACCTATGGCGGGCAGCCAGCGTCCAGGCAGCCCCACCGCCCCTTCCTCCAGCGTCGGAGCCTGGTGCCACCCAGATGGGCCAGGTGTCAGGCTGCGGCGGCCTTGCTTCCTCCTTTCCCTCCTTTGGGGATCTGAGCTGACTTAGACTGGTGAACGCGACTTCTATATACCCCTGCCTTTGAAGGCCTGATGTTTACCTACACAGAACTTCACCTGCTTTGTGAACTCCAGGCCTCTGCAAACTTCATCAAACAGGCGAAGCCTGACCCAGCTGGCAAGTGGGAGGACTAGGTCTGCTGTCAGGAAGCTGGCCAGGAGCCTTGCCTTTTTAAGTTGTTTTTTTTTTTTAAGACTTTATTTTTTAGAACAGACTTTATTATTTATTTGTTTTTTTAGTTAAAAACATTTTTTTTAGTTTATTTATTTATTTTGAGAGAGAGAGAGGGAGGGAGCATGCACAAGCAGGGGAGGAGCAGAGAAAGAGGGAGGGAGAGAATCCCATGCAGGCTCCATGTTGTGAGTGCAGAGCCCGATGTGTGCTCAATCCCATGAACTGTGAGATCACGACCTGAGCTGACATCAAGAGTTGGATGCTCAACCGACTGCCACCCAGGCGCCCCAACAGACTTTATTTTTTAGAACACTTCAGATTTGCAGAAAAACCGAGAAGTGCATTTCTGCCAGCAGACTTCCTGTATACCCCTCCTCCAATTTCCCCTATTATTAACATCTTACATTAGCATGATTTCATGTGTTACAGTGAGTGAACCAATATCGACACATAGGTATTAAAGTCCATAGTTCTTCACGTTTCCTTAGCTTTTTCCTTAGTTTTAATATCTTTTTCTGTTCCAGGATAGCATATTACGTTTATGTCGTCGAACACTTGTGTTGACAAATAGGGTATTGTCGTGCTTCCTCAGGCCCCTTCTGACTGTGGCAGTTTTTGATGACCTTGACAGTTTTGAAGAATAGTGGGCAGGTCTATTAGAGATTGTCCCTCAATTGGGATTTGTCTTTCTCCGTATTAGACCAGGGTTATGTGTTTTTCAGAGGAAGAGCTCCGAGGTGGAGTGCCATTTTATCACACCGTCTGTAGGGTGCATGCTGTCCATGTGATTTACCACGGTCTATGTTAACCTTGGTCCCCTGGCTTCATTACCTACTATTTGCCAGATTTCTGCACTGTCAGTTTGCTCTCTCCCTTTCTGTATTGAACTCTTTGAAGGGAAGTCACTCTGCACAGCCCACACCTAAGGAGTACAGGGCTTACTTAGGCTTCACTGCCTTGAGGGCAAAGTACTGACACGAATTAGAAATAAACCTGGGAGGGCGCCTGGGTGGCTCAGTCTGTGGAGCGTCCAACTTCGGCTCAGGTCATGATCTCACAGTTCGTGAGTTCAAGCCCCACATCGGGCTGTGAGCTGTCAGCACAGAGCCTGCTTCATATCCTCTGTCCCCCTCTCTCTCTGCCCCTGCCCTGCTTGCGCTCTCTCTCAAAAAAAAAAAAAAAAAAAAAAAGCTGGGAATTCTTCTGCAAGGAAGATGTGTCTCTTTTCTCTATTAACTTATTCAATCATTTATTTTCATCAGTCTGGACTCCTGGGTATATTTATTTTATACTTTGGGTTATATAATCCAATACTACTTGAATTATTTTGTGTTCACATTATCCTAGCTTTGGCATTTGGGGACTCTTTCAGTTGGCTCCTGTGTCCTTTGACATACTTCCACTATTGGTCCTAGAGTCCACCATTTCTCTAAGGAGCCTCAGAATATTTTACCTAGAATGGTAATTGGGAATTGAAACCAAGGCCTAGGCTCGAGATGTGCTCCTTGCCACTGGGGGGAGCACCTCCTTTTTAGAAAATCTAATTTTAATATGAAACGCCAATATATAAAGCATGTTTAAAATAGGAAAATGATAAATATTTATTTGGGATCCATTCATACAAACAGTAACAAATGTAAAGGCACCAAAAGATACGTACCAGAAGACTGTTTTGTGCCCAGCAGATTGGCAAAAAATTTAAAGTCTGTTGGGGAAGATTTGGAGTATTGGGAATATGGTACACTGCTTTTGGGATGTAAGTTGGGATCAACCATTTTGGAAAATAATTTGGTAGGTTGAAGTATAAATGAAGATGTTATACTCCCCAACCCAGCAATTACCATTCTGGAGACACTTGTACGTACAGAGACATGAATAAGAATGTTCATGAGATCACTGTAATAGCATTAACTTGGAAGCAACCCAAATATCCATTAACTGGAGAATGGACAGATTGTGGCATAGTTGTTTCAGTTATCTAATGCACAATGAATCACCTCAAAACTTACCGGCTCAAATCAATAATTATGATCTCATATGGTTCTAGGGGTTGACTGGACTCAGACTGTGTCACTTGGGGGCTCTCGTGGTTGCAGTCAGATGTTGGTTGGGGCTAGTGTCCTCCTGAAAGCTTCCTCGGTTGTTTGGTGGTTAACCAGTATTGGCACTTAGCTCAGACCTCAGCTTGGGCTATCAGCCAGAATGCCTACATACGGCTTCGCCGTGTGGCCTGGGCTTCCTTACAACATGGTGGCTGGGTTCCAACAGCGTGCTGCTGAAGAGAGCCAGGAAAAACCGTATTGCCTTTTCTAACCTAGTATCACAAGTCACATTGGTTCACTTCCGCCCAGATTCAAGGGGAGGGACCATAGACCCTACCTCTCAATGACAGGAATGTCACTGTCTCATAGTAAGAAGAGCGTGGGGGATGAGAGATTGTTTTGTGGCCATCTGGGCAAATCATACATCAATATAGGATGTACTGTCTGATGTATTGGGTGTGGAATATTATATATCAATGGAAATGAACGAACGTTGCACATATCAATGAGAATAAAGCAAAACACTGAAAAAAATTGCAGAAGAATATGTGTAGTTCTGCAATATGCAAAATATTTACTACTTAAATATTTATTCACTTAATTCAATCAGTTTGCTCTTTAAAATGTAGCAAATGTATGAAATGCATAGGATTGACGAACTCCAGATGTGGGAGCATGGTTCCCTCCAGGGGTAGGATGGGATGTGATTGGACCTCACATATGCAACAGCCTAGGAACGGGTTGGGGTGCCTGGGTGGCTCAGTTGGGGGAGCATGTGACTCTTGATCTCGGGGTCGTGAGTTCAAGCCCCAAGTTGGGGTATAGAAATTACTTAAAAATAAAATCTTAAAAGAAGAAAAACAGTATAGGAATGGTTTTTAAAGCTGGGTGGTGGGCACACAGGTGTTTGTTGTGTTATTCTTTATATGTTTTTGGTATCTCTTAATTAAAAAACAACAATTCTCTCTCCTACTCTGGGTCATCAGTTCCACTCTTCAGAGGCAGTGGGTGTTACTGGGGTTATGTGTCCTTCCAGAAGTATTTCATTTGCAAACATAACTCTGTTTTCCCACTCAGATGGTCGCATATATGGCAGTTTTGCGCTTTGCTTTTTTCACTAATATATCCTGGAGATCATTTCATATCAATACATGACAAGCTTCTTTAAACACACACACACACACACACACACACACACACACACACACACACACACACTGGGGTGCCTGGGTGGCTCAGTTGGTTGAGCGTCCAACTCTTGATTTCGGCCTCGGTCTTGATCTTTGGGTTGTGGGATTGAGCCCCGTGTCGGACTTTGTGCTGAGTGTGGAACCTGCTCGGAGTTGTCGCTCTCTGTCTCCTCTGCCCCTCCCCCCCCACCCCGCGCTCTCTCTCTCTCTCTCTCTCACATTAAAACACACACACATACTTTATTGAGATATAACGCACATCCATTCACTCATTTAAAGCACACAATTAGCGGCGCCTAGGTGGCTCAGTCGGTTGGGCGTCTGACTTTGGCCTAGGTCATGATCTCACGGTTCGTGGGTTTGAGCCCCACGTCGGGCTCTGTGCTGACAGCTCAGAGCCCGGAGTCTACTTTGAATTCTGTGTCTCCCTCTCTCTCTGCCCCTTCTCTACTCATGCTATGTCTCTATCTCTCAAAAAAAATAAACAAACATTGAAAAAAAATAAAGCGCACAATTCGATGGCTTTTAGTTACTCACAGAGTTGTGCATTCATCACTAGAATTCCAGGATGTTTTCATTACTCCGGAGAGAAAGCCCACACCCCTTAACCATGATTCTCCAAGTCCTCCCACACTCTGCCCTCCGGCTCCAGGCCCGTGGCCACCACTAATCTGTCTCTGTAGATTTACCTTTACTAAACATTTCATGTAAACGGAATCATACAGTACACGGCCGCCCCGTCTGGCTTCTTTCACTTAGCCTGTTTCTGACATTCATCCATGTTACACCATAGACCTTCCATTATACTCCATTTTGAAACAATTGATGAGTGATGTTGCAGTGTATGAGTTCCCACATTTCGTTTACCAAAATGACAGACATTGAGGTTGTTTCCGCTTTGGGGCTGTTATGAATACTAAGGCTCTGAACACTCGTGTATGAGTGTGTGAGTGGACATGTTTGCTCTTGGGTATATACCTAGGAATTGAATTGCTGGGCAGTGTGTTAATTGTATTTTAACCACTTGAACTGCTGGGCTGTTTTCCAAAGCTTCCTTTTAAAGTAGCTGCATGATACTCCCTTGTGTGGATGTACCTTGATGTACTTAACCAGTTCCTTACTGTGGACACTTAGGGGTTTCCAGGTCTTCTTCTATCTCAGTCAGTGCCTCTAGTTTGCACTGAATTTTGCTTATGTGTGGACATATCCATTGGGCCAATACCTAAGACTTAAATTGCATGGGCAAAGGGAATGTACCTATGTTTTATAAGTTTGAATTTATGCTATTTGTGTAATTACAAGTACATATCGAGAATGATCAGATTCGTGTGAGGAACATTCCAATTTTTCCTCCAGTGTTAATGGCCAGCAGGTGCAGTCACCTTAGAACCAGCAGCCACTGGATTTCCCAGGTTTATTTTGGTTAAACCTTGCATAATACGGGACCGACGTTGGCATAGATGTGACATCAAGTTGAGGCAGGTGTTCAGAGCACATAAACCTACATTCATTTTTTCCAACGTTTCCCCTAAATCTTCCTTCTCTGGTCCCTCATATTTAGTGCAGTGCTTGCTCCTAAATGGTCATTGTAGCACATCGTGGCTATCATTTGGCCTTCTTGATGGCCTGTGGAGGTTAAAAGCATGAGCTCTGCAGCTGTGTGATCTTGGGCAAGTTACTCAGCCTCTCTGTGCTTACTTCTTCTCCACCGAGATGGGAGTAATAGTAGCATCTGCCTCACAGAATAACTGGGAAGGGCTTCACAGAGCCTCGGCACTGGTTGTCATCTAATTTTATCTCTGAAATTGATGACTTTCAGCACCAGGACTTAACTCTTTCAGACGTTCTCACTGGCTACAAAGAGAGCTTTTGAGTAACTATTTAATATAATTGTAAACCTCTAGGAAAGTAGCAAGAATGGTCTAAGGGATTTCTGAATATGCTTTATCTGGACTTGCCAGTTGTTTGCTCCATTTGTCTTATCGTTCCCTCTTCCCTGTCCCCCTATCCACAGGCATACACACACACACACACACACACACACACACACACACGCACACACACACATGCATACACACACATGCATACACACACATACATACATATATGGATGTTGTGTTTTGAAGCATTTGAAAGTTAAGTTGGAGAACGTCATGGCCCTTAACCTCCTAATTCCCCGGTGTGTATTCCCCCAAAACAAGAACATTCTCTTCCATAAGCACAGTATAACTATCCAGACCAAGACATTTAACATACAAGACTCATCTAAATACCAGTTCATACTTGAATTTTATCAGCTGTCCCAATAATGCTCCTTATGGCCATTCTCCCCACTGGCTCACAATCCAATTCTGGATCATGTGTTGCATTTAGCTGTCACAGTTTTCTTGTAAACCGAGAATGTTTAAGTAACGGCACCAAGGAAGGCCCCCCCCCTCTTGCTCCTGGAAGGCTCGATGCCTGCAAGCAGGAATGGCCAGTTCATGTGGCGCCATCTTGTGGCAACAGCGGGAATAGTTTATACACCACTGCGTTGGGCAGCTGTGAAATGATTCCCTCCCTGGTGCCCTAAAACAGTAGGTGATATTCGTATCATCCCAATTTTTATTAATCATGTAGGACACTATGTTTTAAGCATTTCGCTGTTTCAAATCCATATACTTCCGCATAAAATGAGACTTTGTTTCTCAAATCTGGACCCAGACGGGTGAAGCACAGCGCTCTGTCTAAAAGTAGGGGCTTGGCCTGAGACACCTGTGGGAACGGATCTGGCCGCCACAACATTCCAGCGGTGTGGTATTTGGTAAGAGACTTCTCCTTGCGCCTATGTTTATTTCTGCAAAATAAGCCTTACAGAGACTTCCACCTGTGGGAACATTTAACAAGGTCATGGGTATAGTTCTTAGCAATGTGCCTGATAGGTGGGAATTCATTCATAAAGGTTAAGAGATGATTATTATTCAGGCTTTTGTTAGTGGACAAGTTTAGACCTGAAGTCAAATTCACCCCATTTGCTATAACCTTCTTAATCAAAAACCACATTCAGTCAACAAGTATTTTACTGATCCCCAAGCCCTAACTATGTGCCAGGCATTGTTCTAGGAGGTAGGGATACCGTGGTGCCACCCAAGACAAGGTAGTCACCTTCGGGGGCAAATTTCTATTCTGGTTTTGAGGAAAGACAGCTACACGATGAGCAACAAGAATAGTGTTGAGTGTTAAGTGCTAGGTAGGGAATTCAAACATGCTACAGAAATAGTAACGGTGTGGCTCTTTTGGATTTGGGTTGGCCAGGGAAAGCCTCTCTAGGTGAGGTGAGATTTGAACCGAGTTCTGAAAGACAAGAAAGAGCCAGTCGTGCAAACATGAGGATCCGGGGAGTGAACAGTCCAGGCCAAAGAACAGCAAGTGAAACAGCCCTGAGGTGGGAACAAGCTTGTTTTTTTTGGAGGGGCAGAGATTACCGTATCTAGGACATGGTGGTCAAGGGCAAGAGTAGGTGGCGATGAAGTTGGCAAGGTAGGCAGGGGTAGCTCGCATAGGGCCCTGAAGGCTATGATGAAGCCTTCAGCTTTTATTCCACGTGGGATGGGAAGCCATTTGTGTGTTCAGATCAGGTGGGAAAAGTGTTCGATTTTTCTAAGAGTAGAAAAAGCTTCATCCCATGGTCTGCGTATAAGTGCATTAGCTTCGCATGACCACTTAAACGTTTTGGGAATCTCTGATGTGTTAAAAAGTTGAATGGGCACGATGCATGGTGACTTCCATTACAGTTTTTGAAACAGAAACATATTTTACAAAGAGGAAACCGGAACCAACATTTACAGAATCCCTGAGGCTTATCTGTACTTCTGCCAACCACTTAAAATTACTCTAAAGGATCTTCCCAAACAGTAGCATCCAGCTAGGGCTGGGCTTAGTATTCTGGCTAGGGAGTCAAAGATATTTCAACATTTCTGTATAACATGGGAAACTCTTTTAAAGAAAACCTTTTTTATTTTTTTATTATTTTTTTATTTAAAATATTTTTTTTAACGTTTATTTATTTTTGAGACAGAGAGAGACAGAGCATGAACGGGGGAGGGGCAGAGAGAGAGGGAGACACAGAATCCGAAGCAGGCTCCAGGCTCTGAGCCATCAGCCCAGAGCCCGACGCGGGGCTCGAACTCATGGACCGTGAGATCGTGACCTGAGTTGAAGTTGGACGCTTAACTGACTGAGCCACCCAGGAGCCCCCCCCCCTTTTTTTTAAACAGTTCCAGACTTCTTTGAGAATCTGATCAGTGCTATGGACTTTCTCCCCTGAAAATGCTCTGCTTAGGATGAAGAAGGGGGTTACGTCGGAGTCCTCTTGGAATCCTCTCTAGATTCCCCGTGTGACAGGGAGGGCTCCCCCTTGTGGCCAGATCCACCACTTCCACCACTGCCATAGACTACCCCCCCCCCCCCAACCCCATGGGGATGGAGTGGAAGCTCCCCATTTGGGGCTACTAAAGAGGTTTTTTCTGGCTGGCCCATGCACTGGCAGCCCAAACTCTGACAAGGGTTGAAACGAGCCTGATTTCTGCTCTCTGGGGACATAAGGGGATTTGGAGGAGATACCCTCTCCTTCCCTCAGGGAAGGGTTTGGCTTTTTGTTTTTGTTTTTTAATGTTTGTTTATTTTTGAGAGAGAGAGAGGAAGGGGCAGAGAGAGGGGGAGAAAGGATCCCAAGTGGGCTCTGTGCTGACAGCAGAAAGCCTGATATGGGACTCGTTGGGACTCAAACTCACGAACCAGAGCCTACTGGCCCCTCAGGGAAGGATCCTTAATCACTGTTTTCAGATTCAAGAGGCCTTTGGGCAACCTTCAGATGAGAAGCTACTGGCCCATCTCCCCAGAAGTGCTTGTGCCGCCCATATTTACAGTTACAGGCGGGGAGTTTGCTGAATAGATGAAAGGGTATAGAATGATTTGGGGCTTTAGGGAATTTTTTCCTCAATCACCCTTGATTTGGAAATTGAGAGACTGAAGCCCCCAAATTAAGATAATTAAGAAGCAACATGGGGCAGAAACAGGGCTATCACTTCCCATTTTATAGCATGATATGAATTCAAAGCACAGACTCTTGTATCAGACTGCTTGGGTTCAAATCCTGCCTTTACCCCTAAAGTGTCCTGGGATCCTGAGCAAGCCCTTTAATTTGCACCTAACCTCCAAGATTGTGTTGACAGCAATAGGACAGCATTGGTGGGACTGTGTCAAGAACAGAAACTGGCCTGTTACAATTGCTAAATAAATTTTTTTTTAATGTTTATTCATTTTTGACAGAGAGAACGCGCGTGAGCTCAAGCGGGGGAGGGGGCAGAGAGAGAGGGAGACACAGAATCCAAAGCAGGCTCCAGGCTCTGCGCTGTCAGCACAGAGCCTGACGCGGGGCTCAAACTCGCGAACTGTGAGATCATGACCTGAGTTGAAGTCAGACGCTTAACCGACTGAGTCACCCAGGCGCCCCTAGATAAATTCTGTTGCTACTGTTTTGCAGTGAAGAAAGGCAGGCTCAGAGAAGTGAAATTATTTTGACAGGAAAGGATGCAGGAAGGGCAGGATTAGAACTAGGGCCTATCTCCAAAGCCATCTAGTGTTGTTCACCCCCAAACCAGTGTTTTTCAAACTGAAAGGCAAGACCCTGTAGAGGGTCAGAAAATCAGTTCAGCAGGGCCTCAAAAAGCACTGAAAAAAAAAAAAAAATCCGAGTGTATGGTGCCTATGAGTAAATAGTATTTGATGGCACTTTCATTTCATACAGGTATCTATCTATCTATCTATCTATCTATCTATCTACAGGTAAGTATACCTATGTGTGTACTAGGTCATTACCCTTGACTACTGATACCCCAAGGAGTTTGTACACAAGGCTTCAGTGAGATCCTCCATGTGTTGTAAGCCATCCCAGGAGGGACAGGGGTTCCAGTTAGCTCAAGGAAGACTCAGAAATAGGGGAATGGGCCATGAACTGTTGGGCATGGAAAGGGGCAAAGAGGGTAGGCCACAGTAATCTTGAATCTAGATGAGAGCGGAAGGGTTAATTCTTTTTTTTTTTTAATTTTTTTTTTTAACGTTTATTTATTTTTGAGACAGAAAGAGACAGGGGAGGGGCAGAGAGAGAGGGAGACACAGAATCGGAAGCAGGCTCCAGGCTCTGAGCCATCAGCTCAGAGCCCGACGCGGGGCTCGAACTCACGGACTGTGAGATCGTGACCTGAGCTGAAGTCAGACGCTTAACCGACTGAGCCGCCCAGGTGCCCCGGGTTAATTCTTGAAACAAAAAATCTGCAAGAGCATACTCTGTGCCAGAACTTTGGCTGGGCAGTGTTAGCTACACAGTGATGACTGGGACAGTCCCGGTCTTTTCCCTGGTGGGGCGCTCTGTGCAGTGGAGGAGACAGACCTATCACCAGACAGTAAGACACTAAAATGGTCAGGGCTGTGATGGGGGAAGCCCATGAAGAAGGAATACAGAACAGCAAGTTCCAAGCGGAAAACCCATTAGCTGAGGTCGAGTTCCAGTATTAGGTTTACCTCTGGGGAACCTAAGGCCCGCCTCTGAGCCATACTTGCCTCTGCATCACTCTCACAGACTTAGGTGGACCTAAGATTCTTCACTTCCCAGCTAGGCCTCCTAGAAGTATGCACTAACCAATGTGTTACTTGCCAAGCTCCGTGGCACACTGGAACCCAAATTGAGGACAGCAGGCCCTACCCAACCTATGAGAAAGTTCTGGGAGACAGATGTCTCCTAGGGCCTAGTACACTAGCTAACAAGTGGGCCAGGATCTGTGCAAAGCTCTTTTCTTACAGGGCGATTTTAAGGCCTTTGCAGGCCCAAATTACCCCATAAAAGTCCAATCCCTACTTAATTGCACATACTGTATATGATGAGCAGGTAGGGTTAGTATTTGGAGTCACAGAATGTTTAATTGATACAAAGTGTTCTGTTTAACATTAAAAAGTCCAATAGCTTGGTGACACAGCTCTGTTTCCATTTTGCAGATGTGGATTCAGAGGCACAGAAAACCAGTCAAGTCTTCTGCCTACAATCACCAGCAAGGGAATGAATGCAAAGCTGGGTTTGTGAGGCTTCAGAGCCTATACTCATCATGAGGGGACACACTGAAAAGACAACTCTCAAAACCCCCGCTCCGGGGCTCTTTAAGAGCCTCGGAACTGGGAGGAAAGGCGAGATCACAGTAAAGCGAGATCAAAGCGTATGTAAATAAAGACCAGGGGCTGCCGGGAAGTATCACTGCGGCAAGACATTAGGGAAAGCGGGTGTCAGAGTCCTACTGCGCCTGCGCCATCCTGTCTCTTCTTTCCGTCGGGCGCTTGCGCGTGGCACCTCCGTAACCCACATCGACCCAAACTTGCCTGCTGTACGCATGCGTCCTGCTCTGAGTCAGCCTCTTGCCCTTTCTTGCGCTTGCGCTCTAGCGCTCTCCGAGTTCATCTCTCGCTCTTTGACGTCAGTTCCTGTTTGTGGCGGGAGAGGGCGGTATTTCCGGCCAGAGGGTGGGAGGGGGCGGTAAGCGGGGGCCGGGGGGAGGGGGCGGGGGGGCCGCGCCGCGCGAGCCGTTGGGCCTGGCTCGGAGAAGGCGTTGCCGCTGCTGCTGCAGTTGCCGCCGCCAGGAAACACAAGGAGCGGGACCAAGCGCAGCGTGGCGATGGGCGGGAGTAGGGCCCCGCCGGAAAGGCTGGGCGGCTGCCGGTGACAGGTGAGTGCGCCAGCGCGTGTCCCTGAGCGCCTCCCCCCCACGATGGTCGCGTCCGGACCCCCCGCAGTGCGGCACTGGGCTGTACCACCAGTGCCCGCCGGGCGGGGACCGCGGTCCTCGGGGGCCCCCATTCCGGAACTGAGTTGGGGGCGGACGCGCCGGGGGCGGTCAGACTAGCCCTGAGGGGCCGGGGGCGGGGGCGGCCGGCCGTACCACTGAGGCGGCGCAGGGGGGGGGGGCACACCAAAGTGCGTTGACCGAACCACTGAAGAGCTGGGGGCTGAGGCAGTGGGATGGGAAGGGAGAGCCCGACCGGTGTGCGTGCCTTACAGAGTGTAGGGGGCCGTACCTATTCGGGGCTGTGGGAGCAGTTCCTTGAGCGTGTTTGGGGAGGTGGGGGAACTGCTGGGGAGGGAGCCGTACCAAGTGCGGCCGGGGTAGCGCCTTGTGGGTTATACCACTGAAGTGCTGGCGGGGGGGGGCATCCCGAGAGCGTGGAGGAGCTCTGTATCAAAGGAGGAGGGTTGTGCTGTTTATAATCTTTGAGAGGACGGGCGGGGGTGGGGGACAGCCCCCAGTGGGTGTTCTGTGGAGTATCTTGGGAGGGCTGTAACGCGGAGTGTTGAGGAAGGGCTTCTGCCTCCCCAGTTTGGTGGGTGGGGCTTGGGGGTTTACCCTGAGCTAGAGCAGGGAGGATCGCTGTTGAACTTCTTGATGACTTTGGGGGGAAATTGTATGGTCACTGAGATTGTTGTTTGGTCACTGGAACTGTTGTCTACCGCAGAACCTTTTCATATTATTAAGCTTTATTTTAAGGTGTGTGGGGTACCCCTGGAGCAAATCTTTGATTCTGTGGGCAGGAGATGTCTTGGAAGCCACTGTCTGAAGGTTCCTGAGCTTTCTGCTCCGTATTAGGGAGGGGAGGAGGTACTGAGCTTAGATTTGAGGAGCCATGTCCCCTGGGTCTGCTTGTTAAGCCTTAGGAGGAAGGAGTGTTTAGAAGAACACCTTTTCTGACAAGGCAAGGTGGCTGGGGACATCTTGATCCTTGGGATTCTGAAGACCTGCATCCTCTCATTTGGTGGCTGCTTGGGCTCAGCAAGAGGCCTCTGCTAGAGTAATCAGGTGGGTCCTCTGTGGTCTGCCTTTCAACCTTGTTCACTTTTCTCCTGACAGAGAAGCACTGGGAGTTCAGTCCTGGCCAGACCTTGTGGTGGGGGTGGGGGGGAGGGTGCAGATGAGCCAGGTGCCCATCAGGCCAATACAGATCATGGTGGGCTCCTCCATCCTGGCCATGAGGCTGTTTGCGTCTCCCCTAGGGTAGCTGTACAGCCTTCTGTCGTGTGCCATGTTTACGCTCCCCACCAGGCGATAACAGTTGGCTTCACCATTAGGCGGCCGTGAGGCTGAGTGCTGTTTTCCCAGCTGTTCCTCTCTGCATAGGCCAAGGGGATTTGGGCGGGGGGACCCTGGCCCAGCCCGACCCTTCAGATTTCTCTGAAGGACTTCGGGTAGCCAAATCCCCCACAGATCTAGTTTCTCACTGTGGTCACTGGGTGGGTGCTTGGAGCCACTGCCCCTGCTCCCTAGGCCAACTTGTGACCTTGGCTTTCCTGGTAACCTTTGCCCTGGGTCTGGAGTTCCCGGGAGGGCTGGCTGTAGTCCCTGATTGACCTGGCTAACGTGGGCTGGTGATACGGTCGAAGGGGGCAGATGGTTGCTTCTGGTCTACATCATTGGTTCATTGGCTTCCAAGCTGACTGGCTTCTGTGGTTGTGGTTCCTAGAGAATGGCCCTGGAGTCTCTTCGAGACCGTGGTGGCTCTGTAGAATTTTTCTCCACCTGGGGTTTGTTTCTCTGGTCTCCTGCCAACTTTTAGAGGGTTTGCTGGATGGGGTTGACAGCAGCAATAAAAACAATAATCATGAGATTGATGGCTGATGTTTATCGAGTGGATTCTGTGTGCCACACACTATTCAGAATGCTTCACATGGATTAGCGTGCTGAACACTCACATCCTAGAGCCACACGTACTGTTGTCACGATCTGTTTTAGAAGGGGAAACAACAGACAGGCAAATCCTTTCCAGAGCCAGTGAATAGACATCCACTGTTATGTCAGGCATGCGGCAACTCTTTTAGACCCATGACCTCATTTAAATCTCAAAACACACCTATGGGGTAAGTATGATAATGCCTGTTTTTTAGAGTCCTAAGAGCTAGGTAGGCGTGTGATGCCCATTTTACAGATACGGAAACTGAGACACTGAAGCGAAATGATTTTCCTGCTGTGTCACAGCCAGAAGTAGTAGAACCGTGACGGGAACCCGTGGGCCTGGTTGGCCTCAGTGAACCTCTTGTTGACAACATAACTAGAGCGGTGGGTTAGTTGCCCCCGGGGGTGGATATGGTGTCTCTCTCCATTTTGAGGAATGAGACACTGGGGCTCAGAGGAAGACTCGCTTTGCCCTCTGTCAGACCCTAGGCGGCAGGCTGGGCTTTGAACCCAGGTCAGCTTGCCCCTGGTGTCATGCGTTCTTTGTTTACCAGGTGCCAACCTGGAGTGGGTCTCTGTCACCTCCAAGGCCCTGCCCTGGACCCTGCCAGCTGCACCCTTGGGCCTACCCTTCCGTTTAGCCTGGGAGCCCAGGACTCTGCGGGCAGCCAGTCCAGCGGTTCTGGACTTGCTGGTGAAACTTGGTCCCCCAACTCAGAGTTGAGCCAGGGCGTCTTTGAAGCTGGTGCATAGTGTGTGCTGGGAGCCAGGAGAGAACAGCAGGGGAGACATGCAGGGGATGACCTAGCTACCAGGGGCCCTGGTGTTAGATGTCCCTGCACAAGATGGTGTGGTGGGCCTGTGTGCAGGTTCTGGTGCCTTCACATTCTGGCTGTGTGACCTTGGGCCACAGTGTTCACCCCTTGTGCAGTGGGCTCTGAACGGCCCCCACTGAGGCTGCTGTGTGGATTTCATGAGTCAAGCCACAAGAAGCTTCTAGAATGTTGCGTGGCACTGCGCAGCTGCTCAGTCGGCAGTCCTGAGGGCATCCTCAGGGTGTCCTTCCCCCCACCCTACCCTCAGCCCTCTCAGGCGTCCTGGTGTCCAGCTCCCCAGCCTGGCCCAGCCAGAATCCAGGAATCCGTGTCCTGGTTTCTAACCCCTGTAAAGAGCTGCACTGAAGTGATTATCTGAGCATGGGGTTCCAACCCGGTCCTACCACTCCCTGGCTGTGTGACCTTGAGCAGGTTCCTCAACCTTTCTGAGCTTTCATTGTCTGTGTCTTGGGATGAGAATTCCCCTTGGTAGGTTGTTGTGAAGGGTAAATGGGTTGATTTGTGGAAAGCATTTACAGCCCTGCTGGCCTAACAGTCTCCAGCAAACGTTTCCTGTTCTCACTATTTCAGAAGAGTGCCTGACACACGATGAGCCCTCAGATTATCTTAGCAATTGTAATTCTTCATTATTTCTGCTAGGATTCTGAAGGCCCTTCCCCAGTTACAGATCCTTGTCAGGGAACACCAGATCCTTGTCAGGGAACACCGGGAGGAGGGCCTGGCTGAAATTAGCATCTCCATTTTCCCAAGGAGGAAACAGGTTTTGGAGGGTTGGGGCGGGGGTGGGGACGTATAATCAAATAAAGAGTGGCGAATGCAGTACCCAGGCTGCCTCCTCCTCCCACACAGTTGCTGCCCAGAGCTCCTCCAAGGTCAGACTCTACCTAGCTCCTTTTCAGACGGCAGGCTCTTTCTAACCCTCCTTCCTGTATGTGCCACAGCCCACCAGGAGTAGCAGGAAGGGCCTTGACCCAGGTGAAAACAGCCCTTTTGAAGGCTGAGGCAGAAGGTTGGGTGTGAGCAGGGTGAGTAGCAGAAGTGCTGGAGGGAGTCACCTGTGCAGAGCCACGTGGGGGGATGGGGGGGGGAGAAGTGTGCATTTGATCCCTAAGGCATTGCAGAGCTGAAGCTTTTTGGTGATCCGCTGTCATTTATCGAGCACCTGCTGTGTGCAGGTGCAGGGTCATGGTGGTACACTCAACAGAGGCGCCACCTCCATGGAGCTGAGGGAGACAAGCCCTAAACCTGGTGAAGAAATGACAGGTTAAAGGGAGGTGCCGGGCAATGGGTTAAAATGAGGTGTGACTGGGAGCTTCCTTAGTTGAGCTGTCAGGAAGGCCTCAGAGCTGATCCCAGCTGATCCCAGATCAACCAGGTGAGTGAGGAGAAGGAACAGCCTTGGGGCATGGTGGGGGGGAACCACAGTGCTAGAGTTGAAAGCTTGGCGAGGTCAGGGACCTGTGGCACAGAGGCCTCAGTGAGGGGGCGGGTGTGAGAGGGGAGGCCAGGGGCTGCGAGCGGGCAGGGGTCAGAGCCTTGCAGACTGCTCTGAGGAGCAGCGTGGTCAGATTTAGAGGGTGCCTTTTGCCATAAGAGGTTCTCACTCAGGCTTTTGCCCGGGGTGGGGGGTGGATTTTAGAGCCGGTCTGGGAGTTTCACATGCCTCCCACTTCCCCCTTGAGTAGAATCACTGCCTTAGAAACGGCCAAGGGTGATGGTCGCCTCCCTCCTCTGTGGTTTTCACACCGCATTCCCCAGGGCCCATGGCTGTTCCGTTTAGGGACAGATGGGGGGAGGCTTGGTGAGGTGATTTGTGCCTACCCCTCCCCAATGCAAACAGCTGGGCTTAATATCAAATAACCGTGCAGAACAACGGTGATACCTGATGAAGGCTCGACTGATTCTACCTTCCACTCGGCTTGTATGCCAGAGGGCTTGCCACATTCCTGGTGTGGCTCTAGAACTTGGAAGACCGGACCTTAGGGGCCTACCTTCTAGTGGCGACAGGTGCCCAGCAAACAAATCTGTGGCGGGATATCAGTTTGTGATAAGTGTTATGAAGGCAAACTGAATAGGGATCAGGGGAAAGAGAGTGTGGGGATATTACTGTGTTTTAGCTGGGGTGATCAGGGAGGGCCTCCTGGAGGAGGTGACATGTAGGTAGGGATTAGAGTGCTGTAAAAGGAGCATGGGAAGACTTGAGTGAAGGTCCCTTAGATTGAGGAGGAATCGGCTCTGATTCCCACCTCGCAGAAGCCTGGAGAACCTCGGTAACCTGTGCTGGGTCTGGCAGTGTTGGGGACGGGCTCTGAATTTGGGCAATGTGGCTCCAGAGTCTTCCCAAACCAGCAAGGCGCTTGGTAATTGTGGGTGAAAGTGGCTTCTAATCCTGCACCTGAGCCTCATACTTAGTGCAGTAAGAGGGGCCAGCCTGTCTCTGAACTGTCTTCCTGGAAGGAGTGGAGACCCTCAGAGCAAACCTCCTGGGGTCTTTCTCCTGGGGAGAAAGCCTTTGGGGTGGGAAGGGATGGAAAGGAGTGTCTTTTGCAGTTGATCTCCAGGCCTCTGGAGGACTAGAGACACCCCTCCCTGGGCCTCTCTTCAGCTTCCCAAGAGCTCTCAGTGGAAGGCTCTCAACCACCAGGCCTCTGGGCTGCACGGTGGGGTGGTTCCGTGGCAGGCTCTTCTGGACAACCAGCCAAGCAGCAAGAGGCCCAGCTAGGGGAGACAGCCCTGGGAGCAGGACCAGGAGGGAGGGAGCGAGGGAGCAGGGGGGGGTGGGAGGGGCAGGGGTGGGGGGTGGGAGCTCGGGCCTGGCCCCCCTTGGGGGCAGGACCCACCGCCAACTCAGCACCCGCAGCAGAGCCTGGCTGCACTGGGTGCGTGAAGCAGGGGACAGCAAGGCGCTCCGGGGTTGGCTAAGGGAAGACCTACATGTAGAGGTCCGTGCAGGAAGTTCCTCGAGCCCAGCCGTTCTGCCCAGGAAGCTCGTCCGCAGATGTTGTTTCTAAGGGTGAGGCCAGAAATCCAAGCCTGCCTTGGTTTGCCACCTCGTGAGCCCTTTCCGAAGGGACTGGGGCAGCTGCCGCTCTGTCGCCTCTCTCCCTAGCCCTCCCTGGCCTGATTTCAAGGTCTTCATCATAAGGTGGGTTGTTGCGTCGTGGTCCGGGCCGACCTGGGTTTGCACCCTGCTCCTGGCCTCTCCCTTGGTTGCTGTGGAACGCTGGTGTCCTTGTGTCAACTCTTTGAGGTGCATTTTGCTCAGTGGAAATGGGAACATCCCCTCCAAGCGGGCTGTAGGGTGGATTCAGGGATCTCATTTGTCAGAAAGTCCTTGACGTGGGGCCTCCTGGGACGGTGCTCCAGTGGATCCGTGCTGCCGCTGGAGATGGTCAGCCGGGGTCAGCTTGGGCATCTGAGAGCAGCCAAGAGGCTCTGGATGCAACCAGCCTGGGCTTGTTGATGGAGCGGTGGGAGGAGGTGGCAGGCCGATTAGCTGAGTGAGGTTCCTGCCGGGGAGGGCTAGGGAGGAATATTCATCACACCCGTCACCAAGGCCCCCTGGCCCCCCTCAAGCCATACATGACGCTGAGCAGCCTGCGCATGCGTTGAGCTCCGGCACAGCAGCCTATGAGTGGGTAAGAGTCACTGCCATTGGTAGTTAGGAAACTGAGGCACAGAAAGCTACATAGAATGCTGTGTTGCTGAGAGCTAGCAGGGTGGCCTTTTTGTGCTGGGCCCTGCTCTGGGGCCTAAGGCCTGAAGCGCCTGCTCTCACCTGTCCTCACCATGACCTGGGAGCTCAGTGTAACTTTCCTCCCATTTTATAGGTGAGCAAATGAAGGCCCATGCAGGTTATTAGATTTGCCCAAAGTCACAGTGTTAGTTGGTAACAGACATGAAATTTGAACCCAGCTCTATCTGGGGTTAAGTTTGCTTCTTTAAGACTGACTCTTCTGCCTCTGATCAATGCCATGGCACTGTTTCTGAGGTCATTAGTTGTGGTGGTGGTGTTTTTAAAAATACTTTATTTTGGGGGGCGCCTGGGTGGCTCGGTTAAGCATCCAACTTCAGCTCAGCTCATGATCTCACAGTTCGTGGGTTCAAGCCCTGCGTCAGGCTCTGTGCTGACAGCTCAGAGCCTGGAGCCTGCTTCGGATTCTGTGTCTCCTCTCTCTGTTCCTCCCCTGCTCACCTTCTGTCTCTCTCTCTCAAAAATGAATAAAGATTTAAAAAAATTAAAATATTTTTTATTAAAATATTTTTTATTAAAAAAATTTTTTTTTTGAGAGATAGGGCATGAGCCGGGGAGAGGCAGAGAGAGAGAGAGGGAGACACAGAATCTGAAGCAGGCTCCAGCTCCGCATTGTCAGTACAGAGCCTGATATAGGGCTTGAACCCACAAGTCTTGAGATCGTGACCTGATCCAAAGTCAGACATTTATTTATTTTATTTTATTTTATTTTATTTTATTTTATTTTATTTTTTAAAATATTTTTATTTATTTTTGAGACAGAGAGAACAGAGCATGAGCAGGGGAGGGGCAGAGAGAGAGGGAGACACGGAATCCGAAGCAGGCTCTAGGCTCTGAGCTGTCAGCACAGAGTCCAACGTGGGGCTTGAACTCACGGACTTTGAGATCATGGCCTGAGCTGAAGTCAGACGCTTAACCGACTGAGCCACCCAGGCGCCCCCTAAAGATTTTATTTTTAAGTAATCTTTACACTCAATGTGGGACTGGAACCCACAACCCTGAGATCAAGAGTCGTACGCTCCACTGACTGAGCCAGCCAGACACCTCTCATTACTGTTGTTCCAAATGATCTTTTTTGTTTTCTTTTCTCCTAGACAGAGCCAGCACTAAGTAGGCCTCAGTTGTTCTGGAAATGACTGGATTAGCTCTGTTCGATTCCTGCTTTGGAGATGGGGTACAGCTGCCTCTCTCCACCCCCTAATGCCCAGAGAGCCCCGGCCTTGGCCAGCCTCTTCCTTTCCCTGAGCCAAGGGTGGGGGTGAAGGTTGGGAGGTACTCCCCTACCCCTGCCTTGGGGTCTGATTCCTGAAAGGCCTCTGGAGCCAGCCCGTGGCTATTTTTGATCATTTGTGTATCCCATTCTTTCACCAGATAATTTATCGAGTACGTACTATGTGCCGTGTATAGTTTTAGATGCCAGGGAGTGGCATCCAGTCTGCTGGAGGAGGCAGAGAAGTAGCGTTTGTTGTACAAGTGCTTGGTGCCGCCGAGGAAGGGAACAGAGATCTGGCTGGACTTGGTGGGAGGGGAACTTGGGGAAGGCTCCCAAGGTGAGGCATTCAGGCCTTGACATGAAAACCCAAAGGAACGGGCCAGGCAGGGGTGCAGCATAGGTAAAGGTCCTGAGGTGGGATATGCCTCAGTGTGGTGACGCTTGAATACTTGCCACTGGAGCTGGGAGCGTGGGGTGGCGGGAGAGGAGGGTGGCAGGGCTCAGCTCTGGCAGGCAAGTCTGTGCTTCTCAGCCTGGTGTCCAAAGACCTGGAGGGGGTGGGGGGTAGTGGCGGGTATTAAGCATGTGTTTTTGGGGTAGTGTCTGCGACTTGTCTACTTTTTTTAGCTGTTTTCAACAAGTTAATATGGGCATGTCATGAATCATCTGGATGATTCCCTTTAACCAACTAGTGACAGTATTAACATAGCTGCTCTTCCATAGCTCTGATGAACTAAGGCTCAGGCTGGCCCTTGACTTTGGAGTTGGCCTTTGTGTCATTACCACCTCTTTTCCAAAGTGCTGGCTCTATCCCCTGCTGTGTTTGAAGCAGGTATCGTTGGGTCCCCATGATGACCCTGGATTGCCCCCCCCCCCCCCCCCCCCCCCCCCCCCCCCCCCCCCCCCCCCCGCCAAAAAAAAGGCATCTTTTGAGATAACATAAGCACATGCTCAGGTTCGTAGTAACGTCCTGTTTTAGAGATGAGGACCCTGAAGTTCAGAGAAGCGACCTGTGTGGCCTGGAGGTAGTAGTCAGGATTTGACTTGACCAGCCCTCTGGGGGTGGATTTGGGCCTCTGAGCCCTGTCTCAGCTCTCTGGGCTGAGTGGGTCCGGGCTGGCAGTGATGGAGCCACATGGGAGCTTCTCTTCGGCAGGCTGGGGTCATCCAGCCCCTTGGGCCCCTCCAGCCTCCCACTGCTTCATCAGAGAGGTCCCGGACAGCTATACCTCCAGGAGGCCAGCCACTAGCCGTGTGTGGCTGGTTACGTTTTAGTGAATTAAGTGTAAATACAAGTAAAAATTCAGTTTTTTAGTTGCACTAGCCGCTATAGCTACATTTCCATTATTACAGAAAGTTCTGTTGGCTAGATCAGCCATCTCCTGCACTCACCCACTGTGTGATCTTGATCTTGGGCATGTGACGTATTCTCCCTGGGTCTCAGTTTCCTCTTCTGAAGAATGGGGATAGTAATAGCATCTGCCTCCCAGGGTTGCTAGGAGAATTGATGGGAATCCAGACCCGGCACGTTGTGAGCACTCAGTAAATGTTAGCCATGGGTCAGGCTGCCTGTTTGCTCCTAGGTGCCCTAGGGATGAGGAGGGGACTCACGCCACCAGACCCTGCCTCAAAGCTGCTGGCCAGGGAAACAGGCAGATGATGATATGGAGCAAAGCCTATGAGGCCGGAACCCCTCAGCCAGACCGGAGGGGGGTCCAGTGTACTTGTGCGCGCCTGTGTTTGTGTACAAGGTGGGGGGGGGGGGCAGCGCCCAGGTTGCAGGGCGTTGGGGATGTGGGAGGGGATGTGGGAGGTGGGAGGAGACTCGGCCTCTTGAGTGTGGGCAGAGGGAGGTGGAAGAGGCACAGGGCTGGGACGGACGTGATCCAGTTTCCTCGCCTGCGTCCTGGCTGCCCAGCATTGGGTACTCAGTCCTTCTGTCCTCAGTTTCCTCTTTGGTAAAATGTGGGTCCTTGTGGTCCCCAAGTGAGCCAGAAGGTGAGGGTGTCGGGCCAGTGCATAGGGCTTCTTCCGGGGACAGCTGGAGAAGGCGACTGTGATACAACCCCCGCCTCAGTGCGGCCAGGAGCTCCGCATCCCGCCTCACCTCCAGCCAGACAGTTCCCCATCTGTCCCTAAGAAACAGCCACAGCCCTTACGGTGAACTCCCAGGCCCTGCCCAGCCAGGCACCCCGGCTTCCGCAGTCACACGTGCCCCCTTCCCCTCCACCCTCCTGACTGGCTCTCGTGCAGGCTACCCCTGGCCTTGGTGCCACCCTCCTTCAGCCTGGAGTGCTCTTCCCCTGGCCCCGTGGCTACCTCATCTCTCAGGTTTCTGCTCCCATTTACCATCTCAGGGAGCCGTTTTCTGACCACCCTGGATAAAACCGGAAACCCTTACCCCTTCCCACAGACCTAGTCCTCGGTGTGCTGCTTTTATCCGTGACATTTGTCAACTTCTGTTACAGCATGTAATTTGCCTATTCATTTAGCTTCATTTTGAGGCCTGACCACCCTCCCCCCCCCTCCCCCAAACTCCCCCAGGGCAGGGAGTTCTGTTTTGGTCACTGCTGCCTCCTGGTGAGTAGAGCAGTGCTGACATGGCCTAAGTGCCAGGTTTGTGGAATGAATGAATTCAGGACTTTTTTGTTTTGCCTTTACTTGACACAATTCTGGCCCCCAAAGCTGGGATTGTGTTTGCTACCGCTACCCTTAGTTAATGAAAGCTCTAGGCCCGGCCTGTGGTGGGGACACAGTGGGGACCAGGACACTCCCATCCCTGCTTTGTGGAGCTCCCAGTCCAATGAGAGAGGCACCATTACCCAGATAATTGTACAGGTGACTGAGCACATTAGACGTAAGTGCTGTGAGGGGACAGGTAAGGCTAAGGTCTGAGGATCTGTGACTCATTGTGGGGCAAGGACAGACGGGGGAGGCTTCCCTGAGGAAATGAGGATTTAGCAGGTAAAGATGGGTGAGCAGTGCCAGGTAGGGGACTAGTATGTGCAAAGGCCCTGGGGGGAGAGAGAGAGAGAGCGAGCAAGGAGTGTTCAAGGGACCAGGAGAAGGGGAAAGTGTGTGTGGGGGTGGTGCTGCTGATCAATGAGGCAGGAGAATAGGCGGGGGCCACTTCAGGTGGGCCCTTGTCTCCACAAAAGCCTTGGATGTGATCCCCAAGCAGGGGAGGGAAGGGTCAGAGCTCTGGTTGGAGGGTCTGTCACAGCTGCAGCCTGGTGCAGTCGGTGTGTTTGGAGCCCGTGACCAGGCTGACTTCGATATCTGCCATGATTTCTGTGGGTTCTGCAAGGCCCTAGGTGGCGGGGTGAGGGGGAAGGTGTGGGGCGGGGGTGGCAAGGAAGAGAAGGAAATCTGCTCTGTGCTTATTCTTGTCCCGGTATCTTTTGCAGCCCGCCTACTCTTCAGTCTGCTTCCAGTCCTACCTGCTCCAAGCAGACAGATGGGGCAGCTGGGGGGAGTGTGTGGTGTTTAAGGGAAAAAAAGTATCTTTAATGCTGCCTTTGTACCAAGGAGGTAGAGTAGGTAAAAATTCACGTAGTACAGAGATGTGCGACGTGGGAAGTGAGGGTCCCTGTGTCTCTGCCCACCAGAGGAAATAACAACACCTGATAGGTGTTGAGCGTTTGCCACATTGGCAAAGTTCAAAGGACTTTATGTGGATTAACTCATTTATGCCTCACAGCAGCCTTGGAGTGTGTACTGTTCTTAGCTCTAATTTACGGATGGGGAAACTAAGGCAAGGAAAGGGGAAGTGATTTGCCCAAGGTCACGCAGCAAGTGGCAGAGCTGAAGTTGAGGCGCATTTGGTCCCGGAGGCAACTTTGACTCCCGCCCCTATGCGTGCAATGTTTTGTTTAAACACGTACGTCCTCCTGGCCTCCAGCCTAAGGTACTCTTCCCTGGAACATCCACTGTCGATGATGGGGTGATGGCTTTTCTGAAGACGATGCTGTAGAAGACAGTTACACTTGGACGGTGACAAGGACGACTGGCTCAAGAATGTCAGTGTGTGGAGAAAGAATCAGAATTAGGCCGTGTGCTGTGTACTTGTTGGTGTTGCAGAAAAGGGATGAGGGGGCGGGGCGCCTGGGTAGCTCGGTCAGTTAAGCATTCGACTTCGGGTCAGGTCATGATCTCACAGTTCGTGAGTTCGAGCCCCGTGTCGGGCTCTGTGCTGACAGCTCAGAACCTGGAGCCTGCTTCAGATTCTGTGTCTCCCTCTCTCTGTACCCCTACCTCACTTGTGCTCTGTCTCTCTCAAAAATAAATATTGGGGGGAAAAAAGATTATAAAAGTGCCTGGGAGGGTCGAATTCACAGGTACCGAGCGCTTAGGTCGCCTGGCGTGTGCTGTGTGCCGAGTGCGACACAGGCGCTCATTCACTCTTTGGTGTGGTCACATCAGCCACTACTACAGAGCCAGACCCGTTGTGCAGGCACTTAGGTTGCTTCCGGGCTCTCACTGTTTCAGCAGCTACACCTTCAGTTGGGGGTGGGGGGGTGACTTTGCCCCCAGGGAACATTTGGTAGTGGGGGAGGACATTTTTGATAGTCACAACTCAGGGGAGGGTGTGCCGTGGGCTTTAGCAAGTAGAGACCAGGAATGCTGCTAAACCTCCCTTGTGCACAGCGGCCCCCGTGACAAGAATTCTCGGGCCCCAAATAACACTCCTGCTGAGATTGAGAAACCCCGCTTTAGGACGACCTCTGTGCATTTTCCGAACCTCCTAAGCATTTTTTGCAGGAGAATTTCCGACAGGGACATTTTCCACTTCGTTAGTTTTGTTGAAGTGCCCTCCCAAAACGCGGAGCCAGTTCACAGAGCTGCGGATGGCGCATGAGGGAGTTGTTAACCTCCGCTCGCCCCGTGAGCCTTTCCTTCCAGATTCCCATAAGCAGGAGCCGCCTGTCGAAGGACAGGTTCCCGTTGTCTTTGGATTATAATTTTTTTTAATGTTTACTTATTCTTGAGAGGGAGAGTGCAAGTGGGGGAGGGGCAAAGAGAGAGGAAGACAGAATCCTAAGGCTCCGAGCTGTCAACACAGAGCCTGATGCGGGGCTCGAACTCATGAGCCCAAGTTTGATGGTTAACCGACAGAGCCACCCCGGTGCCCCTGTTATCTTTGAATTTAATCTCCTGAGCAAGTCCTCCTCCAGGAGCTGTAGGGAAGGCAGACTAGAGGGCAGGCGACAGGCTCCTGGGGCTTGCAGCACAGGGAAGGAGCCCCACCTTGCTGTCTCCAGCTCCAGGAGATGCAGAGCCTCGGCTCCCCTCCTGCCTCCTTGTGCCATCTGTGCTGTCTGGCATAGAAACCAGGTCAGGGAGAGGGGGCCAGAGAAAAAAGAACTTGATAAATGGCAAGGAAAGGAATCTAACTTACTCTGAGCCTGTTCTGGGCACAGGGCTTCACTCTGCACATTCATTCCACAAATACTTATGAAGCACCCACTGTATACCCGGCACCCTGCAAGGCTCAGAGGATCCAGCAGGCCCAAGACAGGCAAGAGCCCCTGCCCTTACCATGCTGACATCATAGTGGGGGGAGGTCGACAATAAGCTATAATAACTAAGTAAATACATATGGTCACACCAGCAATAAAGTGCTTATAGAGAAAAATAAAGGGTAAGGGGAGGTAGGGTGGGTGCTCCCTTTTGTCTAGGAGGCTTCTCAAAGAAAGTGACCTGAGCAGAAGCTGAAGAAAGTGGGGTGGGGCCCTGCAGATACCAGGGAGCAGAGTATCCCAACTGAGGGGCAGCAGGTGCAAGGGCCCTGAGGTAAGGGTGTCCTGGTGTGCTGGGGGAGCCACAGGAGTAGGTATCGTCGAAATGGAGTGTGTTTAGAGAAGTAAAGGGAGGACCGTGCAGACCTCATAGGGTTCAGAGGCTCCTGTAAGGCCTCTGACTTTTGCTCTGTGTAAGATGGGGACACGGAGCGTTTGAGCACAGGAGGGATGGGCTCTGACTCAGGTGGTCACAGGATCCCAGACTATAGATGTGAGGACAGAAGCACGAGAGCTCAGCGAGGCTTTACAACAGCCCTACCCCCTCGCCAAGCAGCCCTACTCTTACAAATGAGGAAACAGGTTTGGAAGGACCCTTCCCGGGACCTGGTCCCTTCCCAAGGCTGCCACTAGGGCCTCTCCTCAATGGCCCTGCATCATCTTCTAAGTTGCCTGTCATGGATCTGACTCCAGCACTGTGAGATGAAGCTTCTGAAGGAGCTACTACAGTTTGGAAACCACTGAGCAATAAATAACACCCGTGAATCAAATAGATGGGAATAAAAATGTCTCAAATAAGTTTTTTTAATGGTTTTGTTAAGTTTATTGAGAGGGAGAGAGAGAGCCAAGCAGGCTCTGAACCGTCAGTGGAGAGCCAGATGCGGGGCTTGAACTTACGAACCGTGAGATCATGACCTGAACCAAAACCAGGAGTGGTCACCTAGCCAACTGAGCTACCCAGGTGCCTCTTTTTTTTTTTTTTAATGTTTATTTATTCTTGACAGAGAGAGAGAGATAGAGCATGGGCAGGGGAGGGGCAGAGAGAGAGGGAGACACAGAATCCGAAACAGGCTCCAGGCTCTGAGCTGTCGGCACAGAGCCCGACGCGGGGCTCGAACTCACGGACCGTGAGATCATGACCTGAGCCGAAGTTGGACACTCAGCCTACTGAGCCACCCAGGCACCCCAGGTGACTCTGTCTTAAAGAAGTTTTAAAATAAATTATCATAGAGCGTTTGAGACATAACGATAGAGTAAGTCAGTGACACTCCTGTAGTCAGCGGCTATTTAAACAAACAAAAGCTTGCCAGAGTGGTCCGAGTCTCCTTGGAGACCCCCGGTCAGTCGCCTTCCCCTGTCACTGTTCAGAACAGATCACTGCGAGCAGCGGTTTTCATTCCCATTCAGCTTGCTTCTGTGCAGAGCTGAAGGTACCCTGCCCCCACACCAGCCTGCTCCCCAGGCTGTGGGGCTGGGGTGTGCTGTCTGCTCCATCCTGGGGTGTATGTCCCATCTCCAGTGGGATCATTGTAGGCATGGGAGCACTACAGTCACAGAGGGTGTCCCTTGCCTGTGGCCACACAGCTGGGAAGCCAGCAGAGCCTGGGGTTGAAATTCCGATCCTCTGGACCCCTGATTGCTCCTTCTTACTCAACTGGTGACGTGGTGTTCTTGAGGGGGAAATCCAAGCAGAGCATCCTTGGGGTGGGCGAGCCCTGGACGCCAGGAGCCCCGATGTCAGCTTCCTGCATTCTCTGGACTCTCTAACCCAGCTTCTTTTTTTAAGCGCTCTGCGTGTGTGTGTGTGTATTTTTGAGAGAGAGACAGAGTGCGCTCAAGCATGGGGTGGGGGGTGGGCAGAGGGAGGAGACAGGATCTGAAGCAGGACTGTTCTGACAGCAGAGAGCCTGATGCAGGGCTTGAACTCACTGTGAGATTATGACCCGAGCCAAAGTTGGATGCTTAAACAACCAGCTGAGCCACCCAGGCGCCCTCCCACCCAGCTTCTTTTTTTTATAGTTTTTGTTGTTGTTGTTGTTGTTGTTATAAAATATGGAAAAATACATTAAGCCCATTTTGTATGGTTACGGTATAACAAATGGATGCAGAGCAGAGGCCTGCGTAACCACAATAGAGTATGGTCAGCTCCCAGAAATCCCCCCTCCATTGCTCTCAAAGCTACCTGCTCTCCTGACTTTTGCAGATTTGTTTCCTTGACGTTCTGCACTTTTTTTTTTTAATGCTTATTTATTTTGAGAAGGGGGGAGTGAGTGGGGAGAGGCAGAGAGAGAGAGGGAGAGAGAGAATCCCAAGCAGAGCCCAGTGCAGGGCCTGAACTCACACAAACAGTGAGATCATGTCCTGAGCCGAAGTCAGGAGTCAGGCACTCAACCAACTGAGGCACCCAAGTGCCCCATCTGCATAGTTTTATGAGTGAGAAGTGCACCCCTAAACAAGTGGTGTGACGTTGTCTGTTCTGAACTTGCTGTGAACGGACTCACACTTGATGTGTTGCTTTGTGTCCGGTTTCTTTTATTTCACTGTGACCTGCTTACACTTTGTCCCTGTTGTATGTGTCCGTACTAAGTGGAAGAACGTTCTGCTGTATGAATTTACCACTGCTTGTCCATTCTCCTGTGGGTAGGCATCCGGTCTGTTTGCAGATGGGGGGGTACTGTGAGTGTTGCTGTTGTATGTGCCCTTTGATAAATACACACACTCCTTTCTGTTGAGGGTTTGTGGGTTAGGGATTGCTGGGTCATGGGATAGGCATATACTGAGTTTTAATTTTTACTGCCAGTTTTCCATGGTGGTTGAACCATTTTATACTTACGCTGGGAGGTATTCCTTTGTATCCTTACCAACTCTTGGCATTGTCAGTCTTTAAAATTTCAGCCATCGTAGCAGGCGATTTTAATTCACATTTCCCCCTAACTAATGAGATGGTGTGCGTTCCTTGGTTGTGTGAGTGTCCTCTCTTGTGAAGTGCCCTTGCTCTTTTCGCCTTGCCTCCCAGGCGGCTCACCTTGAGCCTACAAGCTGCAGATCTGGTCCAGGCCCTCAGCGGACTCAGGCCTGGACACTCAAGGAAGCAGCTAGTGGAGATGGGGCCATACAGGCACTCCCTGCCCTGGGGTGTGTGGCCTGCGGGCCGGTGGCCAGGGCAGTCCCCTGCGTGCTGACACCTGGCTTCCAGAGGCTGTCCTCTGTCCTCCCGCCTGGGCGTCCTCCATCGGCAGCTCCCCAGGGAGCAGGCCATCCTCTTGGCTTCGGTGCCTGGTGTTTCATCACCTCTGGACTGCGTCACAGACACCTCAGTCGAGGCGCCACCCTCAGTGGGAGGACGGGGCAGGATCCAGGCAGGACGTAGGGGATCTTCCAGTTCCTCCCCCTGCCCTTGCTCAAGCTGCTGCGGGCTTCTTAGTTGCTGAAATGAGAATGTAAAACGTGGCCCCGGTGTGCCAAGCAGCGGCCAGGGCTTCCACCACTCCTCAGCTGGGAGACCCAAGGTAAACGGCTGACACTCTCTGAGCTTCTGCCCTCCCCCAGGCACGGTCACGGCCCCCCTGCTGGGGTGGTTGGGAGCATTCAGGAGAGACTCCGTGAGGGCACCGGCACCCTGCTTGTTCAAGGCCGCCCAGCTGGCAGTGGCTCTCGGACTCTGTAACCCTGACCACTCTTGGCCACACCTGGCTGCCTTTGCTTTTCTCTGATCACGGTGGCTACGTGTTGTCTGTTCACTGGGGGCCAGGCAGGAGGCTGAGCCTCTGCGCACAGCAGGTGCTTCAGTGTGGCCGACCGCCCAAGACGTGCAGAATCACGGAGGTAAAGTCGTGGGGCTGGGAGCGGGGGAGGGCGGAGATTGGACACTAGGCCCCCCATCCTGTCTTTCTGTGCCCTCCCTTCCTTTGGACTTGAGTTCTCCATCCCGGTTCTTTGGAACTTCCGAACTGAGCTGGTCCCAGGGAAAGCGCAGTGTCGGCCCCTGCATCAGGGAAGGAATTCTCTAACTTGCCACCACCACCTCACCCGGCCCCCAGCATTCTCCCCGCCCCCCTCTCCTGGCTCCTTACCCTGTAGCCACACCGGCCCCTTGGCAGTTCTTCACGCTCTACAAGTACTTCCTGCCTCCGGGGCTTTGCACTAGCTCTTCCCCTGCCTGAAATTCTTTTCCCTTCATGTCAGCATGGCTCACTCCCTCCTCATGAGGCCCCCACACCACACGGCTAACATCGCACCCCGTATTCCCCGCCATCCTTTCCTCTGCTTTACTTTTCTCAGCGCCTCGCCACCGGCTGATAGTGTTTTGCGTGTGCCTGTGTGTTACCTGTCTGCCCCACCAGAACGTGAGCGCCGTGAAGTCAGGGGCTGTGTTTTACTGATGATTCATCTGTGGTACCCGGGGCAGTGTCTGGAGCTTAGGACAGGCTCGGAGAAGATTGGTGGTGTGAATAGACTCTGGAGATGTTTCCGTGGCCGGGAAGCCTTTGGGGAGACTTTGGTTCATTTACTGTGTTCTCGGCAGATATCCAGATGCTGTGCTGGTCCGCAAAATTGGCACTTTATAGGTGTTGGAGAATTGGCCGAGGAGGTGCACAGAGAGCACCAGGGCAGCCTCTTGAGGTCAGGAAGGCTTCCTGGAGGAGGGAAAACCCACAGAAGGTGCAGGGGATGGAGGCCAGAGGGAAGGGTCTGAGGGACAGAAGGCTGGTAGAGGGAGGTGGGGAGGAGGGGCTGGAGAGGTGGGTAGCGCTGGGTGTAAATAGTCATTGTTACGGTCATTAGGTTTTATTGAGAGCTTTCTAGGTGACATTAGACTCATGATGGGAAGGATTTTGTTCTCTGAGCACGCTGGGGAACCCTGGAAGGGTTTTTAACCTGGAGGGCTGGGGCTGGATTTAGATGGAGTATATGGGTTGAGAGCAGAGGCTCAGGGCCCAGGGAGAAGGCCAGGGCAGTTGGGAGGGGTGTGGTGGAAGCGGGTGGATGGACAGTGGGGACGACTGGGCCGAGCGGGGGCGGGAGGCAGCTGGAGTGAAGGTCAGCAGAGGCCGGGTCCTGAAGGGCCTTGAATCCCAAGTGAGGGAGCTTGGCTCTTTCCCGAGGCCAGCGGGAAGCCACGGAGGGGTTTCGAGTGGGGGAAGGACAGGGTCAGGTTGGGGGGGTCTAGCTGCTGAATGGGGGGCAGATGAAAGGGAGCAGTAACGGAGCAGAGATCTAGGGAGGAAGGGGGGGAGGACTTGAGGGAGAGGACAGCACTGGACGTGAGCCAGTGAGCCAGGCCACCAGGAGGGCGGGAGGTGGGGCGGGGCAGATTCAGAGACCGGTCACCCTGGAGGTGGAAGCCCGGGCTGGTGGGATGTTCAGGGTGGAGGGTCTGCAATGCTGAGTGTTCCGTCCGTGGGATGTGAGCCACTCGGTGCTGGTCATGCCTGCTGTGGGAGGGAGCCCCCGTTGCTTGCTCCTGGCCCTGCCTTTGCAGCTCGGAGTCCAGAACGTGATTTCTCACCCCGCTGTTTACTTCCCTGTCACTGTCCATCTTGTCTTTCCTTTCGCTTCCTCCCACTTACCTCCCTACCCGGCCCGGGCCCGGGCAGCCTGCCACCGTCACATGCCAGGCAGTAGTGTGTCCGGCCCACCAGCTCCCCTGGGGCATGAGAGAAAGCTGATGCCCATGGTGTCCCTAGAGCCAGCTGCCACTTCTCCGGGGGCCGCTGTGGCTCCTGACCTGCTGTCCGCAAATAACCCCAGGCCGGGAAAGGCGAAAGGCGCCTTGGGCTCCGTGGCCCCTGTCCAGGCCTGTGGCTCCAGGTAGGGGCCCAGCGGGCGGCTGCCTCCTGCCCTTCTCCCTTCCACCCTGGGAACCTGAGACGAAGCCGGAGGCCTCGGCGTCTGTCAGTCTGTCGGCTGCTGGTCCCTGAGGACGGAAGTGCAGGTCTTGGGGAAGGGCCCACGGCCTCGGTTGAGCCCCCAGACCGACTCCTAAGCCCCAGACAAGTGCGTATGCGTAGGTTGTCGTCTCCTTCAAGATCCTGAACGTTAGAGACTTGTCTTCCCTTGGTCATCTGGTTGGGGGCAAAGAGGGGACCGAGGCTGAGAGAGTGACTTGGGGTGGCTTGGCGCAGGGGGTTTGGGGCACTCGGTTTGCCGAGGGTAGTAGGTTGGAAGGAGGGGAGGGGCGGAGGGAGAGAGAGCGTGCATGTGTGCGTGCGAGTGTATTGGGTGGGGGGGGTGGTGGGCAGGCAGATGCTGGTGGCTTTGAGCAATCCCTCCGATGCCCAAGGCTGTCTGATTCATCCCAGGTTACCTCAGCGTGGGGGCCTGGGAGTGACATGGGGTGGAGCCGTGGTTCCCTTTCCTCCAGCCCAGTGTGGGGTGAAGGTGGCTGGAAGGGCTGCCTCTGCTCAGCAAGGCCTGCACGTGGGCCAAGGAGCCGCCCAGAAGCCGCCAGGCCCTCCAGAGTGAGGCCCCGAGGGCAGGGGCAGGCTCCCCCCAATCCCCAGTTGGAATCCCTGAGGACAAGGCCACATCTTCCCCCTCACACTGGGCTGTCCTTGTGACTCCACCCTGCAGAGCACCCGGAGTGAGCACAGCCAGCTGGTGGGGTGGGGGCTGGGGGGCAGAGCCTGGCCGCCCTGAGGGTAGGGGCTGCGGCCCGGCCCTGCCCGGCCAAATCCCTCTCGCACTCTGATGGGCTCTTCTCTTGTCTTGCAGACTGTGCTCTGTCCACCGTACCTCCTGCATGTCCTGCTGCCCTGAGCTGTCCCAAGCTAGGTGACAGCGTGTTACGCTGCCACCATGAATGAGGTGTCTGTCATCAAAGAAGGCTGGCTGCACAAGCGTGGTAAGGGGCTGCTTTCGTCCACTGGATTACGTGTCTCCCCTTCTATCTTGGCTTTCCTTCTGGCGGCTGGTGCCCGGGGAGGCAGAGGTACAGGGTCTTTACAGCCCGAGGAGCCTGCGTGCCGAGCCCCACCTGCCTGCCCCAGGCCAGGAGCTCCTTACAAGCCTGTTTCATGGAATCTCCTTCAGCAGCAGCCTGGGGAGCCACAGATCTGCCTGGGCACCCCGCATGGGCCCCCAGGCCAGATCTTGAGTCTGCCTCTATATTAGTGGTCTCATTCATAGCCCCATTTTATAAATGAAGAAACTGAGGCTCAGAGAGGGGAAGTCACTTCACTGAAGTCATACAGTGGGGTGACATCCCCCGTTCATTCTTTAAGCATATACTCACTGAGTGTGTGTGGTGCGCCAGGCCGTCCCAGGGTCCCAGGCTCCTGGGACATGGGGTGTCCTCACGGAGTTTATATTCCAGTGGGGGCTGGGGACAGTGAACAGAGAAGCAGATCTGTGATGCCAGGAGGTGATAAGTGCTGTTGTGAGAAGTAGGAACTCTGAGGTGAAGCCGCTCTGAGGAGGGGACAGTGAACAGAGGCCCAGAGGAGGGGAGCGAGTGAGCCACACACAGAGCTGGGCAAGGGGGTCCTAGGGAACGGGGCAGCAGGGATGAAGGTGGGAATATGCTTCGTTGAGTTGACCTGGGTGGCTGGAGCAGGGGGAGCGAGGGTGAGCTGAATGTGGCATCCAACCATGCTGGGCCTTGGAGGCCACGGGAGGGACCTTGGCCTTAACCCTGCAGGAGATCTGAGCCCAACGTATCAGGAGCCAGGGCATGGCCTCCTCTGCTTGTACTGGTGGGCAACTGAGGCCCAGGGAAATGAAGTCATTTACAGCGAGGAGACTAACATCCTACGTTGTAAGACCCCCAGGCCTCCTGTCCCCAGAAGCGTGGTGCTTACCGGCTTAGGGGGGCAGCTGTCCAGGCGGTGCGGAGTAAAGGAGGCCGACTGTCTTGGCTTCTGTGGACCTTCCAGGGAGGGAGAGGGCCAAGCTTGGTGGTAGCGGTTCTCTGTGCACATCCATTCAGTCAACAAACACTTACTGAGCAGAGCCACTGTGTTCCAGGTACTGGCAATTCAGCAATGAACCAGACAGGCACAGATCCCCCTCCTTGTGTTGGTCTCACATTTAGTGGGGAAAGGTGGGTGGCACTGATGGATGAGCGTGGACAGTGGTGGTAAGGGCCGTGGAGAAAAATGGAGCAATGTGAGAAGGGGGTGTGGGAGGCAGTGGGGGGAGCTGTCGTAAACAAGGTGGGCAGGGAGGGCTTCACCGAGAAGGGACATTTGATAAAAATATGCAGGCAGCCGGAGAGCGAGCCCCACAGCTAACTGGGACAGGAGAGTGCAGGTGGAGGGGCCAACTGTGAGTCCAGAGAGGGAGTGGGCCGGGCGTGTTTGAAGAGGGCAAGGAGGCTGATGGGGCCAGCCCTGTGGGAACTGGGAGAAACACTCACCCGTCCTGCCTTGTCCCAGGCTGCAGACACAGCAGTGAGGAGGGATGGAGGTGGTCCCCAGAGCCAGGCCTCCACCATCAGACTGAGCAGGGGAGACCCGTTTCCCACTGCCGTTTCAAGGCAGGGGTGGTATTTGAGTCACCTTGGTCCACCTGCCCAGGGTGGGCCCTGAGTCTGGGGCTGTCAGTGGAACTTTCTGAACCTTGGCAGATGTCAAAGTTCTAACCCTGGTTCTGCCACTTCCTCTTGGTGACTGCAAGCAAGCTATGTCACCTCTGAGTCTTGGTTTCACATCTGTAAAATGGGTTAACAACCCAGACCTCTGACATACTCGGTTCCATGAAGGCAGGGATTTTATCTGGCTTGTTCCCTGTGGTATCCCCAGTGCCTAGAAAAGTTCTTGGCATGCAGTGGGTGCTCAGTAACTGTTGAGTGAATGTGTTGAGATTGTGTGTAGGTGGTATATATGTTAGGGTGTGCCCGGGTCTCAGGCTCCTGAGTCTCTCCAGGCCAATGGCTCACGGGGCTGCACTGTGAGGGGCTTTGGAGGTGGTCAGAGAACTGTTGCCAGGGTGGGGCTTTGTCTCTGGTCTAGGGCTGCCCATGGCATTAAATGGGCTTCAGCCCCTCTTAGGCCTTCAGGGTCTCCATTCATGCTGCAGGGGGCCAGATGAGCTGTTGGGATGGCCCAGCTGGGACACAGCCATCTTGGGTTTGCACCAGGTGCACGTGGATGCATGTTGCTCCTGGGCCATTCTTCCCACCCGCCCCCCCCCCCCCCCCCAACGTCAGCTCTAGGCCCAACATGGGACTTGAACTCATGACCTCGTGGTTAAGAGTTGCGTGTTCTACCAACTGGGCAAGGAAGGTGCCCCCATCGCCCACCATTCTGAGCAGAGGCAGGCAAGGAAAGGTGGGCACCTGTGCCATCGCACCCTGCCTCTGGTGGTTAAAATAATAGAGCCCTAGTTTATCATGTGCCCATTCTGTCTGTGCCAGGCATGGGCTCTGCTCTAGGCAAGCCCAATTTTGATGCATTTCCAAGCTGCCCTGTGAGATGGGCACCATCTTACAGGCGAGGAAGCTGAGGCTCAGCAGGAAGACTGATGTGCCCCAGGTTTTGGCAGAGAGGTGGCTCTCTGATTGCAGAAACTGTGATCTCCAGGCCTGGCCCACAGGCTACCTCTTGCTGAGCAGGGTCTGTTCAAGGAACAGGCAAAGTGAGAGCACGACTCTTGGAGTCACTCATGCCATGTGTTGGTCCCCTTTCTGACACAGCCTCAGCACACCCTCTGCCAGTCCCCACCAGGCCAGCCCCTGTCTGCCAGTTTTGAGGCAGACAGTGTAGTGGTCAAGAGTGTAGACTCTGGATGGAGCAAACCTGGGTCCAACCCTAACTCTCCCAGTTGACAACTGTGAGCCTTAGGCAAGTAATAAAAACCTCTGGGCCTCAGTTTTCTCATCTGTAAAATGGGATTGTGGCGAGGATATTTTTCCTGTCCTTCTAGGTTTCTTTTCTTTTCCTCCCTCCTTGCCTCCCTTCCTCCCTTTCTCCTTTCCTCAGCTTATTATCAATATGTAAAACACCACAGGTAAGTGCCTGGATCATAAACTCACTCCAAAACTAATGCGCAGAAGTCCTCTGTCCTTCCCAAGCAGTAACATTTTTTCCTAACTTCCAGTAGCCTTAGGTGAGTTTTTCTGGGTTTTTTTGTTTTGCTCTTTAAAATAGAGGTGAGGGGGTGCCTGGGTGGCATAGTCAGTTAAGCATCCGACTTTGGCTCAGGTCATGATCTCACAGTTGGTGAGTTCAAGCCCCGCATTGGGCTCTGCACTGACAGTGTGGAGCCTGCTTGGGATTCTCCCTCTCCCCCTCTCCCTCCCTCCCTCCCTCCATCTCCCCCCCCCCCCGTCTCCCCCCCACTTGCATTCTCTCTCAAAATAAATAAACTTAAAAAATAAAGTTGAGGTGAAATTTACATAACACAAAATTAACTCTTTTTTTTTTTAATTTTTTTTTTTTTCAACGTTTATTTATTTTTGGGACAGAGAGAGACAGAGCATGAACGGGGGAGGGGCAGAGAGAGAGGGAGACACAGAATCGAAACAGGCTCCAGGCTCCGAGCCATCAGCCCAGAGCCCAACGCGGGGCTCGAACTCACGGACCTCGAGATCGTGACCTGGCTGAAGTCGGACGCTTAACCGACTGCGCCACCCAGGCGCCCCAAAATTAACTCTTTTAAAGTGTACAATTCAGTAGCCTTTTAGTACATTCACAATGTTGTGTAACCACTACCTCTGTCTAGTTCCAAAACATTTTCATCACCCTAAAAGCAAACCCTGTACTTATTAAGCAGTCACTCCCCATTCCCCCACCCCCACCTCCAGCCCCTGGCAGCCACCAATTTGTTTTCTGTCTTTAAGGATTTACTTATTACGGCCATTTCGTGTAAGTGAATCATACAGTAGGTGGCCTTTTGTGCCCAGCTTCTTTCGCTTAACATTACACTTTTGAGGTTCATCCGTGTTGTAGTGCAGATCAGTATTTCTTTGCCGCTTCTGGCCGAACAATATTCCGTTGTATGAAAATACCACATTTTGTTTATCCATACATCAGTTGATGAACATCTGGGTTATTTCTACCTTTTGGCTATTGTGAACAGTGCTGCTACGAACACTTGTTTGCAAGTATTTGGGTACTTGTTTTTAGTTCTTTTGGGTACAGACCTAGGAGTGGAATTGCTGGAGCATATGTTCTCTGTAACCTGTATTTATACAGGTGATATAAACTGGGTCATACGTTCTACAATCATAACTTAATGTATTCTGTGTGATTAGATCATATACGTATTTGTGTTTGTGTATCAGGGTTGTGTATTCCATGCTTATAACCTATAATATATTCTATTTTTTATTTTCTTTATTTTTGAGAGGCAGAGACAGAGCGTGAGCGGGGGGGGGGGGGGGGGGCGGGGGGAGGGGGGGTTGCAGAGAGAGAGGGAGACACAGAATCGGAAGCAGGCTCCAGGCTCCGAGCTGTCAGCACAGAACCTGATGCAGGGCCAAAACTCACGAACCGTGAGATCGTGACCCGAGCTGAAGTTGGACACTCAACCGACTGAGCCACCCAGGCGCCCCTCTATTTTTAAATTTTTGAGGAAAACACCAAACTTTCCCACAGGGCTACCTCATTTTCCATTCCCACCAGCAGCGCACAAGGATTTCTTTTGTTCCACATCTTCACCAGCACTTGTTCTTGTTCTTTTCTTTTCTCTCTGTTTTATTTTTATTTATTTATTTATTTATTTATTTTAACGTTTATTTATTTTTGAGACAGAGAGAGACAGAGCATGAATGGGGGAGGGTCAGAGAGAAGGAGACACAGAATCTGAAAACAGGCTCCGGGCTCTGAGCTGTCAGCCCAGAGCCCGACGCGGGGCTCGAACTCACGGACCGTGAGATCATGACCTGAGCCGAAGTCGGCCGCTTAACCGGCTGAGCCACCCAGGCGCCCCTTTTCTCTCTGTTTTAAATTACAGTTCTCCCTAGTGGGTGTGAAGTGGTACCTCATCATGGTTTTGATTTGCATTTTGCTAATGACTAATGATCTTAAGCATCTTTTCATGTGCTTGATGGCCGTTTTTATATCTTTAGAGAAATGGCTATTCAAGTCTTTTGCCCATTATTTAATTGGGCTAATTGTCTTTTTGTTGTTGAATTGTAAGAACTCTTTATATATTCTGGATACTAGACCCTTAATCAGATCTATGAGTTGCAGATATTTTTGCCCAGTCTGTTGGTTGTCTTTTCTTTTCTTTTTTTTTTTTTTTTTTTTTTTTTAATTTTTTTTTTTCCAACGTTTATTTATTTTTGGGACAGAGAGAGACAGAGCATGAATGGGCGAGGGGCAGAGAGAGAGGGAGACACAGAATCGGAAACAGGCTCCAGGCTCTGAGCCATCAGCCCAGAGCCTGACGCGGGGCTCGAACTCCCGGACCGCGAGATCGTGACCTGGCTGAAGTCGGACGCTTAACCGACTGCGCCACCCAGGCGCCCCGCTTGTCTTTTATTTTCTTGATAACATCTTTTGCACGGAAGTTTTATTTTATTAAAAAAAAATTTTTTTGATGTTTATTTGTTTTTGAGAGAGAGAGAGACAGAGCATGAGTAGGAGGGGCAGAGAGAGAGGGAGCCACAGAATCGGAAACAGGCTCCAGGCTCTGAGCCATCAGCCCAGAGCCCGACGCGGGGCTTGAACTCACGGACCGCGAGATCGTGACCTGGCTGAAGTCGGACGCTTAACCGACTGCGCCACCCAGGCGCCCCTTATTTTCTTGATAACATCTTTTGCACGGAAGTTTTATTTTATTAAAAAAAATTTTTTTTTAATGTTTATTTGTTTTTGAGAGAGAGAGAGAGAGAGAGAGACAGAGCATGAGTAGGAGGGGCAGAGAGAGAGGGAGACACAGAATCTGAAACAGGCTCCAGGCTCTGAGCTATTGGTACAGAGCTGTTGGTACTGAGCTATTGGTACAGACGTGGGGCTCAAACTCAACGGACTGCAAGATCATGACCTGAGCCGAAGTCAGACATCCAACTGACTGAGCCACCCAGGCTCCCCAGAACTTTTATTTTTAATGATCCACTTAATTTTTTTTTTAAGTTTATTTCTTTGGAGAGAGAGAGAGAGCGCATGCGCACACACACATGCACACACACACACAAGCAGTTGAGGGGCAGAGAAAAGGAGAGACAGAATCCTAAGTAGGCTCCACGCCATCAATGCAGAGCCCGATGAGGGGCACACACTCACAAACTGTGAGATCATTATCTGAGTCGAGATCAAGAATCAGCTGCTTAACCAACTGTGCCACCCAGGCGCCCCTTAGTTTTTTTCTTTTATTTCTAGTTCTTCTGGTGTCATATCTAAGAATTCATTGCCAAATCCAGGGTCGTGAAGACTTGTTTCATGTATTCTTCTGAGAGTTTACCATTTTAGCTCTTATCTTTAAGTAGATCCATGTTGAGTTAATTTTTGTATATAGTATAATGTGTGAGGCTGGGGTCCAGTTCTGTTCTTTTGCATGTGAGTCTCCAGTTGTCCCACACCATTTGTTGAAGAGACTGTTTTTTTCCCCATGGACTAGTCTTAGCACTCTGGCTGAAAATCGATTGGCCATAGATATGTGGGTTTATTTTTTGACTTTCAGTTCTATTCCATTGGTCTATATGTTTATCCTTAGGCCATACTGACTGATGACTGTAGCTTTGTAGTAAGTTTTGAAATTGGGAGGCGTGAGTTCTTTTACTTTGTTCTTCCCCCCATCTCCCAATATTGTTTTTGGCTCTTTTAGACCCTTTGCCCTATGAATTTGAATTCTGTGTGAATGTAAAGATTGGCTTTTCTGTTTCTGCAGACTAGGTTGTTGGAATTTTGATAGGTGCCGTGTTGACTCTAGATTGCTTTGGGGAGCATTGCCATCTCAACATAGGAAGCCTTCCAATCCATGAACACAGGATGTCTTTGTATTTGTTTAGGGCTTTAATTTCTTTCAGCAGTGTTTTGTGGGTTTTAGTATGTACATCTTTTGCCTCCTTGTGCTATTATAAATGGAATTTTTAAAAAATTCCTCTTTGGATTGTTCATTGGTGATGTGTAGAAACAACAGCTGTTGTTTTTGGGTTGATCTTGTTGAGGTTATCAGTTCTAGTCATTACTTTGTGGCTTCCTTGTGATTTCTTATACATAGAATCATGTCATGTGCACATAAAGATCGTTTCACTTATTCCTTTTCATCTGATGCCTTTTATCTTCTTTTCTTCTTTTTCTCTGGCTAGAACTTCCAGTGCAGTGTTTAACAGCAGTGGTGGAAGCAGTAGACTGCTTCGTTTTTTCCTGATGTTTAAGGAGAAAGTTTTTGGTCTTTCATCATTGAATGGTGTTAGATGTGAGTTTTTTATAGATGCCCTTTATCCTGTGGAGGAAATTCTCTTCTGTTCCTAGCTTGCTGAGTATTTTTATCATGAAAGGGCATTGGGTTTTGTCAAATACTTTTATACAGCAGTCAAAATGGTCATGTGGTTCCCCCCCCCATTTGATTAATGTAGATTACGTTGATTGATTTTCATATGTTGAACCACTTTTGCATTGCTGGGATAAAACCCACTTGGTCATCATCCTTCCTTTGTGCTGTTGAATTTGGGATTTTTGCTAGTTTTTTTTTTTTTTTTTTTTTTTTTTTTAAACTTTATATACATTGAGTCATTTAGTATCCACACTGGAAGGAATTTAATAAGTTAAAACCCATAATATACTTAGGACAGTGCCTGGCATAGAATGTTACCTTATCATTGTCACCAATTAACAAATATCCCCGTGAGAGGAGACAAAGACTCAGAGAAGTGAAGTGACTTATTGGAGGCCACACAGCACACATGGCTTGGAGCCCATCCTGTGATCACGCCGTGTGAGTTGAGGGCCTGGTGCAGTCTTTGCTTGCTTGCACAGTGGACTGATGATAACAGAGCATCTGCTGAGTCCCTGTGGTGTGTTGGGCCCTAAGCTGGATGCTTTATGGTTGCCGTCTCTTTTAACAGCTTGGGCTGTAATTCGCGTACCATACAATTCAGCCATTTATACGGTTCAGTGGCTTTTAGTGTATTCAGAGTCATGTATCCATCATTGCAATCCATTTTAGAGCATTGTCGCTACCCTGAAAAGGAACCTGCCCTTCCCCTTGGCCATTCCCCTCCAGTCTCCCTCCAGTCTCCCTCCAGACTACCTCCTCCCCTGCTCCCAAGTCCTAGGCAGCCACTAATTTGCTTTTCACCTATAGATTTGTCTACTCTGGACATTTTATATAAATGGAATCCTATAATTTGTGGTCCTTTGTGATAAGCCCTTTTCACTTAGCTTAAGTTATGGTTCATCCATGTATTAGTAATTTTTATGACTAATACCCTGTTGTATGTATATGCCACGTTTTGTCTATCCGTTAGTTGATGGACTTATGGGTTTCTACTTTTTAAAAAAATTTTTAAATATTATTTTTGAGAGAGAGACCGAGAGCAGGGGAGGGGCAGAGGGAGGGAGATACAGAATCCGAAGCAGGCTCCAGGCTCCGAACTGTCAGCACAAGGCCCGACCCAGGGCTTGAACTCATGAACCACGGGATCACGACCTGAGCTGAAGTTAGACACCCAGCCGACTGAGCCACCCAGGCGCCCCTCACCATCTTACTTTAATCCTTAGCAGCCCTCTGAGGAGTGGGTCCTTGCAGTGTGGATGTGTGTACGCGGGGTGCTTGGATATTCGTGGTTAGAACAAATGGAGGCAATCAAGGGGCACTCAGAGGGCACAGCAACAGTTATACCCTGCCTGGCACAGTGTTGTGACATTTGATCCACCTGCACGGCTGTCCTGGTGAATACCAGCCCATGGGATTTGGCCTTACAGGGCCACAGGGCATGTGTGTTTAGAAGCCTGGGCCTCCCCTGGGACTGTGCCACGCGCTGGCAAGGATGGCTGGGATGGCTTGCTGCTGGCCACACGCTGAGGCAGCTGGTGCCCTGGGGCACTGCAGCAGGCGCCTTCCTGCCAGGCATGACCTCTGGATCACTGGGGCCCAGCCCAGCGCCCAGTCTGCGTCAGCAGGGGCTGCCCGGAGGTTTTCTCCTCCCTGCCCTCTCATCAACCCTCCTCCCACCCAGGTGCCCTTTGTGAGGTGCTGTCAGCCTGCCCTGACCTCTCTCCCTTCCCCCTGCCTCTGATCAGGTGAATACATCAAGACCTGGAGGCCCCGGTACTTCCTGCTGAAGAGTGACGGCTCCTTCATTGGATACAAGGAGCGGCCTGATGCCCCAGACCAGACCCTGCCCCCGCTAAACAACTTCTCTGTCGCAGGTGCGTCTCAGGGCACGCCATGCCAGAGTTCAGGTGCTCAGAGAACCGCTGGCAGGTCCTGGGGGCACGTGGGGGTTGGCCTTTGTTGGGTGCAGGCCTGTGCAGGGCCTGCTTGCCCTCGGGGTCCCTTCCCCACCCTTCCCCTCTGCCTCACCTTTGTGTCAGCTGGGCCTCAGGAGGGAGAGCTGAATGGGTAGCCAGTGGGGAGGAGGAAGAAGGGAGAAGCCAGGCATTTCCCCAGCCCCTCGCCCCAGGCAGCACGCCTCTGCACTTCTAAGTCTGCTGGCCAGGCCCCATGGTTCTGGCTGGTGTCAGCTGCCTGCGTCCTGCGCTCTGGTAACAGCACACTTCTCTGTCCCTCTAACCTAAGACAGTGTGGCTTCCCACTCAGCCGATCACAGGGCCGACTTGACGTCCTCCATCCCCCCTGTGGTACCCCAAGTGGTGCCTTTCAGTGGACCCTGGCCAGGGAAAGCTTGACCGGCCCAAATCCCTTGCCTGGCCTTGCAGAACCACAGTCTTGCCCCTGACCCTCTGCTTCCTTCTTTCCCTGGTGACCTAATTGGTCACCGTGTCCTCATCGTCCCACCTCCTAAGAACATTTCAAAGAAAGCCCCATCTCTTCTGCAGCTCCTCAGCCCCAACCACCGTCCTCTCCCACCGGCTCCCTGCACCAGCTTCTTGCCCGGCGTCACCCCTCAAGTCTGCTCCTACCTATGCTCTCTGAAGCCAATTCTAGTTCCCTCTCTGTCCTGCTAAGAGCCTGTCTCGGTCACTTTCCCTGCGGTTTGGTGACTCTGATGTGGCTGTGCCCTGCACCAGTTTTTCACCTGAACTGCCAGCCTATCCTGAGAAGCTTCCTGTGCGTTTCTCCCTGGATGTTCTCTAGGTCCGTCTCACCCACCGTGTCCCAAACTGGCCTTCGAGTCTCCCCTTCCCCAACTCCATCTACCCTGTCTCTATCTCAGGGAGGGCCCTATTGCCTCCTAGTGTGCAGGCCAGAGATCTGGGCCTCATCCTAGTGGCCCCACTCTGCCATAGTCCCGGCCTCTTCCCCAGGCTCCCAGTCTCCCTTCTGTCACTGTCTGCAAGGCAGCTAGCAGGATCTGTCTAAATCTCTTCATGTCCCTCCCCTATTGAAAGCCTTTCATGGCTCCCTTTTGCCCTCAAGCCAAAGTCGAGGTTCGTCACCACACCCCCCAAGCTCTGCAGTCTGGCCCTCTCTTCTCCCCTCCTCACATCTAGTGCAGAATTTACCATTCCCTCACTGTGCTGGACTCTTTACCTCTGGGCTTCTGTATACAACGCGCCCTTCTGCACAACTGACTACATTCCTTTCTGCTTGAGGGCTCGGTGCAGAGATGCCCCTTCCTCTGGGATATGCCTGAGTTCTCTGCTAGGTCGGCTGCCTCCTGGGCTTCCCCCATGACCACTGAGCTGTCTTCCCTGACACACACTGGACCTGGAGCCCCGTAGGGACAAGGCCAGGGCTGACTCAGTCAGTAACGTATCTCCACACCATCTGGCATACAACAGGAAGGTGGCTCGGGAATTGTGGGCTGCAGGCCGGCAGGGCTGTTCCCTCACCTTCCTGCCTCTGTCCTCTCTCTGCCTGCAGAGTGCCAGCTGATGAAGACTGAGAGACCACGGCCCAACACCTTCGTCATACGCTGCCTACAGTGGACCACTGTCATTGAGAGGACCTTCCACGTAGACTCTCCAGACGAGAGGCAAGTGTGGGCCTTTGTGTAGCCACCCTTCGAGAGTGGCCAGGCCTAGTGTGAGGAGGAGGGCTCCTGGGCCCCCTGCCTAGGAGTTTCCGGTCTCAGCCCTTCTGAGAGCTAGAAAGAGCAGGGGTTCTTAGTCTGCAGACCTCATTCTGTATTCTTAGACTGGAGCGTGCATTGGGATCATGGGCAGTGCTTAACAGTACGGAGCTTTGGGCCTACTTCAGGGTCTCTCGTTGGCTGCAGATCCCTGGAGGGTTGGGGAGCTGCATTTTTAATTTTTTTTTTTTTAATGTCTTATTTATTTTTGACAGAGAGAGAGACAGAGCATGAGCGGGGGAGGGTCAGAGAGAGAGGGAGACACGGAATCCGAAGCAGGCTCCAGGCTCTGAGCCGTCAGCACAGAGCCCGACGCGGGGCTCGAACCCACAAACTGCGATATCATGACCTGAGCCGAAGTCGGATGCTCAACCGACTGAGCCACCCAGGCGCCCCAAGGGAGCTGCATTTTTAATGAGCATCGCCATTGATTTTGAAGCAGCTGGTCCAGAGAGCCAGTGTTAAAAAAGATCAATTTAATCATCAGAAGAGACGATACAGATTTACCTAGTTCCAAAATCAAACAGTGTAAGGAGGTTTCTCTCACTTCTGCCCTGTCCACCCCCACCCCTGCCCTCGGGTTAACTGCTCTTGTCCTGTGTCCTCGGAGAGCTTCACGGGTGGACGAGCTCATTCAGGGAGACTTTTGCACCCTGCTCTGGTCTGGCTCCCCTGCTTGGTTCTTTTTACACAAAAGGTAGCATTGTACTCAGAACTTGCTTTTTTACCTAACGTATATTAGGGAATCTTTCTGCTCCGAGATATAGAGAGCCACCGCAGCTGCTGTATTGGGTTTGGTTTTCGTTTGAGAGAGAGAGAGCACGCAGGGTCGGGGAGAGGGGCAGAGAGAGAGAATCTTAAGCAGTCTCCACGCTCAGTGCAAGCCCATTGCGGGGCTCCATCCCATGACCCAGGGATCACGACCTGAGCTGAAATCAAGAGTCAGACGCTTAACAACTGAGCCACCCAGGCTCGCCATTTAGTTTCTCTTTTAAACAGCTGCACACGTATGTCCCCAAGGTCACCTAGCAGTTTTTTATGAGTGGTGATTGGTGAATATTTCCGGGCTTCGGCTCATCATAGGCGGTGCTGCGGCGAAGTACCTTGTGCTTATCTCGCATGATACATGTGCGGGTGAATCCGTAAAAGGAATTCTTAGATTTGGGATTCCTGGGTCACCGGGAATATGCTCTTGTGATTTTGAGAAGTGATTCTCTTACGTGATATCTCAGAGTGTCCCCACAGCCTTTTGTTTTCAAACGTTTAGATTTTTACCAGTCCGATCAGTGGGAAATGGCACCATAAGGTGGTTTTCACTGGCCTTTTTCTCTCTGTGGGTGAGCTTGAGCATTCTCTTCCCGTGTTCAGGAGCCACGTGAGTTTCCCTTTCTGAACTGTCTGTTCATATCCTTTGCTTATGTTTCTGTTGCATAGTTGGTCTTTTTCTTGTTTTTGGAAGCTCTTCATGTATGAGGGAGCTTGGGCCTTTGTAATGCATCGCAAATCTCTTTCTCCCCACCTTTGTCCCTTTGGGACTCACTTTGAGAAACACTCCTTTGGCTTGTCGCGTGGGTGTGGCTTCAGCTAACCCTCCAGTGAACCCATTAAAACAGTGCCGTCCACGAGAAGTTTCTGCCATGATAGAAGATTTCAGTACCTGTGGTGTCTAAGAGGGTGGCCAGTAGTCACAGGTCCTGTTGAGGTTTTAAAACATGGAATGTGTCTAGTGCAGCCGAGAAATGGAACATTTATTTAAATATTTAAGTATTTATTTATTTATTTACTGAGCATGTGCACGAGTGGGGGAGGGGGAGAGAGAAAATCCCAAGCAGTCTCCACACTCAGCGCAGAGCCCGACGCAGGGCTCGAACCCACAAACCTTGAGATCATGACCTGAGCTGAAGTCGGACGCTTAACCGACTGAGCCACCCAGGCGCCCTGGTCACCCCCCTCTTGGACAGTGCATATCTAGAGCACACACAAAACAATATCATAAGACGTGTTTCCACAATATGTATTATAATTAATTGTCAGTGCGTAGCTTCCCAAAGTTAAAAATACACCTGCTCTGCTGAAGGCAACAGAACTACCTCCCATCTTGGGCCGTGAGGTGTTACTCTCTTGAAAGCTGGGGACAGAAACTGTGGACTGCCCTAAAAGCAGACCGAGACCATTAGATATATAGGGCCTGGGTGTCGGAAGGTGTCGGGTAAGAAGGGGAAGGTGACTCAAGGAAAGGGGACCAGTATATGCAAAGGCCGGGAAGTGAGACAGCTTGTCATCACAGGGACCACAGTGGGTTCTGTGTCACTAAAGAATCCAGGGTCAGGGGTCTTGGAAGAGGGGAAGTGGAGCTCAGCCAGGTCCTGGACTCCAGTTGGAGATCCTCCCCAGGGCTTGGCAGGCCGTGAATTAATTGGGGTTTGTCACAAGGTTGCTAAAAGATTCAGGGGGATGATAAACAGGAAACCCTTGATTCAGCAGTACCTGGCACACAGTTTGCAAGCCTGGAAAAGGAGCAGTGGGGAGCCGGCAAAGCATTTTGGTGGCTCCAGTCTCCATTTCAGTGGGATTCTGTGCTGTTTAGCGTCGGGAAGAATCCCTTTACCAGGACTGGGAAGGGGTGGGTGGACAGCCCTCACCTGGCTCCTTTTCTTAGCACGTGCCACTGTTGCTGCTGGAGAGAAATCTGGGGCTGCTCTGAGACCAGACTCCAGGTGCCTGACCTTAACCCTGCGGGACGTGTGAGCTAGCAAGAGGAGGGTGCTCATTTGTGGCTATCCTCACTGGCCTGCCCCACATAGGCCTGAGCCTGGGGAGAGGTGGCAGGGGAGGGCCAGCGACGGCCATACTGGCCACTGATGTTGTCTAGATGTTGAAACAGCCTGCTCTCTGGGCTCCTGGTAGCCTCTCCTGCCTTCCCCAAGATTCCCCTGCGTCCCCGCCATCTTGTATCAGATGTACAGGAAAGTGGGAAGACTAGTGTGAGAAATGAACGTCCAGATACCCTACAGTTCCTAGACTCAGCAATCCGGCCATTTGCCAGGTTTGCCTCATGTGGCTTTGTTTTATGCTAAACTGTGAACTTCCATGCATATCTCATGACGCTTTGCTCCTTAATACGTCAGCAGACCTCTGACTTTCTCCTACAGAATCATGATGCCATTACCACACCCAGGTGACCGTTCATAGTATAGTATTTACCAATCTGTCCGTATCCATGTCTACTGGAATTTCCCCAGTTGTCCGCAAAATGTTTTTCAAACCAGGATTCGCTCAAGGTACATGTTGTCTCTTTGGCCTGTTTTAACCTCGTTCAGCCCTGTCTTCCGTCTTTGCTCTCCCCCACCCCCACCCCCCTTTTTTTTTTTTTTTAAACAAGCTGGGGAAACTGTCTTGTAGAATGTCTCGCACTCTGGATGTGTTATCTTACTGCTTTTTGGCATTGTTTACTTTGTTCCTCTCTGCTTATATTTTCTGTATACTGGAAATCAGGGCTGGCAAACCACGGCCCAGCCTCCTGTTTTTACAAAGAAAGTTTTATCGGAACATGCCACATCCATTCATTTGCAAACTGTCTATGGCTTCTTTTGCCCTACTATTGCAGAGTTGAATAGTTGTACCAGAGACCAGGTGGCCTATGAAGCCTAAAATATTTACTATTTGGCCCTTTATAGGAGAAGTTGGCAGATCTTTGGTCTTAGCAGGTATACATAATAATGCATCATGTTATTATGATCTTCTTAATGTAAATCACTAAGATAAATGTAATTTCTCTGCTTAGAACTCTGAGTGGCTTTTAATCCCACTGGGAGTGAACTCCAGAGTCTATGCCGTATTCTGCAAAGTGCTACATGATCTGGTCTCCTCTCCAGAATCATTTCCTACTGCTAGTTCCCCCTCACTTCAGCCACAGCGGTCTCTTTGCTATTCCTTAAACATGCCATACACACTTCTGCCTCAGGTCCTTTGCATTTACTATTCCCTCTGCTTAGAAACCTCTTCTCCCAGGTATCATTACGGTTCTCTCCTTAGCTTCATGAGGTCTCTGCTCAAATGCCACCTTCTCAGAGTGTCCTGCCTTGCCCGCCATGACTCTGCTGTTCTTCTCCTGCTTTATTTTTCTTCATAGCACCTGTCTACCAGCTGTGACACTTTCTATTTATGTATTTCTGTCAGGAACATAAGTAGGTGTTCAGTAAGTGTTTGTTGAGTGAGTTAAAAGAATAATTAAAACTAATTCTCTATTGAGCCAGACTCGGTTTTAAAGTATTATTTTTAAGGGAGTGAGTTGCTTCATTCATTCATTCATTCATTCATTCAGAGAGAACATGTGCGGGAGGAGCAGAGAAAGAGGGAGAGAGAGAATCCCAAGCAGGCTCCATGGTATCAGCGTGGAGCCTGACATGGGGCTCGATCCCACAAATCGTGAGATCATGACCTGAGGTGAAATCAGGAGTCAGACACTTAACTGACTGAGCCAGCCAGGCACCCGTGTTCTAAGGTCTTTACGTATATTAACTCAGTTTATCCTCACAGCATTTCCAGGGATATTGGTAGTGAAACTGAGACACACGGAGGTGGAGGACAAAGGAGAGGAGAGCTGAAAGGCGTGGATTTTCCCTGCCAGGCAGCCAATCTGAGGGTGTCTAAACAGAAGGGGACCCCAGAGGCCCTCCAGCTATCGGGGTCTCTCTGGATCAGAGGGGGTCCCTGGATCAGAGGGGGTCCCTGGTGAGGGAGAGAGGCCCCCTGTCTGCCGTGGGCCAGGCTGTCGGCTCTTCTGAAGCTGCGCTGAGGACAGGCCTGCCACCTGCGGTTCAGTGGGCTTTCCTCTGGGGTGTCTCTGGTGCCGCTCAGCAGAGTAGCGTGGGGCTGGGCCCGGGTTGCAGAGTCTGACCAGTGCTGTGCCCCGTCTTGTAGCGGAGCTCAGGTCCTTGGCTGTGGTGAGGAACAAAGGAGGACGCGTCTGGGCCGGGCTCCTCCCGTGGAATTGCACTTGCTGGTGCCCTTTCTCTCTTCTGTCCCCTCTGCCACCGGGCACTTTGTCCTGAGGACAGCCCTAGCCCCCTGATGCTGCTTCTCCCTGCCCCCAATCCGCAGCCCATGGCAGCTGCAGACTTAAAACAGAAATCTGATCCTGTCAGAACTCCCAAGGGGCGGCTTGCCCTCACTCCACTCCTGGGCTCCCGGCTTTGTGTCCCCTGAGTCTTCCTGCCAGAGCGCCCCGTGTGACCCCCTGGGTCTCCTCTGGGAAGGAACCTGTAACTGTCAGCAGGGAGTGGTAGCGTGGCGCCAGAAGAGGTGTAGGGGCCTGGCTGCGAGTCTCTGCTTGGCCCCCTCCTGGCTGTGTGACCCCCACAAGTGACTCCACCGCTCTGTGCCTCGGTTTTATCAGAAACGCCCGCCCCCCTCCGGTGTTCTTGATGAGTATGGAATGAGCTGGTGTCTGTGGAGCTTTTATTTTTTTCATCGTGTCTCTGGGGAAAGGGGGTCGGTTCCCCTGGGGGCTCTCCTTTGAGGAGTGGAAGCACGGCGGCCCCAGCTGTGGGTGGCAGCTCCCCTCTGCCCCAGACACCGTGTTGCAAACCCTTAAGGAGTATCCTGGACGGAGGCCCTTGCTTTTTCTCTGGAATTCTGTGCCGCAACCTTGCAGTCTTGGCCCAGTTGGAACAGGATCGGGGGCTTGTCCGGTAGCGGGAGAGCCCCAGTTACCCCTGAACAACCTCCTACATCTCTGGGGGTTCTTTGGCTCCCTGTGGGGCTGGACGGTGTGAGCCAGGGTGGATGGGACAGGCCTCCCCCGGCGTCTTTGACACCTTCCTTGGGGCCGGCACTTCTGTGTGCTGTGCCCTGTGCGCAGCAGCTCACCCGCGCCTCAGCGTGCCTGGTCTCCCGAGGAGGGAGGGGTGAGCTCGCCCTGGTGGCGGAGCGGCTGTTCGAGCCCCGGCTTGTGCTGCTCTGAGGCCCGTGCTCCTCTCCACCAGCTGTGCAGCCCAGAGAGGCTCCTTCCAGCTGCCTCTGGTGCTCCCTGCCGGGGATGTGTCATTTCTTTACCCGGCTTCTGTCGATGGACTGTGTTCTCCCCCCTTACGAACAGAGATGATGGCACACTCTGCATCTTTGTCTTTACCTTGCCTTTTGGTTTTGTTTTTTTAAAGAGAGATAGCGACAGGGGGAGGGACGGGAACAGAGAGAGAGAGAGAAGGGAGAATATGAATCTTAAGTAGGCTCCACGCTCAGCCAGCAGCCCAACTTGGGGCTTGACCCCACGACCCTGGGACCGTGACCTGAGCCAAAATCAAGAGTCGGTGGTTCAACCAACTGAGCCACCCAGGTGCCCCTTTAACTTGCTTTACTCATGTGACAGTCCCTCAAGATCTCTGTACGTGAGCTATATGTGTATTTTTTTCTTTTTAATATATTTAGTGTGTTTCTTAGGAGATTGGTGATTTGTTTTTTTCAATCCATGGTCTTACACCATAAGTCAACATTTAAAAACTTCTAAGAGGACAGTCGTGATCTGATAAAGCAGATCGTGGGATGTGCCCCCCACCCACTGCCCCATTTCTTTGGAAAAGAGAAATATTAATGTGGGGATAGCGATTTACACTGTAATTTGTTCCAGAGGGGTCATGGGTTAAAACAAGTTGAGAAATGGCAGCCTGAGACATTGGCTCAGAGAGGGAAGAAGCCAGTGTTGCTCTGCGTGCGTGTGCATCGGGGCTCCATGTGCCCCGGGTCTGGGGTCACTTGAACTTCGGCTGCCTTGCTCACTCATTCCCCAGATACCACCTGAGTACCCACCCACGTCCAAACAGACGAGATCCCTGCCTTCATGGGACTGACGAACATGGGCTCTGGGGCCCCCGGGCTCGGCCTCGGGAGGGTCAGTGTGCCAGCCCTTAATGTTTGTGCTGGCAGCATTCACACCTCTGCCTTCTGAAGCATAATCTCCTGTGAGCAAGGCCATGTTGGGACTCCGAGCTTCCAGGTGTGAACTGGTACCTCTGGGCTTGGTGATGACTTGGTTCAGACCAGGTCGTGGATCAAGCGAGAACAGCTCTGCCCTTCGGCTCTTGAAGGTCACGGGCCCTCTGTGATTCCAGCTACCAGGCTCAGAGCACCGACTTGTGTTTTTCCTGAATTTTGTTTTTTAAATCTGTGCCTCCGTTTCCCTATCTGTAATGCACAAGGAAGGGTGAGTGGCCTGGGAGTGTTCGTAATCGGGGGACAATGGAATCAGACTCTTCCTTGCCCCTGACTCCCAGCTCCCCTCCCTGGAGGCAGCCAGGGCCCTGCGTCGGCGTCCTTCCAGAGGTGTTCGTGCCGGTGTGCATACACATGTCTGTGCGTCAATCCCTCTTTTCTACCTCCAGTAGTGTCACATTCCACACTGTTCTTTTTTTTTTAAGTTTATTTTTATTTTATTTTGAGAGAGGGAGAGGGAGGGAGGGAGAGAGAGAGAGAGAGAGAGAGAGATCGAGATCAAGCAGGGAAGGGGCAGAGAGAGGGAGACAGAATCCCAAGCAGGCTCTGCGCTGTCAGCACAGAGCCCAACAAGGAGCTCGAACTCATGAACCGTGAGATCATGACCTGAGCCGAAGTCAAGAGTCAGACACCCAACGGGCTGAGCCACCCAGGTGCCCCTCCGCACTGTTCTGCACCTTCTTTTTTCCGTTAAGGTATCTCCGGTCACCCCAAGCCCACACATGGATCTGCCTCCTCCTTCCTAGGAGCTACAGGGGGTCTCCTTGCATAGATGTTTCATGTGCGTTCTCTGCAGCTCCCAACGGCTGGCCAGCTGGCGAGCACAGTACTGTTGCCACCCTCCATTCGGTCCCAGGTGCCGTCACCCAGAGACACACTGGGTCTTTATAGAATACCAAGCAAAAACAGTGCCCACCTAAATTGAGATAGGCCACCGACTAAGATGCACCCGGATTCCAGCAGCGTCAGAACCTGGGGACATTGGTGCCACAGGACTGGTGGACTGTAGTCGCTGGGGGCTGTCAGTATGTGAGGAAGCAGAGACTGAGTGCAGCCCAGCAAGGTGGTTCCAACTTCTCAGGCCACTTGCACTGTGCGTGACACTGGCCAGGGGCCTCGGTGCCTCGGGTGTGCAGGAACAGTTTCACCTGCTGCCTGGGGCTGGGGGTGATTCTGGAAGATGTGTGGCTGACTGGCTGATCTCACTGAGGCTTATCTAAAACTTTTTTTTCTTTTTTTTTTAAAAATGTTTTTTTAATGTTTTATTTTTGGGACAGAGACAGAGCGTGAGCAGGGGAGGGGCAGAGAGAGAGCGAGACACAGAATCCGAAGAAGGCTCCAGGCTCTGAGCTGTCAGCATAGAGCCCGACGCGGGCCTCGAACTCACAAACCGTGAGATCATGACCTGAGCCAGAGTCGGACGCTTAACCGACTGAGCCACCCAGGGGCCCCTAAAAAATTTTTTTTCAGTTTATTGATTTATCTTGAGAGAGAGCAAGAGCGCACACAAGCAGGGGAGGGGCAGAGAGAAGGAGAGACAGAACCCCGAACAGGCTCCGCGCCGTCAGCTCAGACAGAGCCCAATGCAGGGCTCAAACTCACGAACTGTGAGATCATGACCCAAGCCCAGATCAAGAGTTGGACACTTAAACGACTACGCCACCCAGGCGTCCTGCATTGAGGCTTATTAAATTGCTGTAATTTGGGAGGTTGCCTCTTTGTGCTTTTTGAGTTTTCTCATTCTTTGTGAACATTATGTTTTTCTCCCTATTCATGTGGCTGTTTTGTAGACATAAGCAAAATCCATAGGGGGTTCAACTTCTATTGGGTCGAACCACCTGAAATTGTGTGGTGGGTTCAGAAATGGGAGGGGTACGGAAATGTATCTTTCAGCCTCCTGGTTTCTTTTTTGTGGTCTCTGGTCATTTTTACTTTTTTTCCCTAGATATATTTTCCCTTTCTAGAGACAGAAAGTAGGTATCAAAAGAAGGTTATTTCCGAACAAATTCTAAATCACGAGTGACAGAAATAGTTACTCTCAAACCAAGCTCCCTTTTGCTGGGACCTGCTTCCCGGTCCGCAACCTTCTGTTCTGCGTCCCTGCCCCACCAGGAACCTCTGTCCCTGCGCCCTCCTGGCAGACAACCCCCTCCAGGGATCTTGCCTTATGAGATCTTCAGCTTTCTTTGGCCGATGAATTCTTCCTCTTACTCCTGGTTTGCTTTTACAAAACACTGTGCTTGAGGTTGTTCTGGAGGAATCCCTAGGAGCACTGTCTCTCTCTTATCCCAGGCTCAGGGTGGTGGTTCATTTTCAAGGCGGCTGTGAAGAAAGGTGGTCTCCTTCTTTGGTCATTTAATTGCTGCCTGACTTCAAGTGGTGCTCGGACCAGGCCACTCCTGGGACATAGATGGTCTCTGTCCTTATTCCGTTCTTGCCCTCTCTTACCCTCTGCAGCCAGAAAATCTGTAAAATTGCAGTCCTGTTCCATCGGCTTCCCTTGGCTCAGACAGATCTCGTCAGAAATTTCCAGGGCTTTTGGCGCCCCTTGGGTGGCTCAGTCGATTGAGCGTCCGACTTCAGCTCAGGTCATGATCTCGCAGTTTGTGATTTCGAGCCCCATGTCAGGCTCTGTGCTGACAGCTCGGAGCCTGGAGCCTGCTTCGGAGTCTGTGTCTCCCTCTCTCTGCCCCTTCCCTGCTCGTGCTCTCTCTCTCTTGTTTCTCAGAAATGAATAAACGTTAAAAATTAAAAAAAAAAAAAAAGAAAGAAATTTCCAGGACGTTTGATTATTTGCTCCCACTGGAGAGGTAGGGGCTCAGTCCTTCCTGCCCAGGCTCCCAGGATTCACAGCTCTTTGGATGTGTCCCCACACAGGGAGGAGTGGATGCGGGCCATTCAGATGGTCGCCAACAGCCTTAAGCAGCGGGGCCCAGGTGAGGACCCCATGGACTATAAGTGTGGCTCCCCCAGTGACCCTTCTGCGGCCGAGGAGATGGAAGTGGCAGTTAGCAAGGCTCGGGCCAAGGTGGTAAGTGCTGGGGGGCCGGTGGCCAGGCTGTGAGTACCCCTCCCCGCACAACACTGGCCCTGCCTCCCCTGGTTTCCACACGGTGTGTGCAAAAGCGTAGCCGGGGATGTGTCCTGACTGCCCTGTGGGATGGGCCTACATGGGTGCACTTGGGGTGAGGGGCAGCCGCATCACGGGAGGTTGTGAAGACCTGTCTGCCCCCATATCCGAGCCTCCCGGGGCCCCCTGCCTGGGAGAGCCAGGCTGAAGGCCACTTCAGAGCAAATAGTCACTGCCCAGAGCCTCCCTTCCTGCTCCCACCAGAGCGTTTTGGCAACAGCGTCCTTCGATGTTTCCTTTCTCTTTGTTAAAATGTCTTCCCGTGGGCCACGTGCCAAGCACCGACTGCCCCACTCTCTCCCCCTCCTGGGCAGACCATGAATGACTTCGACTATCTCAAACTTCTGGGCAAGGGCACCTTTGGCAAAGTGATTCTAGTGCGGGAGAAAGCCAGCGGCCGCTACTACGCCATGAAGATCCTGCGGAAGGAAGTTATCATTGCCAAGGTGGGCGCTCCCAGGGCTACTTCTGGCTGGCCTCTGCGGTGGGGAGTGCGCACTGGGCAGCACGCTCGCCTGTGCCTTCGGGGAGCCTGAGGCCCACCCCACCCCACCTTCTTGGCACCTGGAGGACTAAGGTGGGGAGTGTGACAGGGCTTCACCCCGCAGGCGTCATCAGGGCCTGCAGGCAGGTCTCTTGGGGCATGAAGGGCTTGTGGGGAGGCCGTGAGGGTCGGGGCTTGGCTCAGGGCCTCTCACTAGGAGGCTGGGCCAGAATGGAATTCTCTTCTTTTTTTTTTCCTTCTTTAAATAAGTTTTTAAAATGGAAAATTCCTGACATGCACAAAATTTTTAGAAGAAAAATAAATACTGTGGACTCCCATGTAGCCAGCCTCCAGCTTCCACAATTGTCAACATTTGGCCCGTCTTGTTTTATTAGCTCTGCCCTCCTTTTTGTCCTGGAGTATCTTAAAGGCATGTTCTAGATGTCATATGGTTTCACCCAGAGATACTTAGGTATGTGTCTTTAACAGATGAAGATCATAAAGACTATAATGGAACAACGATCTCACCTCAGCAAAACGAACAGCCCCCTATGTGCCTGGTCCAAGGCAGGCTTCCAGAGCTTCAGCACTGTTGGCATTTGGGGCCAGATCATTCTCTGCTGTGGGGCTGTCCTGTGTACTGTAGGATGAGTCGCCATACCCTGGCCTTCACCCCTAAAGCCAGTGGCACCCCCTCCCCCCAGTTGTGACAATCAAAAATGTCTTTAGACATTATTATCAAGTGTTCCCTAGGGACAGACTCACTAACCCCTGCCCTGGGAAGAGCCAGTGTCTGGGAACCGCAGGCAGGTCAGGATTTTTAGCAGCTCAGGTGACTGCTGTGTGTTTAGAAACCAAACTTGAGCCCATGTTAGAGTGGCCCCAGGGGGCCTGTAAAGCCGGTGCTGGGCCCACCCCCAAGTGTCTGGGAGGGGCCTGAGAATCTGCATTTCCCCAAGTTCCTAGGCGACAGGCTGCCAGCCGCTATGGGGACCACACATTGCTGCGGGTGGAATCCTCATTAGATCCACTTCCCTTTTTCAGCAAGAACATTTATACGTGGGGATTCCCACTGCCTGTGGCATCACCTCAGGAGTCTTAACAATGCCTGCTTGTCCCTCCTTAGGGGTGTTAATTTTAACATTGGCAGTCTGTCACCTCCTTCATAAAGTCCCCAGCGACTTCTCACCTCATAGCTTTGAGATTGAGCCACTGAATGATTGGCCTTGTCTGGGGCCATCGTTTCCTTGTGGCCGGAGGACGGTAACATTCCACTCCCGCCATGCCATTCCCATTCGGTGTGTGTTTAGGACTAGAACTGCATTTCACCAAAGCATTGCTCCCCCCTCCCTTAGGTTGGGCCGGGGGTCGGGGGGGCAGGTGTGGTGTTGCCCCCCAGCCCCTCACGCAGCCTCTGTCTGCAGGATGAAGTTGCCCACACGGTCACCGAGAGCCGGGTCCTCCAGAACACCAGGCACCCATTCCTCACTGTGAGTGGTATTTCCCTCTCAGGCGGGGCCTGGCCTCTGCGTGCGCCATGTGGGAAAAGAGCCCAACCCTGCAGCCATGAAGCACGGACTTAGTGTCAGCCAGGTGGCCAGGGCTGGGTGTTGTTGGGCTCCCCCAGATGACCTGAATCAAACCCTGGGGGTGGCACCTTCTTCACAGATGGTGGCTTCGTGGCTTCAGCCAGCTGATGATCCCACATTACAAGATGGTTCTGGGAGAGCATGGCTACTCTATGAGTTAGAGGCATTTAGCCCAGCTGGTCGAAGTGGGAACGTTATTTTTTTGTTTCTGTTTTTAAATGTAATTCTAGAAGGACATGAATTCTGGTGCTGCTTGTCAGCTTAGTCTGAGGAGACGCCTTTTTGGGCTACAGGCTCCCATCAAGGCCAGCAGCCATCAGTTAAATGGATCACATACAGGATGGCTTATGGGATGGGTCATTTCTTTAGCTCAGCTGTTGTCCAGTGTCCTAGTAAACCATGACACCGTTCATACTTTTACAAGGTACTTTGATGTAGAAGACAGAGAACAGTTAGACTTGTCATGAGCAGAGGGGTCACTCGGGGTCCTCTAAGGAACTTTCTGTTGGGCTTCTTAGAGTGTAGTTTGAGAACTGCTGTTTACTGGCACATCATTTGTCCATCCTGTCTTTGGGGTTGGCTCCCAAGCCACTGCCTGCTTCCAGCCAGCAGACCTACAACCTGACTGTGGAGAAGAGGGGTAAAATGGCCCTGGTTGCTCAGAACTGGGTATCTCCCTGGCCGCACCTCTCAGAAGCTTAGCTGAAGGCTGAGGACAGCCTCCTTCAGCCCAGTAACCCTTTCCCTGCCCTCAGAGCCACAAGTTCGCTCACACACCCCAAAAGGGGAAGCAGATGTTTGAGCCCTGGCTGCCAGGGTGGGGAGCGTGCCTGAAGAGTCCGCAGAGAGCCTGCCTTCTTCCCACTCCCACCCTGGCCGCCTTCCTGCCCCCCACCCCCCTCCCCAGGCACTGAAGTATGCCTTCCAGACCCACGACCGCCTGTGCTTCGTGATGGAATACGCCAACGGTGGTGAGGTGAGCATAGCCCGCGTCAATGTTCCCACGTCTCCTTCCCAGGTATCGTGGGAGGCAGAGGGCAATTGTAGAGGGGGCAGAGGGGGCCTGGCTGGATGTCCCCTCATTCTCGAGGCAGGCGTCACCATCTCCATTTCGCAGGCGAGGAAACTAAAGCTCAGGTTAAGCGGCTTGGCCCAAGTTCACACAGCTAGTGAGTCAGTGGGCAGGGGGCACGCGCAGGCCCAGAGAGGCCTGGAGAGGCTGTGGGAAGGGGGGCGGCCAAACGGCAAAGGGCGTCCTTAACGGCTGCCAAGAAAGTGTGTGCGGGGCAGGGTCTGCCAGCGCTCCGCCTTCCCCCGTGTTCTGACAGGAAGAGTCCGCCACTCGTTGTGACTGGGTTGCTCAGGCCTGGGCTGTCACCTGCCCCTCAGCCCCCGCACCCTGCTTTCTGCGTGTGGCGTCACTCACCGGCTCCGCATTGTTGGCTTCGTCTGTCCCACTGGTCCGCAGCTTATTGTCACTTGCTCATGACTTGTGTTCCTGTGCTTTCTTGCTGTACCCCCCTCCCTCCCTCATCTGTCCCCACTTAACTCTCCCCTTGGCATCTCCTGGCTGTCCTTCGTTCTTCATGCCTCACTCCGTTTACTCACGTCAGTTTTTCCCTGCTCACTGTCTCTCGCTTGGTTCTTCTTGCCGTCACTTGCAGGTTCATGGAGTAGGTGTCACCATGTCACTGGGCTCGGTGTTGGGGGCCAAGGGGCAGGGTCCTATTTCTTGCTCCTCTGGGCCGATATCTGACTTTTTGCTCCTTCCTCCGCTGGCAGCTGTTTTTCCACCTGTCCCGGGAACGAGTCTTCACGGAGGAGCGAGCCCGCTTCTATGGTGCAGAGATCGTCTCTGCCCTTGAGTATTTGCATTCGCGGGACGTGGTGTACCGCGACATCAAGGTGAGTGTGCGGTTGCCTCCTGGCCTGTGGCACCTGTGGGGCTCGCACCGGGGAGGCCAGGCCTGTGCCCTCAGGCCCACACTTCCCCCTCCAGGGAGGCTCTGACTTGTGGGTGTTCCCGAGTCCACTCACCCTCTGGCCTAGGCCCCGGCTGGCTGTCCCACACTAAGGTCCCGCAGGCCTCTCTGAGCCTCTGGTGGACACACCCCTCTGTGCGGGGAATGGGGAGGGGTGGGGGGTGGAGGTAATATCAGTACAAGCACCGCAGGAGATAGTTTGGCCGAACCCACCAAAGCCGAGTGGACACGTCCCTGTGAGCCAGCCGTTTTGCCCCAGGTTTATGCACGGTGGGAACCGAGCACGGATGCACGCACACTGCCGGCAGCGCTGTTCACGCTCGCCCCGAGCTGGAAGCCAGCCGGGTGTCCGCTGTCGGAGAACGGCTAGAACGCACTGCGGTGGCGCCCCGCGGCCGGGCTTTGCACAGCAGTCACTGAGTGAACCGCAGCCCTGCAGCCGTGCCAAGCTCACAGGCTCACGTTGAGGGGAAGCCAGGACAGACCGTACAAACCTGTGTTATTTATTTATTTTTATTTTTTTATCATATTTTCTACATTTATTTATTATTGAGAGACAGAGAGACACAGAGCATGAGCAGGGGTGGGGCAGAGAGAGGGGGAGACACAGAATCCGAAGCAGGCTCCAGGCTCCGAGCCGTCGACACAGAGCCCGATGCGGGGCTCGAACTCACGGACCGCGAGATCATGACCTGAGCCGAAGTCGGACGCTTAACCGACTGAGCCACCCAGGAGCCCCAGATCTGTGTTGTTTAAACATACAGTGCGTACGTAGGTGGGGAAACTAAAGAAAAGCAAAGGAGTAAAGTTCTTCCTCAGCTGAGGGGATGGTTAATAACAGGCAAGGGGCCCCTAGAGGGTTCTAGGGGTCTTGGTAACGTTCTCCCTTAGCCTGGTAGAGGTTACACAGAAGCCCACTAAATTGCCCATTTGTGTTAAGTGTGGTTAAAAGTCGAGGAAGAGGGGCTCCTGGCTGGCTCAGTCGGTAGAACATATGACTCTTGATCTTGGGGTGGTGGGTTTAACCCCCACATTGGGTGTGGAGCCTACTTAAAAGAAGTGGAGGAAGAAAGCTGGCGTTGCTCAGAGAGTTGGACGCTGCAGCCCACGCTGTGGGGAGCCGGTGGGCAGAGCCCGGCTCCCATCTCTCTCTGCCTGGCTTTTTTCCAGCTGCCCTTGGGGGCTGGCCTCCCTCTGAGCCTCACGGGCTTGACTTTGTGCTAGGGGTGTGCCCGGTGCCCGGCTTGGCACGACAGCTACCACCCCAGGCCACAGCTCTCCGCGGGAATGGCCAGGGCGTGTGGGGTTCAGGAGCGGTGGTGGGAAACCCTGGGAAGACGCGTCCCTGATATGTTGACTTTTCCTACAGCTGGAAAACCTCATGCTGGACAAAGATGGCCACATCAAGATCACTGACTTCGGACTGTGCAAAGAGGGCATCAGTGACGGGGCTACCATGAAAACCTTCTGTGGGACGCCCGAGTACCTGGCGCCCGAGGTGCCTGAGGCTGGAGGTCCCGGGGGCGTGCGAGGCCAAGGGAGGAGAGGCCCTCGGACCCGTGTGGTTTCCCCAGCGCAGACCCTGTGAGGGCCGTGCTGCGATTCCTTAGATGGCCCTCCGTGGCCACAGGCAGCGCCATGTCCCTCCGTGGGTCCCTCGCAGCCCCGCTGCCCGGCAGGCGTGTGCCCGGCCCCTCACCGCCCCTCCCTGCTCACCTGCTCAGGTGCTGGAGGACAACGACTACGGCCGCGCGGTGGACTGGTGGGGGCTGGGCGTGGTCATGTACGAGATGATGTGCGGCCGCCTGCCCTTCTACAACCAGGACCACGAGCGCCTCTTCGAGCTCATCCTCATGGAGGAGATCCGTTTCCCACGCACACTGAGCCCTGAGGCCAAGTCCCTGCTTGCTGGGCTGCTTAAGAAGGACCCCAAGCAGAGGTGAGGGCTGGAGTCTGTCCCGCCCGGCCCAGCGCTACCTGTTGCGCTGTCCCCTCGCTCGGAGGGGGCCAGGTCCACAGGCGCACGCCTGTGTGTCATCGCCACGGCGCCTCCACTAATCCCCGCAGCTTGGGCCCTGGGGGGGGACTCGCTTGGGGCCAGGCCGTCCTTCGCGCCCTGCCCGCACTGCCTCGTTCTTCGGGTGTGCTGAGGGTCACGGCAGCCCTGAGCCTGGCCGAGGGTGGCCGAGGCCACCCTCTCGGCTCCTGTTCTGCACTCGGAGTCCTGGGTCGGGATCCCCCGGGGCTGTGACCCAGGGCTGAGAGCCCCTTCCCTGAGCCATGGTTTCCTCCTGTGTGGAATGGTGGTCTGTGGCCAGGACAGAATCACTAGAGGTCGCTCAGGGCCTGCGCTGAAGGCCCGTCTCCCAGACGCCGCTGGCCCGGGAGGCGGGTACTCATGGCCATCTCTGCCCAGGCTCGGCGGGGGGCCCAGCGATGCCAGGGAGGTCATGGAGCACAGGTTCTTCCTCAGCGTCAACTGGCAGGACGTGGTGCAGAAGAAGGTGAGCCCCACGCCCACCCGCTCCTGCAGTGCCCCTCGAGGGTGATCTTGGCCAAGGCCTCCCATCCCCTGGGTCCTGAGTCTGGGTTCCTTCCCTCCGCAGCTCCTGCCACCCTTCAAACCTCAGGTCACCTCTGAGGTTGACACAAGGTACTTTGACGACGAGTTCACCGCCCAGTCCATTACAATCACGCCCCCGGACCGCTGTGAGTGTCTGAGGCCCTCCCACTGTGGGCCTGGCTGGGTACGGAGGGGTGGGGTCTGCCCTTGACCCAGTTCCGGGGAGGAAGCTCGTAGGCCCCCTCCCCGTGTCTGGGCAGTTTGCCAGCGGTTGGCTCGAAGGGCTTTTGGCTGTTGGTTGGTCTGTGCACCTTTACACCCAGTGAGGGTCGCCAGGAGCCATTGGCCACGGCACATTCCAGAGCTCAGCGGGGAGGGGTCTGGGCAGGAGACACAGGAAGTTGTCACTGCTGGGATGGCACATTCATAATTGTCTTCCCAAATTGCCCACGTCTCTGGGGCTGGATTGATTCGTTGATTCTCACCCACCCAGTGCTGGGCTGTGCTGGGGACAGCAGTGACTGAGACGGCCCTGGGCCCTGCCTTGAGGGAGCTTCAGGCCTGGTGGGGTGACAGCCCAGAGTGGTCAGGTCGTAGGTATAGAAGCCCAGGGACTGGGGAAACCCAGAGGCAATGCCTGACCTGGCCTGCGAGTCAGCGGGGGGCTTCCTGGGGGGTGGAGGGGCCGGGCAGCTGAGCCAAGTTCCTGGCGGAAGGAATGGCACTCGGGAATGAGAGTCCAGGATGGAGTGTTGCAGAAGCTGGGGTGGAGGGGGTATGGGGCCAGAGTAAGAGGATCTTGGGGGCCGTTGGAAGGAGTGGGAACTTGCTTCATGGGGAGCGACGGAGAGGTTTTGTGCAGGAGGGGGACAGGGTTGCCTCCGGGCCGTCCGAAGCCCCTCTGGCTGTGCGTGGGGGCTGGTCGGCAGGGGCGGCAGCGGGGCGGGGGCCAAGGGTCTAGGCTAGACCAGAGTGTGGCACCAGAGGGGAGGGTCTCACCGATGGCCCACCGGCTGGGGGTTCCCGCCACCTGCACCCCTTTCTGAGGCTGGGCCCCCGTGGCCCCCTTGCCCGCTCCCGGGGGTGTGGTCGGGGTGCCGGGCCATCTGTAGGCCCGTTCTCCCCGATCCACCTCCCACTGCCCCCCACAGATGACAGCCTGGGCTCCCTCGAACTGGACCAGCGGACCCACTTCCCCCAGTTCTCCTACTCAGCCAGCATCCGCGAGTGAGCAGAGCCGTCTGCTGCCACCACCGCCGCGGGACACGCACGGCTGCCATCACCGCCCGGGGGCTTTTCTCTTGTTTTTAAACTTTTTATTTTTGCCTTTTTTGTTTGCATCCCCATCTCTCACCTGCTCACCCCCATTTCCAGTTTTTTCTTCAGCCCTCTGCCAAACTCACCTCAGCGGTCCCAGCGGCCCTGCCTCCAGGATCCTGTCCTGTCCTCACCTCTGTGCTCAGACCAGGCTTTGGGAGACTCTCCGCTGGAGGGATTCCGGTTTTTAATCAACACGAGCCCCAGGGAGGGGCGAAGCGTGGGGCTGTGGGTCCTGCCTGAATTTCTGGCCAGACGCCTGCAGGCAGTCTGCCTCTGTCAGAGGTCGCCTTCTCGTGGGACACCTCAGGGGACACCTTGTGGGACATGATGCCCCGCGGACAGTGCCCCCGTGCTGCCTTCCGTGCCCTGCTGTTAGGCTCAGAGCGGCCTGGCTCGGGCAGCCCAGCCCCTCATCCCACAGGGGCAGAAAAGCAATAATGTCTAGGGACAGGCTGGGGCCTTTGGAAGGTGCGGGATTGGGGGTCCAGGGCTCCCTCGTGTGGTTGGGGGATGGGCACTGCCTCCTTGCCCCGCCTTCCCCAGCCGCTCTCCTGACCCTGTGGATGAGGCAGGAGGAACATTTGGGGACTGGCCTCCCCGCCACCCAGTCCTGTGCCTTACCAGGGCTTCCTTCCAGCTGGCCTTAACTCCCGCTGCACCCCGGGCCCAGCCCCAGCTCTTTCCAAGGATGGGGGCTGGGATCACCCCCTTCTTTCCGCCTGGGGCGGAGGGGTGCCAGCCCCGGCTGTTACACATCTCGCACCAAGACAGTATTGGGCCCCATGGACTGGGGTCAAAGAGGGGGTGGGGTGGGGGGGGTCTCTGGTACATACTGGGGTGGGGGCCTCTGAGAAGGGGAGGCTCCAGGGCCCCTTTCTACCCCCCCCGCCTCTGGGCCCCACGTTCTGCAGCCTTAAGGTGAACATGTGTCAGTGCTGTGGGCACGGGGGTACGTGCCTCAGACTATGTGTGTTTGTGGATGTCCCTCTGCATCCCGGACGTGGATGCACACGGGCGTGTGTGTGTGTGTGTGTGTGCGCGTGCGTGCATGTGTGTTGGGTATGTGTGCGTGAGGGCAAGCGTGTCTCGGCCTTGAGTGTGTGGTGTGTGTGGGCTTGGGCCCTGTCCCCGGGCCTGAGCATTTCATCCCCTGAGGGAGGGGTGCTGGCCCAGCAGGAGGACCACACCTGGGATCCATTTGCTGCCCGCTCTCCCTCCCATCCCCCCCCCCCCACCCAACATCTCTCGGTGTGTGGAATTTAGTTGTGGTTTTGATCTCCCTGCCCCACCTCCTGTACTAGGTAGTTCCGAGAGAGACATCCTAGGGTGGGGTGAGGGTTGGTTTGGGTGGGTGGGGGGTCTTTTTCCTTTCTGTGTGCGTATGTCCTTTATCTGACAATTCTCTGTCCTCCCCACTGGCCTTCCCCCTTCCTCCCATTTGTACGGTACAAGCAATAAAGACACTCGTTTCAGACCGGGGCCCACCGCCCTGGGCCGTTACTTGCCTGCGGAGCCCGGCCCCACTGACCTGCCCCTAGGACCCGTCTGCCGTGCCGGGGCCTGGCCATCTGGAGCTGTGTCCCCTCGGGCGGCAGGGCGCGGGCGGGTGGCTGGGCCTCCGCGTGGGTGCCGCTGTGGGTGGGAGCCGCTGAGGACTTTGGGAAGCTGCCCGGGCCTGGGCTGTGACTCCGGCAGGCAGAGGCCATTCCCGGTCTTCAGAAGCTGCCTGGGCTAAAAAGGGTGGGGGTGGGGGTGGGGGGGGTGGCTCTGAAAGGGGAGGGCGTGCGAGGCGCCCCTGAGCCCTGGGAGTGCAGGTGTGGGAGTGGACGCCCTTCACGTGACCCTGGAGTCCCAGGGCCGGGCATCGCATGCAGTCCCCTTCTCCCCATTTATGCCAAACCAGGGAGCCTCGAAGCCCCCCGATTCCAACACAGAATCCTTGGCGTATGAATGGAAGTCGAGGTGGATGCCTCTGGTTTGGTCACAGCCCTCCCCCAGCTCTGGGACCCTCTGAGAGCTTGTCCCCTTTACCTTGTGGTTCCCGAGCTTGAACCGCCCTTCCCGCACCTTGGGACCAGGGCTGCCCTGGCACAGATGAATTTGGTGTCCGATTTCGCCAGGCGTTAGGGCTGCTTCGCACGCGTGGAGTCCTTGAGATCTTGAGTGAGGGCAGCAGAGAAAAGTCAGGGCCAGTTTAGACTCGGGAAGGCGTGGCCGTTTCTTACTTCACGTGGACTTTATTATTTATTTAATTACAAAAGCATGTGCTGGTGGTCATAAGACCAGCAGCAGTAGAAGCTTCTAAAGGAGAGCCTTCTACTTTTCCCTCCAGTCAAGGCCCCAGAGGCAGCCGGTGCCAGTTCCTTCTCTCGTCATCTCCCCGCCCCACTCCAAGGAAATCCTGAGCCTACCTCAGTCCGATAGATCGCCTCGCAGTCCCTGGTCCCTGGCCCCCGGCTCTGGGCCCACAGGCTCGCGAACACTTCCCTCGGGCGAACATAGATTCCCCAGATGTAGTGGTGCTTCCTTCTGTAGAACTTTTTCCCAAAGGGAGTTTCAGGTGGAAGAGTTTTAATAAAATTTTACCAATTGGAAAATTTTAATTTTGGGTGGATTACCTTGTCTTTTGTCATGTGTGTGTGTGAGAGTGAATAATGCAAGCAACACCGAAGTACGAGGAAGAAAAAGTGAAAATCCACGCAGATCCCAGGCCCTGCATGCCCTTCCTGGCGTTCTCGTTGGCACCATAAAAAGGCTCTTTCCCTTTGGTGTTGTGTCGTCCCAGTGAATAATGCCAAGTCCCCGGGGCTACACCTGCCACGTTTTCCCAACGCTCCTGCCGACACATGAACATTACTAGGGTGGGCTGGTCCCTGGTGAAATGAGTCTCTCCCTCTGCATTTTGGGGACCTTGCTTCATGAGGCTCCTCCCGCGAGGCAGGTATGCCTCACCCGATCCAGACCCCCCTAGTTGACAATTTACTCGGTCTCCAGATGTTTTGCTGCTACTGACAGTGCTGTAATAAACCTTAAGGATCCATCTTTCTGGCACTTTTGTGGCCCACATTCCAGGGTGGCTGTATTTTAACACGTGTCCGATAATTTTCCGGAAAACGTGTGGTGATTTGCAGGTTTTTAACTTTATTTTGTAAGTAACTGCAGGCTCATAGAAGAACACTTTCAGAAATAGTACTAAAATGATTCTAGGCCTGGGGCGCCTCATAGCGCCCCAAAGTAAGGGCTTGCTCAAACCCCAGAAAAGCAGGGGCGCCCGGGTGGCTCAGTCGGTTAAGCGTCTGACTCTTTCTTGGTTTTGGCTCAGGTCGTGACTTCAAAGTTCGTGAGTTCGAGCCCCAAATCGGGCTCTGGGCTGACAGCGAGGAGCCTGCTTGGAATTCTCTCTCCCTCTGTCTCTGCCCCTCCCCCCCCCCCCCACGCTGTCTCTTGTCTCTCTCAAATAAATAAAAAACCTGCAAAGCAGAGCCTTACTGTTAGGGGTATGTGAAGGCATACAGGAGTGGATGGACAGTGCTCCCACTGGGCAAAGTTGAAAGTACTTTGAGCAACAAAAACAGCACAGTCCTGGGTTACACCCAGAGTCACAATAAACAAGTTGGCATGGACATAAATGGTAAATGGTGCAAACAGACACGTGTACAGAATTCCAGGTCATTTCTGTAGAATTTCTGTAAGTACCGTGCCTTCAAGGAGGGGGAGCATAGCTCTCATTCCTTATGTGTGGGCTGCAAAGTGACTTCCTTCCGAAGTGGATAGTATAGGAAGGGGGGGGGGGGGGAGCAACTTCTCAGTGGAGAAACCTGACAAACACTGTATCAGCAGGTGATCAAGGTCAGCATCAACAGGGTATCTCATGTTGGCAGGAAGTGCTCTTGATGAGGATGCTATCCCTATTGGTTCATTGTTGTGACAAACGTACTACGCTAAGATGTTGGAAAACTAGGTGTGGGCTGTTAAGGGGAACTCTTCTATCTTTGCAACTTCCCATAAATGTACTTCAAAATTTTATTTATTTGTGGGGTGCCTGGGTGTCTCAGTTGTTGAGCATCTGACTTCAGCTCAGGTCATGATCTCACAGTTGGTGGGTTCGAGCCGTGCATCAGGCTCTGTGCTGATGGCTCAGAGCCTGGAGCCTGCTTGGAATTTTGTGTCTCCCTCTTTCTCTTCCCAGCTCATGCTCCCTCCCTCTCTCTCTTTCTCTGTCAAAAATAAACATTAAAAAAAAAAAGTACAGGGGCACCTGGGTGGCTCAGTTGGTTAAGTGTCTGACTTTTTTTTTTTTTAATGTTTTTATTTTTGAAGGAGAGAGAGAGAGAGCATGGGCGGGGGAGGAGCAGAGAGAGAGAGGGAGACCGAATCCGAAGGAGGCTCCAGGCTCTGAGCTGTCAGCACAGAGCCCGACGCAGGGCTTGAACTCACGAGCTGTGAGATCATGATCTGAGCCAAAGTGGGACGCTTAACCGACTGAGCCACCCAGGTGCCCCCAAATGTCTGACTCTTGATCTCAGCTCAGGTCTTGCTAGATCTCAAGTATTGAGAGTTCAGACCCCGTGTTGGGCTCCCACACTGGACATGAAGCCTACTCAAAAAAAAAAAAAAAAAAAAAAAAAGTGCAAGGAATTCTCATCTACCCTTCATGCAGGTTCCTGTGACATTTTATGATTATTCCCTCCTTCTTCCCCTTCATATTTACATATCCGCCCTAAAACAAGAACATTCTCTTACATGACCACAGTTCAATTATCAAGGTCAGGAAGTTAATATTGAAACAACCCTCTTCTCTCAGATCTTTATCAGATTTGACCAGTGGTCACAGCAAAATAAAAATGACCTGGCTAACGACTGCCATGTTGCGTTCAGTTGAGGGGGCACTTTACAGAATGTCCCCCACTGAGAGTTTGTTGCCCGATGTTTCCTCACGGTTCTATTCAAGCTACCTTTGACAGGGATTTTCAGAAATGGTGTGCCCTTCTCGGTGCGCCTTCTCGAGAGGCACATGAGATTCTGTCCCATGACTGAAGGTGGGGTCTGTCGCATCTCTCTGCTGTAAAGTTACTACATGCCCTTTGTAGTGTCTTGTGTAGAGATACTCTGAAAAATGTAAATACCTAGATTTTGTCCAAGTGTTCAGGCAAAGGGAACGACACGCACAAAGGCCCTGGGGCAGGCGGGTGCCTGGTGTGTTTGGGGAACACGGAGAGGCCGGGGTGGGGAGGGGGGGTGCGTCAAAGGGAATAGAAGGGGATGGGGAAGGAAACGAGGTTAGAGAGGTAACAGTGGGCCGAAGGGGTCTTGTGGCCAAGGTATGGGGTTTGGGTTTTATTGTTAAGTCTGACAGGAAGCTGTTAGTTCAGCATCTCAAAATCCTCTCTCTGCTCATTTTTCCAGGCTTTCTGCCCTTCCAGTGCCTGAAAATAGCAATCCCTTTCCTGCCTCAGTGCCTTTGCTCATGCTGTTTCCACCACTTGGAATGTTCCGGTCCTCCACGCACCCCACCTTTGCATTCCCGGCTCGTCTTTCGGGTTTCACTCCAACATCACCTCATCAGGTCCTTGCAAGCCACTGTTTGTAAATTATATCCAGCCTGTTCACTTACTCATCCAACAACTATTTCTTGAGGACCTGCCACGCGCCAAACCCTGTTCTAGGCACTGGGAATACAGCAATCAAAACAAAACAAAACAAAACAGAAGGCAAGCCTTGCACTCATGGGGTTCACATCCTAGTCAGGAGAGAGTAACTAAGATGAGGTGGTAAGTGCTCACGAGAGAACAAGTGTGAAGAACGGAGATAGGAAATTCTCAGGATGGCGTTTTTCACAGAGGAGGTAACATCTGAGTAAACACCTTAAATGAGGGATCTGAGGGAAGCGCAATTCAGGCAAGGGGAACAGCGAGTGCGAAGGTGCTGGGGTAGGAGCGTGCCTCGTGTGGGTGAGAACGAGCCAGGAGGCCGGTGTGGCAGGAGACATGAGGGGGGTGGGGAGGTTGGGAGGACAATATAGGACCTCATGGACTTTCCCATTGAGATGGGAGACACGGTGGAGTTGTGAACAGAGGCAGGGTGGGATCTGACTTGGGCGTGCACCGGATCCCTTCTGGCTGAATGGGGCTGACAGACTACAGGGGATGGGGACCGGGGAGCAGCGAGGAGGTGGCTGCGCCAGCCCAGACTGACCACTTACACGTTTGGAAACAATCCCTACTTTGCAGCTGAGGAAAGGGAGGCTCGGAGGGGCTGTTCCCGATCACATAGTTAGTAGCAGGAAGAGGATTTGACTCCAGCTGCCTGACCTTAGGTTTGGAGGGGCGTTCGCCATTGCCTCTGCACCTGCCCGGGTGCTCGGCGCGCATGCGTGCAGGCACGTTTAAAGCGCCCGCCACAGGTCCTCAGCTCCAGCGGGAAGAGGTGGGCGCTGGGCTCGGATCTCGACGCCAGCCTGGAGGATGCTGGTGAGAGGCAGCAGTTAGGGTCCCCCCCCTCCCCGGGGCCTGTCTCCAGGGCGCTGACTCCAGACCCCTCCTCTCTCCTGCAGAGTCCCGCTGCCTTGTCCGACCCCGAGCCTCCGAGCGTCCCTGTCCCCGACAGCAACCGCGAGGGCGCGAGCGTGTCTCCGGGATGCCAGGCGCGGCGGCCCCCGGGGCCCTGCGTGCCGCCCGGGCTGGCGGAGGCGCTGAGCGCGCTGGGACTGGCGGGAGAGCGCGAGTACGCTGGGGACATCTTCGCCGAAGTCATGGTGAGCGCGGCCCGGACGGCAGCAGAGGGGTGCGGGTTTGACGAGGCTCAGGCTGGCCCACTCCACGAGCCTTCCGGAACGCCCGGCGGCCTGCAGCCCCTCCTTTGCTAGTGCACAGCCCCTCCCGCGTGTCTCTGACATGTATTCGCTTACAAACACTTAGCGGTTTCTTACCAAATGTTTTTGAGCATGTTCCCGGCCCTGGGGATGCTGTCATGAACAACATAGTCTGCTGTCATTGTGGACAGCCAAGCCGATGTAGGCAGTCAGTGCAGAAAGGCCCCCCAAGACCAAAGTGCAGGCTCGGTAAGTCCGCAGATACCTGTGCAAGATAGGCACTATCGGGAGAAACACCGCAGGGATGAATTCATTCAAGAAGCATCTTGTGAGTTGTCTCTCCCCAGCCAGGGACTCTTTTAGGAACTGAGATACAGCTGTGATCCAGAGAGAAATCCCTGCCCTTGTGGTGCCAGCAGCCTAGGGAGGCAAACAGACAAAACACACAAGGAAACAGCAGGTTACCTCCAGACTGAAAATACCGAGAGGGAGTGCAATGGGTGTAGGGAGAATTCTGTGTAGGAAAGCTGAGCTGAGGTTTGAAGGGCTGAGGAATTGACAATGCAGGGAGCTGGGGAAGGATCGTGCAAATGCCCTGGGGTGGGAATGAGCTTGGCATAGTTTAGGGCTAGAGAAGGCTGATGTAGCTGGAGTGTGGGTTGTGAGGGGAGACAAGGGAAGAGGTTGGCAGTGTTGGCACTGGGGGGAGGGGGGTCAAAGACGGGGGGGGGGGGGGGAGGGGGGCGGGGGCAGTGCCTGAGAGTCAGAAAGCAGTTAGGGTTTTCTCCTGAGGGTCCTGGCAGCCATGAAAGGGTTTTAAGCTGGGGAGTTCCTTGGCCAATTTTGTATTTTAGAAAGACCCTTGGGGGGGGGGGGAGGATCTGAGAATGAGTGGAGGGCTGGTGACCACTAGTGGTCTGGAAACCCAGGGGTTGATGCTTAGGAGGACCCGTGGCCATGAGGGCTACAGACTGGAGAGGTGGATAGGGAGGCGTCCGGAACAAAGTCCAAGGCTCTAATGGGGACAAGGAATAGAGGCACATTTGGAGAAGACTGGAGGCCGGTTTCGGGGGTGGGCGGCGGGGCACTCACGCTTCCTCCCGTCGGTGCGAGGAGGCTGCTGCACTTAGGGCTGGAGCTCAGGCGAGAAGCCGAAGCACAGGTGTGGAGAGTGAGGCTGTCCCTGCCCAACCCCAGGTGTGCCACGCGCTGCCCCGGAGGGCCCTGCCCCGCGCTGTGACCCCGGAGATGCGCGCGCTCGTGGTGGACTGGCTGATCCAGGTGCACGTACGTATCCGGGAGGGGGCAGGGCTGGGCCGGCGTCGCAGCCTAGATCCCCGGTGGTCACTCACGCCCCTCCCCAGGAGTACCTGGGCCTGGCGGGGGACACGCTCTACCTGGCGGTGCACCTGCTCGATTCCTACCTGCGCGCCGGCAGAGTGCGCCTCCAGCGCCTGCAGCTGCTGGGCGTGGCCTGCCTGTTCGTGGCCTGCAAAATGGAGGAATGCGTGCTTCCCGAGGTACTTCCGGAGTGGGGCTTGGGAGGGTGGAAGCCTCTCTCGCCTCGTCACAGATGAAACACCTACCGTGTGCCGAGCTAGCGCTTTACTCACTCTTGGAATCCCGGCATATCTGTATGAGGTCAGGGCTACCACGGTGTCCCTTTACCGGAGGAGGAGACTGAGGCCCAGGGAAGGACATTTTGCCCCAAACAGGTGGGATTTGGAGTCAGTCTTGAACAACAGTCGTTGTGGCCCTTGAGTAGTTCGAGCCGGTGCCTTATCAGAGCTGCCTGGTGAAGTAGAGAGGACTATTTGGTTTTATAGACGAGGAAACGGAGCCTCAGAGCTTCAGTGATGTCCTTGTCACACAGTAAGACTCGAACCCAGGTCTGATTCTGAAGCCTGTGCTCTCCATGGCTTCCAGACAACAAATCAATGGCCCCACTTTACAGACTAGGAAATCGAGGTCCAGAACGGAGACTGAAGCGCTGCAGGGCAGGGGTCCAAGACTCCCCCACGTCTTCTCCCTCACCCCCCACCCCCCACCCCAACCCGCAGTGTGCCTCCCTCTGCCTCCTGGGCGCTGGCTCCTTCTCGAGGGCCGAGCTCCTGCGCGCAGAGCGCCGCATCCTGAGCCGCTTGGATTTCCGGCTGCACCACCCGGGCCCGCTACTCTGCCTCGGGCTCCTCGCCGCGCTGGCCGGGAGCAGCCCCCAGGTGCGGGGCAAGGGGGGCAGGGGCGTGGCTTGTACGGGGGTAGGGGCGTGGCCTCATCTCCCCGGGGCTTTGGCAGGTGACGCTCTTTGCCACCTATTTTCTGGAGCTGTCTCTGCTGGAGGCCGAGGCAGCGGGATGGGAGCCAGGTCGGCGCGCAGCTGCGGCGCTGAGCCTGGCGCATCGCTTGCTCGACGGGGCGGGCTCCGGCCTGGAGCCGGCGCTTTACAGGTATGGCTCCAGGGACCTACATTCCTGGTCAGTCTTTATTTTTTTTACTTAAAAAAAAATTTTTTTTAATGTTTATTTTTGAGAGAGACAGAGACAGAATGCGAGTGGGTTGGGTCAGAGAGAGAGGGAGGCACAGAATCCGAAGCAGGCTCCAGGCTGCAAGCTGCCAGCACAGACCCTGACGCGGGGTTCAAACTCACAAGCTGACCTGATCATGACCTGAGCTGAAGTCGGACGCTCAGCCGACCGAGGCACCCAGGCGCCCCTTCCCGGTCACAGTCTTTACCGTCTCAGAGAATGAGAGACCTTGGAGCCAGGGGAGGGGGTGCACCCAGACTTGATTTTTCTGGATGTGAGAAAATGCTGTGCCTGTCTAGTCTGGGGGTGTCCGAGAATGAGGTGTTTGTCTAGATTTGGGGACTCTTAACCTTGCCCCAGGGTGGAAGATAGAGCATCTTCCTGGCCTCGGAAGATCCTAACTGCGTCCCAAGGTTGAGAACGAGAGGTTGGCCAACCTCGAGTCCCCCAGCTGCCCCTCTGGCCGCAAATGGGGTGTCCAGAGGGGCGCCCCCCACCTCTCTATTAACCATTTAACTGGATGCCAGGGTGAGTCCTCTTTTCGCCCAGCCCGTCCCTCTACCCCCCACCCTCCGGGGTAGAGCTGGATGTCTGTCCACCTTCAGCCCCCCTCCTGCTCTCCACTGGCCTCGTCCTGCGGGGGAGAATCGGGGGTCTGCCCGTCCTCGGCGCCCTCCAGGCCAACCTCCCGAGACCCCCTGATTGGTCCGAGGACAGGTCGTCTTCACCGCTGCCCCTACCCCCGCCTCAGTTTCTCCGTCTCCCCGCCGCAGCCCCGCGGAGCTGCGCCCGCTCGAGCCGTGCATGGCCCGCGCCGCGCTCCGAGGCCCCGCGCCCGGCCGCGCAGCCACCTTCCTCAAGTACGCGCGGCCCCAGCGCCAGGGCACCAGCCTCGCCGCCGCCCGCTTGCTCCGCCGCCCCCAGCCCGGGCCTCCCTGAGTCTGGACACCCCATCAAAAAAGACTGTCCTTGATTATCCTTCTCCCAGTTCAATAAAAGAGGTGTTTTTTTTTTATTCTGAGCGCTCTCTGTCCTCGTTGGTCGAATTTCGACCCCTCTCTTGCTTTTGATTGGTCACTTTCCGGGCCTCTCATTTTTCTGATTGGATGTTCTTTACCAAGTCTCTTAATGGCGGCTGGGAGATACGAGGCGAATTCTGGACCTCTCCGCCAGGGGGCACTGGCGGCCTTCCGCAAGCGCGGCTCCGCGACCTAAAACTAGCATCCCAAGCGTAACCGCCTACTGGAGATAAATGGACAGAGACGCTGCAATCTGAATGGCTCTTGGTCTCAGGCTGAGAAGAAACTGGGAGGGATGGGGACTGTGGGAAGCTGAGAACACCTGCCCCAGCCGTAAGGAATGCTACCTCGATGTTGCCAGATTTTCAGATTTTGTTCAAGTGTAGCTGAACATCTACGGTTCCATAAGTATCTCTACGTTTATAAGTTAGCAACAAATTCACTATTTTTTAATGGTTGGACGAGCCCAACACATCACATATAATATGCTGGCCTGTGAGAGTCATCAGTCTGGGGTAGTATGGGTCTTTGATAGCAAGTGTTCTATAAATAGGATCTGATTTACTTAACCCCTGAAGAGCCACAGTGTCAATGGGTATATTTATAGCACTGGCCTCATAGAGGTGTGATGAGAATGTGAGTTAATAAGTACATAGAACTTTAGGACAGTGCCTGACAGTAGGTGTTATGGAAATTGTTAGCACTACATCCTAGCAGGACTGTGAGATAGGTATGCTTGTCCCTTGTTTCTGCCGAGCCCCTGGCACCCAGCTATTTAGTAGGTGCTCAGAAAATATTTAAGTGCTGAGTTCAGGTTTGGACCTATAGGGTGGGACCTGCCATGTGGCCCTCCAGAAAGAGGATGTGCGGTGGCAGGGTGAGGGGAGAGTGGAAATATAAGCTTGGTGCTTGGAGCTGAGGCCCAAACCAGGGTCTTGCAGGTGTGGGGGAGGGTGGGAATATATACAGTACCGAAATTATTCATTCACTCACTCATTCAACAACTATACATGGGTGCTGACTTGGGGCCAGGCTCTTGACTGAGCCAGCCAGGTGCCCCTGGGGTCAGGCTGTTAAGATCATACACCTCACAGTCTCACGGGTGATAAGAAACAGGGGTTGTTAATTGCCCATTCCTGTGCCAGGCTCTGCGCCAAGTGCTTTACCTACATAACATAATTCAGTCCCTACAACTACTCTGAAATACACTCACATAGTATCCCCAGGTCACACAGGAGGAAGGCAGGGTGGAGGAGGATCAAGGAGCTTGGCCAAGGTCCCACCACCAAGTGAGCAGCTAAGGAGAGTGGAATATCAACCATCCCGCTCACCTGTTCACCCTGTTTTTCTCTCAAAAGCCTCTCACATGCTTCCTTCTCTGTGCATTATTGTGCCGCTCACTCCGGGCTGTCCTTTGTCTGCTTTCCCACTGTGTCTCCTCCCCAGACAGTGAACTCAGGACAAGAAGCAGATCTCTTTGGTTCGTAGAGTGATCCCCTCCTCCAGGAAGCCTTCACTCACCGCCTCAGTCTAGGGCAGGCACCTCCTCTGGACCCTGACAACCTGTTGTGTCTCCCCCATCCAGGGCTCGACCCCCTGCCTGTGTCTCCCTATCCCACCCTGGCCACTTTGAGCTTCCCAGGTGAGCCCACTCTGGGCTGTCACTGTCGGGTCACTGGTCTGTCTCCCCACGGACTAGGGGCTCAGAGAGAGTAGGGTCCAAGGCTCTCTCAGTAGCTGCTCTTCCCGGCATCACCCAGACCAGAACTGGTCACAGAAAATATATCAGTGAGTATTTGTTGCATAGATGAACAAACGGGTTTCCAAGCTGCTATCATTGTCTTATGTTACTGACGAGGATATAGAGTCCCAGGTAATTTGGGTGATGTGTCCGAGTGCTACAACTAGTGAGAAAATAAGCAGGGAATTGACTCTGGGCAGCCTGAGTCCGTAACCTGTGTTCTTATCCAAATATGGGAAATGACTAGGGGTCTGAAAACCAGCTTTCCAACGAGGTTGATCTCTTCCTGCTCTTTCCCCAAGACTTGTCTTTTCCTTCTAGGAAGCTTTGGGAGCTTTGGGCATGGGGGAGGAGAGCAGGCAGGAGGGTGGGAGGTAAGGGGAGTGGGAACAAGGGAGAGGCCGGCTGAAGAACTAGGGCTGGGGCTGATTTGGAGGATAGAATGGGAAAGTCCTGAGGGGGTTCTCTAGACCCATAGGGGGCAGGCGGAGTCGACTGCCGGAGGTGCGGGGGCGGAGAAAGGGTGGGGACCGGCCCCGCGGGGGGCGATGCGGTAGCTGCAGCGGCGGCCGCAGGAGTTTCCCACAATGCAGCGCGGCGCGCTGTCCCCGGTGCTGATGCTCAGCGCTGCCCCGGAGCCTCCGCCGCGCCCGCCTCCCGCCCTCTCCCCGCCGGGCCCGGGCCCCCGCCATGGCTCGGCTCGGCCCAGCCCTGCCCCAGAGCCGTCGGGAGGCCTGGGCGCGGCGCTCGACAGCAGCCTGCGGGCCGCCGTGGCGTTCAAGGCGGAGGGCCAGCGCTGCTACCGAGAGAAGAAGTTCCGGGAAGCCATCGGCAAGTATCACCGGGCACTGCTGCAGCTGAAGGCGGCGCAGGGAGCCCGCCCTGGAGGTCTGCCCGCCCCCGCCCCCGGGCCCGCCAGCAGCCCGGGGCCAGCCCGCCTCAGCGAGGAGCAGCGGCGCCTGGTGGAGAACACGGAGGTGGAATGTTATGACTCTCTCACGGGTACGGGGCCGTCGGGGGACGCATACGGGAGAGGAGTAGGGAGTGACGGGCAATCATGAAGCCTTGAGCGGGGGACTGGAGGCTTGAATGAAACAGACCTGGGGTCTGTGAAGGGAGACCCCAGAATTTATCAAGGAGAGGGGTTGGGGACGTAGGGGAACACAGGGATGGAAGGGCTGGGAGGCAAGAAATGGGCTCTGGGCTGTCACCTGCGAACCTCAGATGAGAAAATCGTACCCTGGATTACCGATTCAAGGCTCCACCCCTCACCTGAGATTGTGTTTAGTACTCTCCCCTGCAGAAACTTCCCAGCTAATTGCCCGGGAGCGCTTGTCTGTTTTCGCGCCCTCTAGCGGCGGCGCAGAACGATTCTATCCCAATTGGTCAGAAGATTGGCGGCCCCGGTGGCCTGAGCAGTCCCTCAGGCCCGGCTCAGCCAAGGGAAAGGGCTGGGGCTTCCTGCAGCCTGAAGGCCAGGCTCCTAGCAGTCAGATGAGCTCTGGGGGTGCCGTCAGGCTCTGTGAGCACCGGTTCCGGTGTCCCCGCAGCCTGCCTGCTGCAGTCGGAGCTGGTGAACTATGAGCGGGTGCGCGAGTACTGTCTCAAGGTCCTGGAGAAGCAGCAGGGCAACTTCAAGGCCACCTACCGCGCTGGCATTGCCTTCTACCACCTGGGCGACTATGCACGCGCGCTGCGCTACCTGCAGGAGGCCCGCAGCCGGGAGCCCACAGGTGAGGGTGGACAAAGCAGGGAAAGGGGCTGGAGCAGAGGAAACAAGGGAACAAGGGAGGATCAGAGCCGAGCTGCTTCAAGGGAGTGCTGTTCCTCCTCCCCAGCATTCACCTCTCCATCCACCTACTCCTTACCCACCCACGCAGGCGCTCACCCCCCATTCACTCACCCATGTTCCTCTGACATCCACCCAACCACCTCCCATCGGTTCAGTCACTGACTCATCCTCAGCCTCCCACTCACCTACTCAGCCACTCCCTATCCACTCACCCCCCACTCATTCATCCGCTCACGAACCCAACTCACTCACCTCTTCACCCGGGCGCTTCACCCACCCGCTACTTGTTGAGCACTCGCAGGGAGGCAGACCCCAGGGTGGGCAATGACAAGACGTTTGCAGGGGCGGGGGTGGGAGGGGCAGGTTTGGCCCAGTTGGAGGCTTGTTGCTTGCCCTCTGGGACATCACAGGGTGCACGTGTGTGGGGGGGGGGCGCGGTGCAGAGACAATAGTCTTGTATTGAGAGCCAATGAAAAGGGCGCACAACAGGTACAGGACACAGGGCTGTGGGGGCAGAGGCAAGACTGGTTTTCCTGGTGAGAGGTTTAGAGAGAACAGGCTTCTTGCAGATGTTACGGGAGGCTGGCGGGGGCGGGGAGGGAGTACGACAGAAGTCTATGAGCAGAGGCATTCCTGGCAGAGGGCACAGCAAAAGAAATGCCCCCGTTCTGCCTGTTGTGGCTGGGGTTTTGGGGTAAAGGCTTTGGCAACAGTAGCTGTGCTTGGGGGTGGAGGGCACTGAAGGCTGGGGACCATGAGGTGCGAGCTGCCCCGGGACACCCAGATGATGCCGTGCCCGCCTCCCCTGCAGACACCAATGTCCTGCGCTACATCCAGCTGACCCAGCTGAAGATGAACCGTCGCAGCCTCCAGCGGGAAGACAGTGGGGCCGGGGCTGGGGCCGGGGCGGGGCCAGGGAATCGGGATGTCATAGGCTAAGGCCAACCTGGGGGACTGTCGCTACCCCCACTCCCACCTCACCATGTAACTTCCCCTGACTCACGTGTTTGCTGGTAAAGCACTTGTCACTGGTGACTGTAGCCTCTGTGTGGTGTCTTGTGGGGATGGGGAGGTGGAGAGGGAATGTGCACCTGGGCTTCACCCCCTGGGCCCCAGAAACCCAGAGGCTCAGGGAGGAAGTGTGGGATGGGGGGGGGATCCTAGTGGGGTGCCCCAGGACCAGGGCCTGGGCTGGGGAAAGACACAACCAAGAGCGGTAGGGGGCAGGGGTTACCTTTAATGCTGCATTTTGTGCCGAATCCCTATGATGTGCCCTGTCCCTGAGTATCCCTGCCCACCCTCCCCCCTCACTGCAGGGTGGGCACAGGGCCCCACCCTCTGGGGTACAAAGGAATAAATTAAGTGACCCCCTCCCCCCTTCCCCAATAAATAGAGTATCCTGCCCAGGGCCTCCCCTGCCTTGTGGCGCGGTAGGCTGGGGCGGGGCCTGGGGCGCTACATTCATGGCTGCCCAGGCGGGCGGTGGGGGGCAGGCCTCAGCGGGAGCCGTGGGCCCCGCACAGGGGCACTGTGCTGTCCTGGCTCTGCCCCTCCATGTCCATGTCAAGCAGCGTGGGCTGCATGCCGGGGGGTCCAGGGCTCTCTGGGGTGTCCGGCCTGCTGGGAGGCGAGATGCTGAGCGTCCAGCCAAAGGAGACCAGTTTCCAGGGGTCCAGGCGGGGCCGGCTGGCAGCCGGCCGGGGTCTTGGGGCGAAGGTCAGGGTGGTAGGGCGGCCAGGGAACTCGGGGGGCCGGCGGTGGGTCGGGAACAAGGTCTGGGGGTCGGGCAGGCGGGGGAAGTCCAGGGGATCTCGAGGGCCTGGTAAGAGAGGATCAGATGAGGTCAACGGGGTGGGCCAGAGGATGGCATTTAAAAGCCAGGATCGTCACATGAGCATTGGGGTCTCTGACATCTTTTGAGGTATCTGCTGCTCTTCTTGGGCCCACTTTCCAGGAGGGGTGGGACCTTCACCTAGGCCCCTATGACTCCGAACTGCTCACGCAACTGGGTGCAACTCTGGGCATATTCCTTAACCTATCAGAGCCTGTTTCCTCGTCATCCCTCTAGATACAGAAAGCCCTCATCCGTCTGAAGCCTCTTATGCATGTGGCACTGGGTGTGTGCGCACACGGAGACCTGAGGCGTGACGCTATCTCTGAATGGTGATGACAGCAGCTCACTACATAGGTGAGGGTTAAATAAAACAACAAAGCACGTAGCACAGTGCCTGGTAGTAGGTAGTTAACTCCTGTCCTAATCACCTTTGTCTTTGTTAATGAATTATAGAGGGACGCCTGGGTGGCTCAGTCCATTGAGCACCTGGCTCTTAATTTCGGCTCAGGTCATGATCTCACAGTTTGTGAGCTGGAGCCCCAGACTGGGCTCTGTGCTGACAGCATGGAGCCTGCTTGGGATTTTCTCTCCCCTGTCTCTGCCCCTCCCCGGCTCAGGCGCTCTCTCTCTCTCTCAAAATAAACATAAAAAATGTAGAGGGAACAGTGTCTAGCACATGAGTGTTACCCATAGTTGTTACTGTTGCCATTAATGCCACCCACCTGGCCCCTGGAGGCATTAGTTTGCCACCTCTCCAGCATTCCTGGGTCTCAATCACCTGGGGGCCCACGGTGCCTCTAGCAGTGAGGACCATGGGGACACAGACCCTTCCCCCCATGCTAAGCAAGAGGCCACCGTGACATCTAGGGCGTCGCCGCTGGGCTGGGACCTGGGACTTTGGTGGGGTTGGGGGGGAAGGGTCGGTTTTCTGCGCCCTGGGTGTGGGCGCCTCACTCACCAGGGCGGGGAGCCGCGGGCTCAGGCGCCCCCCGCTGCCCCAGCGCCCCATCAGACGGCGTCCGCCGGTGCCCGCGGCTCACTGCGCGCGCGGCCGTGACGTGGGTGGGCGTGAGAGACTGGCGGGGGTCTTTCTTGAAGCTCTCCAGCTCCAGGTCCACCAGGGGGTTGGTGCTGGGCGGGGAGGGCGGCGGGGAGGGCGCGGCCGGCGCGGCCTCGTCGCTGTCGGAGCGCAGCAGCGAACGCGTGGAGTTGCAGTCGGACACGGACGACAGCGACACCAGGGTGGCCGAGGGCGCCAGGCCCGGGCCGGGGGCCGCGTCGTCGCGGCGACCGGGCGAGCGCCCGGGCGGGCTGAGGCCCCGCGGGAAGCGGCCGGCGCGCGGGAAGAAGAGGCCATCGAGCCAGCGCCTCTGCTCCTCGCCGTCGGCCGCGCGCGCCTCGGCCACGTCCGCGCCCAGGCCCACGGCGCCCAGCAGCGTGGCGCAGCCCAGCAGAGCCAGCTCGCAGCGCCGCCGGCCGCCGTGCCCGGGCCGGGAGAGGGGCGCGGGCGCCCCCGGGGAGGGCTCGGCCGGCAGCGGCACCGTGAGGTAGGACGGGGTGGTGTAGGGGGAGGGAGGCACGCTGCTGCCTCCGTCCGCCTCCGCGAACTCCTCTGCAAGTGGGAGAGGGTCGTCAATCGCCTCCAGGGCTGGGCCTGGCCGCAGCCCCCGCCGCCCCCGGAGACTTGGTGGGCAAGGGGCTACCCAGAAAGACCCTTCTGGCAGTGAGGCCACCAAGTCCCATTAAACGTGGTTCTCAAATCATTCTCCTCCCAAAGCCTCTAGGAATGACCCTGCACCCTGGGGCTGCCCTTCCCCCATTTTGGGAATGTTTCCTACCCACTGGTCCAGTGAAATCGGATTCCTCCTCCCAGTGCGGGGGAGGGGGGGGGGATGGTCACCTCTTCATCTTGAGTTCTGTTTCCCTCCGGATGCCTCCCCCCCTCTCCATTTTAAAGGCACCCTCACCCTCTTACCCATCTCATTGAGGCTGGCGAAGCCTGGGGCGATCGGTGTGTGTTTGGGGGATTTGCCCAGGTTGGGGGCACTGGATGACCACTGTTTGCTTCCTTCGCCCAGGGCCTTCAGCCTGCAGGGGGCGCCAGAGATAGGGACGGTTGCAATGCAGGCCTTCTGGCTGCCTGGGCCTGGGGGCAACGTGCAGGGCCAGGGGTGGGCTCCCAGTGCCTATACCTCTCCTCCCCTCCAGCCCGCTCCTTCTGCAGGGTGGAGCTGGGGCCCCAGGTCCGGCCCTTCTTCTTGCCTCCAACCAGCTCTTCCTTCTTTGGGGGCCCGCTGCGGCCCCACGTCCCACTGCCACCACCACTGCCACAACCGCTGCTGCCACCGCCATCCACGGGAGTCACTGGGCCAAGAAAAACCACTTGGTTACTGGGTGTTGGACAGTCTGTCCCCACTGGGCTCCCGCCCTCACTCTCACATCCACTGTCCACCAGAAGTCCAAGGGATCTTCAACCCTTCCCTTTTCTAAATCCTTCCATAGCTCCCTACTGCTGTCAGGACAAGGTCCTAGCTCCTCAGCCTGGCAGTAGAGGCTCTGCATGTACTTCCCTGCCTTCCCTCAGCCTCGTCTCCCGTCACTCCTCACAGCCAAGCCCATCAGCCGTCTATTCATTCCCACATGTCTGCTGAGCACCTGCCATATGCCAAGCCCCATGGGAGGTGCTGAGAAGACAGTAGTGGGCAAAGCTGACAAAACCCCCTGCTCTTGGGAGTTTACATTTTAGGGGTGAAGACCGATGACCAACAAGAATCATACTAGGTGAGTAATTTGTGTAGGGAGTTGACAGGCGGTAAGTGCTGTGAGGGAGACGGAGCAGGAAAGGAGTCTGAGAGGTAGGAAAAGTCATGTTTGACAAGGAAGAACCTGGGCAAAGATGCGAAGGAGGTGAGGGGGTGAGTCAAGTGGATACAAGGGAGAAGAGCATTTCGGGCAGAGGGAATAGCTTATGCCAAGGCCCTGTGGCTGGCCATGCCTAGAGTGTTTAGAGCAGCCAGGAGGCCTGTGGGGCTGGTGTGGAGGGAGGGAGAAAAGGAGGAGAGAGAGGAAATGGAGTCTGGGTATGCAGGCAGAGAGCAATGAGTGCCTTGATTGGGACCCCATGTCTATCATTTCCCAGGTGGGTGTTTCCACACCTCCACGCCTTTGCACAGGCTGTTCCCTTCACCTGGAACTCTGTTCCTTTCAGTCCTTTTCCCAGCCTCGTTGCCAGTTTTCCCTTCCAGCCTCCAGCTCTGGAGGAGTTTGTTCCCTGGAGAGTCTACTGCTCTCATTTCCACACTTTGAAAGTACCCTGACATTGGTACTGTCACCATATGGTCATTGTCTTTGTTGGTGTCCCCATGAGAATGACCTCTGGGGCCTGGTACAAGCAGGGGTCCCGACAGAGGTGTGAAGGGGGTGATATGTGGGGCAAAGCCAGGGGTGACCGATGGGGCAGAACAGATTTGAGGGGATCAGCCTCGTATCCTGCCCATCAGCAAACCGGGCTGGCTGTGCCTCTGCCGCGTAGCCCCGTCTCCCGCCCACAGCCCCAGTCCGGTCCGCTCCCCTTGTCTCCTGTCTTCCCCTATCGCTCCAGCCTCCCACAGTCCACACCCTTCACAGCAGCCGGAGGGACAAGGTGCGTTTTATCACATTACTGCCCAGCTCACGGCCCCTACCGCATTTAGAATACAATCCAGTTCAAGTTCCTTAGCGAGCCCGGTTCTCTAGGCCCAGCAAGATCTGGCCCCCTGCAACCTTGACCACAAACCCACTCCTCTCCCTGCCATTCACTCCAGTCCAATCGAGCTGGCCTCCCAGGACCATACACATGCCTTGCTTATTCCCACCCCTGGCCTTGGCCCTTGCTGTTCCCTCCTGCAGGGACACGCTTCTTTCGGATCTTGACCCTCCTCGCTCCTTCTTACCACCCGGGTCCCTGCTCAAACCCCAGCTCCCTACACAGGCCTTCCTGATGTAAAACAGCACCTCTCCTCTTTTATTTCCCTTCCCTGCTTTCCTTTGTAGAGCTTATCACTATAGTATATGTACCACTTTAGTGTCTGTTGACCCCTGATGAGAATGAGGGAGGGGACCCCGCCTGTCTTGTCCCTGTTGTTCCTCCAGCTCGGTGCCCAGTAAATGTTCACGGAACGTTGTGGACTACTGACTGGTCAGGGCCTTGGGAGATACTCACGGCGAATGGCCCTCAGCCGGGGGATGATGCTGGGACTTGCGGGGGGGCTGGCCCCGTCGGATCCTTTCCGCTTGTCCAGGGTTGGAGAGGCTTGGACTGTGATCTTATGCTCGAAGCCTGTGGAAAGAAAGAGACTTTCCTGAGCAAGATGCTCCGTGGGTAACTGGAGAAGTTCCCTTTGTGGGATAGAAGGAATGCCAGAATGGAACGCCACTGTTTTCATTCCTTAAACGGGGGTTCGCAAACTATGGTCTCCAGAGCGGCGGCATCCACGTCAACTGCAAACCTCAGGGGCAGCACTCACCCTCAGGCCCTCTGAATCGGCAGCTCTGGGGTGAAGCACAGCCATGTAACCGGGATGAGCCCTCCAGAGACCTCGGGTGCACGCTTGAATTGGGGAGGAAGGATCCTAATGGGGTCCTTAATTAACTAAGGATTGACTACAGATCTAGGCCTAAGTGTCCAGCGTGGCAGCTATTAGCCACAAGTGGCCACTGAGCACTTGCAGTGTGGCCACTGCATCTGAGCCGCTGGAGAGTTTGAACCTATCTGTGTAGTCGCAATTAATCTAAATTTAAACTTAAAAATGGATCCTCAGTTCGGTTATTGAAAACATTTAAGCATGTTTGATGCAAATCTTGGGGATGTGAATCAACTTTTTTTCAACTATAAATTTCACGAAACCCAAATACAGGTCAAGTATTTTTGAGGAAAATTAAGCGTCTGGACCAAGGTACACTGCAACCATAACATATACGCTGGATTTCAAGGATTGGGTGTGGAAAAAAAGAGGTTAAAATCTCTAACAATTTTTCTTGTATTGATACATGTGACACTGTAGCATTTTGGATATATCAGGCTAAATAAAATATATTGTTAAAGTCAATTTCACCTGTTTCTTTTCCATTTTTTTCCCTTTTCCATTTTTTTTTTTTTTTTAAGGTGGCTACTAGATTTAAAATTAGCCACGTGGCTTGCATTAGATATCTGTTGGCCAGTGCTGTGCTGGTCACTGCATGATGGCTTATAACATTACAAAGAGAGGGTTGAGCAGACATCATGTGTCTTATGATGGGTGAGCGGGGTCATGTTACCTAAGAAGCAATCTTTGGGGGGTGGGGGTGGGGAAGAGACCCAACGAGAACTTGAAACTGATTATGCCTTGAGACAAACCTATTGGGTTGATCCACATGAAACTTGTTTTGGTTTTGGTCAAAAAGGGCCGGGCATCAGCAGTTTCACATAGTTTAACTTAATACCAGTTAATAGGAAATTTAGGGGACAGAGGACAAGGTAAGTCATACTGGGGAGACGCAAGCAGCAGCCTCCAGACTGTGGGAAGTGCTGCAGAATAAACGATGCAAGGGGAAAAAAAAGCTGATTAAAAGATTTAAAAAAACAGAAGACAAAACAATAACAATTTTTAAAAAGTAAGGACGTGAATGCCCTTATTCTTGGCGGGCAGCCGGGGGTTTGTGCTGGGAGGGAGCGCGAGGCGGGGCATGTGGGGTGGCTGTGGGTTCTCTCTGCTTGGGTGGGGGTGATTATACTAACCCAGTAAGCTAGACGGGTTTCTGGCCCCTTTCCACATGTGTGATACATTCAGCAATAGAAAAGTTTTCAAAAAAATAGGAGGAGGAGGTAAACCCCGTGTTAGGAATGCTCCCAGCAGCCCCTGGGGGCCGCGTAAGGCGTGTGGGCGGTACCGGAGGGCAGGCTGATGTGGCTGCCGCCTTCCCGCAGCTTGAGCAGGCGGCTGCGCTTGAAGTTGCCCTTGCGTTTGCGGACCCTGGGCTTCTCCTGGCTCAGCTGGCACATGAGCAGGTGCAGCTCACGCTCCACGATGTCCATCTCGCGCTCGGCCAGCTCCTGCTCCCGCCGCCGCAGCTGCTCCTCCTGGAAGCGCTGCTCCTGGGCCGCCCGCAGCAGCTCCTCCTCACGGCTCCGGAGTTCCTGGAGAGAAGATGGGGCGAGGGGCTCACCTGTCAGCCGCTTGGGGATGGACCTGGGGGCTACTGGGTCTGCTTGAGGCACAGCACAAGGGCGTCCTGCTAAGGGGCAAATTGGGGGCACAATCCAACTCACTCTTCACCAGCCAAGCTGGGCGCTGGTGCTCCAGGCTGTATTAGCCCAAAGAAAGGGGTGGTTTTAGTTTTCACCTTTAAGTTTTTGACTCTTCAATTTGGAAAACTTCAAACATCCACAAAGCAGAGACAGAATAGTGCCCCCAATTCTCATCATTCCACCTAAACAACTCTTTTTACTTAGCAAACCTTTTTTCATGTGTCTTCTTCCTTGTCTCCTCCCTCTCTCCCTCCCTCCCATTTTTGCTGTTGTGTTTTAAAACCAATCTCAGGGGTGCCTGGGTGGCTCAGTCAGTTAAGTGTCTGAGTTAGGCTCAGGTCATGATCTCACAGTTCACAAGTTAGAGCCCAGCCTCTGGCTCTGTGCAGACAGAGCTTCCTTCAGATTCTGTGTCCCCCTCTCTCTCTGTCCCTCCCTTGCTTGTACTCTGTCTGCCAAAAATAAATAAAACATTTAAAAAAATTTAGGGGTGCCTGGGTGGCTCAGTCAGTTAAGCATCTGACCCTTGATTTTGGCTTAGGCCATGATCTCACAGTTCGTGGGTTCAGGCCCTGTGTCAGGCTCCGTGCAGACAGTGCAGAGTCTGACAGTGCGGAACCTGCTTGGGATATGCTCTCTCTCCCTCTCTCTCTGCCCCTCCCCTGCATGCTCTCTTTGCCTCAAATAAATAAACTTAAAAATTAAAAAAAAAAATTTAAACCAATCCCAGACATCAGGCAGTATCACTTGTAAGAGCATCAGTGCAGGGTGCCTTTTTCTTATTAATCTGCCAACAGGCCCCTTTCTTAATACGCAAAAAAGCCCCTTTAGCCCTGCATGGACCCAAAGACTGGGGCTCAGGGGAAGGGACTCTGCCCCACTAAAGGCATCAGAAATGCAAGGGTCTTGCTCCATCCCTCCCACTGTGCCCCCTGCCTTCACCTTCTCTTTGGTCCGGAGGTCATCAAACATGTGCTGAATTTCCAGCTTCCAGTCTTCCTGCAGCGAGTGGAAGGACTCCAGTGGCATCTGGAATAGGGCTGACTGCTCGATGACTTCAAGCTGCTTCAAGATACTGCCGAAATCTGGCCGCCCATGGGGGTCTGGGTCCCAGCATTCTGGGGTGGGGGTGGGGGGGACAGCAGTGGGGGTGGAGAGGTCAGTGGCCATGCTCTAGGGCATCACCCTGCTTTGTGGAAGACAGGACTTCAGGGGACTGTGGACAAACAACTTCCATGGAACTGAGGGAAGGAATTCAAAGCCAAATTCCTGGCAACATTACAGTGAAACCTGGCTTTTGCTCCCTCACTTGTGGCAGAATCAAGGATCAGGGAAGACTCCCAGGGCCAGCGAATGCTAACAGGTGCCCTCAAGGGCTGTGGGCCTGGCTGGAACAACAGTTTGGGGGACACAGAGCCAACTGTGGGGGAGACAGTTTGTGGTCCAATGGTTACAGCCCCTTCTCCCTCACTCCTGGGCCCACCGGTATGGATGGATGTGAAGGGGTGAGGTCTGGCCCGAGGGCCCCTGCCACCCAAGCTGAGCCTATCTCCACAGGGCCCTGGCTCACCCTCCAGTAGGCGGGCAAAGGGCTCGGGGCACGTGGAGGGGATGGGCAGCGTCAGCTTGTTCATAGCCACGCCATATGCCACGGCCAAGGCGTCGATTTCACGGTAGGGGACCTCACCCGTCAGCAGCTCCCAGAGCAGCACCCCGAAGCTGCAGGTGGGGAAGAGGGAGGGTGATGCCGCAGCCCACCCCCATGCTCACCTACACCCCATCCCTGCCTCCGGTCCCGTGGTGGGCCTCCCTCACCCCCACATCCGGCGCTGGTTGATGAGGCCACGAGAACATGATTGACCTCCGCTGGCCTGATCTCAAATAGATGTGGTGGGGTTGGCTGTCTGATGTCTTGCCTTTGCTCTGCCTCTCTTCCCTCACCCCTGTCTGAAAACTTTCAGTGTCTCACCTGTAGCCCCTGGACAAAGCCACTTTTCTTAGCCCTGACCTTTGACGTCCCCTGCCGCTTTGCCTCTAAGCCCTCTTGCCCCCGTACCAACCCCAGCTTCGCTGAACAAGTTGAACAAGCCCTAAGCCCTGTTCTTCCTAACCTCTGGCTTTGCACATGCTTTCTCCTTCATCAAGAACATCCTTCCCTGTGTGTAACTGTTCTTTCAGTCAAAACTCAGGTGTCCCCTCTCCCAGGGAGGCTTCCTTGATTCCACAGCCTCCAAAGCTAGATGAGAGACCCCCTCCTCTATGTTCCCACAGAACCCTCAGCACTTACCTCTAAAAACAAGTTAACACTATTTAACATTTATAAAGCACTTACTCCAGGCCAGCACTGTGCTAGGCGCTCTCAGTAATCCTCACAACAGCCCTGTAAGGCAGAAGGTATTGGTATGACCCCCGTTTTAGCCGGGGAACAGGTGCAGGCACAGAGAGGTTAAACTGTCTGCCTCAATGTCACACAGCTAGTAAGCGGACTGGTCTCAGTCCACACTTGGGCTCAGGCCTGCTTGATGCCCATGACGGTGTCCTTGATGGATACACAACACTGGAGCACGCACCACTGTGCTCCGGTCACCTGCCGGTCCACCTTCTCCAGTAAACTGAACACCATTTTGTGCGGTGTCCAGCATGCAGTGAGTCCCCGAGCTCCCCCGCATCCACGCATGCATTTGACATATAAATGTCTGCTGTGTGCCAGACACTATTCTGGGCACTGGACCAAGATGGACACCACCTCTGCCCTCCTACGGGTGACGGCCTCCCTGTCGTTCTCAGTGCCAGCACTGGTGAATGTGAGCTGGGCATCTGCTGCCTGAAATCATTTCCCATCCTCCTTTGCAGCTAAGCATGCCCATATGGCGATGGTTCTGGCCAGTGGGGTGCGGGAGGACGTGTAATATGCAACTAACTTCCAGGAAGTTAAAGAGAGTCCTCGGAGTCCCGAAGTTTAGAAGTTTAGAGTCCTTAAGGAGAATCGGTGTCCTTTCCTCTTTTCCTGCCTGCTTGCTGTGATGTGGACATAAAAGCCGGAGCTCAAGCAGCCGTTTTGGATGATGAAGTGAGCTTTGGAATGGAGACCACACAAGGTGGAAGAAAATAATAATGGCTTTCAACTGGGGGTGGTGTGAACCCTCCACCTCACCTGTGTTGCTGGAAACCTGTGAGGCTGTTTTGATTGTCACAAGGACCGGGGAACGCTATGATGTTTGGTGGCTGGGAACCACATCCTAAAAAATACATGGCAGTACCACACAAGAAAGAATTACCTTGCTCTATGTCAGTGACGCCCCTGTTGAGGAACCCTGACATAGGACCCTGAATTCCTGTCACTGGGAGCACCACATCAGTACAGGAGAGCAGAAACTTCAGGCTTGTTTTTATTTGGGGATTTTCTGCTCCTTGCCACACAGATATGGCTCTGTGCAGTTTGGTACCACAAATGAATGCCTAATGGAAAGCCAGTTAGAACCTTCCCCAAAGAGCTGCACTGCTCTACTGGAGACTTCCTGTCTGATTTGTCTGCCCAGAAGCCATGACTTTGCTACTTGGTCCATCTGGAGCCTTAGCTGGGGACTGACCTGGGTTTGGCTCCCTCCCAGTAGAAGGCCCCAGGCTGAAGAGTATCTGCTGTCGCCATCAAGTCTCACTGGTGATGGCAACAGCCTCCTCGCGGGCCTCCTGCCCCCACTCCTGTCCCCCACAATTCATTCTGCATCCTACAGCCGAGGGAGCCTTGCAATGCTAAACCAGATTGTGCCATTCATAAATGCTCCTAATGGCTTTCCGCCGCACTTAGAATAAAGCCTGGCGTCCGGTCCCTCATCTGCGGGGTCCCCCGCTCTCTCTCCTATGTCATTTTCTACCACCTTCCTCCTTGCCTCCTCTGCTCCAGTCACCCGGCCTCACGGCTGTGTCTGGAATAGACCAAGCTCGTTCTCACGTCAGGACCGCCTTTGTGGGCACTGTCCCCTCTGCCTGGGAAGCTTCTTCCCCCAAACTTTGCATGGGTGGCTCCTTCTTATCATCATCCAAAACTCAGCTCAAGTGTCATTTCTCAGAAAAGCCTTCCCTAACATCATCCTCCAGCCCTCAGAGTGCTTTCGATTTACCTCCCGGCTCTTAATACTATCTCATGCTTTGTTCTGGTGGATTAACTCTTTATCTTTGGAAAATTATTTTACAACTTTTTAACTTAAAACCAGCTCCCCCCCCCCCCCCAGCTTCTTGTGTATTTGTTTATTTATTTACTCTTCCTCTGGGCAGGAAATGTGTCTAGATTTTTTTTACTGCGGTATCCCTAGCACCCAGTGCTGATGGATGGATGGATGGATGGATGGATGGATGAATGGAAGGAAGCAAGGAAGGAAGGATGAAAGGATGCCTCCAAAGCCTCAATTTCCTATTGACAAGTGGGCTGCTGTACTGGATGGTGTCTGAGGGGCCCTTGGTGTTGACATCCTATTTCTGTATCTTCGTAATTTTCCACTTGAATCCAAGTCCTTCTCAGCTGCCACTTCAGCAAGCAGACACCTGCTTTGGTGCTTTGATGGTCTGACCTTGCCAGGGGGCCTCTCTGTCAGGCCTGGATCCTAGCTTCCGCAGGAGACTGTCCCTCCCACTCTGAAACACCCTCCTCCCCTCCCCCATTCCCGGATTCCCCAGTCCCACCATCAGCACCTCCAGACATCACTGCTTTTGGAGAAGAGGGAGAGACGGATAACCTCCGGAGCCATCCAGGCATAAGTCCCTGCAGCGCTCATCTTGGTGGTCTTGTGCCACTCGCGGGCGAGGCCGAAGTCCGTGATCTTGAGCACCGTGTCTGCGAGGTTGTGGTTCTCGATGGCCTCCAGAATAAGAACTGTGGGGCAGAAAGAAAGATGGGTCACCCCAACCTTCTGGGCTGCAGACCCGAGTGTCCTGCCCGCCTGCCTCAGCTGAAATCTCCTACTTGTTCTCTCCCTCTAACCATGAGTAACCATGAGTTACCCCCCTCTGCAGCAGGTCCTTTCCTGGTCTGGAATATCATGGACGCTTCCATGCCAGTTGGATCCCTGCCCCAAGCTCCCATGAAGGAGGAGGAGCTTCCTCTGGGTCTACTTCCCTCCTGATTCTAACCTGGGCTCTGGGGAGCTCCGTGAAAGGTGGGTAGCCAGAGCCCAAAGCCTTGGTTCTCCTTTGTTCAGGCCTTGAATTCCTGGCCACCAGTGAGGTGGGAACTAGACTCTGAGCAGAAGGGATGAACGTGGTTCTCCTTTGCCTTTGTCACCCCCTGTGGCAGACTGCATTCAGGGCCCCAGATCTACCCCTTTCTGCATCACCTTCTTCACCACCTGACTCTGCACTCCTTTCCACGGAAGGGGAAGAGTCTATTTCCTCCTCCTTTACCTTGGGTTGGCCCTAGGACTTGTTTTGGTCAACAGAACGAGGCAGAAGTGACAGAATGCCATTTCCAAGCCTAGGCCTTAAGAGGCCTCACCTATCTGCCTGCCATCACCACGAGACCATGCCTCGGCCAGCCTGCTGGTCCAAGGTAGATGGGAGGTACTTGGAGTAAAGTCTTCCCTGCTGAGGCCCGCCTAAGCAGCTCACGCTCCAGCAGGCCCACGTGTGTGTGAGCAGCAATAAATGACATCAAGTTTTAAGACCCTGAGTTTTGGGGGTGGTTTGCTACGCAGCATTACTGTGACAAAGTCTGACGGCTATATCCCCCAAGCATATTGAATGGTTCCAACTTGCTGTCTAGGGCTATTACTAACAACAATTATAATCATGGCTGGTGTTTATCAGCGGCCTATGATATGGCAGGCACTGTGCTAGGCCTTTACATGGATTATCTAGAAAGCAACCCATTTTATCGACTGGCAAACTGAGGCTCAAAGAGATGAAGTCCCTTGGCCAAGAGTGTATAGCTAGAAAACTGTGGGGCAAAGACCTGACCTACATCTGTCATTAGAGCCCAATCTCTTAACTGCTATGATATTCGACCAGCATGTATCAAACAGGCCCCAAAGTGTACAGGCCTGCCTGGGTGTGAATCCCAGCTCTGCCGCTTATCAGCTGCATAACCTTGTACGATTTATTCTTCTTAACGCTAGGATTTCTCCTCTGTTAAGTGGGGATGATTATAGTATTTACCTTATAGGGTTGTAGTAAGGTGAAGTACCAGTAGGCCCTTTAAAAATGTTAGCTATTCTCTGCCCCTCCCCCGTTCATGCTCTGTCTCTCTCTGTCCCAAAAATAAATAAACGTTGAAAAAAAAAATTAAAAAAAAAAAAAAAAAGGGGCGCCTGGATGGCGCAGTCGGTTAAGCGTCCGACTTCAGCCAGGTCACGATCTCGCGGTCCGTGAGTTCGAGCCCCGCGTCGGGCTCTGGGCTGACGGCTCAGAGCCTGGAGCCTGTTTCCGATTCTGTGTCTCCCTCTCTCTCTGCCCCTCCCCCATTCATGCTCTGTCTCTCTCTGTCCCAAAAATAAATAAACGTTGAAAAAAAAATTAAAAAAAAAAAAAGTTAGCTATTATTATTAGTGTGTGATGTGGCCATAGTTGGCCTTTACTTCTCCCCCCAGATCTTTGACCATTCCTGGTGACTTCTCCTGTCATAACAACAGTGAGCTAATTCTACTATCATCAAAGCCCAGAAGCCTCCCTTGACTCTCTAGCATGTGACTCCATGCTTCCCTTCTTGGGTCCCCACCTCTTCTGTTGGTGGGGTGACCCTGTGACAGACGGAACACACTATGGTCTTATATTTCATTTCTGCTTAAAATCTTCTGATGGCTTCCACTACGTTAAAAACGAAACAAAACAAAACCCCAAATCCTCATCATGGCCCCCAAGGTCATTATGATCTGGGCCCTGCCTACCTTTCTGACCTCATCTTCTACCCCTCCCTCATTCCTCCTCTTCCAACCCCTCTGGTCTCCTGGCTGTTTCTCCAGCAAGGCATGCTCATTTCCACCTCCGGACCTTTGCTCTGCCCAGACCTTTGCAAGGCTGGGTTCTCTTTGTTCAGGTCCCTGCTCCAGTATTGCCTTCCCTGACCATCTGATTCAAAGAGCTCCTTCTGCCTGTTTTATTTTCTTCAGAGCCCCCTGATCTTATCTGGAAATTTTATCTACCTACCTACCTACCTAAATATCAGTCATCTACTTCTGTTTACTAGACCATAACTTCTACGTGGGGAGATCTTGCCTGGGTCACTTCTGTAATCCCAGTGCTTAAGATAGGGCCTAGTACATTTAATTTTGCTTCAGAATTATCGGTTGAATGAACCAATGTACGAGTGACACCAGACGAGGGGCTCCTAGGGAAAGATGAATGGAGGAAGCTGTGCCGTGGAGGCCCTGTGACCTGTCCTGGGCATGGACTTGTCCCATTGACTGAGCAGGAAGCCCTGGCCTAAGGAGCCCCAACAACGCCACATCCAGGTGGCACTGGCTACAGGAAAACCTAGAGGCCTGGGGGCATGTCCTTACACCCCACCTTCAGGCTGTGAATCAGAGGGGTGAGGAAAGGCCAGGAAGGCACCCCAGTCTTCAAGGGGAGCATGCTGGTGGTCCTGCCTCTATTTGCCCAGCATGTCAGAGGAGTCTGAGCATCAGGGAGGCAGGAACCATCCATGTCTGTCTTTGCTCAATTCCCTGGCCCCGCCACAGGGCTTGGCACACCTTGAGCACCTGGCAGCTCGGTTGGTGTACAAGTGTAAGGCCTGGAAGGTAAGGAAGACCACTCCCTCTGTTCTAGGGGCTCGCAGTGGTCATGGCTCTGCATAGCAACATTGCAGAAATAGCGGGATGGATTCAAACACATTTCGGGGTGTGGAACTGACAGGAATCAGAAGAGATGTGGGAGTCCAAATGTGAGAACAAAGGGGAAATCCTCACATTTCCAGGGAGGGCAGGGAACATGCTGGCCTCATTCACTGTTGATCCCTCTCCTTAGCACATGACTTGGCCCAGCAAACACCAAATGAAAAATGAAAGAATAGATGCATGCAGAAATGAAAGGGAGTGAGATGGGGTAGAGGAAGCTTGGGAGAGCCAGGAAGGTAGGATTCTTCCCCAGCTATATCCTTAGGATGCAGGACTGGGTGTGGCACACAACAGGCGCTCCGGAAATGGGTGAGGCCACTGCAGTCTTGGTCCCTGTTGGGCTCCTGTTAATAGGTGCTCAACTAATATGTGCTGACATCATGAGAAGCTCCTTGATCTAGAGGTGGGTCCTGGGGAGCTTTCTCTTCCTGCTGGCCCCAGTCCCCATTCGACCAACCAATCAAGTTTTGAGAGCCTGTGATAAGCCAGGCAGCCTGGAAGCTTTTACATAAGGCACATCCCTTTCCTTCCTCCCTCACTCTGGCTGGGGCAGAGGCCTGAGAGGACTCCAGGAAGTGGTTCTCAACCCCGAGGAGACACTTGCCAATGTCTGGAGACAAGTTTTGGTCTTTGGTGGAGAATGTTAATGGCATCTACCAGCTAGAAGCCACGGATGCTGCTAAACAACCCACAAGAGAACTGCCTCCTACAATCATCCAGCCCCAAATGTAAATAGTGCCAAGGTTGAGAAACTCTGACTCCAGGCTAGATTCTTTCGGTCTCTGTCCGGTGGACCCTGGCATCATGGTTGGACAGTGAGTGCCATGAGGGCAGGCCCTGTGCTGTCCATGCTAGGAGTTCAGGGCCTGTCACAGTGTTCATGGATACATACTTATTAAGCTACTGTGACTCTTAGCCTGGGAGACGGGCGGTCCTTCAACCTTTCCAAGCCTCCTTTTCCTCCCTCACTTGGCCCGGAAGGTATACCACTGCCCCTTCTTGCCCTTGGCAATATCTTCTGGTGTCCCCATTTCCCACCACCTAGGCTTGACCTCCTAAGATTCGGTGGAAGCAAGTTTTGAGGGGAGGACACCACTTACTGTTGATGGACTTGAGGTCCCGGTGGATGATGGGCACAGGGGCATCATTGTGTAGGTAGTTCATGCCCCGGGCCACCTGCACAGCCCAGTTGACCAGCACATGAGGGGGCACCCGGCGGCCCGCCAGCACCCTGCTCAGTGCGCCCCCCCTGGCATACTCCATCACCAGGCAGAGGTGTGGGGGGCTGAGGCAGGCGCCTCTGAGGGCAATGATGTTGGGGTGCTTCAGGGCTCCGAAGAGCCTGGCCTCCTGGCGCACCTGCTCTGCTGTCACTGCCGGGTCCCGCTCAGGGTCCAGCCGGGCGGCCTTGACAGCCACCTCCTCGCCGCGCCATAGGGCCCGGTAGACCTTGCCAAAGCCCCCTACACCGATGATCTCTTCTAGCTGCAGCTCGTGGAAGGGGATCTCCTGGGGCAGCTGGAGGCCCGCGGGCGCGGCGGGTGCGCCAGGGGCTACGTAGTTGCTGGGGAAAACGCCCACACGGCCGCTGGGTAGCTGCCCGGTCCACCAGCCCTCGTCGCCCGACACCGCACAGTCCTGGGAAAGCACCTGGACGCGGTCGCCCCTCCGCAGGGTCAGCTCCTCATCGCCCGCCGCCTCGTAGTCGAACACCGCGGTCCAGACGGGCCCCGTGGGGGTCGTGCCCCACTCCTTGGCCGTCCCCCCCCTCCTCCTCCTCCATGGGGGAGGGGCCGGGGGCTGTGGGAGGCCGCTTCACACAGGCTGCCCGCGGGATGCAGAGGGCGGGCCCCGGCGGCCAGGATGGGGGGCAGTCCCTGCGGGTTCTAGGGGGCTCCTGGAGGCCATGGCTGGGGGCGGGGGCCCTCCGCAGGAGCAAGAAAAAGCCTCCTTAAAAGGGCAGGGTCGTCCCCTCTGATTCAGCTGCCCAGGCGGGGCGGGGTGCGGATAGGGTGGCGGGTTCACCTGTCTCCCCCAAATGTCAGGGCGCTAAGAGGGCCTGGCCGCGCGGCTCCCCAATTCCTGCCGGGGCCCGCCGGTGGGGGACGAGGGTGAGGGAAGCAGGCAGCCCCCTTCCCCACGCCTCTCACCCCGCGCAGCTCCACCGGCGGCCCCCGGCTCCGCATCCCGGGCCACGACCGCCGGGCGGGGTGGGGGTGGCGGGGCCCCGGGGGCGCCCGCCCCGGGATGGGGTGGCGCGCCCCTCGGCCTTCTCACGCGCGGGGCGGCCGGGCTGCCCCCATCCTCAGCACCTGCCTCCCGGTCGGCCCCAGCCCTGCCCCCGCCCGCGCCGCTTCCCGGGGCCGCCGGCGGTGCCTGAGTGACGTGCTCGCCGCCGCCGCCGCCGCCGCCGCGGTGCCGCCTGGGAGTTGTAGTCTCCGGCTGCGCGGCCTCGAGGCTGTTCCCCTAGCTCCCAGAGCCCCGCTGCCAGCCTCGGGCCGCAGTGGGGACCCCACGAGGCCGAAGGAATCCTCCCGAGGAGATAAGCTTGGCCTCGGACCCTCCCTGGGACCCGGTGGGCCAGATGGCGGGAGGAGGGAAGGAGGCGGGGGCCAAGCGCTCCTCACAGACCCTGCGGGTCCGCGGCTCAAGATGGGGTTGACGGTGGCGGACCGGCTTCGCAAAGCGAAATAGAGGAGCTGCGTGAGTGGTGGTTACTGGCTCCAGCCTCTAACGCGGCTGGAGCACGGTCCCCTTGGCTGCCCGTCCCCTCGGGCCCCGACCCGAGGTGCACGCCGGGAAATGTAGTCCGTTCCGGGACAAGCGCCGCGGGAGGCGGCCTCAAACGTTGGAGAAAGGTTGGTGGCTCCTGCCACCTAGGGGATTCGGCTGATGGCGAGGCCTCAGCAGGGAAGATGGGGCTGGAAGGACGTGTTCACTGTCCGTTGGGAAATCACAGCCATGTCTTTCCCCACCAGCTCTGGTTTCTTCCACCTCAGCAGTCAGAACTCCCCGCCTCTCGTAATAGGAACTTCAATCTATTGGGGCTTAATGCGCATCTTGTGCTAAGCGCTTTGCATGGTATCATCAAATTCTCGCAAAGCCCCCATTTTACAGATGATGCATTGAAAAGCAAAGTCACTTGTCCAAGGTCACAGAACTGTAAATGGCAAAAGCAAGACTCAAAGGTAGGTTTTAAAATTAAAAACAAACATGATTTAAAAACAAACAAAACACTGCCTTCCCATTTAAAGAATGAGGATATTGAGTCCTGCAGAGGTTCAGTGACTTGCTCAAGATCTGTAAGCTTGTAAATGGCAAAATTCTGGGCCTTTTCACGTGGTTTCTCCCTAGTGGCCCGGAAGTCTGGAGGGAGGAGATAAAAGAGGAACCATGAGGTGCTCTGGTTCCCAAGTTCCAGACCCCGCCCCTGCTCCTGGGAAGTTGTTCCACTCTTAGAAGTGGGTACCTGGGCTCTTGTCTACCCATCAGGGAAACATAGGAACTATCAAGAATGCTTGTTTGAAGACAGAGTCCCCCCTTATTCTGAGTTATAGGCAGTTCTGTCATGAGTGATATATGCGTTCCTAAAAACCCTGGAGTTCTACAAAACAGTTCACTAAACATAACAAGAATTTATGGGGAAGAAGAAGAAGAAAAAAAAAAAACTAGGGTTAGATTGCTCAAAACACTGGCAACCTCATAATCAGAGTGCTACGAGACCAATAATGATTCTCAAAGAAATACTAGCACAGTTAAAATTCCACGGAGGTTTGCGCTTAGCAACATCTTCAGTGCCTTCTTTGCAATCTTATGGGGCTTGTGCTTCCTTCTCAGAGATGCTGGTCTGGATATATTAATTTCCTTTTCTTTTCTTTCCTTTTCTTTCTTTGAAAACTTTCTGGCTTTATTATTATTTTTTAATTTTTAAATTTTATTTAAATCCAAGTTACTTAACATATAGTGTAATAATGATTTCAGGAGTAGAACCCAGGGATTCATCACTTACATAGAACACCCAATGCTCATCCCAATAAGTGCCCTCCTTAATGCCCATCACACATTTAGACCATCCCCCCCAACACCTCTCAGTTCTCTGTATTTAAAGTCTCTTATGCTTTGCCTCCCTCTCTCTTTTTATCTTATTTTTCCTTCCCTTACCCTATGTTCATCTGTGTTGTTCCTTAAATTCCACATATGAGTGAAGTCATATGATATTTATCTTTCTCTGACTTATTTCGCTTAGCATAATACATTCTAGTTCCACCTATGTGGTTGCAAATGGCAGGATTTCATTCTTTTTGATCACCGAGTAATATCCCGTTGTGTGTGCATGAGTGTGTGTGTATGTATGTGTATGTATATGTATGTATGTATGTATGTATGTATGTATGTATATATATATATATCACATGTAGATATTAATTTCTAATGGAAACCATTTGCATCAAAATTAAAAATCTGATTTAAGGTGTTGCCTTCATCAACCTGTCATTTTAATATGAGAAAATATCATTGTGGTTTCTTCATCTGCATTCACAGCTTTACCACATACCATAACATTGTAGCAAGCATTATGATCCTTGAAACCACTAAAACAAGTCACTGTGGATCTAAAGGAAGACAGTTCTGCAGATTTTTAGCTTTGTGTGTGTGTGTGTGTGTGTGTGAAGATCTTCTTTGATCACCAAGGCTTCCCTTTTAACTCTGAGAAAGGTTGTCACTGATTGCTTCAAAATATTAACTTCCCAGAGAAAAATTGCTTATTAACCAACATGCTTGTGTTATGCCGACATTGTTACTCTGTTTACCAACTGCTTATGGGTTCAAATCAGAGAGGCAGGTGGGCAGCAGAACACGTGGTTTCCCAGTGAATGTCTAGACTCGGGTGAGCAAGGAGCCTTGACTTGATTCTAACCCTGGTGGGTCCTGCAGTGGGAATGGGGAGTGGGATGGAATTTGTCAATTCCATAACAGATGGTTTGGATTTTGATTGGGATTGTAAATGAATAAGTTATTGATTTGGGGGAGAATTTGTGATTTAGTAATATTGAGCCTTCCATCTTAGACATAGGTTTGATTTTCTCCTGGGATATCTTGTACATGTTTCCCTGGTTCACTCACTGGGACTTTACTATTTTTACTTATTTATTTATGACTTGGATCTTTTTTTTTTTTTCCCCTAATCAATTACTCCTCTTGCATTTTTACTGCTGATCTTGGATCTGGCTACTTTGTTGAACTCACTCTTACTTGTTTTAGAATAGCCAGACAGCTAATTCTCCATACTTTCCTGGCTAGAGGATCCTGTTAGGGTAACAAAATGCCAGTCTAGTTCTTTCCAACCTTTATAACTCATTTCTCAGCCCTTCCCCTTTGGCGAAGAGTTTCAATACAATGTTATTGGTAGTGGTGATAATAGACAATTCTTGTGTTGTCCGAGAGTTTTGAAGGATTAACACTAAGGTTTCACTATGAGGTATGGTGTTTTCAGATTTCGAGTAGAAGTCCTTTATCAAATTCTATTTCTGATTTGCTAGTAGGTTTTTAAAAAGCAGGTGTTGACCTTCAGCAAATGCTTTTTATGCACTTATCAATGTGATCAGATAGTTTTTCTGCCATCTACATTATTCTTATGGGAAGTCATTTACATTATTCTGCAATCTGGAATGGCTTGTGATATATTGGAGTTACCTGCTCTTGAAACATTTGGGGGAAGTTGACCTTAAGATCATCCATGCATGATGCCTTTTTGGTAGGTCTCTATGATTTCAACTTCTTCTGTGGATGTTGGTTTATTCAGATTTATTGCTTTTTCCTGGGATAAATGTTTGTAATTTATATTTGCCTAGAATAATATTTTATCTAGGACTTCAGATTCATTGGCATAACTTTATGCATGATGTTTTTTATGATTCATTTGCATCTGAAGGTATATTTTCTTCGGTTTTCCTGATATTCATTTGTCTCTTCTCTAATTTTTCTGGATCAATTGCCCCAAATTGTATAGTTTTATCAGTCTTAAAAAAACAAACAAACAGCTTTTGGTTTGCTGATAATCTTTCCTACTTATTTGGGGGGAAGGTTATTTTGTTAATTTCTGCTTTGTTGATTCACTGCCCTCCCTCCATTTTAGTGTTTATTCTGTATTCTCCAGGTTTTGGTATGGGGTGCTTTCTTTGTCATTCAGTTCCCCAAAAATGTAATGTCAGATTATTTACACCAATTATTTAGAAATGTATTTTTGAACCTATGGGTACCTGGATTGTTCTTTGGTTGTCTTTTTGCAGTTGATTGCCAATTTTATTCAATGAACATGTTCTGAACGATATAAATCCTTAGGAATGTGCCGAGATTTCCCTTTTGACCTAATATGTGGAGGTTTTTTTGTTTTGTTTTGGAAGTGTTCTGTATGTTTTTAAAGGATGTTTTAAAGGATACTGGTTGTTGGGATCAGAGAGCTGACTATGCAAGTTTATTAATTCTCTAATTCTTGTTCCTTACTTTTTTTTTCCTGTTTGATATTTTGCCTTCTGGAAGGTATAATAAACTCTCTCATTATTGGTGACAATATGTTAGTTTCTTCTGTTAGGTGTATCAGTTTTGCTTTATATATTTTGAAGTTATATTGTTATGTGCATGAGGATTTATTATATTAACATGACATTAGTGAATTATTCCTTTCCTCAGTATGAAATATCCTTTGTTTTCCTTCCTTATGATTTTTGCTTGTATTGCTTCCTTTTCTTAACATTTCTCATTTATTCATTCATTCTTCTTTTTTTTTCTTGAGAATTGATTTTACCATACTGTTTCAATTCTTTTTAAAAAAATTTTTTTACATGTATTTACTTTTGATAGAGAGAGACCGAGAACAAGTGGGGGAGGGGCAGAGAGAGAAGGAGGCACCGAATCCCAAGCAGGCTACAGGCTCTGAGCTGTCAGCACAGAGCCCAACATGGGGCTCGAACTCACAAACCGCAAGATCATGACCTGAGCCGAAGTCGGACGCTTAGCCGACTGAGCCACCCAGGTCCCCCATACTGTTTTATTTCTGACACACTGTTAGCAGTAACTGGTATAAAGCTATTCTTTTGTGTCATTTTTTTCCTCCCATATCTCCCTTCTTACTTCTATCTCTTCTTCCACCTTATAGACACACTTTCTAATGTGTTTAATTTCTGATTCTTGGATATGTCTATATTCCTAAAAAGATGTATAGTGCTTTATGTATTTTTTTTGTTTTTCATATGTTTTTAATTTACAAAAATGGTATTAAATGAATTTCTTTTTGCTCCATGTTGTTTTTTTTAATTTAATTTTTTATTTTAAAAAATTTATATCCAAATTAGTTAGCATATAGTGCAACAATGATTTCAGGAGTAGATTCCTTAGTGCCCTTTACCTATTTAGCCCTTCCCCCCTCCCACAACCAACCCCCAGGAAGCCTCAGTTTGTTCTCCATATTAATGAGTCTCTTCTGTTTTGTCCCCCTCCCTGTTTCTATATTATTTTTGCTTCCCTTCCCTTATGTTCATCTGTGTTGTCTCTTAAAATCTTCCTATGAGTGAAGTCATATGATTTTTGTCTTTCTCTGACTAATTTTACTTAGCATAATACCCTCCAGTTCTATTCACAGTGTTGCAAATGGCAAGATTTCATTCTTTTTGATTGCCGAGTAATACTCCATTGTGTGTGTGTGAATATATATATACATATATATATATATATATATATATATATATATATATACCACATCTTCTTTATCCGTTCATCCATCGATGGACATTTGGTCTCTTTCCATACGTTGGCCATTGTTGATAGTGCTGCTGTAAACATTGGGGTGCATGTGCCCCTTTGAAACAGTATACCTGTATCCCTTGGGTAAATACCTTGTAGTGCAATTGCTGGGTCGTAGGGTAGTTCTATTTCTAGTTTTTTGAGGAACCTCCATACTGTTTTCCAGCGTGGCTGCACCAGCTTGCATTCCCATGCTCAATATTGTTTTAAGACCATATCATGTTATTATTTATATGTCTGGTCCATGGCTTCTTTTTAAAACATTTTTTTTCAACGTTTATTTATTTTTGGGACAGAGAGAGACAGAGCATGAACAGGGGAGGGGCAGAGAGAGAGGGAGACACAGAATCGGAAACAGGCTCCAGGCTCTGAGCCATCAGCCCAGAGCCTGACGCGGGGCTCGAACTCACGGACCGTGAGATGGTGACCTGGCTGTAGTCGGACGCTCAACCGACTGCGCGCCCCAGACGCCCCCCATGGCTTGTTTTTAAAAAGATTTTATTTATTGGGGCACCTGGGTGGCTCAGTCGGTTAGGTATCCGACTTTGGCTCAGGTCATGATCTCAGTTCGTGGGTTCGAGCCCTGTGTCATGCTCCGTGCTGACATCTCAGAGCCTGGAGCCTGCGTCAGATTCTGTGTCTCCCTCTCTCTCTGCCCCTCCCTGCTCTTGCTCTATCTCTGTCTCTCTCTCCCAAAAATAAATAAGCGTTTAAAAATTTTTTTAAAGATTTTATTTATTTATTTTTTAAGTTTATGTATTTAGTTTGAGAGAGAGCACAAATACACAGGTAGGGAAGGGGCAGAGAGAGAGAGAGAGAGAGAAAGAGAGAGAGAGAATTCCAAGCAGTCTCCATACCACCAGTGCAGAGCCCCATGGGGGCTCGAACTCATGAACCATGAGTTCATGCCCTGAGCCGAAGTCAGATGCTTCACCCAGGAGCCCCAGGTTTTATTTATTTTTAAGTAATCGCTACACCCAACTCGGGGATCAAATTCACAACCCCAAGATTAAGAGTTTTATGCTTTACCGACTGAGCCAGCCAGGTGCCCCTGATTCATTGCTTCTGATTGCTGCATAGCTCACCATCTCTATTCACTGGCTAATGAAGATCTACATTGCCTTGAATTCTTTGCTACTACAAATAATACTTCATCAGTCTTGCAATTGTATCCTCTAGGACTTGTGTGAGAGTTTTTCTGGATTATCCATCTAAGGTTGAGATTGCTGGATCATAGAATATACATACTGAATTATACCAACTGGAGGGGCGTGATAGTTCCAAATAACACGTGTCTTCACTAACTTCCTCTAGCTTAGGTCCCCTGGTTCCACTAGTTCCTTTCCGAGCTTCTATGTAATTTTTTAAAATTTAAAATTTTGATTTTATTTCCTCTCTGAGCTTCTCAATTTGGCTACTCTGATGGATTTAAACCAGCATGTTGTCATTTCCTAACTGATTATGAATGGGGTTGAGCATCTCTTCAGACTTGTCAGCCACTTGGATTTTCTTTTGTGTTAATTGTCTATTCATATTTTTTGCCAGTTTTTTTTTTTCGGTTGATTTTCCATTCTGAAATATTTGCAGGATTTTGTTTATTCTGGAGATTAATCACTTTTTCTTTTGAAGCCGAAAATATCTTCTCCCAGTCTTTCCCTCATTAGTTAACTTTTTCGGTTATGTCTTTGTTTGGGAGAAATCTTTAATTTTAATACGTCACGGGCGTCTCATTTTCATCATGTAGCTTATGTTTTCTAGATTTAAGAATCTTTAAAAAAAAATGTTTATTTATTTATCTTGAGAGAGAGCATGTGTGTGAGCAGGAGAGGGGCAGAAAGAGGGAGAGAGAAACCAAAGCCAACTCCACGCTCACTGCAGAGCGTGACTTGGGGCTTGATCTCACGACCGTGAGATCATGACCTGAGCCGAAATCGAGAGTCGTAACCTTAACCTGCTGAGCCACCCAGGCGCCCCTAGGCTTAAGAATCTTTCTTCATTCCAAAGTCATAAAGATATTCTACATTTTTCTACTAGCTGTTATGGGTTGAATTACATCCCCCATCCCAAATACACTGAAATTCTAACTCTAACCTTTGGTACTCCAGAACATGATCCAATTTGGAAATAGGGTAGTTGCAGATGTAATGACTTAAATTAAGATGAGGTAATACTGGAGTAGCTTAGGCACCTACTGCAATGTGACTGGTCTTATAAGATGACAGCCACTTGAAGATAGACACACGCGGGGGAAAGGCAGAAATGGACGCCATGGGGCTGCAAGCCGTGGAACTTCAGACATCGCCAGCAAACCAGTAAAAGCTAAGAAGAGGCAAAGAAGGATTCCCTGCAGGTTTCAGAGGGAACATGGCCCTGCTGACACCTTGATTTTGGACTTCTAGCTTCCAGAATTGGGACACAATATGTTTCTGTTAGGTTAAGCCACCCAGTTTCCGGTACTTTGTGCTGGCAGGGCTGGGAAAGTAATATACTAGCTTTATAGCTTTAGCTTTAATATTTAGGTCTTTAATCCATTCATTTGGCCTTTGTATTATGGTGAGAGGCAGGGAACCCACTTTTCTTGTAAGGAGCCAGTTTTCCCAATATCCTTTAGCAATCCGTGTCTTCCCTTCTGATTAGGCCGCTTATTCTGAAAAAAAAAATCACTGGTCCTTTCAGATACATGTGTCTAATTCTGGCCTCTCCGTTCTGTTCCTTTGATCAGTTTGTCTGTTCGTGTAGCATACCGTCTTTGCCTTCTTTTGTAAACTCTAGCTTGTTAGTGTATCTTATCTGATTCAGAAGATCCCCACCCAGCCCCCGCCTTTGGCCAATTCTCATCTACTTGTGGGTACTGATTCTTAAACATGCGTTTTTTTTTTTTTTTTGAATCGAGTTATCGTTTCTCAGAAAAAAATATTTCTGGAATTTGGGCTTGCTTGAATTTATAGATTGATTCAGGTGGAAGAGCCATCTGAATAATATTAATTGTTGCATTCCTAAACATGGCTTACCTCCCCGTTTGTTTGATTTCTTTTGCGTCCTTTAATAACATTACATTTTTTTTTCTTCATAAATGTCTTGTGAATGGATGGGTGAGTACCTAGATTCCTTTATAATTTTTTTAAAGATGGTTTTATTTATTTAGAAGCTTATTTATTCTGAGAGAGAGAGAGCATGAGCAGAGGAGTGGCAGAGAGAGAGAGAGAGAGAGAGAGAGAGAATGCCAAGCAGGATCCACGCTGTCAGTGCAGAGCCTGACTTGGGGCTTGATCCCACGGACTGTGAGATCATGACCTGAGCCAAAACCAAGAGTCGGACACTTAACCGACTGAGCCCCCAGGTGCCTGGTTTGGGTTTTCTGTATGGAATATGCCAAATCACATCCAAATAATGACACTTCTGTCATCCTCCCTCCCTTTCCTTATATACATATTTATTTATTTACTTATTTTTAAATTTTTAAAAAAGTTTATCTTGAGAGACACAGAGACAGTGCAAATGGGGAGGGGCAGAGAGAGAGGGAGGGAGAGAGAGAGAGACAGAATCCCAAGGAGGGTTTATGCTACCAGCACAGAACCCGTCACGGGGCTCAAATTCACCAAACCGTGAGACCATGACCTGAGCCGAAACCAAGAGTCAGATGCTTAAACGACTGAGCCACCCAGATACATCTTACGTATATATTTTTATTCATAATAATATTTATAACAACAGGACCCCCAGGAGTGAACAATAGTGGTGATGGAGGCCAGCTATGTCTTCTTACTGTCCTTGGAGGGAATAAACTTAAGGTTCTATATTAAGTATGAAGTTTGTGGTAGATGAGTCTTTATCAAATTATAGACGTTCCTTTCTCTCCCTAGTTTTCTGGGAGCTTTTGTCATAAATAGGAGCTTTTGTCAATTTTTTGTTTTTTTAATCTGTGGAGGCAAACACGTGACTTTCCTAGTTTACTCCATTGTATAGTGCCTTATGTTATTAACTTTCTGGTGCTTATTTAAAACTTTTTTTTTTAATGTTTTTATTTATTTTTGAAACAGAGAGAGACAGAGCACGAGCAGGGGAGGGACAGAGAGAGAGGGAGACACAGAATCCGAAGCAGGCTCCAGGCTCTGAGCTGTCAGCATAGAGCCCAACGCGGGGCTCAAACTCACAGGACCGTGAGATTATGACCTGAGCTGAAGTCGGACGCTTAACCTGACTGAGCCACCCAGGCACCCCAACTTTCTGGTGTTTATTAAAACCTACTTGATGCCATTTTATTTTATTTTATTTCTTAAATTTTTTAATGTTTATTTTTGTGAGAGAGAGAGAGAGAGAGAGACAGAGCGCAAGCAGGGACGAGGCAGAGAGAGACAGAGACAAAGAATCCAAAGCAGGTATCCAGGCTCTGAACTGTCCGCACAGACACTGACTCGGGGCTCGAACCCACCAACCGTGAGATCATGACCTGAGCGGAAGTCGGATGCTTAACTGACTGAGGCACCCAGGCGCCCCAATGTTTTAATTTTTAGACTCAATTGTTATTTGTATTCTATTGTTGAAGTTTTGGGGACTCTATATTTTTGCTTTTTAATTTTTTTTCCAACATTTTTTAATTTATTTTTGGGACAGAGAGAGACAGAGCATGAACGGGGGAGGGGCAGAGAGAGAGGGAGACACAGAATCGGAAATAGGCTCCAGGCTCTGAGCCATCAGCCCAGAGCCCGACGCGGGGCTCGAACTCACGGACCGCGAGATCGTGACCCGGCTGAAGTCGGACGCTTAACCTACTGCGCCACCCAGGCGCCCCTATATTTTTGCTTTTTAGAGCCGTCTGCAGTAGAGTTTGGACTGAACAACAAAGAGAGTCCAGAACAGAATGCTTCGGAAGACATTTATTTCACACACACATACCCCCCGCCCCCCCACAGAGTGGTTGGGTGGCCCCATTTTAAGAGGTCAAAGGTCCCAACTTTCGTCTGGCCCAGCTCTGAGCATCATCCCAGCTCGCATGGCCGAAGCCATCCCACTGTCCCCACAATTCCTGCGCTCACGTGTGCGAGAAGACACAACTCGCGGGTATGGAGCGATTCGTTTCATTTTAAGGACATGACCGGAAGTGGCCACCTTACTTCTGCTTACATCCCACGGGTCCAAGTTACTCGCGTGGCTACAGGAGGCAAAGTGCAGCAGCAACTGGGGGTTTGGTCAAGAACCCAGAAACTGAACCAGTGATGCGGAACAGTCTGCCGAGCGAGGAGAGAGGCCTCGGAAGAGCCCAACCCTGCCGGCTCCGCCATCTTTGCATATTTAGCGTCCAGAACCGTGAGAAAATTTCGCTTCTGTTGTTGTTTGAGCCACTCAGTCTGTGGTGCTTCGTGGCTGGCCGCTCTGGTGAACTAACACCGTCTCCAGGGCGATGATTTCAGACGCATCTTAGCCCCAGAAGAAGGCACTGCGGGGACGCCTGGGTGGCTCAGGCCGTTGAACGTCCGACGTCGGCTGGGTCATGATCTCGCTGTTCTTGAGTTTGAGCCCCACACTGGGCTCGTCGCTGTCAGAATGGAGCCCGCCTCAGATCCTCTGTCCCCCACCCCCCTCCTCTGCCACTCTCTCTCTCAAAAATAAATAAAACATTAAAAAAAAAAAAAAAGAGAGAGGCACTAAGCTTCGAGGGCCTCTCCAAAGCTGTTCATGTCACACCCACAGCACGGCCTGGTTTGGCAGACAGAGAAACCCAGGCCTGGGATGTGTCTCACTGATACATCAGGACATTTCTTCTTTCAGGGTGTCATTCAAATCCTTCTGCTCAGCAAGGAATCTGAGGACAGATGACATCTCAGGGAAGCTGCAGACTCTTCCAGCTGAGTTGGCTGGCAGGACGTGTGGGATGTGCGGGGAAGGACTGGGGGAGAGGTGAGAACAGCAGAGGTGAGGAAGAGGGGAGGAAACACTCTCGCAGTCATGAAACCAAATTTCTTTCAATGGGCGTGGGTGAGGAAGGCACTGCAGGAGGTCTAGAAGCTTCGAGGGAAATGCAGGAAGGGAAGGGTGTATGGGGGAGTTCATGACTAAGGGATCCAGAGGTGGCACAAATGTCCCAGCCTCTTCTGCCTCTCTCGATTAGGTCAGGAGGCTACTTTACCCAAGGCTAATTGCATCCATTAACCTTGATGATTTCCTTCCCTCAGTCTCTATGTATGACAAATTCATTCTGTCACTGGAAAAATATTTTTTTAAATATTTTTTTAAATTTATTTTTGAGGGAGAGAGACTCACAGAGCACATGCGGGGTAGGGACAGAGAGAAAGGGAGACACAGAATCCGAAGCAGGCTCCAGGTTCTGAGCTGTCAGCGCAGAGCCCGACGCGGGGCTCGAACCCACGGACTGTGAGATAATGACCCCAGCTGCAGTCAGATGCATAACTGACTGAGCCATCCAGGCTCCCTGAAAAAATATTTTTTTAAGTTTATTTATTGGGGTGTCTGAGTGGCTTGGTCGGTTAAATTTCCAACTTTGGCTTAGGCCATGATCTCACGGTTTACTTAAACCTGACCACACTCTCCTTCCCAAATATCCCTGTGAAGAACATACTGTTATCACTCTCTTGTTACAAATGAGGAAACTGAGGCACAGAGAGTTTAAAATTACTCATCCAGGACCCACACCAATCATCAGTGGAGCCAGGATTCTAACACGGGCAGCCAGATCCGTAATCATTTCTGTTCTGATGAACAGTCTGTCTTCCATCTTCTGTCCTTATAAAAAATACTCCTTAGGGCACCTAGGTGGCTCAGGTCATGATCTCCCTGTTCGTGAGTTTGAGCCCCGCATCGGGCTCCGTGCTGACAGCTCAGAACCTGAAGCCTACTTTGGATTCTTTGTCTCCCTCTCTCTCTGCCTTTCCCCTGCTTGTACTCTGTCTCTCTCTCAAAAATAAATAATAAAATTTTTAAAAAGTTTATTTATTTATTTTTGAGAGAGAGAGAGAGAGAGAGCAAGCAGAGGAGGGGCAGAAGAGAAAGAGAGGGAGAGAGAATCCCAAGCAGGCTACGGTTCCGTGCTAAGCCCAATGCAGGACTCAATCCCATGAACCGTGAGATCCCACAAATTGTGATCTGAGCTAAGATCAAGAGTCAGACGCTTAACCAACTGAGTCCCTGAAAAAATATTTACTCAGCATGGTCACTATACTGTCACATAACAATGGCACAGACAGCCACTGCTTTCATGCTGGTCCGGTCTGGGTGGGCAGGAGGGGCACTGAGCAAGTGAGGTGGGTGGGTGGGGGGGAGTGTTAAGTATTTCAGAAGGGGTAATAGGGGCACTGCAGGAGTACTTGTACAGAAAGAACCTGCTGGATGTAAAGGCCTCAATGAGGAAGTTGAGACCTGAGAGATGAAGTGAGGGTGGGTAAAGAGTTCCAGGCAAAGAGAACTGTGTTGTGAAAGCCCTAAAGCAATTAAAGTATCAGTGGCTGGACTGCGGAGTGACCAAGGCAGTGGCAGGACCTGAGGCAGCAAACAGAAGCCTGCTGGGAAGAGCTTTCTAGGAAAAGGTGAGGATTAAATTAAATTAAATTTATTTATTTATTTATCTATTAAAAATTTTTTAATGTTTATTTGTTTTTGAGAGAGAGAGAGACAGAGTATGAGCAGGGGAGGGGCAGAAAGAGGGGGAGACACAGAATCCAAAGCAGGCTCCAGGCTCCGAGCTGTCAGCACAGAGCCGGACATGGGGCTCAAACTCACAAACGACGAGATCATGACCTGAGCCCAAGTCGGACACTAACCGACTGAGCCACCTGGCGCCCGTATCTTACTTATTTTGCTAAAGTTTATTTATTTATTTTGAGAGCGAAGACACACAATCAGGGTAGGGGCAGAGAGAAAGAGAGAGAGAGAGAGAAGAGAGGGAATCCCAAGCAGTCTCTGCACTGACAGTGCGGAGCCCAATGCGGGGCTTGAGCCCACGAACCATGAGATCATGACCTGAGCTGAAACCAAGAGTCCAATGCTTAACAACTAAGCCACCCAGGCGTCACAAGATAAGGATTTTCGACTCTTTCTGGAGGCCGTGGGAAACTATGGAGGGGTTTAGGCAGTGTGGCCGGACCTACCCTGTTCGTGGGCAAAATGATGAATTAATCGTAGAGTAAGCAAGCCGTTGCAGCTTCAGGCAAGAAGTGATGGTGGCTTGGAGGAGGGCCGCTTCTCTAGGGACTGAAAGAAATGACAGAGAACTTCTGGAACATTCTAAAGGATCTGATAGGGGGTGAAGGAGAAGGAAGAGCTGAGTGTGACTGTCAGATTTCTCAGGGGACTGTGAAGAGCTGGAAGACAAGGGGGTCTGGTTGTCATTCTAGGAGATCCGTCAAGGGCAGGCAGGGTGAAAAAAATAGGAGTCTGGAGAGGGAATAGTATTATCTGGAAACAGCCAATATGCCAATATGATAACACATTATATTACTGTTCACAATAGTTGCTGTCTCTCCTGAAGGATACCCAGTTGATACGAGGCTGGGCTGTATGACTCACAATGAAATGTGAACACGAGTGACGTTGTACCTTTTCTTTTCGTTTCTTCTTTTAACTTTCTTTTTTTTTTAATGTTTATTTATTTTTGAGAGACAGAGAGATACAGAGCACCAGCAGGGAAGGGGCAGAGAGAGAGGGAGACACAGAATCTAAATCAGGGTCCAGGCTCTGAGCTGTCAGCACAGAGCCCGACGCGGGGCTTGAACCCATGAACTGCGAGATGGTGACCCGAGCTGAAGTCGGATGCTTAACCGACTGAGCCACCCAGGCGCCCCAACGTGTATCTTTTCTGAGTGGAAGATTCAAAAGCCAGCTCATGGCTGTCCACACGTCTTTTCCCTCTGCCAGGGGATCAGCGATGTTTCAGAGGCTGCCCATGAATGAAGAGCCTGGGTGCGTGAACAAAGACGTGGAGCAGAGCCCAGCCAACCCATGTCGGACAAGGAGACACTGGTGAGTCTCTACCTTTGTGTGAACCATCGGATTTGGGCTCATTTGTTTCTGCGGCATATGCTGACTACCCCTCTCCTCCTCTCGACCTTGTTCGGTGAGTGGGGGTACCAAAGAGCCTTCAGTTAGGATTGTGGGAATATCTTCGGGGAAGGAGCTGGTTTTCCTTAGGGTGAAAGTTGGAAGGAACATTCAGGGAGAGGTTTGTAGGGGTCACCGTGGAAGAGTTTGGGAAGGATGGAGGGAGGCAGGAGATGGGCAGAGAAAGACAACGCAGAGAGCAATGCGGATGAGAGAGGGAGCCTGGGATGATGAGAGAGAGGGGGGCCTGTATTGGGAGCGATTCCCAAGGAAAGCAAGGGCAGGAACCATGATGAATTTGGTCATGACACCCCCGGGAGGGCACTGGGCTCTCAGGCTCAGAAGCACATATTTCTGTGAAAGCAGCCCCCCAGTTCCTCCCTCGGTCCCATGATGAGATATATTTGGCCCGAGTTGTTCGTCACTCCACCCTGAATGCCAGTTCTCTGTGGGATGAACAGAGGAATGAAATTTATGCATCCACGCTCTCGGTCAGATTCCCCCCATTCCCCGCCATCAGCAAAAGGCCATCTATGAACCAGGATCAACTCTTGGCTCATGTTAGTGACTGTGGACAAGTTACCCAACCTCTCTGACCTTGGTGGCCTTAGCTTTAAAATGGGATGATAATAGTAGGGGCATCTGGGTGGCTCAGTCGGCTAAGCGTCCGACTTCAGCTCAGGTCACCGTCTCATGGTTCACATGCTGACAGCGTAGAGCCTGGAGCCTGCTTCGGATTCTGTGTCTCCCTCTCTCTCTCTCTGCCCCTCCCCCACTCCTACTCTGTTTCTCCCTCTCAAAAATAAATAAACGTTAAAAAATTTAAAAAATAATAAAATAAAATGGGATAATAATAGCTATCTAATTCATGGGACTGTTCTCAGAACTGAATGAGACGCTGGACAGCCATCCAGATTTTTGGCAATTGTTTAGTCCTAATGTTAGTAATGACATCTATGCTGGTGCCCAGTGCAGACAAATGCGTCACTCCTCTCTGCTCGAATGCCACGCATTTTATCCAGTCTTCCTGCCCCCAGCCTTAGCAGAGAGGTAAAGGGACTTGTCCAAAGACCCAATCTAGAGCTTTCCCTACTATACTAGAGAAGGAAGTGGTTCTCTCAACTAGTGAGGAATGCAACTCAAAGAAACGTCCAGCAGGCAAGGGAGTGTATTAGTTTCCTGTTGCTGCTGTAACAAATTACTGCAAACTTAGAAGTTTCCACCCATATAAATTTATTATCTTCTAGCTTGAGAGGTCAGAAATCTGAAATGGGTCTCACTGGGCTAAAACCAAGGTGTCCCAGGGCTGCATTCCTTCTGGAAAATTGAGGGCAGAAGCCATTTCCTTGCCTTTTCTAGCTTCTGGAGGCCACCTGTATTCCTTGTGTCTACCTCCACATCTTCTGACCCTTCTGCCTCCCTCTTTCACTTATAAGGACCCTGGTGGTTACATTGGGTCCACTTGGATAATCCAAGATAATCTCTTCAGCTCAAAATCCTGAACTTCATCTCGTCTGCAAGGTTCCTTTTGCCAGGTCAGATAATACATTGGCAGGCTCCAGGGATTAGGACATGAGCATTGGGGGCAGTGGGGGGGGGGGGGCATGATTTTACCTACCACAGAAGGCAAGTTGAAAATTGGCTCTCAGGCCTCAGAGACTTTTTATGTCCCTCCTGGTCTCCCCAGCAGTGTGCTGATCTCTTCTTTATTTCCCTCTTTTTTCCCATTTATTTCAGCCCCTACAGCTCATTTTAAAATAGGTATCATCAGCTAGAGGTATTTCCTCCAAATCCCCTAATCCTTAGGAATGGTGGTCCCAGTTAACGCCCCCTCTGTTTCTGTCCACCAGAATGAGCTTGATCAGACAGGGTTTCCAGGTGAAGCCTTGTCTAGGACAGCACAGTCCAAGAGGAGTTGAATGTGAGCTATAAATGTGAGTCACATATGTAATTTCAAAATTTCTAGGAGTATTTTACTTTAACTTTACTCGTTTAAAGTAAAGTAAAAGGGCTCCTGAGTGGCTAAGTCAGTTGGGCGTCTGACTTCTGCTCAGGTCGTGATCTCGCAGTTTATGGGTTCGAGCCCCGAGTCGGGCTCTGTGCTGACAGCTCAGAGCCCAGAGCCTGCTTTGGATTCTGTCTCCCTCTCTCTCTGCCCCTCTCTCACTCTCTCTCTCTCTCTCTCTCTCTCTCTCTCAAAAAATGAATAAACATTAAAAAAAATTTTTTTTAAGTAAAGTAAAGGGGCACCTGGGTGGCTCAGAGGTTGAGCGTCCGACTTCTGCTCAGATCTTGATCTCACAGTTTGTGGGTTCGAGACCTGCGTCAGGCTGTGTGCTGACAGCTCAGAGCCTAGAACCTGCTTCAGATTCCGTGCCTCCCTCTCTCTCTCTGTCCCTCCCCCACTTGTGCTCTGTCTCTTTCTCAAAAATAAATAAACATCAAAAAATTAAAAAAAAAATAAAGTGAGAAGAAATACATGGAATTAATTTTAATAATATATTTTTGTTTAATCAAATATGTAAAAAACACCATTTCAGATGCATTCAATATAGAAATTATTAATGAGATATTTTATATTAAGTCTTTGAAATCTGGCGTGTATTTTATACGTTAGCACATCTCGGTTCAGGCTAGCTACATTGCAAATGGGTAATAGCCAACCATACCGGTGGCCACCATGTTGGATGGTACAGGCCTAGAACAAAAGCTCTGCAGGGGCCCCAGGGCCTAGAACAGTCCCTGGCACAATAGGCCCTCAGATTTGTTGAATGCAGGAATTAAAGGCTTAGGTTCTTTTCCATAGTGCTGAGCAGCTGACCCACTGAAGGAACCCTGAATAGGTGGGTCATTTGCATCTAATTTGCATAACACCTCCCAGGCATTTATTCTTCCTGGTTTTTTCTCTCTGCCGTTTCCCACTGGGTCTGTTCTTACCTGGACAACTTTGAAAAGGCTGCTTAGTCCTATCTGGAAGGTAAAGGACAGAAAGGGGACTCTCCCTGAAGCCAAATCCCTGGGGGACCCCTGGAGGTGGGTGGGTGAGGAAGAATGTCCCCAAACATGTCTCCCAAGGCTCTTGTGATCTGTTTCTGGTCTCTACTCATCTCCTGTCTTATCACCTTGTTATGGATTGAACTGTGTCCCCCCATCCCCCCCACCAAATTTGCTTCTTCTCTCACCCATCCTTAATGCTGCCCTTGAACTACATTGCTGTCCTTCAGCACTGAGGATGGGTGAGAGAAGAGGCTTGTATTAGTTTTTTGTTTTAATTTTTTTAATGTTTATTTATTTTTGAGAGGGGGGGGGCGTGTGTGCAGGAAAGGGTCAAAGAGAGAGGGACACACAGAATCTGAAGCAGGCTCCAGGCTTCAAGCTATCAGCATTGGAGCCTGATGTGAGGCTTGAACTCATGACCATGAGATATGACCTGAGCTGAAGTCAGACGCCCAACCAACCAAGCCACCCACGTGCCCCAAAGCTTGTATTAGTTTTCTGTTGCCATTTCCATAACAGAAAGACCACAGACTGGGGAGCTAAACAACAGACGTTTATGTTCTTTTTTAAAAAAATTTTTTTTTTTCAACATTTATTTATTTTTGGGACAGAGAGAGACAGAGCATGAACCGGGGAGGGGCAGAGAGAGAGGGAGACACAGAATCGGAAACAGGCTCCAGGCTCCGAGCCATCAGCCCAGAGCCTGACGCGGGGCTCGAACTCACGGACCGCGAGATCGTGACCTGGCTGAAGTCAGACGCTCAACCGACTGCGCCACCCAGGCGCCCCTGGACGTTTATGTTCTTAGAGTTCTGGAGGCTGGAAGTCCAAGATCAAATGGTCTCCTGATTCCATTGGGAAATAATGTCCAAGAGAATTGAACAGATGTTCACACAAAAACCTGTCCATGAATGTTCACAGCGGTGTTATCTGTAGTAGTCAAAGAGTGGAAATAACCCCCATGTTCATCAGTTGATGAATGGATAAACAAAATGTGGTATAAAATGAAATATTAGGGGTGCCTGTGATGAGGTTTTGGAGTAGTGGGCGTTTGGTCAAGAAAGATTTCTTGAGATGTCTTTTGGTGCAAAAAAGGTGATTTTATTTTTATTTTTAATGTTATTTATTTATATTATTTTTTAAAGAATATATCTAGTCTTTTTTTTTAACGTTTATTCATTTTTGAGAGAGAGAGAGACAGAGTGTGAGCAGGGGTGAGGCAGAGAGGAAGACACAGAATCTGAAGCAGGCTTCAGGTTCTGCACTGTCAGCACAGAGCCCGACATGGGGCTTGAACTCAGGAACTGTGAGATCATGACCTGAGCTGAAGTTGGATGCTTAACCGACTGAGCCACCCAGACACTCCTGTTTTGTTCTCTCTTTTTTTTTAAGAGTATTTATTTATTTTGAGAGAGAGAGAGCATGGACATGGGAAGGATAGAGAGAGAGAGAGAGAGGGAGCGAGAATCCCAAGCAGGCTCCATGCTGTCAGCGCACAGCCACACGTGGGGTTTGAACTCATGAACCGTGAGATCATGACCTGAGCCGAAATCAAGAGTCAGATGCTTAACTGACTGAGCCACCCAGGTGCCCCTATGTATTTTTAATTTTAGAAGAAAGAAGATTCTTTCTAAGAGAGTTACTAAAAATCTGAAATTGAAAAAAAAAATGATACTTGGGACACAGTGACGGATATGTGGATATTCTGTTTGGATCTACACACTGCAGGTGGGTGAGTTGTCATTTGAAAGACCCTAATCACACTCCAGAGGTGGCTATGACAGGGATTTAGTGATCTGCCTCTCTAGGCAACACAGAGTGTTTGAATTCGCATAACAGATGTCAGAACTGCTTTCACTTCGGTAAAATGGGCGATAGCCAAGATGTGGGTTGGGTAGATACACCATAGGCTCCAGTCCCACCAACCAAGGAGCCTCTGCTCTTGGCAATGGCACCCTAGCCCTAGAGTTTTCAGACCCTGCACCTCCCCCCACCCCCGGCCGCCATGCGAGTTGCTGCCACCTGATCCTGATGAGATGGGCTGACCCACGGCTAGTGAATGGTTTCATCTGTTTCCAGTGAAGCTTTCATACAAGGTGCCTGACATGGCGGAACCTGGGCCTCACTGATCTTACGGACTGGGTTGTGTGGCTATTTTATTGTCAGTCTGCTAATCAGTGCTTATATACCAGACAGTGCTGGGACAAGTCCTGTTTCCACGAGGCACACTCCATGACAGTGAGTTGTGGGATGGAGACCTAGAGCTCTCCATGACGGCGTGACTGACGTCTCTAGTGACTGTGAATGGCCAAACTGGCTGTGATGGATGAATTGTAGCCCCCCCCCCCCATTATGTGTTCAAGTCCTAACCTAAGCATGGGACAGATAGGTCTTTACAGAGGTATCAACTTAGAATGAGGTCATTAGGGTGGTGCCCTAACCCAGTATGGCTGGTGTCCTTAGAAGAAGAGGAGATTTGGGGGCGCCTGGGTGGCTCAGTCAGTCGAGCATCCGACTTCGGCTCAGGTCATGATCTCATAGTTCGCAGGTTCCAGCCCCGCATCGGGCTGTCTGCTGTCGGCACAGGGCCCACTTCCGATCCTCTATTCCCCCTCTCTCTTTGCCCGTCCCCTGCACGCGCTCTCTCTCTCAAATATAAATAAACATTTAAAAAAAAGAAGAAAAGCAGGAGATTTGGACACAGGCACACACAGAGGGAAGAGGATGCAAAGAGGCAGGTAGAAGATTCTGGAACAGATCCTTCCCTCCCAGCCCTCAGAAGGAACCAACCCTCCCGACACCTTGACTTTGGACTTGCAGCCTCCAGACCTGGGAGACAACACATTTCTGTTGTGTGAGACTCCCAGCCTGTGGCACTTTGTAACGGCACCCCCAGAAAACTAGTACACTGGCCTTGTAGCAGGGTGACATCTGTCAGCTGTGGTCACCAGGGTCGGTGACCCTCCTGTCACCCAAGAACTGCTCCTTCTTCCTTAGTCTCAGTCCTTGCCAGGATGGTGCTGGCACGGGTCTGACCCCAAGCTTCTCCTTTTATAGCAAAGGCACTGTGGTCTCTGCTACTGCTAGGTCTCTGAGGGTTCTAGATCACCCCCAAATGCAGCAGCTGAGGCACGGCTGGGCCCCACGGTCACACAGCCTTGCAGCTGCATGCTTGGGGAAAGGAATGTGGGAAGCACTGCAAATCAGCAGGGCCTGGGCCGTTGACCCGAAACCTAGAGGGGCGACTTGGCATTACTACTCCTTCGAGTGGCATTTGCTATTATGAAACCCGAGGCCAGCACTTGACCCCACTTCATCAGCGCTTTCCTATGTGGTGTGACCCCAAGGTCCGGGAAAGTTACTCTGGTTTTTCAAACAGCGCAGCAGGAGTCAAGAGAGATGTGTGGTGTGGCTGAATGACTCTTTGTGTGTGTGTGTGTGTGTGTGTGTGTGTGTGTGTGTGTGTGTATTTTGAGAGAGAGAGCGTGAGCAAGCAGGAGAGGGACAGAGAGAGGGACAGAATCCCAAGCAGGTTCTGCACCATCAGCACAGAGCCCGATGCAGGGCCCGAACTCAGGGACCATGAGATCAGGACCTGAGCTGAAATCGAGAGTCGGGTGCTTAACCGACTGAGCCACCCGGGTGCCCCTGACTAGCTCTTCCCTGGGTCCTTCTTTTGGAGAACATTTGTTCCTGGGGGATGCACAAGAGGTAGCAGAGCTGGCTGGTCAGAGGGGGTGCATTCCGGCGGAGACGGAGCTGCCCCAGAACAGTTTACGGAGACACAAGGAGTCTGAAGTGTGGGATTCAGTAAGCAAGCACTTGCTGTATGCCAGATCACGGTTAATCACTGAACATATCACTGCTTTTAGTTCTTCCAACTACGAAGTAAGGGGCACCTGGGTGGCTCAGTCAGTGAAGCGTCCGACTTCAGCTCACGTCATGATCTCGTGGTTCATGAGTTCCAGCCCCGCGTCGGGCTCTGTGCTGACAGCTCAGAGCCTGGAGCCTGCTTCGATCCTGTCTCTGTGTCTCCCTCTCTCTCTCTGCTCCTCCCCTGCTCACGCTCCGTCTCTCTCTCAAAAACAAATAAACATTTTAAAAAATAAAGAAAATAGCTCCAACAGTGACCATTTAAATTCTGTCTGAAGCCTCAAGCCCTGTGCTCCGGACCTAACGCACATCGCCTCACTTAATCCTCACTGGGACGGATGACGTAGGAACCCTCTTTACCGTCCCTGTTCTGTGGGAAGAGCAGGCAGACCCCTGGCAGTTCAGTCACTCACAGGAGGCCACAGATTGGGCAGCTGCCCAGCAGAACAGTCTGACTCCAGAGCGCCCACTGCCCTCCGCCTTCTGTCCGTGAGTCAGCTGAGACTCAGGTAACCACACACTTGCTCAAGGTTAAAATAATAATCATCCGACGCTGCCTTGGAGCTCAGTCTTCTCCAAAGTGCTACCGTGGGCGCCTGGGTGGCTCAGTCCATTAGGCATCCGACTTCAGCTCAGGTCATGACCTCATGGTTTGTAAGTTCGAGCCCCGCTTTGGACCCTCTGTCTCTCTCTCTCTCTCACTGCCCTCCCACTCACACTCCCTATCAAAGATAAACATTAAAAAAAAAAAAGTAGCACAGTAGAGAGAAAAAAAGCAAAATCACTCTTAACCACAAACCACACCAGGGGCTTAATTAATAGCCTTTGAGTTTAAAAACAAGCTTAGTAGGGGCACCTGGCTGGCTCAGTTGGCAGTGTGAGACTCGATCTCTGGGTTGTTGTGGGTTCACACCCCACACCAGGTACGGAGATTACCCCAAAACAACAACAAAAAACCGGGCTTAGCAAACTACTGTTGAATCTTTTAAATCATCAGATATGATTTTATAAACCATCTCTAATTTTCAACATTGCTTTTCCTGGATGGAATTCATCTAAAAATGTTTCAGGCCTTAGAAAGAATTCAGGTATAAATATCTTTAACAGGAAAGAAAAACTAGCAAGTTTCATTAGCACGGGCAGTCTTATCATCTTTTTTCTCCTCGGGTGTTAGAAGCTTGAGAACAGTAAATACTGTGGAATTCAAAAATACATTTGCTTTGAGATTTTCTTTGGCCTTCAAATCCAGCTAAGACTTCATCGATTGAAAACTAACCCCCATTTTTAAAAGGGGGAAGCACATGTTCTGATCCGACGTTTTCCTCTAAAACATCAGGGTTTATGTCCTTTTCACTCAGATGGGGGAATAGCATAGTCAAAGCATCGCACCTTGAGAATGTGATTCGCTTTAGGAATCTTGAAGATTCATATATCTCTGGGATATAAAGTTCAGGAAAGGGGATGAGGCTAGACTGTAACAGAAAGTAACTTTCACGAACTGTTCATGCTGCACGAAATTGGCTGGTAGGCAGCGAAAGGGATAAATTCTGTGACTTTGTCTACTCATGGCCCTACTCTCAATACTGGTCACTGGGGGCGCCTGGTGGCTCAGTCGGTTGAGCTGAGTGTCCAGTTTCAGCTCAGGTCATCATCTCACACTTCGTAGGTTCGAGCCCCGCATCGGGCTCTGTGCTGTCAGCTCAGAGCCTGGAGTCTGCTTCGGATTCTGTCTCCCTCTCTCTCTTCCCCTCCTCAGCTCATGCTCTGTCTGTCTCTCTCTCTCAAAAATAAAGAAGCATTTAAACAATACTGGGGGATTTTCCCACAGCACAAATTTCTCCAGTTCCCTGGGGACACTGACTGGATCTCTTACAATTCAATTCAATTCTCCACTTCAATTCTGACGCTGTCTATCTGGAGTTAGTGTGGGGTCCCACAGGTGAAGGGCTCCATCCCACAAGACCGGCCCCTCCCCTGCAAGTAGTGAGTTCCCAGGTTACCTGCAACTTCTGTCTGACTTGGCCACAGATTGGGGTTCCCATGACCCCCTCCTTTGGGTCCATAATTTACTAGAACAGTTCATGGAACTCAGGAAAGCAGTTTTCTTCCTGGATTACTGGCTTATTATAAAGGGACAGGCCAATGAAAGGGATGCATAGGGTTAGGGAGAGTGATTCAGAGCCTCCGTGCCCTCTCCGGGCATGCACCCTCAGCCCGGAAGCCCTTAGAAGGTCTGAGTGAGGCTCACTTACCTAGGCATGATTGCTTGTCATTGGCCTTTGGAGACTAACTCAACCTCCAGTCTCTCTTCCCTTCCCAGAGGTCAGGGTTCTCCAAGGTGGTTCTCTGACAAACAGCTCTCATCCTAGGGGCTTTCTAGAAGTCACCCCATTAACCTCAACCCAGATGTGGTTGAAACAGGCTTGTTATGAAAAACAAAAGATGCTCCTTTCTCTTTATCACTCTTACCACCTAGGAAATCCAAGGGTTTTAGGGACTCTGTCTGGAAAGGGGACAAAGATCCGATATCTGTTTCTCGCTATAAATCACAAAGGCACCGGCACCTATTGCAAAGCTTCTGGCAAAAGTCTGAAACGATTGGTTTTCCCTGTGTGTAACGTGCTCTTGATGGCACCCCCCAGGATGGACGGAAGAGAACCAGGGAGACCATGATGAGTCAGGATCAATGATGAAGTTACTCTCTCTGGGCTCCAAACCCACCCTCCTCTGCTCCGCACTGTGATGCTGAGCCGGGAAACCACGTTTCTGCTTTGCCAGATGGTTCTCCGTGAGATCCTGGCAGTAGGGCTTGCTAGACTGCACAAGTCGGGTGATCAACTTGTTCCAGTTTGCCCAGGACTTTCCCAGCATTAGCGCTGGAAGTCCTGCCTCCCAGGAACCCCTTCCCGGGAGGTCTGGACACCCCACGCGGAAGGAACTTGCCTGCTGCTCTGGTGTGAGTTCCCCCAGCAATGCTTCTTCCCTGTGGCGGTGGCCACGGCAGCAGCACCCGAGTCCAGTGTGTAGTGTGCTAGCATGTGGAAACTCAGTTTTATCACAAACATCAGCACCAGGCGGCTGGTGCCCTCTCTTCTGGGTCTCTGTGCCCCCTAGCTCTAGCGGGGCTAGCTATGGTATATGGTATACTGGGCCGCAGTTCTCAGAGTGAGGTCCCCCCTCCCAACAGAGGTCAGCATCACCTGGGAGCTTGTTGGACACGCAGAGTTTCAGGCCCCGCCCCAGGCCCGTCGGAGACCCCTACTCAGGCCCAGCAGTCTGTGTTTTAATTTAATCTGGGGGAGGGACAGAGGGAGAGAGAGAAAATCCCAAGCAGGCAGCACAGAGCCTGACTCAGGGCTCAAACCCACGATTGGTGAGATCATGACTTGAGCCAGAATCAGGAGTTGGGCACTCAGCTCACTGAGCCACCTGGGCACCCTAGAGTCTCTCTGTTAAAGTAGCTGGTGTAGTTTCTGGCTCCTCACTGGACTCTTATGGGTCCAGAGCTCACTGCCATAATACAGCTTAAATGTGAAGATTGTCCAAACCAGAGCAGTGGGAGTGAGGTGAAGAAGTGACAGAAGGTATTTAAAAATTTTTTTAACGTTTATTTATTTTTGAGACAGAGAGAGACAGACTTCATAAATACTGGAATACCATGGATTCCTCTAAAAATGTGGCTTTATGCTTTAAGTGTAAAGTTGGAAGTTATCATAACACCAAAAGTAGTATGCTATTTGGAAGATATTTAGCTTCACAAATAAATTAGCTGTAGGTATTGAGACAGAGAGAGACAGAGCATGAACAGGGGAGGGTCAGAGAGAGAGAGAGAGAGAGGGAGACACAGAATCGGAAGCAGGCTCCAGGCTCTGGGCTGTCAGCACAGAGCCAGATGCAGGGCTCGAACTCACGGACCGCAAGATCATGATCTGAGCCAGAGTCAGACGCTTAACCAACTGAGCCACCCAGGTGCCCCGATGGAAGGTATTTAAAAGGCCTGATTAGGGGTACCTGGGTGGCTCAGTTGGTTAAGGTTCTGACTTGATTTCAGCTCAGGTCATGGGCTCGAGCCCAACATTGGACTCTGTGCTTTTTTTTTTTTTTTTTAAATACTGGGTGTATGTGTGTGTGTGTGTATTTATACATATATAAATAGTGTATTTTCAGAGAGAGAGAGAGCACAAGCAGGAGAGGGGCAGAGAGAGGGAGAAAGAGAATCTCAAGCAGGCTCCATGCTGTCAGCACAGAGCCAGATGCAGGGCTCGAACTCACGGACCGCGAGATCATGACCTGAACCAAAATCAAGAGTTGGACACTTAATCGACTGAGCCACCCAGCCACCCCATCAAGATTCTCTTTTATATTGCTTCTTTTGATGAATTTTTGGAAAGTCTAGGCATAGTTTGGAACATGTATCTGGTTCCCAGGTCATTAGGAGACTCAGCAGTGTTTCCTTGTATTATGGGAGGGTTGTATTTTTTTGCTTATAACTTTGATACACTTCGAATGTAAGGTGGTTTCCATTGTGAGGAGTGATTCCAGCTTTCCCCTGGGTTGTCTATTTGTTCCAACACTAGTAAGTTAGATATGTGCCCAAAGTCCTTTCCTAAATTAAAAAAAAGGTTATATTATCATACAAATGTACATGAACAATTGGTTCTATTTCTGGATTCTATAAATTTTCCCTTGATCTGTATGCTCATTCGCACACCAATACTACATTGTTTTACATGGGTTTTAATGTCTGGTAGAGCTACTCCTTTGTTTTCTCCTCCTCCTCCTCCTCCTTCTCCTTCTTTGCCTGTTGTACTCCCAAATAAACCTCATAATCAAGTTGTTTGGGTCTAGGAAAAAGCCCTGATGACATTTTTATTAGGGTTGTGGTACATTTATAAACTAACTCAGGGGAATTGACCTATTTATAATGTTGGCCGCAGCTTTGTTTCCATCCTCGGAATCCAGGCGCCATCTGGTGGCCACTGTGCACAACAGCAACATTTTCTCTTAAAAAGACACTCAAAGCCATCAACGTTTATTATTATCACACACACTTTCTGTGGGCCAGGTAGTGAGGAGGCTTTGCTGGACGGTTCTGGCTCAAAGCCCTGGCAGTGAAGACATTTTCCAGGGCTGCAGTCATCAGACAACATGATTGGGGCTGGGGGAATCCCCTTCACACACGTGGAAGACAGTGCTGGCAGTTGGCGGGAAGTCTGTTCTTCAGCATGTGGCCCTCTCCGTAGTGTCCTCATGACGTGCATCTGGTGGACCCAGAGACAGTGAGGTGGGTACTGCAATGCTAGGTAATTTTATATTTGGAGGAAAGTTGCAGATAATACAGAGAGTTCCCATTTGTCTCCTCCCCTTGCTCCTGCTGATATTAACTCTATAGTACAATGATCAAAACCAGGAGATTAGTTGCTCCTGGGTGGCTCAGTTGGTTGAACATCTGACTCTTGATTTCAGCTCAGGCCGTAGTCTCATGGTTTGTGAGTTCAAGCCCCATGTCGGGCTCTGTGCTAGCAGCACAGAACCTGCTTGAGATCCTCTCTTTCTCCCTCTCTCTTTGCCCCTCCCCCCCAAATAAATAAATAAACTTAAAAAACAAAACAAACAAAAAACCCCAGGAGATTAGCACTGTTATTATTATTATATTATTATTAACAAAGTATACTGTTAACTAAACTACCAACCTGATTTGAATTTCAACCGTCTTTCCACTGATGCCTTTTTCTGTTCCAGGATTGAACCCAGGATTCCACACTAAGTTAGTTGTCCTGTCTCCTGGGCTCCCTATAGTCTATGATAGTTCCTCTGTATCTCCTTGCCTTTCATGACTTTGACATTTTTGAAGAGTACAGCTGCTTTGTAGAATGTCCCTAAAGTTGGGGACTGCCTGCTATCTTTTAGGTTGAACTGAATTATGCATTTTTGCCAAGAATACCATATTGAATGGTTTTGCGTTCTTCTCAGTGAATTGTATCCGGGGCTTCCTGGTGTCCATGTGTCTTATTATTGGTGATGCTGACTTTGATCACTTGGTTACAGTGCTGTCTGCTCTGCTTCTCCACTATAAAGTTACTGTTTTTCCCTTTGTATTTTTTTTTAATTTTTTTAAACGTTTATTTATTTTTGAGACAGAGAGAGACAGAGCATGAACGGGGCAGGGTCAGAGAGAGAGAGGGAGACAAGACTCTGAAACAGGCTCCAGGCTCTGAGCTGTCAGCACAGAGCCTGACGCGGGGTTTGAACTCACGAACTGCCAGATCATGACCTGAGCTGAAGTCGGACGCTTAACCTACTGAGCCACCCAGGCGCCCCTCCCTTTGTAATTAATAAGTGTATTAAGGGAGATACTTTGAGGCTATACAAATATTGTTTCCTCATACTTTTGCCCAGTAATATTAGCATCCATCTGTGGATCTTGTCTGCAGCACTTATTAGTGGTTTATTTGCCTAATAGAGATATTTCCATTGCTTTTTTCCTTCTACATTTACTTTATTAAAAAAAATTTAATGTTCATTTTTGAGAGAGAGACAGAGCGCAAGCAGGGGAGGGGCAGAGAGAGGGAGATACAGAATCTGAAGCAGGCTGCAGGCTCCACACTGTCAGCACAGAGCCCAACGCGGGGCTCGAGCTCACGAACCGCAAGATCATGACCTGAGCTAAAGTTGGACGCTTAGCCAACTGAGCCACCCGGGCTCCCCTGTTTAAGTCAATTTTATTGCAGTATAATCCACAGACAGGAAAAAGCACAATTATAAATGCATTGACCACTATAAGGTCAGTGCATTTTGCCCAATGTATACATTCATGTAACCAACACTACGGTCAAGATATAAAACATTTACACCATCCCGAAATGTTCTGTCATGTTCCTTTGCAGTCAATTGCACCTTCTTTCCCAACTACAGGCAACTAGGCAAACATTGATCTGCTTTCTGTCACTATAGATTAATTTTGACTCTTCTAGAATTTCATATAAGTGGAGTCATACAATACGTGCTCTCTTGTGCCTGGCTTATTTGTTCAGCAAAATGTTTTTTTTTGAGATTTATTGTAATTGTGTCAGTTGTCCATTCTTGAGCAGAATTCTGTTCAATCATATCATTGTTCATTGCTGAACAGTGTTCTATTCTGCGACTCTACCATAATTTATTTATCTAGTCACTGAGTTGTTTCCAACTTTTGGCTATTACGAACAAAGTTCCTATGAACATCATGTATAAGTCTTTGTATGGACGTACGTTTTCATTTCTCTTGGATAAATACATAGAAGTGAAATTGTTGAGTCGTATGGTAATTATATTTCATAAGAAATTGCTGAACTATCCCCCAAAGTGGGTGTTAGCATTTCACACTCCTGCCCGCAGTACAGGAGAGGTCCAGTGCTTCCTGATCAATTTTAACAATTTCCTTCCTTTCAATTTTAACAATTTGAGTAGTTATATAGTGATATCTTACTGTGGTTTTATGTTTCCTGATGTCTGATGGTGTTGAACATGTATTCAAATGTTCATTGACCATTTATTTTTGGGAAGTGACTGATATTTTGCTCATTTTAAAATGGAGTTGTTTGGGGCGCCTGGGTGGCTCGGTCGGTTGAGCGTCCGACTTCGGCTCAGGTCATGATCTCACTGTTTGTGAGTTTGAGCCCCGCGTCGGGCTCTGTGCTGACTGCTCAGAGCCTGGAGCCTGTTTCGGATTCTGTGTCTCCCTCTCTCTCTGCCCCTCCCCTGTTCATGCTCTGTCTCTCTCTGTCTCAAAAATAAATAAACGTTAAAAAAATTTTTTTTTAATAAAATAAAACGGAGTTGTTTGTATTCTTATAGATTTCAAGAGTTGTTTATATATTCTGGATACAAGTTAGAGATAATGTGAATATTTCCTTCCAGCCTGTGGTTTCTTTTCCTTCCTTCCCTCCTTCCTTCCCTCCTTCTTTCCTTCCTTCCTTCCTCCTTCCTTCTTTCCTTTCTTTCTTTTAAAAAATGTTTTTTAATGTTTATTTATTTTTGAGGGAGAGAGACAGACAGACAGACAGAGTTTGAGTGGGGGAGCGGTAGAGAGAGAGGGAGACACGGAAACTGAGCTGTCAACACAGAGCCCGACGCGGGGCTCAAACTCACAAACAGTGAGATCATGACCTGAGCCGAAGTCAGACTTAACAAACAGAGAGCCACACGGGTGCCCCATAATTTTTATTTTAAAAATAATATTTTAAAGAAATTAATGATGACAAAAACCCCTTTTACGTTTACCTACATTTTTCCCATTTGCAGCTTACATTTTTTGTGTAAATCTAGGTTTCCATCTGATATTGTTTTTCTTCTATTTGAAGAACTTCCTTTAACTTTCCTTCCAGTAAAGATCTGTTAGTGGTAAATTCTCTTATTTTGTTCATCAGAGAAGGTCTTTATGTTATTTTTATTTGAGAGAGAGAGAGAGAGAGAGAGAGAGAACGAGCATGCACAAGTGGGGGAGCGGGACAGAGAGAGAGAAAGGGAGAATCAAGAAGACTTCATGCTTAGGGCACCTGGGTGGCTCAGTCAGTTTCAGCTCAGGTCACGATCACACAGTTCATGGGTTCAAACCCCTCGTCAGGCTCTGTGCTGACAGCTCAGAACCTGGAGCCTGCTTTGGATTCTGTGTCTCCCTCTCTCTCTGCCCCTCCTCCATTCGTGCTCTCTTTGTCTCAAAAATAAACATTAAAAAAAATTAATTTGCATATATTTTTATGCATTGGACATTTTCCTGTTCTGAGGTCATTACAGTCCCCAGGCAAACACTTATCTTTGTGGTCTTGTTATTTCTGTGCCAGCTTCCAGCCCAGATGAGATTTATAAAAGTTCCAGGCTCTTGCTTGCTCGACCTGATGTCTTTTCTTCCCCCATAAATCTTATGGCCGTATAACATTCATAAGGAAAGAAGTCCAAATCATAAGTGTACAGACTTATATTTTCACAATTTGCACTTTCTGATGAAATCAAAACCGAGATTAAGAACAGACTAATGCCAATATCCCAGGATCCACTTTTATGCCGTAATGAAGCCACTAATCCCAGAGGTAACCACTACCCAGATTTCTTTTTTTTTTTTAATGTTTTATTTTATAGTTGTGAGAGAGAGAGTGAGCCGGGGAGGAGCAGACGGAGACAGAATCTGAGGAAGCTCCAGGCCCCAGGCTCCGAGCTGTGAGTACAGATCCTGACGCGGAGCTTGAACTCGTGAGCAGTGAGATCATGACCTGAGCCAAAGTCGGATGCTTAACCAACTGAGCCACCCAGGAGTCCCAAGGAGATTCTTTAAAAAATTAAAAATAGAACTACTACACAATCCAGCAATTCCACTTCTGGGTATGCATCAAAAAAAAAAAATTAAATCACTATCTTGAAGAGGTATCAGCACTCTCATGTGCATTACAACATTTACAATAGCCAAGAAGTGGAAATGATCTATGCATCCATCATTGGATGGAGGGATAAAGAAAACGTGGTATTTCATACCACGTGGAGCCCCTCCACTACCCAGATTTCTAACACTATAGGTTAGTATGACTGTATTCCAGCTCTGTGTAGATGGAGTCAAGTAGTATGTACATTGCACCTGACTTCTGTGGTTCAACATTGTGACTCTGCACTTGATCTTAGCCAAAAGGCCGAGAAGCGATCAGCATTGTGACTCTGAAACTCACATGTTATTGTGTGTCGTTGAGGGTTTTGTGGGGGTTTTTACAAGATTTTTTTTTTTGGTTTTTATTTCTAAGTAATCTCTACACCAAAGGCGGGGCTCGAACTCATGACCCCAAGATCAAAGTCCCATGCTCTACTGACTGAGCTAATCCGGCACCCCTGTAGTTGAAGTTCTTTTATTCTCATATCTGTGTATTCTTCTATTGTGTGAATACAAGGCAACTTAACCCTTCTAGCGTACATGTTCATTCGGCTTGTTTCCAGACTTGGCTATTAGAGTAGTGCTGTGGTAAATATGTTTGTACATGCCTTTGGGGACATTTATACATGAAATTCTTCTGAGAATATAGCAAAAAGTGCCGCCTTGTTTGGAAGGCATATTTTAGCTTTCACAGACAATACCAAACAGTTTTCCAGAGTGGTTGTAACAATGAATTGATATTTCCACCAGCATTGTATGAGGATTCTGTTGCTCCAAATAGTCCCCCAGCAAGGGCAACTGGGTGGCGCAGTTGGTTGAGTGCCTGACTCTTGATTTTGGCTCAGTCATGATCCCAGGGCTGTGGGATGGAGCCTCGCATGGGGCTCCGTGCTGAGTGTGGAGCCTGCTTGAGATTCTTTCTCTCTCTCCCTCTGCCCTTCTCCCCTGCTTGTGTGTGCTCTTTCTTTATATAAATTATATATATTAAAATTTAATATTATTATATAAATATATATAACATATATAATATTATATAAATATATATATATAATGTACGTAATAAATAAATGTATATGTAATATGTATATACATTCCCCCGACATTTGATATTGTCTGTTTTCCCCCCATTTTGGCCATACTGATGAGTGTGGAGTGATATCACACTGTGATTTTAATTTTCATCCCCCTGTGACTACTGAAGTTAAGACTCTTTATGCTTGTTGGCCTCTTGGCTGTCTTCTTTTATGACATTCTTTTTCAAAATGTTGCCTTGTTTTTCTCTTGATTACCTCTCTTTTTCTTATATATTGTTAAGAGGTCTTTACATAGTCTCGGTATGAATCCATTGTATCTTCTCCCATTCTTTCTTATTCATGTATATTATAAATAGAATTTCTTCTTTTGGGGGAGCGGGGGCACCAAATTACTTAATTGAAGGAATGGTACAAATGAAAGAAGTTAAGTAGATGTTTTGGCAGAATTTCTTAATTTTAAAGTAGTCTGTTGTATTATTTTTCCCTTTAAGTTTGTCCCTTTGGTTTCCTGTTGAGTAAATCTTTGCATACTCCAAGGTCATGATCATAGTCTTATCTGCTTCCATGTAAAACTTTTCTGGTTTATGCATATATATATATATATATATATATATATATATATATATATGACATGTGTGGTCTCATTGCTGTGGATGAGGTAGACATCAAAGACTTTCTTTTCTTATGGATACCCAACCCATCCAAGCACCATTTTTGTACCCCCAGTGCACTTCCATGTCTCTTCTGTCATAAATCAGGTGGGATATACTTGCAGGTAAGTTCGTAGACTTCTCCACTCTTTTCCATTGCTCTATTTGTCTATCCTTGTACCGCAGTCGTGCTATCGTAATTATAGTGGCTTTGTAATAGGCCCTCCAGCTTTGTTCTTTTTCTTCAGTTTTGCCTTGGCCATTCTTTGCTCTTTTCGTTTCCACATACATTTTTAGAATCAGCTTATAGATCTTCACGAATAATCCTGCTGGAATTTTGCCTGGGGTTGCATTGATGTATATGTCGCTTTAGGAGAATTGACATTCTAAAATGGAGATTTCAATCCATAAACATAGTATACCCCCCATTTATTTGGTTCTTAGTTCATTTTTCTCAGGCATGGTTTGTGGTTTTCAGTGTGGAAGTCTTACACATTATTAGATATTTTCCTAGATATTTGATGTTTTTGATGCTATCTTAAATGGCACAACTTTTTAAAGAAGATATGTTAAAGGTCATCTCTAAACCCAATGTAGGGCTCAAACTTACAACCCTGAAATCAAGAGTCACATGCTCCACTGACTGAGCCAGTCAAGCACTCCTAAATGGCATCACTTTTAAAGTTTCTTTGTTGGTAGTATTTAGAAAGTACATAGAAGGGGCGCCTGGGTGGCGCAGTCGGTTAAGCGTCCGACTTCAGCCAGGTCACGATCTCGCGGTCCGTGTGTTCAAGCCCCGCGTCAGGCTCTGGGCTGATGGCTCGGAGCCTGGAGCCTGTTTCCGATTCTGTGTCTCCCTCTCTCTCTGCCCCTCCCCCGTTCATGCTCTGTCTCTCTCTGTCCCAAAAATAAATAAAAACGTTGAAAAAAAAAGAAAGTACATAGAAATAAAATCAGCTTTGAATCTGAATCCAGCAACATTGCTAAATTATGGTATGTACCTTTAGATTCCATTTTATTTTCCATGTGCACCACCATGTTATCTGTGAATAATAACAGGTTTATTTATTTTCACCCAATCTGTGTCTTTTATACATGTGTCTTGCCTTAAATGCATTGGATAGAACCTCAACAAAGTGATGAGGGTGGGCATACTTGCTTAATTCTGATCTTAGTGGGGAAAGCTTTCAATTTTTTACCCTTAATTATAATAATTCATCATTAATTGTGATTTGCTGTAGAAATTTTATTTTTTTAAAGTTTATGCATTTTTTTAAATTGTTTTTTCAACGTTTATTTATTTTTGGGACAGAGAGAGACAGAGCATGAACGGGGGAGGGGCAGAGAGAGGGGGAGACACAGAATCAGAAACAGGCTCCAGGCTCTGAGCCATCAGCCCAGAGCCCGACGCGGGGCTCGAACTCACGGACCGCGAGATCGTGACCTGGCTGAAGTCAGACACTTAACCAACTGCGCCACCCAGGCGCCCCAAAAGTTTATGCATTTTTGAGAGAGTTGAAATCAAGAGTCAGATGCTTAACCAACTGAGCCATCCAGGCACCCCTGCTGCTGTAGAAAATTTAGATGTTATTGTAAGAATAAGGAACTTTTCTTCTCTTCTTAGTTTGCTAAGGATTTTACATTTTTAAATTTCTTGAACAAACCCTATTTGGTTTTGATATGTTTTTAATTTTTTTGTGATTTACTGGGATTTCTTTTTTTCTTAAATGTATATTTATATTTGCGAGAGAGATGGGGGGCAGAGAGACAGGGAGACAGAGGATCCAAATCAGGCGCTGCACTGACAGCAGAGAGCCCTGTGTGGGGCTCAAACTCATGAACTGTGAGATCATGACTTGAGTTGAAGTCAGACACCTAACTGACTGAGTCACCCAAGCACCGCAATTTATTGGTATTTCTTTTTTATATATATTTAATTTTTTAATGTTTATTTATTTGAGAGAGAGAGAGAGCATGAGCAGGGTAGGGACAGAGAAAGAGACACACACATAGAATCCAAAGCAGGCTCCAGGCTCTGAGCTGTCAGCACAGAGCCCAACACGGGGCTTGAACCCACGAACTGTGAGATCATAACCTGAGCCGAAGTTGGACACTTAACTGACTGAGCCACATAGGCACCCATTATTGGTATTTCTATAAGGATTTTTACATCTGTTTACGAGGTGCAATAAAAACATTCCTGCTTAGATTTCAGTCTCCAAATCTCATGAAACTAGAAAAGGGCTATCACATCAAGCCTAAACAAATTAGAAGGAAAGAAATAATAAAGGGCAGAAATCAGTGAAGTAGAAACAAATATACAATAGAGAAAAACTACATCAAAAATCTTACTACTTATGAAATTGGTTAGTGCAAGACAAAAAGAGAGGAAACACAAATGAACAATATCAGGAATGAAAAAAGAGGCATTAATATAGATTATACAGACATTAAAAATGTAAGGTATTATGAAAAATGTTAAGGTGGTAAATTGGACAATCTGGTGAAATAGACAAATTCATTGAAAAAACTTTGCAAATTCACTAGTGGAAGAAGAAACAGAAAATCTGAGTAGTCTGTTTAAAATTTTATCATATCTTGGGGCGCATGGGTGGTTCAGCTAAGCGACTGACTCTTAATTTCGGCTCAGGTCATAATCTCATGGTTGATGAGTTCAAGCACCGCACTGGGCTCTGCACTGACAGCACGGAGTCTGCTTGGGATTCTGCCTCCCTCTCTCTCTGCTCCTCCCCATCTGCTGTCTATTTCTCTCTCAAAATAAATAAAAATAAACTTAAAGAAAAAAAAAGGATCGTATCTCATGGTTCTTGGAATCAATCCCTGCCATCAGGCTTGTGCCCACAGCATGGAACCTGCTTGGGGTGTTCTCCCTCCTCTCTCTCTCTCTGCCCCTCCCCCAACTCATGCCCCCCCCCCTTTCAAAATAAATAAACTTAAAACAATAAAAGTTTATCATAAAGAAAACCCTATGCCTAAACACAATGGAAGAAATTGCATCAATCTTGCAAAAATTCCCGCAGAAAACATAAAAGGGGAACACTTCCCAACTTTTTTGTGTGTGTCTGGAATAAACTTGATTCTGAAATCTCATGAGGATATTAAAGAAAACAATATAGACCAAGCTGTCATAATCACAGATGCAAAAATATTTAACAAAATATTAGCAAATCAAATCCAGTGATATATAAACGGATATTACATCATGAGCAAATGAGGTTTGTTCCAGGAATGAAATGTATTTTTAACATTCAATGCATTTTACCACACTAATGAAGAAAAACAAAAATTATACAATCCTCTTGGTAAATAAAAAAGTAAAGAACATTTGACAATACGCAAGACCCATTTATGATGAAACCTGTAGAAAACTGAAACCAGAGGGCAACTTCCTGAGTCTGTTGAGGGATATCTCTTCATGTCCCCCTCCCCCCACCCCGCCAAACAAATCAACAAACACCATACTCAATATCAAAATGTTTAAATGATCCCCCTAACATTAGGGTTAAAACAAAAATGTCTGCTGTTACAACCTCTATTTGAAATTTTACTGGAGGTCCTAGCTATTGAAATAAGGTGAGAAAAAGAAGTAAAAGACATACGAATTAGAAAAGACTGAAACTGTTATTACTTGCAAATCATATACTTGCTTTGGGTTTTCTAGGTACACAATCCACATAAATTTAGAATTCATGGATTTAGCAATGTTGTTATGTATATGTCAATAAATAAAAGCTTATTGTACTTCTATATACCTGCAATAAGTAAGAAATAGAAGACATCATACCATTTACATTAAAATATGACAAATACCTTAGAATGAATCTAACAAAATGAACAAGTCCACTACACTGAAAACCACAAGATTCCTGTAAGAAATTAAAGCCCTAAATAAGAAAGAATATAACATTCATGGACTAGAAGGCTCAATATTGTAAGTATATAAAAATTTCTCCAAATGTGTTTAATGCAGTACTGATTAAAAATTACAGAAAATTTTGTGGAAATTGACAAGCTGATTCTACAACTGCATTCTGAAAATGCAAAGGGCCCAAAATCACCAAGGTAAATTTACAGAAGAATAATAAAGCTGGAGGACTTTTGCTGCCATTTTTAAAGATCTGTTATAGAGCTACAGTGTTTAAGACAGTGAGATACCAACGCAAGGACAAATGGAGCAGTGCAACAGAACAGAGTCCAGTAATAGGCTCATACATATGTGGTGACTTGATTTTATGACAATCTACTGCAATGCAATGATGCTGCCCCAAATCAACTCCAGATAGTTGGAGACTCTGCAATGTAAAATAAAAATTTTAGAGGGAACGGAGAATACCTTCTTGACCTTGGAAGACACAAAGATATTTTCAACAGGACACAGGAAACATTAACCATAAAATTAAAATATTGCAAGTTGTAATATATTAAAATCAAGAACAGTTTTCATCAAATAACATTAAGGGAGTGAAAAATCAACTCAAAGAATGAGAGAAGATATTTTCAATAGATATTATATATATATATATATATATATATATATATATATATCTGATATGGGATTTATATCCACAATATATGAAAAAAAACTTCTAAAAGTCAGTAAGAAAAATACATCTCAAAAGAAAAAAGGGGCCAAAAATGCGATAAGCCACTTCACTAAAGAGGACATTCTACAGGTCAGTAAACACGGGAAAAGTTGTTCAAAGAGACTGCCACTCACACATCAGAATGGCTACACTAAGAAAGAAAGAAAATGCCAAGTACTGACATGGATGAAAAACAATGGGAACTCCTCTGTACTTTCTTTAAGAGTGTGAATTAGTACAATTACTTTAAAAAACTTTATTGAGGGGCGCCTGGGTGGCGCAGTCGGTTGAGCATCCGACTTCAGCCATGTCACGATCTCGCGGTCTGGGAGTTCGAGCCCCGCGTCGGACTCTGGGCTGATGGCTCAGAGCCTGGAGCCTGTTTCCGATTCTGTGTCTCCCTCTCTCTCTCTGCCCCTCCCCCGTTCATGCTCTGTCTCTCTCTGTCCCAAAAATAAATAAACGTTGAAAAAAAAATTTTTTTTTTAATAAAAAAACTTTATTGAGGTATGATCAACAGGTAAAAAGCTGCACATATTTAATGTATACAACTCTACGAGTTTGAGGATAAGTATACATCTGTGAAACCATCACCATCATCAAAGTCATAGACATATCCGTCACCTACCAAGTTTCATCCTGCATTATTATTATTTTTTTTAATTTTTTTAACGTTTATTTATTTTTGAGACAGAGAGAGATAGAGCATGAACAGGGGAGGAGCAGAGAGAGAGGGAAACACAGAATCTGAAACAGGCTCCAGGCTCTGAGCTGTCAGCACAGAGCCCCACGCGGGGCTCGAACTCACGGACCCTGAGATCATGACCTGAGCTGAAGTCGGACGCTTAACAGACCAAGCCACCCAGGCGCCCCATTATTATTATTATTACACTCAAGATCTACCATCTTAGCAAGTTTTAAATATACACCACAGTATTGTTAGCTATAGGCAGTATGTTGTATACATTTCCAAGGTTACATTTATCAGTAATATTTAACGATATTAATTCTTGATAATCTTGCATGACTGTAACTTTGTACCGCTTGACCATCGCCTCCTGTTTCCCCCTCCCCAAACCCCTGGCAACCACAATTTTACTCTCTGCATCTATGATTTTTTTTTACTATTTTCAATTCCAGATATAAGTAAGAGAATATTTGTCTTTCTCTGTCTTATTTCACTTAGCATAATTTCCTCCAGGTTTATCCATGTTGTCACAAATGGCAGGATTTCCTTCTTTTTAAAGGATGAATAATATTCCATTGTATATATATGCCACACTGAACATCCCTCCATTCTGTTTTCCACAGTGACTGCACACTGGAAATTTACATTTCCACCAGCAGTGCACAAAGATTCCCTCTTCTCCACATCTTCACTAACACTTATTATCTTTTCTTCTCTTAATAATAGCCATTCTAACAGATGTGAGGTAATATCTCATTGGGTTCTGATTTGCATTTCCCTGATGATTAGTGGTGTTGAGCATCCTTTCATGTACCTATTGATCATTTATATGCCTTCTTTGAGAAATGTCTATTCAGGTCCTTTGTCCATTTTTAAATCAAATATATATATATTTGAGCTATTGAATTATAGGAGTTATTTTTTTTGGATATTGACCCTGTATTATAATATGGTTTACAAATAGTTTTTCCCAATCTGTAGTTTTCCTTTTCATTTTGTTGATTGTTTCTTTTGCTATGAAGAAGCTTTTGAATTTAAATTAGTCCCACTTTTTTATTTTGCTTTTGTTCCTTGTACTTTTGGTGTTATAGCCGAGAAATCATTGTCATGACCAATACCGAGGAGTTTTTTCTCTGTTTTCTTCTAGGGTTTTGTGATTTTAGGTCTTATGTTTAATTCTTTAATCCATTTTGAGTTGATTTTAATTCTTTTGCATATGGATATCCTGTTTCCCCAGCACCATTTATCCAAGAAACTATCCTTCTCCCCTTATGCACTCTTGGCTCCCTTGTTGAAGATTGTATACGTATGGGTTTATTTCTGGGCTCTCTATTCTGTTCCATTGATCTATGTTCGGTTTTTATCAGCACCATAGTGTTTGATTACTATGGCTTTATAATATAATTTGAAGTAAGGAAGTGTGATGTCTCCAACTTTACTCTTTTTGCTCAAGATTGCTTTGGCTATTCAAAGTCTTTTGTGCTTCCATATGAATTGTAGGATTTTTTTTTCCTATTTTTTGTGAAAAATGCCACTGGAACATTGTTAGGGACTCCATCCAATGTGTAGATCACTTTGGGTGGTATGGACATTTTAACAATATTAATTCTTCTAATCCAGGAACATGGGATGTCCTTCCATTTATTTTTTGTGTCTTCTTCAATTTCTTTCATCAAGTGTAGCTTATGCACCTCCTTAGTTAAATTTGTTCCTAAGTTTGTATTGTTTTTAATGCTATTGTGAATGGGATTTTTTTTCTTAATTTGTTTTTCAGTTTGTGGTTAGCGTACAGAAACATAATCAAGTTTTGTATGTAGATTTTGTATCCTGCAACTTTTATTCTTTTTTTTTTTATTTTTTTTTTTCAACGTTTATTTATTTTGGGACAGAGAGAGACAGAGCATGAACGGGGGAGGGGCAGAGAGAGAGGGAGACACAGAATCAGAAACAGGCTCCAGGCTCTGAGCCATCAGCCCAGAGCCCGACGCGGGGCTCGAACTCACGGACCGCGAGATCGTGACCTGGCTGAAGTCGGACGCTTAACCGACTGCGCCACCCAGGCGCCCCTCCTGCAACTTTACTAAACCCATTTATTCTGAGTTTTTTGGTGGAGTCTTTTGGGTTTTCCATATATAATATTCCACCTTCTTTAATAGTTGTGTTCATTTGCATTCTTCTCCATTAAGAGAAAAGTAAGTTACACCGACGGTCTAAGAAGCAGCAATACCCCTTCCACGCGAATCCTCAGTCAGCAGCAGCCTGCGGCTGCGCACTCAGGAAGACTGGAACTCCCACAAATCACTGGGCACCCTTAGGGGCGGGCCCAGGTTGCCTGCCGGGATCAATCCATCCGCCCAACCCTAGGCTTCTGAGGCATTTCCTCTTTGGGACTGCATTTCCCAGCGGCCCCTACGCCGAGTTAGCGGCTACTTCCGGCATGCCGGGGTCGTTGTCCTGGTAGGGTGAGGCCTTAAGGTGGAGGAAGAAACCAGTGGCTGCCTGTGCTCATCAGGACCCCAGCCGGAGGGACTGCCAGTGTGGGTGGGCAGAGAGAGGACCTCAGGACAGGGCGCTGACAGGCACGCGAAGGAGCCTCGGCGGCCCGTGTGCGAGCGTGCAGCGAGGAGGGGGATTGTGCGAGCGCGAGTGGCGGACGAGGAATGTGGGAGTCTGTGCTTGGGGGCGCGCCTTGTGCTGCGCTGAGGGGAGAGGGGGCGTGTGGACACTGAGCAGTGCTTTGCTGTGGAGGTGTGTGTGTCAGTGGGACCATTGGCCCGCTGCTTCCTTCGTCTTCTCTCCCAGCCACGTGGCTGCAGCAGAGCAGTGGCCCCTGTAGGGAGGTCAGATACTGAGCCTAGAATGGAAGTTTCCTCGGGAGAGTCCAGACCTGGACCTGGGATGGGAATATTAGAGCTGGAAGTGCCTCTCTGGGGCCCCCACGAGGGCAGCTACTTGCTGAGACCCACCGCATTCTCCGAGTTCTGTCCCCAGGAACCAGCTTCACTTCCGCCCCTTTTTGTGCGAAGTAAGGGAGGTGTGGCCCTGGAGTGTGCTCTCAGATTTAGTCTGCGCTCCCAAGAAAAGCCTGGGGTCTCATACTTTCCATCTCCTTCTCCTTCCCCAGAGTCATTACCATTATCCCAAAGAAGGACCCCCAGGAGGATGAGAGTATTATTGCTGTACATCTAAAGTCAAGGGTGAGTTCGAGATTTGTTTTGCTTAAGAAAAAAAAGGTGGGTTTTTTTTTTGTTTGTTTGTTTGTTTTTTTTGGTTTTAGAATATATAGGTTCCAGTAAACTTTCAGGAAATGTAGGGGAGACGTGCAAATTGATACCCCGCCATTTGGTCCCCCATTGCCCTCACTTCTTCACTTAATACTCACTTAGCCATTGGGTAAATTTTTCACATCTTCTTGGGCACTCTGTTTTTCTAAGATGACACGGAAATAAGCCTCCAGCGATTGATGTTAAAGCTTTATTTTCGGGACTCCGATTTGGTAAGAAAGAGATTAGTGTTTAAGTGGAACCACACACCTAATATCTTTTGCTCTTTAAGGGCCTGCTTTTCAACGCAAGGGCAGAACAGAGATCGTTAGCTTATTTCATTCGGTATGTGAGGCTTTCAGAAATGGGAGAAGTGATAGCAACAGGAGGTGGTATCAGTAAGAGCCAGGATTTTTCTAGCAAGTTCCATCAGTTGAAATTTGCATTGCTGGCCACATCTCGTGGAAGTTTGGCAGCTTGAGTTGTGTTTGGGGCTTCTTTTTGTGTGGACCTTGGGAAGCAGTGTAGTGTGGTTGAAACTAAGGGCTGTGGATCCAGAGTGCCTGGGTTGGAATATTGGTTCGCTTCCTGGCTGTCTCAGGTTTGTAATGAATGTTAAATGAGTTAATGTGTGGGGCGCCTGGGTGGCTCAGTCAGTTGAGTTTCTGACTTTGGCTCAGGTCATGATCTCCTGGTCAGTGAGTTCGAGCCCCGTGTCGGGCTCTGTGCTGACAGCTCAGAGCCTGCTTTGGATTCTGTCTCCCTCTCTTTCTGCCCCTCCCCTGTTCACGCTCTGTTCTCTCTATCTCATTAAAAATGAATAAATGTTAAAAAAAAAAAAAGCTGTTTTAAGTGAGTTGATGTGTATAAAGCCCCTTGGAGCAGTGCCAGGCATACAGCAAGTGCTTGATATGTTTTAGTTCTTGTTTATGCGTGGTCATTTTAGCTCATTCCTCTCACCTTCTATACAACAGGGACATTAGGAATATGTGACATATGGGGGCACCTGGGTGGCTCAGTCAGTTAAGCGTCCGACTTCGGCTCGGGTCATGATCTCGCAGTCTGTGAGTTTGAGCCCTGCATTGGGCTCTGTGCTGACAGCTCAGAGCCTGGAGCCTGCTTCGGATTCTGTGTCTCCCTCTCTCTCTGCCCCTCCTCTGCTTGTGCTCTGCCTCAAAAATAAATAAACATTAAAAAAAAATTAAAAAAGAAAAAAGAATTACATTCTCCAGGCTAGGCTCTGAATGTTTCAGGGTAGCATTCTAAGAAAGAGCAGGCCTTACGCCACATTTTATTATATGATTTACACGAGAAAAAGGCAAACAGTAGAGTTTCTTTAACAAATGTAATCTTTATCCTCAATAATAATGTTGGCACATATCAAGCAGTTCACGTGCGTCATTGTGCGTTTTCATTGAATTTTCCTAGTATTCTTCCTGACGACCCTCTGTGCTCCTTACTCTATTCCTGTTTTACTAATGAGGAGACAGAGGCACTCAGAGGTTAATTGTTTTAGTTCAGATTAATATCCTGAATATGAAAGTAAAACTTGTGAGTTCTTTTTACTAATGACAGGATACTATGTTTGAAATTAGATATACTTTTTTTTCCCCCTAAAGTTTATTGATTTATTTTGAGAGAGACAGAGACAGGACGAGTAGGGGCGGGTTAGAGAGAGAGGGAGAGAGAGAATCCCAAGCAGGTGCCATGCTGTCAGTGCAGAGCCCGATGGAGGACTCGAACCCACGAAGCCGTGATATCATGACCTGAGCCGAAACCAAGAGTCAGATGCTTAACTGACTGAGCCACCCAGGCACCCTAAATGTTTATTTATTTATTTATTTATTATTTTTTTTTTTTAAATTTTTTTTTTTTCAACGTTTATTTATTTTTGGGACAGAGAGAGACAGAGCATGAACGGGGGAGGGTCAGAGAGAGAGGGAGTCACAGAATCGGAAACCGGCTCCAGGCTCTGAGCCATCAGCCCAGAGCCCGACGCGGGGCTCGAACTCCCGGACCGCGAGATCGTGACCTGGCTGAAGTCGGACGCTTAACCGACTGGGCCACCCAGGCGCCCCCCTAAATGTTTATTTATTTTGAGAGAGAGAGAGCGTGAGCTAGCGAGCATGAGTGGGGGGAGGGGCAGAGGGAGAGAGAGAGAATTCCAAAATAGCTCTTTGCTCTCAGCATGGAGTCTGACGCAGGGCTTGATCTCACGAACTGTGAGATCATGCCCTGCGCCAAAATCGAGTCGGTCACTCAACCAAATGAACCACGCAGGCACCCCTACACACACATATATTTTACAGACATAGTCATATTCTGCATCCTATTCTGTAACCTGATTTTTTTTACTTGGTATTCCATTACGTGGATGCCCTGCTGTATTTAACCAGTTGGCTTTGTTGGACTTAGAAAACCGAACACTGCCGAGCAGTTCCATCTACATCCTTTCCAGTTTTCATGCCTTGCCCCACTTCTCCCAATCCTGAGTTCACAGAGAGGTTCTGATTTGGATAATGTGACCCCTTCTTAGTCCTGAAAGGTGGGACCAAGGGAGGAGAATCTGCACAGAGTGGGATGAGTAGCCCAGTCGTCCTAGGCCTAGTCACATATCCAGAGAACGGAGGATCCCTCTTGTTGAGATATTTTGGAGGACAATGTGTTCCTTGTGGCTTGAGGGGAGAGCTTGATTTTGTCCAGACTCCTCACATTTGATGCCAATTTGTATGGCGGACGGGAGAGAGGGAAAAGGAGAGTGTGTGAAGCAGAGAGGGACAGAAGAGGGATTTTAGGAAGTAATTGGAACATAGAAATGGAAGAACAAATTGTATTGTTTTTATTTTTTTAATGTTTATTTTTGAGAGAGTGACAGAGAGAGAGTGAGTTGGGGAGGGGCAGAGACAGAGGGAGACACAGAATCCGAAGCAGGCTCCAGGCTCTGAGCTGTCAGCACAGAGCCCGACGCGGGGCTCCAACCCACAAACCGCGAGATTATGACCTGAGCCAAAGTCGGACACTCAGCCGACTGAGCCACCCAGGCGCCCCTATTTTTTTATTAAGTTTATTTATTTGGAGAGAGAGAGAGAGAGAGAGAGAGGCAGGGAGGGGCAGAGAGAGAATCCCAAGCAGGCTCCCCATTGTCAGCACAGAGCCCAATATGGGGCTCAGAGTCACGAACCGTGAGATCATGACCTGAGCCGAACCCAAAAGTAAGACGCTTAACTGACTGAGCCACTCAGGCTCCCCAAAAAGATTGTTGTATTAATTTAAGTCACTTAGCACCAAGGCACAGCTTGGCTTAAGCCCTTCTCTTATTCTCTCTAGGAGTGGAAGCGTGAGGAAAATGGACCAATTTTGTCATTCTAAAGACATGGGCTATGTAAGTTGGTATCTCCTTTCCTTGAAATATGACTTTACATTTACTTTATCCATTGCAGACGTGCCGGGGTAAGTAGGTTATCCCACGGCACACAAGAAGTTTGCTCTGTAGCAGCGGGAGGCCACAAGAACTTGCAGGCACCCTGCACAGTTCCCAGTCACTCCTTTCCTGCAGTGTGGTTCTTCTCCCCCCTCTCTGTTCCCCTTGAAATAGTTTCCTTCGGTTTCACCATGATGCATGTGTGTGTGTAGTTTCAGGGCTCTGTGTCATTCAGGGACGTGGCCATCAGCTTCTCCCAGGAAGAGTGGGTGTGTCTGGACCCTGGTCAGAGGGCTTTGTACAGGGACGTGATGTTGGAGAACTATAGCCACCTGCTCTCACTGGGTAAGACTATTTCCCCCGATGTTAATTAATTTGAGAGATTAATTCGTTTTGCAATAAAATTAGTATTGAGCAATTGTAATTATTAATAAATTGTTAGTGTCTGTTCTCTGGAATATCAGCTTTCTTCACCATGAATTTCAGGACTGTGTTTTAAGAAATAGATGTGTTCTGGGGTGCCTGGGTGGCTCAGTCGGTTAAGTGGCCGACTCCGGCTCAAGTCATGATCTCACGGTCTGTGAGTTTGAGCCCTGCGTCAGGCTCTGTGCTGGCAGTTCAGAGCCTGGAGCCTGCTTCGGATTCTGTGTCTCCCTCTCTGTCTCTGCCCCTCCTCCCTCCTGCTCTGTCTCTCTCTGTCTCTGAAAAATGAATAAACCTTAAAAAATATTAAAAAAAAAATAGATGTGTTCAGGGCTGCCTGGTGGCTCAGGTGGTTAAGTGTCCAACTTCTGCTCAGGACATGATCTCACGGTTCTTGAGTTTGAGCCCCACATCAGGCTTCGCGCTTCAGATTCTCTGTCTCCCTCTCTTTCTGCCCCTGTCCACCTTGCACACTCTCTCTCAAAAAATAAATAAATAAACATTAAAAAAAAAAAAGCCAAGTTCCTTCTTGTTCCCAAAGGAAATAGTTTGGGATTTGTTGGGTTGAAAATGGGCATGTGCATGAAATGCCTGCGTCTTGCCCACCCCTCTGAACTTTCTCCCTTATGCCTGCCCTCTCTGTCACTGCCCCTTTCTTAATGACCAAGGGACAGAATTAGGAATCTTGGGAATGTACTGTATGTTCAGTCTCTAAGACAGGTTTCATATTGTGTTTGATCTCAGAATTACTGTAGATGTTCTGGGTTGTTGTTTTTTTCTGACCCACTTGAAAGAAGAACAGTGTTTTGAGTTTTTCTATCAAAAGAGCCTCTATGATTTATGTGGTATTGATTGGATCAACCAAATTCATTTAAAACCAAAGCGGACACATTCCATTTCCTTTAACAGACATTCCTTTACTCGCTTTGTAGTTTCAGGCTGTAAAGTTTGTATTTTCACAAAATGAACATACTAAGAACGAACTAGAATGTTAAGGAGGCAAAAGAAAGAACAACAATAAAAATACTATTAACTTTGTAGTACTATATGCTAGGCAATGTTGGAAGTGTTTTACATATACTAAATAATTTTAATACCAACCCTATAAAGTAGGTATTATTATCATCCCCATTTTAGAGATGGGAAAACTGATGGACACAGGGCTTGCCTGGGGTCCTGTTGCTACTGGGTATCAGGACAGGGTTTTCACCAGGCAGTCTGGCTTGAAGGTTCATGTTCTCAGCTACTGAATTGTACTTCCTCTCAAAGGACAGACCCTATGTGAGTTTAAGTGATGTAAGTCCTAAATAAATAAATAAATAAATAAATAAATAAATAAATAAATGACGTAAGTCCTTTGTCTAACCTAGCTGCTCTCATACAATCTTCTCAACCCTTCTCTGAAGTCTTTTCTTAATATCATTTTGACTTTTAAATTATTACAAATTTAACCAGGTCTTAACCAAAGTTCTGTTTTGTGGGGTTTTGTATATTTAAAAAATTCTTTTTCTATACCATGCATCATTTTTTTTTTTTTTTTTTTTTTAAGCAGGAAGGTCCATTTCTAAGCCAGATGTGATTACCTTACTGGAGCAAGAGAAAGAGCCTTGGGTGGTTGTGAGGAAAGAAACAAGTGGATGGTACCCAGGTGAGTAGGGGAGAAGCCGGCAGAGAGGGTCAGGAGAGGGTCAGAGATGACTCACACCCCTGAGATGTGGTTTGGAAAATTCCTTCAGAGACCCAAGACCTGTTAGATAAAGATGCCTGAGACCCGGGAAGGAAGTAAAGCTCACAGCGTGGGCTCTCCAAGGAACTTCATCTGTTGCCAGTCACCTCTCATTTTTGTTCTCTTATTTCCTCCCCTTTCAGCGGAGTGAGCGCCTGGTTTCTTTCCCAGTGTGACCTTTTAACATGTATTTTGCATCCAGCTGTTTTCCAGCTCTACTTTTGCATTTAAATTTCTACATGTGTTTTCAGTGTCTAAAAAATGCAGTCATATATTCAGCAAAGATTTATCGAGTGTCCACTCCCAGCAGAGCACTGCTCAGCATTGTGTGTACAGTGAAATGAACATGACTGATAAGAGTCCCTGCTCTTGTGGACTTTACCTGCAGTTGGCAAGACGTGGGTTAAACAAGCCCATGAGCAAATCTGTAATGTCAGGAATCATGCTGTGCAGACAAGTATATAGGAGTAATGGGGTAGGAATGACAGGGCTCGGTGGAGGGGGGGGCGCTGGGTGGCTCAGTTGGTTAAGTGTCTGACTCTTGATTTCAGCATAGGTCATGATCTCATGGTTTGTGAGTTCAGGCCCAGCATCGGGCTCTAAACTGACAGTGGGAGCCTGCTTGGGCTGCTCCCTCTCCCTCTCTCTCTCTCTGCCCCTACCCTGCTTGCTCTCTCTGTCTCTCAAAGATAAATAAATCGGGGTACCTGGGTGGCTCAGTCAGTTGAGCATCCGACTTCAGCTCAGGTCACGATCTTGAGGTTCCTGAGTTTGAGCCCCACGTCGGACTCGCTTCTGTCAGCTCAGAGCCCATTTCAGATCCTCTATTCCCTCTCTCTGCCCTTCCCCAGCTGGCACTCTCTCAAAAATAAATAAAAAACATTAAAACTAATTAAAAATAAATAAATAAACTTAAAAAAAAAAAGAAAGAATAACAGGGCTTGGGTGCTTAGAGCGCATGTCCTGAAGTAGGCACGCTTGCACAGAACTGTGAAGGAAGGGTTCGGGCCACAAATATGGGACAGAGCATTCTGTCTGCTCAGACTAAGCGGGAGACACAGAGGCCCTGAGACAGAAGTGATTTCTGTGTGACTGGGAGCTGTAAGAAGGTTAGAACAGAATATGGGAAGGATGGTAGGAAGGGCGGTCTGGGAGTTAGGCCGGGACCAGATCATACGAGGTCCTGATTGTTATTGTGAGGAGTATAGAATGTTTTCCCAAGAGTTACTTACGGTCATCTTCTGATCTGTATTGAAAGTTTTCCTCATTTCTTACTCTTTAAACAAAGCATGACAAGAATACAGAAGACCACATAAAACAAAGAATTGCATGATTAGTTGTTTTAAGATATACACATATGAAACACCAGGCTGTGAGTTAGGATTTTGCCAGCTGTCCCGGAAGTCTGTTGTGTGTTCGCACTCACAAACCTTTCCTTCCCTGAAGGAGAGTGTTTCTCTAGAGGTTTATTGTCTGAGTGAGCATCTCCAGTCTGATTTTGTTTGGCCTTTTGTTTTAAAAAGTCTTAAGTCTCTTTCAAATTAAAGGTTCTTGATTTTGTTGTTAACAGTTTTTTCTTGATTAAGTCAGGTCATTTGTCCTGTAGTTTCACACCATCTGGATTTTGCTGATTGCATCTTGGTGATATGGAGGAACATGTTCCACTGTCTCCTATTTCCTGTAAAATGATAGTTGAGTCTAGAAGCTTAATCAAACTTTTGAGGGAATTTTTTTTTTTTTGGCAAGACTGTTTTCCTAGATGATGGTAATATTCTTCAGTCCATCGGCATGTGGTATCTGGGTTTCTTGTTTTAATGATGTTAGCAGTCATTGATAGTCAGTTACTATGTCCCTTAATTCACTAGAGGTTGTAAATTGGTGATATTATAATTCTGTCATTTATTCTTTATTAGCTAGAATGCGTCTGTAAAAAGAAATATCACCTTATTTACTACTTGGTTACTCAGTTATACAGATCAAATAGAAAATTGAAGATAGTGGGGCGCCTGGGTGGCTCAGTCGATTGACCAGCCGACTTCAGCTCAGGTCATGATCTCATAGTTCGTGGGTTCGAGCCCTATGTTGAGCTCTGTGCTGACAACTCAGAGCCTAAAGCCTGCTTCAGATTCGGTGTCTCACTCTCTCTCTGCCCCATCCCCCTCTCCCTCTGTCTCTCTCTCAAAAATAAATAAGTGTTTAACAAAATTAAAAATATATATAATAGCAATCTCACATTTAAAAAAAATTAAAGGTATTCTTTTCCTTTGTTCACTAACTTTCTAAATAATGAGTTGGTTTCCTAGCGTCCTTTCAAAGGTGACTCCTTTTTTATGATGATTAGGAATACATGGGATTATAATATTTGATGTACTTCCCTCTGTTGTTACTATGTTTGCTGACTCAAATTGTCCCATCAATTGGCCAGTGCGAACCTCTTCGAGTTGGCTCTGGAGCCCTTTTAACATGACCCTGGTGGCCTTTGAGAGACTCCTACCTGTCTAATAAGACAGCCTGTTTCTAGGCTTGTCTTGTACATTTCCCCCACCCCCCCCCCTTTTTTTCCCCTCAAAAAAGCCCTGCTTTTTTTAATGGAAAATAGTCAATATAAATAGTCAATATAAACCCTGCTATTTTTATTATTATTTTTTTTTATGGTTAGGTTTCTTCAGTCCCTTTTTATCTAAAGAGGTTTTGTGCCTTAAAATTTATTTTAATTTTTTTTACTTTGGTTTTTCTCTCTCACTCTTCTTTGGAGTCTAAGTACAGGCTAGTTTACTTAAAGCATGGCATTCTGAATTCATGTGCTTTAAAGATTTTTCTCATGATTTGCTTCCGAAGGCTTCACAGTGGATTCCAATAGCATCATGTGAAGAATCACATCACATCCAGTCTCTTTAGAGATTGCTGTGGTTTTGGTCAACCAAATATGGCTTTCCATTTCTAAAGGAATGAATAATCTCTGAGTTGAGCTTCAGCAGGATTTTAGTGGCCAGAAACTGTAGTAAATGATTTCACTCATTTAAAATATGTCGAGACTGCTTTATTTTATAACCCAATATATGGTCAGTTTTTATAAATGTTCTGTGTGATTGACAAAGGAATGTGTATTTGTAGTCTCAAGTTTGTTTTGTGTGTGTTTTTTTAAATGTTTATTTTTGAGAGAGAGAGAGAGTGTGTGTGTGTGTGTGAGCAGGGGAGGGGCAGAGAGAGAGAGGGAGACACAATCTGAAGCAGGCTCTAGGCTCAGAACTGTCAACAGAGAGCCCAACATGGGGCTCAAACCCATGAACCGTGAGATCATGACCTGAGCTGAAGTCAGATGCTCAACCGACTGAGCCACCCAGGCGCCCCATGTTGGAGCTATTTTCTTTGAAATGTGGTCAGTGGCACTCACTTCATAGTTGTTTTGTTTTGTTCTGTTTTTAATGTTTCTTTTTGAGAGAGAGAGAGAGTGTGAGTAATTGAGGGGCAGAGAGAGAGGCAGACACAGAATCCGAAGCAGGCTTCCGGCTCCCAGCTGTCCATATATTGGGTTATACTGACCATATATCGGGTTATAAAATAAAGCAGTCTTGAGTCAGCACAGAGCCCCACGTGGGACTGGAACTCAAGAACCATGAGATCATAACCTGAGCTGAAGTCAGATGCATAACTGACTGAGCCACCCATGTGCCCCTTACTTTGTAGTTTTAAGTTTTGTGGCCTAACATGTGATCTGTTCTGGAGAATGTTGCATGGGCACTTGAAAAGAATGTGTGTTCTGCTGTTCTGGGATGGAATGTTCTGAATGTATGTGTCATTCAAAGCCACTGTTTCCTTGTTGAATTTCTGCCTGGATGATCTATCCATTGATATGAGTGAGGTGTTAAAATCCCTAATTTTTTTTTTTATTTTTTAGAGAGAGAGAGCATGAGTGGGGGAGAGGGACAGAGGGAGAGAGAGAGAATTTTAAGTAGGCTCCACACTCAGTGCAGAGCCTGCTGTGGGGCTCAATCCCACAATCCTGGTATCATGACCTGAGCCAAAATCAAGAGTTGGATGCTCAACCAACTTAGCCACCCAGGCGCCCCACCTACTATTACTGCATTATTGTCAGTTTCTTCCTTTATGTCTGTAAACAGTGGCTTTATGTATTTAGGTGTTTCCATGTTGGGTGGATAAATATTTACAATTACTATATACTATTGTTGGATTGTCCTCTTTATCATTATGTGGTGTCATTCTTTGTCTCTTGTTACAGTCTTTACGTTAAAGTCTATTTTGTCCAATATAAGTATTGCTACCACAGCTTTCTTTTTGCTTCTATTTGCATGGTAGATGATTTTCTATGCATTCACTTTCAATCTTTATGTGTCTTTATGTCTGATATGAGTTTCTTCTAGGCAGCATGTAGATGGGTCTTGCTTTTTTATCCATTCAGTTATTGTAGGTCTTTTGATTGGAGCATTTAGTCCATTCACACTTGAAGTAATTATTGATAGGTATGTAGTTATTGCCAGTTTGTTACTTGTTTTATGGTTGTGTTTATAGTTCTCTCTTCCTTTCTTCTCTTGCTGTCTTCCTTTGTGGTTTGATGGCTTTCTTTAATGTTATATTTGGATTTTTTTCTCTTTATCTTCTATCTATTATAGGTTTTTGTTTTGTGGTTACCATCAGGGTCATATACAACATCTTGGGTTGCCTGGGTGGCTCAGTTGATTAAACAGCCAACTTTGGCTCAGGTCATGATCTCACAGTTTGTGGGTTTGAGCCCCATGTCGGGCTCTGTGCCGACAGTTCAGAGCCTGGAGCCTGCTTCGGATTCTGTATTTCCCTCCCTCTCTGTCCCTCCCCTGCTCATGCTCTGTCTCTCTGTCTCTCAAAAATGAATAAATATTAAAAAAAACTTTTTTAGATAACATCTTATGTGTATAGCAGTCTATATTAAGTTGATGGTTGCTAAAGTTTGAGTCCATTCTAAAAGAACTAAAGTTTTATTCCCCCCATTCTGTTTTATGTATATGATGTCATACTTTACATCTTTTTATTTTGTGAATCCCTTGGCTGATTTTTATAGATATAATTGATTTTTCTGCTTTTGTGCTTTAACCTTCATATTGGTTTTATAAGTGATTAATCTACTACTTTTATTATATGTTTGCATTTACCTGTGAATTTTTTTCCTTTCTTAACTTTCTTATTCCATTAAAAAAAATTTTTTTTTTTTAATTTTTTTTTTCAACGTTTATTTATTTTTGGGACAGAGAGACACAGAGCATGAACGGGGGAGGGGCAGAGAGAGAGGGAGACACAGAATCGGAAACAGGCTCCAGGCTCTGAGCCATCAGCCCAGAGCCTGACGCGGGGCTCGAACTCACAGACCGCGAGATCGTGACCTAGCTGAAGTCGGACGCTTAACCGACTGCGCCACCCAGGCGCCCCTAAAAAAATTTTTTTAATGTTTATTAATTTTTGAGAGAGAGAGTTTGAGCAGGGGAGGGCAGATAGAGAGGGAGACACAGAATCTGAAGCAGGCTCCAGGCTCTGAGCTATCAGCACAGAGCCTGATGTGGGGCTTAAACTCATGAACCATGAGATCATGACCTGAAATTGAAATCGGATGCTCAACCAATTAAACCACCCAGATGCCCCAGTAACTTTCTTATTCCTAATTATGGTCTATTCTTTCCATTCAAAGAATGCCCTTTAATGTTTCTTGTAAGGCTGGTTTAAATGGTAATGAGCTCCTTTAACTTTTGTATGGGAGACTCTATCTCTCCTATTCTGAATGATAGCTTTGCTGGGTAGAGTATTCTTGGTTGCAGGTTTTTTTCCTTTCAGTACTTTGAATATATCATAGCCCTCCCTTCTGGCCTGTAAAGTTTCTGCTAAAAATCAACAGAATAGCCTTAAAGGGTGTCTCTTCTATATAACATTTATTTTTCTCTTGCTGCTTTCAAAATTCTCCCTCTGTTACTACTTTTTTACTATTTTGATTACTGTGTGTCTTGATGTGGACTTCCTGGTGTTAATTTTATTGGGAGTTCTCTATGCCTTCTGGATCTGGATGTCTGTTTCCTTCCTCAGATTAGGAACATTTTCAGCTATTATTTCTTCAAATAAATGTTCTGCCCCCTTTTCTCTCTCTTCTCCTTCTGGAATCCCTATAATGTGAATGTTATTATTCTTGATGATGTTGCTGAGTTTTCTGTATCTATTCTCATTTTTTATTCTTTTTATTTTTTGCTGTTCAGCTTGATTGCTTTTCACTACACTGTCTTCCAGGTCGCTGATCTGTTCTTCAGCTTCTTCTAATATGCTCTTGAGTCCCTCAGTGTTGTTTTGTTTTGTTTTGTTTTGTTTTTTAAAATTTTTTTTCAACGTTTATTTATTTTTGGGACAGAGAGAGACAGAGCATGAACGGGGGAGGGGCAGAGAGAGAGGGAGACACAGAATCGGAAACAGGCTCCAGGCTCTGAGCCATCAGCCCAGAGCCTGACGCGGGGCTCGAACTCACGGACCGCGAGATCGTGACCCGGCTGAAGTCGGACGCTTAACCGACTGCGCCACCCAGGCGCCCCTGTTTTGTTTTTTTTAATCTCCGTCATTGAGTTCTTCATCTCTGAGTGGTTCTTTTTTGTATTTACTGTTTGTTTTTGAAAGCCTCACTGAGATCATGCACTTTTTTCTCAAGTCAGGTGAATATTTTTATGACCATTGCTTTGAATTCTTTATCAGGCACATTGCTTATCTCCATTTCATTTAGCTTTTTTGCTGTGATTTTGTCCTGTTCTTTCATTTGGGACATATTCCTCTGTCTTCTCATTTTATATAACTCTGTGTATTTGCTTCTGTATATTAGGAGAGTCAGTTACAGCTCCTGATCTTAAAAGTAGTGGCCTTAGGAAGAAGAGAAGTCCCATGGTGCCCTGCAGTGCAGGGCCCCCTGTTCACTAGGTCCATATGCTTTTCAGCCTCTGCCTCACTGTTGTGGCAGAGCCTCCTCTGTCAGTCCATTGGCCTCAGTGCCCCACTTTGCCTGTTTTGGACAAGATTTGATCTCGGTGTTGTTAAGGGGTAGTCTGGGGCCTCCAGCGGCTTATAGTGTGGTGGTGTCAGCAGTTAGACTAGATGCCTGCTCTCAGCCTGTCTGCTGGGGCTGTAGTTGAACCAACCTGCAAGGCACCCTCTATGCCTTGTCCCCTGAGAGGCTTTCCCTGGGGGGCAGGGCCGGCAGTCAGACCAGATGCCTGCCCCCAGTCCATCTGCCAGGGCTGCGGTCACACTATTGCTAGCTATGAGGTTCAGTTGCCAGAACCGCAGGCATACCCGTGTGTGTGGGGGGGGTGGGGGGGGTGGGGGGGGGTGTGTGGTTATCTTTCCCCCTCCCCAGAGCAGGAGTCACTTTGGAGTGGGGTGGGTTTGATGGGGCAGATCCACAGGAGAATGTGGAGGTGGGGCATGCAGTGCTAGCAAGGTCGGTGTTGTGTGTTTGCACTGGTTCCCTGAAGCTCCCAACTATCTAGGCAAGTGTTGGTGGCACAGGGAATGGTTCCTGCCAGCTCTTTTGTTGTTGGAGAAGTTTCTTAAAGATCCCTGCACCTCCAGCACACATTCTGAGATTGGTAAATAAATGTTTTTCATGTATACCGCAGGCACTTTTCAAACTGCCGCTTCTGTGTTGTATCTTAGCAGGTTGTTTGTTAATGCTGGCTCTTTAAGGATGGGGACTCAAATTTCCCGTCAACCTCTGGCTTTCCCAGAACTAAGCCTGCTGATTTTTAAAGTACCTAGAGTTAAGTACAGTCAGTTTACCCACTGATTGTAAAAACTTGTGAAGTTAAGCCCCACTGGTTTTCTTTCTTTTCTTTTCTTTTTTTAAAAATATTTATTTTTGAGAGATAGAGCATGTAAGTTCGAGAGGGGCAGAGAGAGGGAGGGACAGAGGATTAGAAGCAGCTTCTGTGCTGACAATAGATAGTCCAATGTGGGGCTTGAACTCACCAGCCATGAGATCATGACCTAAGCTGAAGTTGGACGCTCAATCAGCTGAGCCACCCAGGCGCCCCTGTACTTAAATGTTTTGAATGGTTTGCCTTTACTCTTACAATAAAATCCAAAACCCTTGCCACAGATAATGAGACCACCTATGAAGCCACTGCCATCCTTTGGATCCTGTCTCTACCACACTGCCTTCTTTCAGCGCTTAGAACATGATAGAACCTTTTTTCAATAACTTCATGCTTCACTTAGACTGTTTTCATCATACGAGAGTCCTGTGGCCTGAGGTGCTTGTAGGAGACACCATTTTCATTTTTTAAGACTCAAAAGAAGGGGCGCCTGGGTGGCTCAGTCAGTTAAGTGTCCGACCTTGGCTCAGGTCATGATTTGTGGTTCGTGGGTTTGACCCCTGTGTCAGGCTCTGTGCTGACAGCTCAGAGCCTGGAGCCTGCTTGGGATTCTGTGTCTCCCTCTCTCTCTTCCCCTATCCCCCCAAAAATAAATAACATTAAAAAAAAACAGTTTAAGTACAGACCCTTAAACTTTGATTTGCATCAGAATTATCTGATAGAGATGTTAAAAATACAGCATTGTAGGACTTATTCCTAAAAATTCCAATTCTGTGCATCTGAGTTGCTTGAATATCAGTTTTTGTAACAAACCTACCAAAGGATTTTGACTTAATACCTAAATTTCACAGTTAATCTCTTCTCTATTATGAGTATCACCATCTTATTTACATAAACTTTCTTCATTTTTGGAGCTTTTCTTATCATTTTTCAAATTCTCTGAAAGTATACTATATGTACTTTCAATATATATCTTTTTTATTTTTCTTGCTCTACATATTGTTAGAGTTATGTATTCTTTTTTAAAAAAATTTTTAAATGTCATTCATTTTTTGAGAGAGAGACAGAGCGCAGGTTGGGGAGGGGCAAAGAGAGAGGGAGACACAGAATCCAAAGCAGGCTCCAGGCTCTGAGCTGTCAGCAGAGCCTGACGCAGGGCTTGAACCCACGAACCGGGAGATCATGACCTGAGGCAAAGTCGGATGCTTACCGGACTGAGCCACCCAGATGCCCCTAGAGTTATGTATTCTTTAATGGATTTTGTACATGTGTATATACAGGCAAATAAAATGTGTTTGCTTTCTCCTTTTCTTTCAGATTTGGGGTCAAATTATGGAGCTAAGAAGTTATCTCCAGAAAATGATATTTATGAAACAAATTTGCCCAAACAGAGTATAACGCAAATAAGTAAAACTCCTGGCCTCAAGGCCTCCAATTGTAGAAATGACTCAAAATGCAGAAATAGATTTAGGGGACGACAGAGACATCAAGAGGGGTATATCAGTCAAAAGATAATAAGCTATGAAAAAATGCATACTTATACTCATCATATTTCTCTTATTCACAATACAGATAAGCCATATGAATGTAAGGAGTGTGGGAAGTACTTTAGTCGTGGTTCAAATCTTATTCAGCATCAGAGTATTCATACGGGAGAGAAACCCTACAAATGTAAGGAATGTGGGAAGGCCTTTAGACTTCTTATCCAGCTTACTCGCCATCAGAAATTTCATAGTGGTGAAAAACCCTTTAAATGTAAGCAATGTGGGAAAGCTTTTAGTCTTCCCACCCAGCTCAATCGCCATGAGAACATTCATACAGGTGAGAAACCATTTGAGTGTAAGGAATGTGGTAAGTCCTTTAATCGTAGCTCAAACCTTGTTCAACATCAGAGTATTCATACGGGTGCAAAACCCTATGAATGTAAAGAGTGTGGGAAAGGCTTTAATCGTGGTTCAAACCTTATTCAGCACCAGAAAATTCATTCTAGTGAGAAACCCTTTGAGTGTAAGGAGTGTGGGAAGGCCTTTAAATATCATTACCAACTTACTGAACATTGTCGAATTCATACTGGTGAGAAACCCTTTGAATGTAAAGAATGTGGGAAGGCCTTTTGTCTTCCAGTAGAGCTTGCTAGACATCAGAACTTTCATACTGGTGAGAAACCATTTACATGTAAGGAATGTGGCAAGGCCTTCAGTCGTGGCTCGAATCTTGTCCAACATCAGAGTATTCATACTCTGAGAAACCCTATGGATGTAAGGAGTGTGGGAAGGCTTTTAGACTTCACCTACAACTTTCTCGACATCAGAAAACGCATACTGGTGAAAAACCATTTGAATGTAAAGAATGCGGGACAGCCTTCCAATATCAGTACCAACTTATTGAGCATCAGCGAATTCACACAGGTGTGAAACCTTATGAATGTAAGGAATGTGGGAAATTGTTTCGTCGTGGTTCAAACCTCATTCAACATCGGAGTGTTCATACTGGAAAGAAACCTTTTGAATGTAAGGAATGTGGGAAGGCCTTTAGACTCCATATACAACTTACTCGACATGAGAAATTTCATACCGGTGAGAAGCCCTTTGAATGTGGAAAATGTGGGAAAGCCTTTAGTCTTCTCACCCAGCTTCATCGCCATGAGAACATTCATACAGGTGAGAAACCATTTGAATGTAAAGAATGTGGGAAGTCCTTTAATCGTGTCTCAAACCTTGTTCAACATCAGAGTATTCATGCTGGCGTGAAACCCTATGAATGTAAAGAGTGTGGGAAGGGCTTTAATCGTGGTTCAAACCTTATTCAGCATCAGAAAATTCATTCTAGTGAGAAACCCTTTGAGTGTAAGGAGTGTGGGAAGGCCTTTAGGTATCATTACCGACTTATTGAACATCATAGAATGCATACTGGGGAGAAACCCTTTGAATGTAAAGAATGTGGGAAGGCCTTTACTCTTCTGACACAGCTTACTCGACATCGGAACATTCATACTGGTGAGAAACCATTTAAATGTAAGGAATGTGGCAAGGCCTTCAATCGTGGTTCAAATCTTGTTCAACATCAGAGTATTCATACTGGCGAGAAACCCTACGGATGCAAGGAGTGTGGAAAGGCTTTTAGACTTCACCTACAACTTTCTCGACATCAGAAAACGCACGCTGGTGAAAAACCATTTGAATGTAAGGAATGTGGGGCAGCCTTTAGACATCAGTACCAAGTTATTGAACATCAGCGAATTCATACAGGTGTGAAACCCTATGAATGTAAGGAATGTGCAAAGAGCTTTAGTCGTGGTACAGACCTTAGAGTACATCAGAGAATTCACACTGGTGAGAAACCCTTTGAATGTAAGGAATGTGGGAAGGCCTTTCGACATCATTATCAGTTTCTTGGACATTCCAGAATTCATACTGGTGAGAACCCCTATGAATGTAAGGAATGTGGGAAATGCTTTATTTGCAGTAGTGAACTTAGAGTACATCAGAGAATTCATACTGGTGAGAAACCGTATCAGTGTAAGGAATGTGGGAAGGCCTTCAGTCGTAGCTCAAACCTTATTCAACATGTTAAAATTCATACTGGTGAGAAGCCCTATGAATGTAAGGAATGTGAAAAGGCCTTTAGCAATAATTATGAACTTACTGTACATCAGAGAATTCATACTGGTGAGAAACCTTATGAATGTAAGGAATGTGGGAAAACTTTTAGACTTAGTTCAGTCTTTACTGCCCATCAGAGAATTCATACAGGTATGAAACCCTATGAATGTAAAGAATGTGGAAAGAGCTTTAGTTGTAGCTCAAACCTTATTCAACATGAGAGGATTCATACTGGTGAAAAACCTTATGAATGTAAGGAATGTGGGAAGGCCTTTAGACTTAGGTCAGTGTTTATTGCCCATCAGAGAATTCATACAGGTCTGAAACCCTATGAGTGTAAAGAATGTGGGAAAGCCTTTACTGTGACTGGTCAGCTGACCCGACATCAGAAAATTCATAATCGTCAGAAGTCCTATGAATATAAGGAATGCGGGAAAAAAACCTTCCCTGGTTATGAACAGCTTACTCATCATCAGAGAGTTCACAGTGGCAAGAAACCCTATGGATATAAAAGAATGTGGGAAGACCTTCCATCATGGACTGAGATTTGCTCAACAGCACAGTATTCCTACTGGTGAGGAACTCCTTGAGTATAAGTAATGTGGAAGGATTGACAGTCACAGCAAACACTTTAGAGTAGAGAAGACATTCTGATGAGGGAGTCTTTAAATGTAAGAAATACAGGGTGGCCGTCGTGTTCATTGTTTACTAATCATGAAAGATATTTTACTACGTATGTTAATTTCATGCATTTAGAAAAGCCTTCAAACTCCAACTGGAGAAAAACTATCCTTGGAACAAATATAAGCTACATCTACCTGAGGCATGTGCTTTATTTCCATTTCACTACCTATGTGACATTAGACTAGGTGTCTAGCCTCTTTTTGCATCATTTATAATGGCAATGGTAGTGAGTACTAGTGCAATTATAGGAATAAATGTGTTACAGTACACAGAAAATCCTTGAAAAAGTATTTGGCACATGCTTGTGCTCATAAAGGATAGCTTTTACATTGTTCCATTAGCATTACTGTTACTGAGGACAGGAAAAGTGTATTGTGAATCATTTAGAAAAACCTCATCCATTCACTATTAAGTTTTAAATAACTTCTGTATAAAATTTCATGGGAGGTAAATAACACGTGAGGATTTTCATTAAGGGCTCATCCCTTGGGGCGCCTGGGTGGCACAGTCGGTTAAGCGTCCGACTTCAGCCAGGTCACGATCTCGCGGTCTGTGAGTTCGAGCCCCGCGTCGGGCTCTGGGCTGATGGCTCAGAGCCTGGAGCCTGTTTCAGAATCTGTGTCTCCCTCTCTCTCTGCCCCTCCCCCGTTCATGCTCTGTCTCTCTCTGTCCCAAAAATAAATAAACGTTGGAAAAAAAATTTAAAGAGCTCATCCCTTAAGTTACATCAGAAAGTTAATTTTGGAAAGAAACCCTATGGATTTCGTGCGTGAGGAGATATTGAGAAAACAGCTGTTGAAGAATCAGGGAGAGTTTTTGAAGTGATTTGTCTATAAAAGGCAACAGGCAGAAAATGTATAATTTATATTCTCTGTCCAGAAGTTAAGATAAATATTAGTGAAAGAATAGCAAAATAAAAGCTATCCATTAATGTTAACCAACTCTTTATCATGAAAATTGCTACACATATGAAAAAGATGAAAGAATAAACACCTATATACCCCTTCTAGATTCAGAGTTGTTAACAATTTGACATTTATTTTTCTGTATATTTTATGTTGTGCCATTGAGAATATGTTTTAGACATCATACTTACTTATTACATCAGTATGTATCTCCCAAACATAAAGACAATCTCATATATAGCCATAGTACCATAATTACCCTTAAGGAAATTATCCATAATTCCATATTACCTATCTTCATTGGCCTCTAAAATGCCTTTTTTGGGAGTTCATCTTCTGAATAGCATGCATTCCAGATTATGTATTATATTTGGTTTTAAGCTCTCTTTAGTCTTTTTTAGTCTAGGATAGTAACTCAAATTTTCTGGAGTACCAGAATCATCTGTGACTCCTAGTAACAGTGACTCCCACTGAGCCTCTGTATCTTTACTAGTTCTGCAGGGGATTTTGGTATGTGCTACAGAGAGTCACTGGTCTAAAAACTTTCTCCTTAATTTTTAAAAAATTTTTTTAGAATGTTGACTTCATGAGAAGCCTAGGAAAATTGCCATGTGTTTAGATTTTCTGTTTCTATATGTCATTTAGCTTTATTCTGTCTTTTGTATTTTCTGTACAAAGGAAATTTGGTCTAGAGGCTGCATTCAGTTCAGATTAAATGTTTTGAGGGGAGAATACTTGGTAGGTTATGTCTGTATGTCGTATTGCAACATGTCAGAAAACATGTAAGGACAGGTCATTACTTTGTTAGTAAAACTAAATTTGATCATTTGGGTAAGATGGTACCAGATCTCCATTGTAAAGATCTTTGGAGAGACTGTCACCTCTTTGGAAATTTATACTCATGTATTTAAATCCTAAATCAAATAGAAAATAAAAAATGAAAATAGACTGTTCAGGAATGAATTGCATTAAAATGCAAACATGATTGAACTTGTAGAATGTGCCTGAAGCTATACTCTGTACAAAATTAATACTCTTCAGTGTATACAAGGTTATTTTGAACAGAACCTTATTTTGTTGTTGTTCAGCACTTTATCCCCAGCACCTTTATTGCATCTGGTACATGAGAAATTGATAAACTTTAGGGGGGGGGGGTGGGAATTGAGCCTGCAACTCAAGAAGCTGTAAAACAAGAGAATAAACCTTAAGCCAATACAAGGAAGCAACACTAAAAATGGGAATTAACAGTTGGGGAACAGATTTCATTTTTTACTTTTTTTTTTTAATTTTATTTTTTATTTTTTAAAATCTACATCCAAATTAGCATAGAGTGAAACAAGGATTTCAGGAGTAGATTCCTTAATGCCTCTTAGCCATTTAGCCCATCCCCCCTCCCAGAACCCCTCCAGCAACCCTCAGTTTGTTCTCCATATTTATGAGTCTCTTCTGTTTTGTCCCTGTCCCTGTTTTTATATTATTTTTGTTTTCATTCCCTTATGTTCATCTGTTTTGTGTCTTAAAGTCCTCATATGAGTGAAATCATATGATTTTTGTCTTTCTCTGACTGACTAATTTCACTTAGCATAATACCCACCAGTTCCATCCACGTAGTTGCAAATGGCAAGATTTCATTCTTTTTGATTGTTGAGTAGTACTCCATTGTATATATATACACCACATTTTCTTTATCCATTCATCCATCGATGGACATTTGGGCTCTTTCCATACTTTGGCTATTGTTGATTCATTTTTTACTTTTAAATTTTTTCCAGCCTTGGGTTATAATTGACATATAACACTGAGTAGGTTAAGGTGTACAAAATAGTGATTCCATATATGTATATATTGCTAAATGGTTACCATAATAAGCTAACACGTCTGTCACCTCACAATAGTTACCTTTTTGTGTGTGATGAAAACTTTTAAGATCTACTCCCTTAGCAACTTTGAGGTATATGATACAGTATTATTAACTAGTCACAATGCTATACATTACATCCCTAGAACTTATTTATCTTTTAAGTGGAAATTTGTACCCTTTCACCACCTTTGCCCATCCCCCAACCCCACCCCTGCCACTGGCAAGCCACCAATCTGTTCTCTGTATCTGAGTTCCAGGTGTTTTTGAATTCTACATGTTGAGTGAGATCATACAGTATTTATCTTTATTTGACCTACTTCAGTTAGCATAATGCCCTCAAAGTTTATATGTGTTAAAAATGGCAGGATTCCCTTATTTTTTATGGCTGAATAATATTCCATATGATATATAATATTCCAATATGAAATACCACGTTTTCTTTATCCCTCCATCCAATGATGGATGCATAGATCATTTCCACTTCTTGGCTATTGTAAATGTTGTAATGCACATGAGAGTGCTGATACCTTTTCAAGATAGTGATTTAATTTTTTTTTTTTTATGCATACCCAGAAGTGGAATTGCTGGATTGTGTAGTAGTTCTATTTTTAATTTTTTAAAGAGTCTCCTTGGGACTCCTGGGTGGCTCAGTTGGTTAAGCGTCCAATTTCAGCTCAGGTCATGATCTCACAGTTCATGCGTTGGAGTCCCGCTACAGGCTCTGTGCTGACAGCTCAGAGACTGGAGCCTGCTTTGACTTCTGTGTTTCCCTCTCTGTTCCTCCCCTGCTTGCACTCGATCTCTCTCTCTCTCTCTCTCTCTCTCTCTCTCTCTCTCTCTCTCTCAGAAATAAAATAAACAACAACAAAAAAGAACCTTACTGTTTGTCACATTGGGTGTACCAGTTTACACTTCCACCAGTTGTGTATGAAGATTCCTTTCTTCTGCATCCTTACCATCCCTTGTTATCTCTTGCCTTTTTTATTATAGTCATTATAATAGGGGTGAGGTAATATCTCATTGTGGTTTTGATTTGCATTTCCCTGATGATTAGTGCTATCGAGCACCTTTTTCATGTATCTGTTGACCATTTGAACATCTTTGGGAAAATGTCTTCAGGTTCTTGGACCATTTTTAAATTTGATTATTGGGGGATTTTTTTTCGTTATTGAGTTGCATGAGTTCCATATGTGGTTTGCAAATTTATTCTTCCTCCATAAGTTGCCTTTTCATTTTTTTAATCTCGTTTATTTTTCTGTGCGAGAGCTTTTTAGTTTGATGTGGTCCCCCTTAATTTATTTTTGCTTTTGTTACTTGAACTTTATGCATCATATGTAAAAAAATCATTGCCAGAGCTTTTTGCCAGTGTTTTCTTCTCGGAGCTTTATGGTTTCAGGTGTTAATGTTTAATTCGTTCATCCATTTTGAGTTAATTGTGAGTGATACAAGAAAGAGGTCTACTTTCATTCTTTGGCATGTGAATATCCAATTTCCCCCGCAGCCTTTATTGAAGAGACTGCCTTTTATTTATTGAGTATTCTTGGCTTTGTTGTCAGGTATTAATTGACTATGAATGTATGGGTTTGTTTCTGGGCTCTCAATTCTGTCCCATTGATCTATGGGTCTGGTTTTATACTGATACCTTACTGTTTTGGTTACTATAGCTTTGTAATATAGTTTGAAATCAGGAAATGTTGTATCTCTAGCTTTATTCTTCTGTGTCAGGATTGCTTTGGCTCTTCCAGGTCTTTTGATTTAAAGTCTATTTTGTCTGATATTAGTATAGTCACACTTACTCTCTTTTGGTACTTTTTGCATGGAATATTATTTTCCCATACTTTCAACCTGTTTGTGAATTTTGAGCTCATGTAATTGGATCATGTGTTCTTTATCCATTCTGCCAATCACTGTCTTTTGATTGGAAGAGTTTAACCCATTTACATTTAAAGTAATTACTGATAAGGAGAGACTTCTATCATTGTGCTATTTGCTTTATATATGCTTTATGAATTTTTCCCCTCACTTCCTACATTACTCTTTTGTGTTTAGTTGACTTTTTTGGGGGGGGTAGTGAAATGTTTAAATTCTTATTTTCTTTTGTGTATAGTGTCTTTGTAGTTACCATGGGGATTATATTTAACATCCTAGTTTTAATCTATACCAGTTTAATTTCAATAACGTATAAAAACTCTGCCCCTTTACAGCACTGTATCCGCCTCTTTGGGTTGTTGATGTCACATAATTATGTCTTTATACACTGTGTGCCCCAAAGTATAAGGTGGTAATCTTTTAATGTGGAAAGTTTCTTAATGTAGAAAAGACTTGGAGTAACAAACCGAAGTTACAGTAACATTAGATGTCCTGTTATTCCCAGCCTATTGGTAGTGATGCTGTGGCCGAGAATGCCTGAGACGCTTGCCCAAGCCCATAGTCCTTGTAGCAAGCCCTCCCAGACATTTCCCCTACTGGGGCCAATGCTGTGGCTGGACCATCCCTTGTGGTTCTTATGAGTGCAGAATATACCTCAGCAACGACCATCAGAGAACTTCGTTGAAGAACAGGTGTTATTACTCACAGATCCCAGATGGTAGTGCATGGCATACCTGAAAGCCACATAGTGAGGTTGTACCTATAGGGAGAGTGTAGACCTGGGGCTCTGCCTTTATTAGGAACGGAGGGGAGGGGAGGGTGTCTAGAGTTTCACAGATGTACTCCTTATTGGCTAATTTTTTTTTTAATTTGTTCAACGGTCATTTATTTTTGAGAGAGAGAGAATGTGTGTGTTGAGCGGGGGAGGGCAGAGAGAGAGGGAGACACAGAATCCAAAGCAGGCTCCAGGCTCTGAGCTGTCAGCACAGAGCTCCACGCGGGGCTCGAACCCACGAACTGAGAGATCATGCGCTGAGCCGAAGTCGGACACCTAACCAACAGCCCCCAGGCGCCCCTCCTTATTGGCTAATTTAAAGCCTTGGGTGGGAATTAAGGAACTGGAAGGGAGAAGCAAGGTTACCGAAATGGTCAATTATCTAGGTTCCTCAGGGCTTTCGGGAACTAGGCGCTTCATGAATGAAGATGGCCCAGTCCCTTCTCTGGTTGTTTTGCTAGTACTTGTGTCAAAAAGCTGGCAATATTTCTATTATTTAGAATGGATGTCTTTTGAAATCGATGCCTCAGTGGTCAAAAGCTTAATGTCAGGTACTTATTCCTATGCTAGATTTTACGCTAATAATTGTGTGGGGTTTTTTTTAAATGCATTAATCTTTTGGGGCGTCTGGGTGGCTCAGTCGGTTAAGCAACCGACTCGATTTTAGCTCGTCATGATCTCACAGTTCATGGGTTCTGGCCCCGCATGGGGTTTGCTGCTGTCATTGCGGAGCAAACTCTGTATCCTCTGTCCCTCTCTCTCTGCCCCTCCCCCGCTCGTGCTCTCTCGAGCGCGCTCTGTCACTTTCAAAAATAAATAAACATTAAAAAAATAATAAAATACACTCAGATAATCCCGTCAGGACTGTCTCACAGGAAGAGACAGCCGAAATTCCGCCTGGTGGAGTTCGTTTCCCACTCACACCCGCTCGGCCGTAGGGTCGTGCCTTCGGCCGTTCTGGGGGGACCCAGCGCCAGGGCGAGCAGCGAGGCTCCCCGAGCGCCGAGACCTAGGCGCGAGCACGCGTGGCTTTACCGCCGGGTCGCGAGACCTTGGCTGCGGCCGCGGGTTCTGCGCTTGCGCCTGCGCATTCAGAGCCCGGCGCGCTGGCCGCGGGAAGGTGTGTCCCGAAGCCCCGGGGCGGTGGTCGCGGAGGCTCCCGGGACAGGGATGGTGCGCCGTCGGTGGTTCCGCCCCCGCGGTGAGTTGGTGGCAGTCCGGGAAGGAGTCGGCTCTAGGTGAGGCTGGGGGGCGGACTCGTGGCGTGGAGCTGCCGCCCAGTGAGGAGCCCATGGCGCGTGGAGTCCAGAGCCTCACACCCATGTGCGCGTGAGGACCGGAGGAGGGGGCTGTGAAACCTATTGTGACCGGCAGTGTGTGTGTGTGTGTGTGTGTGTGTGTGTGTGTGCGTGTGTGCGCGCGCGCGCGCGGCAACGCCGGCTGTGTGGTGTGTGTTACTGCCCCACGTCCCTGCTGCTTGCCCCGCAGCCCCGAGTGTCTGCACAGAGCACTGTGGGCACGTTTCCCCAAGAGGACAAACACTGAGCCCTGGGATGAAGGTTCCAAGCAGGAAGGCAGAGGACTGGTCTTGGGGTGGGACTTTTAGAGCTAGAAGTGTGCCTGGGACGAACTCCGTGCAAGAAATGATGGGAGAGCCCCTACTTGGAGGCGCTGTGGGTGCAGCTACATTTTCCCGAACCACAGCGTTCCCATACCTGCAGCCGCCCTCTCACATCTGGTTGTGTGGGTGACGTCAGGGCAGATGTGGCCCTGCAGGGGGATTTTCTTAGTCTGCACGACTTCTAACAAAGGCCTGGCGTCTCAAGGTTTCCTTCTTCCCCAGCCCTGCCATTCTCCAAAAGAAGGAGGAAAAATGGTTGTACATCCGAAAGTCCAGCTCAGGTGAGTTTGTTTCCTCTTTGTTTATAAACAAACACGCTTTTGTTTTTAGTAACGTTTGCTTTTCTTTTCCCAAATTGCCCAACGGCTCATCCTAGGCCCGCCTTCCCAGTGAACGACGGGCCATGCAGATGAGTCCCTCTCCTCACTGTCCCTCCGCCAGATACCCCTCTCCTCATCTTTCGTATCATTCCTCAGCATTCACTTTTTGTAATAGTAAGAAATGCCCATTCCGCGGTCTGGTTAAAGCTTTGCTTTACTGAGAGTAATGTTTAGATGGAATCATCTTCCACCTCCAAAACCTCAGTTTAAAAAGTAAGGCAAGGGGCGCCTGGGTGGCTCAGTCGGTTAAGCGGCCGACTTCAGCTCAGGTCATGATCTTGCGGTCCGTGAGTTCAAGCCCCGCATCGGGCTCTGTGCTGACAGCTCAGAGCCTGGAGCCCGTTTCGGATTCTGTGTCTCCCTCTCTTTCTGACCCTCCCCCGTTCATGCTCTGTCTCTCTCTGTCTCCAAAATAAAAAAGTGTTAAAAAAAAAAAATAAGGCAATATCAGAAGCGGTTTGACTGGTGTGAGTGAGAAATGACATGGTCATCTGCTTTTTTAAGGCTTTTGGGAGCAGGAATGTAATTGGAAGGCTTAGCGTGGAAATCTGTGTAATAAGAGGCAGGGATTTCCCCAAGGAATCAATGGATTGAGATTTATATTGACAAAGATTTGTCATAAGACAACAAAAAGTACATATGAGTGAAGTAATATTCAGTGATGAACAGTAATACTCCAATTTTAAATTTCATATAAATTTCACTTACTAATATTTGGGATTGAGACATTTTACAAGGATTATATCCAAAGCGATATTTCTGTTGGTTACTCGGTGGAGGAGTAGAGAGAGAATCAAATGCTGCTTTGTCAGCTTTGACCAAATTTTATTATTTAGTCTGCAGATGCTTTTCACCTGATTTATGTCCACTTAAAGAAGAATTTTGGCAATATAAAGATCTCATGTTGAAGAAGAATGTTCAAGAACTGGTAGGCTCTTTATAACGGTCCCACTGATTTCTATTCCCACATATGTCAAACCTGTTTGCTTCTAAGACTTAAAAATTCTTTTTAATTGGATATAGATCTATTATATACTTAAGATTGTGGAATTAATACTCACTTTTTGCAGTTAATCAGTTATATGCATGAGGGAATTACAAAGAAGAAAATTAAAATAGCCCCAGCATCATATTTTGGGGAGGTATATTTTAGCAAAACTTTTCTTTGCACCTGTACATATATGTGATGTGTATGTTTGTTTCTGCAGAATAGAAATTGTGCTAGTGGAACATAGGTCACAGAGACACTCCAACTCCTATTTAGAAAAGGTTGTTCTACCTAACCAGAAGTTTCTTATACCTCTGAGGAAAGTGCCAGTGAGCCTCTCTATTTGATACCTGCTAGGTGTTTATACCTTTTAAGGTTTTATCTGATAAACCAGCTAAGGATAATTATTATGGCACAGTTTATCAAATAAAGTAGCTCTTCAAGATTATACTCTTTTTAAAGATTTTTTAAAATGTTTATTTATTTTTGAAAGAGAGGCAGATCACGAGCGGGGGAGGGGCAGAGAGAGAGGGAGACACAGAATCTGAAGCAGGCTCCAGGCTCTGGGCTGTCAGCACACAGCCTGACATGGGTCTTGAACTCACAAACTACGAGATCATGACCTGAGCCGAAGTCGGATGCTTAACTGACTGAGCTACCCTGGTACCCCTACTTTTTTTTTAGATTTTTAAGGTTATTTTCACAACCTTATATCTATAGCCCGAGCAGGGTGAGGAGGGTGTTCACACAGGGGGTGGCCTGGTGCAGGGTGACAGAACTTACTAGGGGGCAGTTCAGTTGGTGGGATGGACCAGCATGGGGTGTCAACCTGATCAGGGTAAGGCGGGGTCCACACAGGAGGACTATGGGTATGCGATTTCAAAGCCCAAGCAGGATGAAGAGGGCATCTGGATACGAGTACTGCCTGGCTTTGGGTGTCAGGGCCCAAATAGGAGAGTTAGGCACACTCGTGCAGGCCAGGTAGGAGGTGCTGAGTGTCAGAACCCAATCCAAGTTGGGTGAGGAAAGCATCTGCAAGAGGGAGGGGGCCGGAGCAGCGATGGGAGTTTGTTACACACAGGGGGCCTGTCAAGCGAGTAAACACATTAAGAGGCACTGGAGCCGAGTTTCTCTCCCCGTCACAGCAGGGAGTAACAGGTATGGAAAGGGAGAAAATGAGAAGGGACCTTGTGACGTTAGGTTAACTAGACGTAATAGTATGAACTTAACAGTTTTCTATATGGGTAGGTAGAAAACATAGAAGCAGGCTCCGGTGGCCAGGCTCACTTCTGGGGCTGTTCCACTCTGCTGTTCCTTGCAAGTGCTCTGAGTCCCAGCGTCTGCCTGGCCTGATATGTCACTGCTCGAGTAGGAGTTGGCATGCCGAGCAACTCTGCTTGGGCCTCCTGTCCTATCACATGAGACAGTATATACACCTTAAGATCCTAAAGATAAGGCAAAATATCCAAGTAATGTTTAGGGATGATTTGTGAGCGTGACTCAGAAAAATGATGCAGTCCATCAGGATGTTGAGCACCACCTTCTGGCTTCTTCATCCTCCTCCTCTTGCTCTGTGGCGGCCATGGAAGACAGTGTTTGCGTAATCTGGGTTGGCCACGCTGTGATCCATGCCATCAGCACGTGGCTTCTGGTTTGTGCATACTGTGGTGACACGTGTCATGCTGCTGCATTGGTACTCTGTGACAATCGAGAGCCATCTGTAACTCCTTAGCAGTAACTGCCCGGTCATCTCATCTGAGATATGTTTACCAACTCTGGGGAGCACCCAAAGGAAACATTACCAAGGAATCCACGTGACGTGTAGACAGGTTGGAAATGATGGACAGGGGTCCAAAGTGTTGCTGTATTCAGCCAGAGCGCACGCGCCTTTGCAGTAACTGCAGGGGACCCGCACACAGAATCCGCCATCACCGCCTGTGGGTGAGTAGTGGTGTGGGAATTTCTTTTTCAGTGGAAACACCACCCCCCCGAATCTGGACAGTGTTTACACACGTGTTCTATTTAGAAGTTGTCACGTTCTGTATTTATATTGTTTATATTGTGGGTACTTTTTGTGGTTTTTTTTTAACTTCTAAACATTTAAAAATTTAAATTTAAATTTAAAAATTAAAAAATTATTCTTGAGAAACAGAGACAGAGCGTGAGCAGGGGAGGGGCAGAGAGAGAGGAAGACACAGAATCCGAAGCAGGCACCAGGCTCTGAGCTGTCAGCACAGAGCCCGATGTGGGGCTCAAACCCATGAACTGTAGATCATGACCTGAGGTGAAGTTGGACACTCAACCCACTGAGCCACCCAGGCGCTCCTGTGTTATTTTTTTACAATTAAAAACAAACAAAACTATTTACATGTATTGACATTTTTTTCTTCTCCCAGTCTTTGCAAAGTGGAACAGAGAAAAGATATATGTGCAGGAAAACACTTGCTTTAAACACTCTAGGGTGCCTAGGTGGCTCAAGCATCTGACTCTTGATTTCAGCTCAGGTCATGGGATCGAGCCCCGCGTTGGGCTCCACAGTGGGCATGATCCTGCTTAAAATTCTCTCTCTCCCTCTGCCACAACCCCTCCCCCCACCCCCCGCTTAAAAAATAAAAAACAAAAAACTCCACTTCTAAGATGGAAGAACACCCAGGCTGGTCAGCAAACCAGCCTTTTCCCCTCTTGACCCAGTAGCATGTAACTGAGCATGGAAAAAGCAGCTGCTGGTGTCCAGGAACCGTATGACAATTACAGGTAGGCATCGGTGGCATAAAGCTGTCCCGGCGCTCACAGTTAGGCCACATTATTCTCCTGTTGCACATAAGCAGTCTCCTAGAACACCAACATCACGGTCACTCTGAGACCATAACGAGAGATGGAACAAGGCCACTTCATCATTTTGTCTAAGCACAGACAAACCAGGTCACAAAACAGACCAAATACCCCCTCTCCCAGCTAATGGGAGTGGCCGCTACTTCTCACCCAGTACAGCTTCAGCCTCACCCTGGTCTGCCTTCACTGCAGCTAATGTCCCATCCTAATAAAATTCCTCTTGTATCCTGATAGCCTCAAATCCAGAGCGAAGCCCCGCTTCCTGAAGCCCTCCCCAAGGTGTGTCTTTTCTGTCACCCTCTTTCTAAGACGCCACACAGCTCCCCATGGTGTGTGTTCTCCCTCATAACGAGTGCTAAACCCAGAATTTTCGACTACGGGTGTGTTCCTAGGGGTCTCTGGCTGGACAGCACAGGCAGTAAATGCAGTTAATCATGGCATTATTGTGGCAGGTTTTACTCAGTGGTCTTGGCTTATGCTCCCTTTCAAAATGCAGAAAGTAATTTTGAAATGCAGAACTGTGGTCGGCAGGCCTCGGACCCTCGAGGAATGGGGGTAACCAAGGTCACTCTTCACTAGTCATTTGGGGTCATTTCACCTGAAGGAAATGGAGAAAGGCCCTGTAAAAGCATCATATGGATGAAGAAGAAACATGGTCTTCACTTTCTGGGATCTCCACATCTTCTCAAAGATACTCCAGGAACTTGAAGTTGGATGGGTGGTCAGGGAAATGTAAAAATGAGAACATTAGCAAACCTATCCTGATCATCTTCCAGATTCCTAATTTTTCAAAAGCCACAAGGAAATGCCAACTTCCTCAAAGCAGAAAAAGTAGACCCCTTTATTAAAATATAACCTGGGGGTGGGGGGCACCTGGGTGCTCAGTCAGTTGGGCGTCTGACTTCAGCTCAGGTCAGGATCTCGTGGTTCGTGAGTTCAAGCCCCACATCGGGCTCTGTGCTGAGCACTCAGAGCCTAGAGGCTGCTTCGGATTCTGTGTCTCCCTCTCTCTCTGCCCCTCCCCACTCATGCTCTGCCTCTCTCTGTCTCTCGAAAACTGAGTAAAGGTTAAAATATATATATATATAACTGGGATTTACCTAATGGGCCTCCCTTCTGCACTGCCAGGTCTTTGACCACAGGGACTGAATCTGCGTCATCCCTGAAACCTCGGTCACTCCCGCCAGAATGCCAGTGTTGGGGTGTTGAGCGAACAGTTCTCAACAGCAGCAAAATAAGACAAATCGCCAGACTGCAGGCCTGTTGAGGGCAGTCTGTCACGTGGACTCAGGGAGAGACTATCTGGCAAGAGGAGAAGCTTTCATGAAGGATTTGGGTTTTCTGTCTCGCCCTGCTAGCGCTTTATGCTGTCCACATGATGTGCATGATTTCACATGCTCCTCTCACCGTCCCTCGGTCTTGGGTGGACTAATGAGGACCACGAGTGACAGAACTTAAGGCAGATGCTTTGAGTCACACCACCACCCAATGGGATGGAAGCAGGAACCCGCAATTGTGACTCCCAAGAAGGGTGCTCTGTTCAGATTGTGACAGTATCCCCTCCACCGCACCCCCCGCCCCCGGCCCTGCCCCGTTATTTTCTTTGCTGTCATTTCTGGGGCACTTGGCTTTGTTGTTTCCAATTTCTTTGCCCTTTATCACTGATGTTTTGGGTGTGTTCTGTCACTTCTGCGATTTCCCTCCCTTACCTTCTCGCTTCCAAGTTATCTCCTGCCTTGTACCATCCCCATTTTTTTCCCTTGGTTTTTTAAAATTTCAATGTTTTAATTTTTTTGAGAGTGTGCAGCCGTGCCAGCGGGGGAGGGGCAGAGAGAGAGAAAGGCAGAGGATCCAAATCAGGCTCTGTGCTGACAACAGAGAGCCTGATGCAAGGCTCAAACTCATCAGCCGGGAGATCATGACCTGAGCCAAAGTTGGACGCTCAACTGACTGAGCCACCCAGGCCCCCCCTGTCGGTTTTTAAGTACCTAATTTAAAAGGTTAAATATTGTTGCATAAAGTGTGTATAAAGCGTGCCCATGGCACCCTCACCCCGTATTTCCCTACTTCCAGGAGTCAGCCACTTCCCATCCTCTTGTCTTTTGAAGTTTACTTCCGTATTTCTAAATTCTATGCTTTTGTAAAATCATTAGTTTTAGGTATTAGCTGCTACCGAGCATGAAAGATGAGAACTTATGGTGTCTTAACCCATTCTCTCTTTTCTCCCATGCTGCCCGGTTTCCTCAGCAGAAATCCTTCAGCTGCCTGCCCGGGGCTCTCCCTGATTCCTGTCTTCCACACAGCAGCCCCCCTCTCATCCGAGCTCCAGGCCTGCCAGTCTGGGGACCCGCAGTCCAGCCTTTCCTGGAATAAACCTCCAGCCAGGCTGCAGGAGGGTCACGGGGCCTGGAAAAACAGCTCGTTCATTTACAGCTCCAGGATCTAGGTGCACTTGGTATGAGTTTGGATTTCTATAGCCTTTCAGGTAGTCCCTGTTTCCAGCCCTCACCTTCAGAACGTGTCACCTGTGACTTCTGAAGCGGGCATCTGTTTCTGGGCTCCGCTTCACGTCTGCTACGTTAACGAGCAGCTATCTGCCTCTTTCCGAAACCGTGTTGCTGCCAGATCGTCTCTCCTCCTGATCTTGTGAATGTACATCCTACTGTCTTATCACCTCTTATTTTAGTGAGGTCCTGGGGAGGAGAAGTTAACTTCCCTACTCAACCTGCAGTGGTCTACAGAGGAATCACCCTCCGTCTCTTCAAGGACCTGTGACTACCATTTTTCCTTCTTCCTATCTCACTTCCAAATAGATACTGACATTCATGTATTTGTTCAGGAAATACTAAGTGAACGTCTACCATGCGTAGGCTCTGGGACTGGAACTGTGATCAAGCAGACCACGGGCCTGGCGCCAGTGGAGTGCAGAAGGGTTCCCTCCCAGCTTGGGGCACCAGAGAGGGCTGTCCAGAGGGAGAGGTGTTGAAAGAGAGACCTCAAGAGACGGAATTGGTCCAACCAAACACATTTGTGCTCCAGTAAGACCGTATGGAGTAGGGCCAGAGATACTCACAAAACCCAGCCATCCAACCTCCTCCCATCAACCGTCATCCCTGCTCTTGGGGACTCTGCAGGGCTGTTTCCCTGTTCTTGATACTCCAAGTGTGAGGAAGGCAGGAATCATCAAAGACTCAAATGATCTACCTACTCTAGGAAATGCAGGTGGGCAGGTGTGCAGAGGCTTTATTTTGTGGCCAAGGGCTGTGGTCTAAGGTTCAGTTTCTATCCCTTTCCCCCAATATTTTTAAATGTTTATTTTTTATTTAAAAATTTTTAATGTTTATTTATTTTTGAGAAAGAGAGCACAAGCAAAGGAGGGGCAGAGAGAGGGAGACACAGAATCCAAATCAGGCTTCAGGCTCTGAGCTGTCAGCACAGAGCCTGATGTAGGGCTTGAACCCACGAACTGTGAGATCATGACCTGAGCTGAAGTCGGATGCTCAAGCAACTGAGCCACCCAGGCGCCTCAGTGTTTGTTTATTTTTGAGAGAGACCCAGTGTGAGTGGGGGAGGGGCAGCGAGAGAGAGAGGGAAATCCAGAATCTGAAGCAGGCTCCAATGTCAGCACAGAGCCAGATGTGGGGCTCGAACCTATGAATTGTGAGATCATGACCTGAGCTGAAGTTGGATGCTTAACTGACTGAGCCACCCAGGTGCCCCTCCCCTTTCCCCAAATTTCTACAGTCATTTGGTTTGAATTCGTTGCTTCTCTCCCAAACTGTAACCCAGGACATGTACCTCACCCACTCATCTGTCAGGAGAGCAGGAGGGGACAGAACATCCTATTCCAGGCCCAGTTTTCTCCAAAAGAGTTAAACTTTTAGGAAGAAATTAAACAGATTCAATCTTGTATATTTACTGAGTAAACCAATCCCAGGTAAAGAAAAAGGAACACTAGGTTTTAGGACAGAGGCTGGGAGGTGAGAGAAGTCTCCGGCCCCTGTGGTGGGGCGGGGGAGGGGTCACTTATAAAACTCATGCTCCTGTTCATCCTTCTTGATGACTGTCTTGTATGCTTTCTCGAAGTCCTTAGCCAGAACAATGTAGCGGTTCTCACGGACAGCCAACATTCCACTCTGTTGAGGGATGAGAGTTAGAAATCTACTCCCCAACCCTAGTGATGGTGGAAGAAGAGGCAGGGCCCCAAGCCCCGGGGAGGCACTGAGGTACATGAGGACTGCAGCAGAATATTCTCAAAGAGGAAGGGTCCCCACATACTCCATGCCCGGATCCAGGGAGAAACCCTCACTCACCTCCTGACAGATGGAGTTGATATCGGCTCCTGAAATCTTATCTGGTCGGGCCACATCTGCAACAGGCGAGTTAAGGCAACCATTCCCTGCACGAGGGGGTGAATGCCTGGAGCCAGAAGTCACCCTTGAGCTTTGTCACCACCCCCTTCCCTGGACCTTGGTCTCCCAACCTGTACAAGAAGGCAGAGGTGGAGATGAAGATCCGGTCCCCAACCCAGCCGGGACCATCCCCTCACTTCTAGAGCAGGATACAGTCTTCCAAGTCAACCTCCTCAGAGAGATTCATCTTGCTGGTGATAGTGGAGAAAATCAATCTCTTCTGGCGGCGGTCAGGGAGTGGAAATTCAATTTTACGATCAAGGCGTCCTGGCCGCAGCAGGGCAGGATCCAGAGTGTCTGCTCTGTTCGTGGCCATGATCACCTGGCATTGGGGACAGGCCAGCTGAGACCTCTGTCCCCACTACACCCTCTTTCCTGTCATGATACCTGCCCCCTTACATGCCAGCCACCACTCTTCCTGGATTCCCACACCACACCTCCCCTTGCCCATCCTGAACCCCGAACCTTGACGTTAACGTTCTGGTCAAATCCGTCCATTTGATTCAGCAGCTCCAGCAGGATTCTCTGAACCTCCCTGTCAGCTGGAGAGTGTGCCACTTGGTCAGTCCAGGGCACCCCGTAAAAGGCTGCCCAAGATCCCAGGCCCTGATTAGGCATCACTCACCCCCCGTCTGGGCATCAAATCTCTTGGTGGCAATGGCGTCAATCTCATCTATGAAGATGATGGCAGGTGCGTTCTCCTTGGCCAGGCGGAACACGTCCCGGACCATGCGGGGGCCCTCGCCCAGGTATTTCTGTACAAACTCGGAGCCCACGACCCGGATAAACGCAGCTGATGGCAGGAAGATGAGGGTTAGATGAGGAAGGGCCTCCCACAGGGCCCATGCCGCTTACTGAAACCGAGAATTCCCTGCAGACAGCCGTTCCTGTGAACATTCACTCCAAGTGGCCAGGTTACTCTCTCGTGCCCCAGGGACTGGGTCTCAGATCCCACTGGGAGGACCAGCCACCTGCTTGCACCCCATAGCAACCTAGCAGCCCATATCATGAATCCTACCACAGATGTGTCATTTTCTGGCCCAACATTTAAAAATCAGGACATTCTAAATAATAATAATGCATCTGTGCTTCAATATGCCATATAGGGGAGAGCAAGAGACATTCACAGAATCCAAGATAGAAAAAAATCTGGATTTCCAGAGTGCTGGAAAAATCAGAGAATAAAGACAGGTTGTCCATACACTAAGGCATCGTACTGCCTCCCCAAGAGCTCAGAGTTCCATTTGGAGTTCCGTATGGAATGGGAAAAGACCCACTTTTGAATATCATGAAAGAACCAGGGACCTGGGGCACGTATTCTGGTATAATCAAGCGGCAACGTGGCTAAAGACAGGTTTGTTCTGGGCCTCTCCTTTTTTGACTTCTTAGAATTTAACTTATTTGTTAATAATTGCATGTGGCTTTGTGTTGCCTGGAGCAACCTTCAGAACCCTCCTTCCGCCCACCACACAGGAGGGAGACCCGCAGTCTGTAACGCAGGCCTGGTGTTTTACGTCATAAACCAGGAGTCGTGCAAGTGGCGGTCCTGATCACACCACTTCTCTAATGCTGGCCATGCACGGCTGTTGGGGAACTGAAATGTGCCTGGTCCAAAATGAGACACGCTGTAACCGTGACATACTCAAAAGTCTTAGGTTTCAAAAGACTTCGTACAACAAAATGTAAAATATCTCAAGAAATGTCCCTCAATAAATGGCCAGATAAATAAAACACACTATATATGCACAATGGAATATTATTTGGCCTTAAAAATGAATGATATTTTGATACCTGCTCCAACATGATGAGCCCTGAAAACAACACGCTAAGTGAAAAAGCAAGTCTTAAGAAGACAAATGTAGGATCCATCTACTTACATGAGATAACCTACGAGAGCCAAATTCATAGTCACTAAGAACAAAGGTTACCAGGGGCTCGAGGGGCAAGGGGGTGTGGAGAAACAGGGCGTTATTAATTCATGGGTATAGAGTTTCCGTTCGGGATGATGAACAAGTTCTGGAAATGGATACTGGTGGAGGCTGCATAACAGTGACTGCTCTCAATGCCACTGAATTATACACTTAAAAATTGGCTAGGGGCACCTGAGTGGCTCAGCTGGTTAAGCTTCCGACTTTGGCTCAGATCATGATCTTACGGTTTGTGAGTTTGAGCCTGTATCAGGTTCTGTGCGGACAGCTCAGAGCCTGGAGGCTGCTTTGGATTCTGTGTCTCCCTCTCTCTCTGCCCCTCCCCGGCTCATGTTCTGTATCTCCTCTCTCTCAGAAATAAACATTAAAAAAATTTTTTTTTAATTATTTTTAATGTTTATTTATTTCTGAGACAGAGAGAGACAGCATGAGTGGGGGAGAGGGAGACACAGAATCCGAAGCAGGCTCCAGGCTCTGAGCTGTCAGCACAGAGCCTGACGCGGGGCTCGAACTCACAAACCGTGAGATCATGACCTGAGCCGAAGTCGGTTGCTCAACCAACAGAGCCACCCAGGCGCCCCCCCCCCCAAAATTTTTTTTTAATTATAGATGTAGCGTGCATATATTCCTATCAAACCCTGTCTAAAACCACCCCGCTCTCAGTACATGTAAACTCCCTGAGAGTAGTGCTAAAACTATATTCACACCCTTTCTGATCCCCTCAGCCTCACCTCCTAGACCTGCCAAGCACAGCCCTCCTACAAACATTCGCTGAGCAACTACCACAGTTCAGTTACTGGGCAGGCACTGGAAATGCAGAAACACACAAATATATAAGGCCCGTGCCCTCCTGGAGTTTGGTCATGGTCTACTCATGACGCTAAAAAGTGCTTTCCTGTCCCAGGCCTTTGCACATACCATTCCCTGTGCTTGGAGGCCCTCTCCCAACGGTGTGCCTGCCAAATCACTTACACCTCGCTTTCTCTGGGAACCCTTACCTAAGAGGCCTGGGCAGCAAGGGCCGGTGCACCCTCCCGTTAGGGCAATCCCACTACCTTCCCTGCTTCTCCGGGGTATTTGCTACTCCGCAGACTGTTCCCATTCTACCTCACCTCTGACTGTGAGCCCCCTCCCTCACTCGCTTCAGCTGCAGGGGCCTCCCTGTTATTCCTGCCTCACCAGATAGTCCCTCAGCCTGATACAGTTCCTCCCCTGGACCTTCCTGTGATTCGCTCCCTCAGGTCTTCCAGGTCTTTGTGTAAAGGTCACCTCGTAGAAAGTCTTCCCTGACCAAGCCCCAGCTCTGGCATAAAAAGCTGCAGCCTGTTACTCTCTCTCCCCTTGTCCTGCTTAATCTCAGCACGCATTCAGCACCATGGGATATATAATCTATTCGCTTGTGTATCTGTTCAAGTACTTCCCTCAACTAAGGCATCACCTCCATGAAGAAAGGAGGCTTTGTTCCGTTCGCTGCCACATCTCCTGCACCTAGAACACAGCGTGGCACGCACCAGGCGCTCAATAAACGTTAACCAAATGACTGAGTTCTAAGTGTTTCTTTTTCTTTTTCCTCAGCCATACTGGGAGATTCTCCAACACATGGGACATGTCTGATTCATCACTGTATCCATGCTCCAGGCCCGGGAGAGCAGAGGTCCAATGAACTGCTAAGCAAAGGAGTGATCGTGACAATAGCTATCATTTACTGTCCACTCTCTACGTGCCAGGTATGGTTCTAGAAGCTTTATATTGATTCAATCTTCTGAATAACCCACACAAATACGAAATGGGAGTCACAGAGAGGCTAACTTATTGAGCAGTTACATAAACTACCTTACATAAGCAGTTGTAGGGGAGCCAGACTGCAAACCCAGTCAGCCTGGCCCAGAAAACACTGCTTAACTATGGCCTTCTACCAGCCTCTGGTTCACACGTGGTAAGATTTTAAGATGTGCCGAGCCCTATCTTTAGGCTTTACAAACAGTAATATAGTGACTTTAGGACGTTTTTGTCTGGAACCTACAATAAAAAATACATGGGGGGTGGGGGGCGCCTGGGTGGCTCAGTACGTTAAGCATCCAAATTCGGCTCAGACCGTGATCTCAGTTTGAGTTCAAGCCCCGCATCGGACTCCATGCTATCAGCACAGAGCCTGCTTCAGATCCCCTGTCTCCCTCTCTCTGCTCCTCCCCTGCTTGCTCACATGCTCTCTCTTAAAAATAAACATTGAAAAAAAAAAAAAAAGAAATACGTATATAAACAACCACAAGCACGTGTGTGTGTGTGTGTGTGTGTGTGTGTGTGTGTGTGTGTACTACAAGTTTCACAAATCTGAGCTCTTACTATGTGGGATGGACTCTGATGTTTTGTTTCATTTTTTGAAATGCTGGTTACACCCATGAATCTGAAGTCACGATTACTCATGGGTCACAACCCACTGTAGGAAAAACACTGCATTATTTCATTCATTTCTCACAGTAACACTGTGAAGAGTCTTCTACAGATAAGGAAACTGAGGTATGAGGATATAAAGTCACCTCCCAGGACGGCACAGCCAGTAAGAGGCACACAGGGGCTTTGACCCCACAGCCCCTGTTCTTAATCACCATGCCACTTCCTGGGTTAGATGAGAAAGCAGGGAGCAAGGTCAGAAGAGCCCAGAAGGTCAAGGCTCTGGAGAGGCGCTGAGAGGCTCACCTGTCGTGTGATGAGCCACAGCCTTCGCCAGCATGGTCTTCCCGCAGCCAGGTGGGCCATACATGAGGACGCCTCGGGGAGGGTCGATGCCGATCTGAAACACAGAGGCGAAGAAGGACGAGCCAGGGAGTCCCATCACCAGCTCAATACAGTGGGGCCTCTCCCTTCCCTGCCCCTCCCAGCCCCGCACCTGCTTATACAGCTCGAAGTGTGTAAGTGGGAGCTCCACAGCCTCCCGCACCTCCTGCTTCTGGATGTCCATGCCCCCGATGTCTGCATACATCACATCTGGCTTCTGGTCTGGTGGGAGAGCAGAGCTGGGGCTCTCAGCCTGGCTCCCAGGGTCCCTTAGGACCCGCCCCCAGCCCTGGGCTCCCCTCCCCCACACCTGAGGTGAGCATCATGATGCTGCTGTCAGCCTCAGGAGGCAGCACGTCCACCAGGGCATTGCTGTGCTTGTGCAGGGCCACCGAGGCGTTAGGCTTGAGCAGCTCCCGATCAATGGTGCTCAGGATGCGCACGTAGTAGTTGGAGCCTTTGGGAGACAGGAAGAAGAGGGGAAAATGAGAAGTACCAGAACCTTAAAACGTCTCCCCACCCCTCACGGTCGTACACTCCAGGCCACCGGTATCTCTCACTCAGACCCTGCGTGGGCCTCCTGGCCACTGGCCTCCTCTGGTCCATCCCCACGTTCACAATGACAACTTCCCTGTCGTTCTATAGCCCTGACTCCCTCTCATGCTTCAGCCCGAGGTGACCAGCAGCCTCCTGGAATGCCTCCCCCTGCATGACCCTAGGGTGTCTGTCACTCACTGTGTCCCAATGTGTTCTCAGGATCTTCTCCCAAATTGTGCTGCTCTCCCTGGGTCTCTGTCTCAGGGAGACCTACAGTCCTTGGTCCCCGGCCAGAGTCCCAAACCTCATCCTAGATCTTTCTCCCCTTCTCTCCATTGTCCATCAGTCACTATGATCTTCCATTCAGCCTCCAGAACATCTCCAATCATCTCTTCTCCTCCCCTTGGACCCTGCCCGATTCACCCTTCTAGGTTTCTGCACCAGACCTCCTGGCTCAACCAGCCTCAGGTTCCTCTCTCCCATCCACATTCTCCTTCTACGGTGCTGACGCACACCCCCGGCCAGTGTCAGTCTCTCTCCTGACCTTCAGACCTGGCTGTCTAGCAGCCTCCTGGACCCCTCCCTGCAACATCCTAGACTGCCTGCACGGTCTCCCTCCAAACCTACTCCTCTGCCCATGTTGACATCTCAGGAATAGCCCTACAGTCCCCCAAGTCCTACAGGTCAAACACACAAGCCTCATCCTGGGCGACTCCCTCCCTTCACCACCTCACCTCCAGCCCATCAGTTCAATTCCAGGCCCAGTCAGCCACCTCTCCCCACCGTTACGAGAACATGGCTCAGTCCAAAGGAGCAGAGGCCAGAAACAGAAAAAGATGGGTAACACACAGAGACAATAACCATCATGAGGGCAGGGCCTAAGCCCATGTTAATAACAGCAGCTACTGTATACCGAGTCCTACCAGAGCCCAATCTCTTCCCACTTCACCCATGGTTTCAAATGGCAGGTCCCAACCCAGTAATGGTCATGAAATCAACTGAGAGGGTCATATCCAGAACATAGTTTGAAACAAAAGCAGGCTAGAACAGAATGGAAAACATCAGAGTATACTGCACATAGTAAGGGTAAACAGCATTTGATGAAATTTCCAGTATATCTGTAATATATGTATTACATACGCATAGATAATATATATATAGTATGTATACATAAGTATATTCAGTGTATATGTAGTATATATATGTAGTGTATATATGTATAACAGTTGACTCTTGAACCATGCAGGGGTTAAGGGCACTGACTCCCCGTGCATCTGAAAAATCCATGTATAACTTTTGACTCCCCACAAGCTAACTACTAATAGCCCACTGTTGACCAATACCATAAGCAGTCAATTAACACGTGTTTGGTATGTTTTACATATTATATACTGTATTCTTACAATAAAGTAAACTAGCAAAAAAAATATTAGGAAAAGAAAATACATTTATAGTACTACACTGTATTTACCCAAAAACTCCATGTATTAGGAGACCCATCCAGTTCAAACCTGTGTTGTTCAAAAGTCAACTGTACACGTATGTACACACACATATACACACACACAAAATACATGCATATGTATGTGTAGAGAAAGAATGTAAGACATATGTCTACCTTCATATCAGAGTCTGAAAAACACCATTACACTCTCTTGCCTTGTTTGCTCTTCTAAGACCCTAGCACAATTCCCGGTCCGTGGCAGGAAACAGTTGACAGACGTTGAATGAACAGATGAGTGAATGAGAGGCCCCCTGCCCACCCACCCACGCACCTGTGGTGGAGCCCACAATGGCTGTATTCTGATCCACAGCCTCCAGAAACTGCCCAATGACCAGTGGGATGCTTTGGATTCGCTTCACCTCCTCCTGGGCATGGAGGAATTCCTTCTTCAGGTTCTTCTGCTCATCCTTGATGTATTCCTCCTGCACCTCCAGGAACTCCAGCTCTTGCTGCAGCTTCTGTGAGTGGAGAGGGGAAAGGTGGAGGGTTGGCTCCATGCCCTGCTAAGTGAGGCGGCAGTGGAAGGTTGTGGGGTGGAGGAAGAGTATGGGATGCTGGGACCCTGTGCAGGGTCCGGCTTGGGACTGAATGTACCTTGTAGCGGCTGTACAGGTCCTCCAGGTCCTCAGGCTCCGGCCCCAGGAAGGAAAGGCCAGTCTGGGGCCGAGACACAGACAGTGCTGGGATCTCATCCTAGAACAAAGGAGAAAACTCAAGTTGGAGGAAGAAAGAATACAGAGCATCCTCCCCACTTCACCATGAACCACTCAGCCCCTAACCGGCTCCTGACATCATTCAGCCCCTCTAAATAGACCCTGCAAACCTCTCAGCCCCCTAAAAAGGCTCCTAATGTCACCTAGCCCCTAACAGGGCTCTTATGTCAACTAGCCCTCCAAAAACATATTTTATTAACACGTGCCACTTGTAACATACCCCCAATGTCACCAGACTCCCAACTAGAGCCTAAATGTCACAACCACTCCTTACCAGCTCCCAATGCTCTTCAACCCCCCTCAACAGGTTCCTAGGGTCACATGGCTAGCTCAATATAGGTTGTTAATGTCACCATGCTTTCAAACATTCTTTTATCATCCAGTTCCCTAGGAAGGCCCCAAACCACAGATTTTACTTAGCCTCCGAACATCGGTTAGCTCCCAGCCCAACTTCAGACATCATTCGGCCCACGGCCGCGTCCCATCTATCACTCACACTCCGACACAGCCCCAGCTTCGCTAGGCCATCGGTCACTAAGCACTCCTAGCTAGTCCTCGAAATCATTCCGTGCCAAGGAACCTCTAACGTCACTCATTCCTGTAGCCGCGCTTTCTGCGCCTTACTGGCCCCCTAACATCATTAAGTCACCGAGCCAGGCCTCGGGGCAGCACAGAGCTCTCCACCGAAGGATCCCAAATCACCCTGACCCAGGCCGGAATTCCCGAAGTCACTCAGCACCCCACTCAGGTCGGCCTCACCCTCTCCCCGCGAGCCAGGCCCCACCAGACCTGAGCTTTCTCTACCAAGATGCCTATCTCCTCCATAGTGACCAAGCCGGCCTCTGTGCGGCCCAGCCAGATCTAGTCACCGCTTCCGCTGACGCTACCGGAAGACTAGGACCTCAGTGGATTCTGGGAAACGTAGTTTAAGACTTCGCTAGAGCGGGCTGGCTAGGCCGCAAAGGAGGGAGGGAAGGGAAGATTTCGTCCTGAGCTCCGCCCCCAAGGCTTGCACAGCGCGCTCTCGGGACAGGGGTTTGGGGCGGTGCGCGTGCGCAGTAGCGCGTGGTGGCACCATTTCGGGCGGCATCTGTGCTGGGGTTTTCTCGGCAGTAGGCGGCGCTGCTTCATTGCTTTATCAATCAAGGAACTCGCAAATCCGTCTCCTCGATCTCATTTAGTGAAGGGGCTGGAGATGTTTAGGGCGGCGTTCCCCAGAGGGGTTCCTTTAGGTGTCTCAACGTGAGCTGCGCCAGAGGATTCCACCGCGACCCCCAGAGTGACTCCTCACTGGGATCCACCCTGGGAGTTGATGTGACGTGGGCCGGGAGCAAACGGTGGAGAAAGAATTCTTGAGACGTTTTCAGTGGGAAGGGTGCTTTATTTAAAGCACAGGGCCAGGACCCGTACGGGAAGAGCTGCACTTGTGTTTGTGAGAAATGACTGATTAAATACTTTACAGTTTGAGGCGGGATGGTGGTGCTAAGGATAGAGTAAGTCGGTAAGGAATTTGGAAGTAAAGCGTTCAGGGCGCTAGCTGCTGCTAAGATAAGGCTATTTACTACCTTCTAGTAAAACATCAGTCTTGAGGCCCTTCAGTTGTGTATCAGTGGGCCATATGCTCAGGATCTAATTGCACATAGATCTTGGGGAGTGTTTAAAGCTATCAGAGAAAGTGACACTAACGAGCAAAATTGTAACACAGCTTTGGTAAAGGAAGTCCTTGAGAGAGCTGGAGGAATGTTACTATCTGTGAGCCTCGGGAATTCTGCTTGGAGACTGAGAGCCTCCGCAAAGTCTGGCCTTTGTTTCTTTTTACTCCCATGCGAGGTGAGGAGCCCCAAGCCCGCATTACCCTTAGCGAATCAGGTAGAAACGACGCAGGCATCTGGGCTGGAGAAGATGAGGCAGCAGTGCGGGAGTTGAGTCCCGTGGGAGACTTGCAGACCTGTGCCAGGCCCTGTGCCTAAGTCCTGGGTGCCTCAACTCGTTGAATCTGAACAGGCATTATGTTCCCTTTTACAGAGAAGGAAATAGGCTCAGAGCTATGAAGCTGCTTGCCCGTCACAAGAGTCCTCAGATCTGTCTGTCCCCAGACAGGGGATACACACTGGCCAGTGGGGATACACTCACACAGTGTTTGTTAAGTAAATAGTTGTATTGAAATATAAATACAGCGAAGTGTACAGATCATTACTGTGCAGTTCAATGACTTTCCACTAAGTGAACACACCTATAACCAGTACTCAGATCAAGAGGCCAAACAGTAGCCACCCCCAAGAGCCCCCCACATGCTCTCTTTCTGCCATCCTATCCCTTCTTAAAGTTATTCTTTACCTGAGTTCTAACAGTGCGGATTACTTCTGTCCGTCTCAACCCCCACAGTGTGTACTGTGTATTTGGCTTTTTACTTAACATCATGTTTGTGACATTCATATTGCACATAGGAATAGTTCTTTCATTTTCACTTCTGTATGCTTTCGGTCCTGTGGATATGCCTAAAACTGGATATTTTCCAGCCTGGGGTTATCCTGGTGCTACCACTATTCTCGTACATTTCCTCAATAAACTTATGGGAATATGCTAAGGAGTGGAATCACTGGTCAAAGGGCAAGTGTGCGGTTGGCTTTAGTCAACACTGTGAAGCTACAATAACTTACACTCACATCCCTTGTGCACACACTTGATATTGTCTCTCTGAATTTTTTTTCCATTCTGGTCGGTATATTGTGGGTTGTCACACCAGGCACCATTTGTGCATTTCCTTTTAACTGGGCAAGTTCCAAACTCTGAATCCTTACAATACCCTCAGAGGTAGGTTTGCTCTTCCTCATTTTACAGGTGAGGAAACTGAGGCTCAGACAAGGGAAAGTCACGCCCGCTAAGTCACAAAGAGAATTTGTGGCTCCTGATCAATGCCAGCCCTATGCTAGGGGAATTAGAAATCAATCAGATCTGGTCCCTGCCTTCCTTGTTTAAGACCCCAGTACTTTTTTTTTTTTTTCTTATTTATTTTGAGAGAGAGAGAGAGAGCACATCTGGGCATATGGGGAGGGGCAGAGGGGGAGGGGGAATCCCAAGCAGACTCCACACTGTCAGTGCAGAGCCCTATGTGGAGCTCAATGGTACAAACCGTAAGATCATGACCTGAGCCAAAACCAAGAGTCAGATGCTCAACTAGTGGCAGGATTCTCGCACAGAGTTGTGACACTGAGGCTTTTCTTTCCAGGAAGCAACTGTTGGCACTATTCAGTTGGGTTTGTACCCAAAGAACTCAGCCCCGAACGCCACGTGGCATAGTTTTTTTTATACGTTTTCTGTTTGTTTCCCATTTATGGTAACACACAAACATGCAGTCTGATTAAGTGGTCTCATGTTACAAGGTCATGAGGAATGTTGTCATGTGGCGTAGCCAAGTTGCCTTGAGTTTTGTTTTGTTTTGTTTTTTTTCTCTTTTAGGGAGGGGACCCTACCACAAAATGATTGAGCCACCCAGATGCACCCCCCCAGCACTTTTATTTCCACACAAAAAAACAATGAGGACAACAGATCCTCCTTTTTTTCCTCTGCATCGACAGTTCATAGTTCTGTCTTCCTTACCTCTGCCTCCCCCGAAAGTCATCCCCATTTCTACTTGAGTCTTGGAATCCATCACCTAAAACAGGATTCATCATCTCCTTCCTTGCCTCCTGTTCCCTATCTCCTAGTTTCCAGATTTCAGACTCAAACTATGTAAGAGCCTTGCTTTTATTCCCCAAACCCTGTCAACCCATCTCTGAAATCTCTCTGCCATCTTTGGCAAGGATAAATCAATGGATCCCTTTGGCATTTTTATGGAAAATAATTGTAAGTAACCATTTCCTAAACGCTGACTGTGTGCCTGGCTCTTTGCTAAGCACTTTACCGTATTATCTCATTCAACCCTCACAACAGCCTTCCAAAGCAGGTAGTAGAAATAACCAACATTTTACCTTCTGCCGGGGAAGCTCAAGTGTTTTATACACATGATCTGATTTAAATCTCATATTTATGTGGGATTTGAAATGGGAACAGTCGTCTTACTTCCTACTCTCTCAGGCCCAACATAAGTTACCAGGCTCAGAGAGGTGAAGTCACTTGTTGGCCAAGATCATGCAGGAAGTAAATGGTAGAGCTGGTATTCAAATCCAGGACCTGGGCGTTTACCCTCCTGTGATAGTTATCATTTGGATTTGCAGATGACCTTCAACAAGTGAGCTAGTCATTCTCAAGCCGGAGGACACTGAATCCTTTAGGGAATTTTTTCAAGCTAGATGCACCTTTACCTTATTTTAATGTTATGATCCTTCCCCCTATCTTCTAGTTAAGAACCACGCATCTAGATCGTTTAACAATGGGCAAACTGGAGCCAGGATCAGCCCAGCTGACTAAAATTTCTCCCTCCTGGTTGAAGCCGAGGGCTTTCTTCCTCTAGACTACACTGCCTTCTAACAGAAGTCCTGAGCAGCTCTTGTGTTCCGTGAGGGTGTTTCCAGATCTGGGTTTTAGAGCTCTGCATGTGGCTGGGTACATACAGGAGCCAGCAGACCAGAAGGTAAAGAAAGACAGCTGGACTGGCAGAGAACCTATTCCTCATCGACAGAGAGTGGCCGAACTCCAGCCATGATAGCCATGCCAAAATGTGGGCCCATTGTTACCAGATCTGATGTTTTGAGAGAAGTCAAGAATCCAGATTTTCTTTTCTTTTTTTAATTAAAAAAAATTTTTTAATGTTTATTTATTTTTGAGTGCGCGCGAGAGACACGGTGTGAGCAGGGGAGGGACAGAGAGAGAGGGAGACGCAGAATCCAAAGCAGGCTCCAGGCTCTGAGCTGTCAGCACAGAGCCGGATGTGGGGCTTGAACCCACAAACTGTGAGATCATGACCTGAGCCAAACTCAGATGCTCCTGAGTCACTCAGGTGCCCCAAGAATCCAGATTTTCAAGTGAAATCTTCTAATTTTTAAATATTGATGATAAATTCAAACACTTAGAAACACCATGCAGGGGTGCCTGGGTGTTCAGTCGGCTGAGCGATGGACTCCTGATTTCGGTTCAGGTCATGTCTTATGATTCATAAGATTGAGCCCTGCATCAAGCTTCTCTCTCTCCCTGTCTCTCTGCTCCTCCCCTGCTTGTGTTCTCTCTCTCTCTCTCAGAATAAATAAATAAACATTTTTTAAAACTTAAAAAAAAAAAAACCACCATACAGGCCAAACAAAACCATCTGTGGGCTTCATACAATGGATAGGTGACCCCTGGTCTAGGCTCATCGTGTGCCCAGTATGGCCATCAAAGGCCCAGGAATCAAGGGCTTTACTCAGTCCCAGGGTGGAAGTGGAGGGAGGGGTCTGAAACATTCAGAAGGCAGCAAAAATACGAGGTCAAGGATGAATAAGGATTATATTTGGGGAAAAGCAGGGGCGCCTAGGTGGTTCAGTCAGTTAAGCATCTGACTTCTGCTCAGGTCATGGTCTCACAGTTTGTGAGCTTGAGCCCTGCATCAGGGACTGTGCTGACAGCTCGGAGCCTGCAGCCTGCTTCAGATTCTGTGTCTGCCTCTCTCTCTGCCCCTCCCCAGCTTGCACCCTGTCTCTCTCAAAAATGAGTAAACATTAAAAATTAAAAACAATTTTCTCCGGGAAAAGCAAATGTAGGTATCTAACAATAGCTGATCTGTTAAATAAACTGAATGAACTTTTTAAATTTTGGAGCATCTGGGTGGCTCAGTCAGTTGAGCATCCGACTTTGGCTCAGATCATGATCTCTCGGTTCGTGAGTTTGAGCCCCACACTGGGCTCTGTGCTGTCAGCTTCAGATTCTGTGTCTCCCTCTCTCTCTTTGCCCCTCCCCCCACTCACACTCTGTCTCTCTCTGTCTCTCAAAAATGAATAAATGTTAAAAAAAAAAAAATTTAACATCTATCTATTATGGACTATGACACAGTTTTTAAAAGTGGTATAGAGGGGGCCCTGGGTGGCTCAGTTGGTTAAGCATCTGACTCTTGATCTCAGCTTAGGTCACTATCTCAGGGTTTGTGAGTTTGAGCCTGTGTCAGGTTCCTTGTTGATGGCACGGAGCCTGCTTGGGATTCTGTCTCTCCCTCTCTCTGTCCCTCCCCTGCTCTTTCTCTCTCTCTCTCTCTCAAAATAAATAAACTTTAAAAAGGTGGTATAGAATATTTAATACACCATATGTTCACAGAATATATAATACCTAAAAGAAAAACATAGATGACAAAGTGATAAAATATAAACCCTTTTAAAAAATCTTTTTATTTTGGGGGCGCCTGGGTGGCGCAGTCGGTTAAGCGTCCGACTTCAGCCAGGTCACGATCTCGCGGTCCGTGAGTTCGAGCCCCGCGTCAGGCTCTGGGCTGATGGCTCAGAGCCTGGAGCCTGCTTCCGATTCTGTGTCTCCTTCTCTCTCTGCCCCTCCCCCGTTCATGCTCTGTCTCTCTCTGTCCCAAAAATAAATAAAAAACGTTGAAAAAAAAAAATCTTTTTATTTTGAAATTTCAGTTCCAGAAGATTTATAAGAATAGTACATAGTCTTTGCCCAGTTTCCCCAAATGTTACCATTTAACACATATGCCTTATCATTGTCTTTTTCTCTATATATGCATTCTTATTTGTGTGTCTGTATACAGATACATATTACACATATATCTTGCCATATATATGTATTTTTCTAAAACTACTACTGGGATTTTTATTTGGATTGCATTAAATTTATAGACTGATTTGGTGAGAACTGGCATGTTAACCACACCATTCCCATCCATGAATATAGTATGTCTCCACATAGCATACAGATTCTGCTATGGTAGATTTATACAGGTATACTTTGGAGATATTGCAAGTTTGGTTCCAGACCATTGCAATAAAGCAAATATTGCAATAATGTGAATCAAATTAAATTTTTGGTTTCCCAGTGCATATAAAAGTTATGTTTACAGGCGTACCTGTGTGGCTCAGTTGGTTAAGTATCCAACTTTGGCTCAGGTCATGATCTCATGGTTCATGAGTTCGATCCCTGCATTGGGCTCTGCACTGATGGTGTGGAGCCTGCTTGGGATTCTCTCTCTCTCTCTCTCTCTCTCTCTCTCTCTCTCACTCTCTCTCTCTCTCTCTCTCTCTCTCTCTCTTTCAAAATAAATAAATAAATAAACTTTAAAATGTCCAGGCTTAAAAAAATTATGTGTAGACTATACTGTAGTTCATTGCGTGTGCAATAGTAGTAAGTCTTAAAAATGTGCATACCATAATTCAAAAATACTTTCTTGCTGAAAAACATTAACTGAGCTTTCAGTGGATCACAATCTTTTTGCTGGTGGAGGGTCTCGCTTTGATGTCGAGGGCTTCTGACTGAGCAGGGTGGCTGTTGCTGAAGGCTGGGGTGGCTGTGGCAATTTTGAAAACTAAGACAACAGTGAAGTTAGCTACATTGATTGAGTCTTCCTTTCATGAATGATTACTGTGTAGCATGCAATGATGTTTCATAGCATTTTACCCACGGGAGAACTGCTTTTTAGAAAAGACAGGCTTCTTGTAATCACCAAGACAGTATGGTAGTGGCACAAAAAGACACTCAGATCAATAAGACAGCATAAAGAACCCAGAAATGGACCCACAAACTTCTTTGACAAAGCAAGAAAGAATATCCAATGGAAAAAACACAGTCTCTTCAGCAAATGGTGCTGGGAAAACTGGACAGCGACATGCAGAAGAATGAACCTGGACCACTTTCTTACACCAGACACAAAAATAAACTCAAAATGGATGAAAGACCTAAATGTAAGACAGGAAGCCATCAAAACCCTTGAGGAGAAAGCAGGCAAAAACCTCTTTGATCTTGGCCGCAGCAACTTGTTGCTCAACATATCTCCAGAGGTAAGGGAAACAAAAGCAAAAATGAACTATTGGGACCTCATCAAAATAAAAAGTTTCTGCACAGCGAAGGAAACAGTCAGCAAAACTAAAAGGCAACCAACAGAATGGGAGAAGATATTTGCAAAGGACGTATCAGATACAGGGTTAGTATACAAAATCTATAAAGAACTTATCAAACTCAACACCCAAAAAACAAATCATCCAGTGAAGAAATGGGCAAAAGATATGAATAGACACTTCTCCAAATAAGACATCCAGATGGCCAACCGACACATGAAAAAATCCTCCACATCACTCATCATCAGGGAAATACAGATCAAAACCACAATGAGATACCACCCTACACCTGTCAGAATGACTCAAATTAACAACTCAGGAAACAACAGATGTTGGCGAGGATGCAGAGAAAGAGGATCTATTTTGCATTGTTAGTGGGAATGAAGCTGGTGCAGCCACTCTGGAAAACAGTATGGAGCTTCCTCAAAAAATAAAAATAGAACTACCCTATGACCCAGCAATTGCACGACTAGGTATTTATCCAAGGGATACAGGTATGCTGTTTCGAAGGGGCACATGCACCCCAATGTTTATAGCAGCACTATCGACAATAGCCAAAGTATGGAAAGAGCCCAAATGTCCATTGATGGATGAATGGATAAAGATGTGGTAAGGGTATCTGAGTGGCTCAGTCGGTTAAGTGTCCGACTTCAGCTCAGGTCTTGATCTCACAGGTTCGTGAGTTCAAGCCCCTCATCAGGCTCTGTGCTGACAGCTCAGAGCCTGGAGCCTGCTTCGGATTCTGTGTGTGTCTCTGTCTTTGCCCCTTCCCTGCTCATGCTCTGTCTCTCTCTATCTCAAAAATAAATAAACACTAAAAAAAATTAAATTAAAAAAAAGATGTGGTATATATACAATGGAGTATTACACGGCAATAAAAAAGAATTAAATCTTGGGGCGCCTGGGTGGCGCAGTCGGTTAAGCGTCCGATTCAGCCAGGTCACGATCTCGCAGTCCGTGAGTTCGAGCCCCGCGTCAGGCTCTGGGCTGATGGCTCAGAGCCTGGAGCCTGTTTCCAATTCTGTGTCTCCCTCTCTCTCTGCCCCTTCCCCGTTCATGCTCTGTCTCTCTCTGTCCCAAAAATAAATAAACGTTGAAAAAAAAAATTAAAAAAAAAAAAAGAATTAAATCTTGCCATTTGTAGCTACGTGGATGGAACTGGAGGGTATTATGCTAAGTGAAATTAGTCAGAGAAAGACAAATATCATATGATGTCACTCATATGAGGACTTTAAGACACAGAACAGATGAACACAAGGGAAGGCAAGCAAAAATAATACAAAAACAGGGAGGGGAACAAAACATAAGAGACTCTTAAATATGGAGAACAAACAGAGGGTTCCTGGAGGGGTTGTGGGAGGGGGGATGGGCTAAATGGGTAAGGGGCACTAAAGAATCTACTCCTGAAATCGTTGTTGCACTATATGCTAACTTGGATGTAAATTTTAAAAATAAAAATAAATAAATAAATAAATAAATAAATAAATAAATAAATAAGATTCTTCTCAAAGCCTGTTACTGCTTTATCAACCAAGTCTATGTAACATTCTAAATCCTTTGTTTTCATTTCAAAAATCTTCACAGCATCTTCACCTGGAGTAGACTCCATCCCGAGAAACCTCTTCCTTTCTTCATCATAAGAAGTCGCTGCTCATCCATTAAAGTTTCATCAGGAGATTGCAGCAATTCAGTCCCATCGCCAGGCTCCCCTTCTAATCCGAGTTCTCTTGCTGTTTCCACCACATCCACAGTGACTTCCTCCACCGAAGTCTTGGATCTCTCAAATTCATCCATGAGGGTTGGAATCAATGTCTTCAAACTCCTGTTTATTTAAATATTTTGGCTTCTTCCCAGGAATCACAAATGTTGTTGATGGCATCTAGCATGGTGAATCCTTTCCAGAAAGTTTCCAGTTTGCTTTACTCAGATCCGTCAGAGGCATCATTATGGATGGCAGATGTCACCTTATGAAATGCATTTCTGAAGTATTAAGACTTGAGAGTTGGAATGACTCCTCGATCTGTGGGCTGCAGAATGGACGTTGTGTCAGCAGGCGTGAAAACAGCATGAATCTCCTTGTCCATCTCCATCAGAGATATTGGGTGACCAGGTGCACTGTCAGTGAGCAGTAATATTCTGAAAGGAATCTTTTTTTCTGAGCAGTAGGTCTCAACAGTGGGCTTAAGATATTCAGTAAACTGCGGTGCCTGGGTGGTTCAGTCGGTTAAGCGTCCGACTTCAGCCCAGGTCATGATCTCACGGTTCGTAAGTTCGAGCCCCACATCAGGCTCTGTGCTGACAGCTCGGAGCTTGGAGCCTTTTTCAGATTCTATGTCTCCCTCAATCTCTCTGTGTCCCTCTGTCTCTCTCTCTCAAAAATAAATAAACATTTTTTTTCAACGTTTTTAATTTATTTTTGGGACAGAGAGAGACAGAGCATGAACGGGGGAGGGGCAGAGAGAGAGGGAGACACAGAATCAGAAACAGGCTCCAGGCTCCGAGCCATCAGCCCAGAGCCTGACGCGGGGCTCGAACTCACGGACCGCGAGATCGTGACCTGGCTGAAGTCGGACGCCTAACCGACTGCGCCACCCAGGTGCCCCAAAAATAAATAAACATTTAAAGAATTATAATATTCAGTAAACCATGTTGTAAACAGATGTGCTGTCATTCAGGCTTTTTTACAGGCAGACTAGTTTAGCATAATTCTTAAAGGCCAAAGCATTTTCAGAATGGTCAGTGAGCACTAGCTTCAACTTAAAGTCACCAGCTGCATTACTCCTAACAAGAGAGTCAGCCTGTCCTTTGAAGTCAGGCATTGAGTTTTCCTCTCTACCCGTGAAAGTCTCGGAAGGCATCTTCTTCCAATATAAGGCTGTTTCGTCGACATTGAAAATTTGTTTGACGGCCACCTTCATGGTGATTATTTTAACTAGATCTGGATAACTTACCACAGGTTTTATAACAGCACTTGCAGATTCACCTTGCGTTTTTATACTATGGAGATGGGTCCTTTCCTTAAACCTCATGAACCAATCTCTGCTAGGTTCAAACTCTTCTCCTGTGCTTCCTGCCCTCTCTCAACCTTCATCAAACTGAAGAGAGTTAGGGCCTTGCTCTGGATTGGACTTTGGCCTAAGGGAATTCTGTAGCTGGTTTGATCTTCTCTCCAGACCACTAAAACTTTCTCCATATCAGCAACAAGGCTGTTTTGCTTTCTTACTATTCATATGTTCACTGGAGTAGCACTTTTCATTTTTCTCAAGGACTTTTTCCTCTGCAATTACAACTTGGCTAATTCTTTGGCACAAGAAGCTGAGTTTTCTCCCTATGTTGGCTTTTGACATGCCTTCCTCACTGAGCTTGACTATTTCTAGCTTTTGATTTAAAGGGAGAGACATGAGATTCTCCCTTTCACTTGAACTCTTAGAAGCCACTGTAGGGTTATTAATTGGCTTAATTTCAATATTGTGTCAGGGAATAGGGAGGCCTGGGGAGAGGAGACAGACAGGGGATCAGCCGGTCAGTGGAGCAGTCAGACCATACACATCTATCAATTAAGGTCTCTGTCTTATGTGGGCAGGGTTCACGGTGACCCCAAACAATTATAATAGTAACATCAAAGGACCTGATCCGAGACCACCGAAACAGATATGATAGTGAAAACATTTTAAATATTGCAAGCTTTACCAAAATGTGACACAGAAACACAAAGTGAGCAAATGCTTTGGAAAAATGGTGCCAATAATGGATTTGTTCAGTGCAGGGTCGTCCAAAACCTTCAATTTGTAAAAAACACAGTATTTGTGAAGCATAATAAAGAGGATGCAATAAAACCAGGTATGCCCTTACCTATATCATTTTTTTCAAGCTATTTAAAATAGTATCTTCCTAGGGGCATCTCAGTGGCTCAGCCATTTGGGTGTCCAACTTTGGCTCAGGTCATGATCTCACAGTTCGTGGGTTCAAGCCCCACGTCGGGCTCTGTGCTGACAGCTCAGAGCCTGGAGCCTGCTTCGGATTCTGTGTCTCCCTCTCTCTCTGCTCCATCCCTGCTTGCTCTCTCTCTCTCTCTCTCTCAAAAATAAACATTAAACATAAAATAGTATCTTTCTAAAAACAGGGATAATTAATATATAATAAATTGCACATATTTAAAGTATACAATTTGGTGAGTTTCAGTATATGTATGCACACAAGAAACCATCATTAGAATCAAGATAATGAAACCGTGTGTTGCCCTCCAACATCATTTTGGGTCCTTTTGTACTCTTCCTTCAGGCTCTCCGTGCCTCTATCCCGGGAAACTCTAATTCATTTGCAGTTTTTAGAATTTTATGTAAATGGGATCTTACAGTATATACTCTTTCATTCTGCCTAAGTATTCTCAGATTTATGCATGGTATTGTGTGTATCACAGCTCGTTCTCTTGCATTGCCGAGGGCACTCTACTGATTAATAGTCTTCGGCGATGGCAAGTATAGTTGCTATGAACATTCATGTACAAGTTGGATACGTGCTTTTATTTCTCTTGGATAAATACCTAGGAGTGGAATGGCCGGGTCCTATGGTAGGTGTAAGTTTAACCTTTTAAAAAGCCGCCACACTGCCTCCCGGCGTGGTGGTACCATAGTACATTCCCATCAGCAGCATGAGAATTCTAATTGTTCCACATCCTCGCCAAATACTCCCTGACTTTCTTTTTTTTTTTTTTTAATTTTTTTTTAACGTTTATTTATTTTTGAGACAGAGAGAGACAGAGCATGAACGGGGGAGGGGCAGAGAGAGAGGGAGACACAGAATCGGAAGCAGGCTCCAGGCTCTGAGCCAACAGCCCAGAGCCTGACGCGGGGCTCAAACTCACGGACCGTGAGATCGTGACCTGAGCTGAAGTTGGACACTCAACCGACTGAGCCACCCAGGCGCCCCCCCCCGACTTTCAAATCAGTCTTTCAATTTTAGACATTTTATTAAAATTGGTTTGTTTTTATTCTGAGAAAGAGAGGGTGAGCAGGAGAGAGGCAGAAGGAAAGGGAAAGCGAGACTCTTAAGCTGGTTCCACACCTAGTGCAGAGCCTGATTTAGGGCTCTGTCTCACAACCGTGAGATAATGACCTGAGCTGAAATCACGAGTCTCATGCTCAACTGACTGAGCCACCCAGGTGCTCCTCAATTTTAGACATTCTAGTAGATGTGATTTTCACCTGAATTTACCTAATGACTAATAGTACTGAGCCTTTTTTCATGTGCTTATTTACTATCCGTTTATTCCCTCGGGTGGGGTGTCTGTTTAAATATTGTGCCCATTTTTAATTGTGTTGCTTTTTCTTGTTAATGGAGTTTCGACAGTTCTTTATTTATTTTGGTGTCTGACTTGGGTTGGGCAAAATCATGGACTGAGTAGCTCAAACAGAAGCAATTTATTTCTCACAGTTCTGGAGGCTGGGAAGTTCAAGATCAACGTGCTAGCTGTTTTGGGTCTTGGTGAGGGCTCTATTGCTAGCTTATAGATCTTATATATGGCTGCCTTTTTTTGAGAGGGAGAGAGAGAGCGCACATGAGTTGGGGAGAGGAGCAGAGGGAGAGAGAGAAAGAATCTTTTTTTAAAAAATGTATTTAGGGACACCTGGGTGGCTTAGTTGGTTACACGTCCAACTTTGGCTCAGGTCATGGTCTTGTGGTCCGTGGGTTTGAGCCCCACGTTGGGTTCTGTGCTGACAGCTGGGAGCCTGGAGCCTGCTTTGGATTCTGTGTCTCCCTCTCTGCCCCTTCCTCATTCACGCTCTGTCTCTGTCTCTCAAAAATGAATAAATGTTTAGGGGCACCTGGGTGGCACAGTCGGTTAAGCGTCCGACTTCAGCCAGGTCACGATCTCGCGGTCCGTGAGTTCGAGCCCCGCGTCGGGCTCTGGACTGACGGCTCAGAGCCTGGAGCCTGTTTCCGATTCTGTGTCTCCCTCTCTCTCTGCCCCTACCCCGTTCATGCTCTGTCTCTCTCTGTCCCAAAAATAAAATAAACGTTGAAAAAAAATTTTAAAAAAATGAATAAATGAATAAATTTATATATATATAAAAATATATATATATATATATATATATATATATATATATATATATTTATGTATTTTGAGAGAGAGAATGCAACCAGGGTAGGGGCAGAGGGGGAGAAAGAGAATCCCAAGCAGGCTCTGAGTAGTCAGCACAGAGCCCAACACAGGGCTTGAACTCATGAACCACGAGATCATGACCTCCATAACAAAGTCAGGAGTCAGACGCCTAACTGACTGAGCCACCCAAGTGCCGAGAGAGAGAGAGAGAGAGAGAGAGAGAATATCTTAAGCAGGCTCCATGCTAAGCACAGAGCCCAATATGGGGCTTAATCCCATGACCCTGGGATCATGACGTGAGCCAAAATCAAGAGTTGGGCCCTCAATCACCTGAGCCACCCAGGTACCCAGATGGCTGCCTTTTTACTGTGGCCTCACATAATGCAGGAAGAGAGCTGTGGAATGTCTTCCTCTTCTAATAAGGGTACCATCTCTATAGGATTAGGACTCCATGCTTAGGGCCTCATTAAACCTTTATCACCTCCTCACAGGACCTATCTCAAGATACAGTAACATTGAGAGTTAGGGCATCAACTACAAATTTTGGTGGTGGGGGGAACATATTCAGTCCATAAGACTTACACAAGTCCTTTATCAGAGATGTTATTTACAAATACCTTCCCAGTGTGCGGCTTCCCTTTTCATCCTCTTAATAATGTCTGAAGAGCAGCAATTCTTGATTTTAAGTCCAGTTTTATCAATTTTTAAAAAATGGATCATTTGTCAATGTTGTTATCTAAAAGAATCCTTGCCTAATGGAAATTCACAAAGATTTTCTTCGAAAAGTTTTGTAATATCATGTTTTACATTTAGATCTATAATTCATTTTGAGGTTGTGGGGTTGTGTGTGTGTGTGTGTGTGTTTTGTTTTGTTTTGGTTTTGGTTTTGGTTTTGGTTTTTTGGTATGTGGTACAAAGCAGTGCTCAAAGTTCCTCTTTTTGCCTATGGATACTCTGTTGTTCTGGCACCATTTGTTGAAAATATGATCTTTTCCCACTGAATTGTCTCGCAACTTTGTCAAAATTCAGTTGACTGTGCAGGTGTGGATCTACTTGTAGACTGTTCTCCTGATCTATTTTTCTATCTTGACACCAATACTACATCGTCTTAATTACTGTAGGTTTACAAATCTTGAAATTTGGTAGTAGAAGTCTTCCAACTTTATCCTTCTTTTTCAAAGTTATTTTGACTATTCTAGGTACTTAGCATTTCTATAAGAATTTTGGAGTCAGCTTTTTGATTTTTATAAAAATTATATGTGACAATATCTTGGATCCACAGACTCATCTGGAGGAAATTGACATCTCTGTACTAAATTTTCCAATCTACGAACCCCGTATATTTCTCCATTTATTTAGGTATTCCTTAATGTCTTCCAGAATGTTTTTTTAAGTTTGTAGTGTACAGATATTGCACCCCTTTCTTCAGATTTATCCCTATATAGTTCATATTTTTATTATCTTTTTTAAAATTTTTATTTATTTTTGAGAGAGAGAGAGAGAGAGAGAGAGAGAGGGATGGAGAGAGAGAATATGCAGGAAGGGCAGAGAGAGAGAAACAGAGAACCCCAAGCAGGCTCCATACTGTCAGTGCAGAGCCCGATGTGGGGCTCGAACCCACAAACCATGAGATCATGACCTGAGCCAAAATAAAGAGTCAGATGCTTAATTAGCTAAGCCAACCTGGAGCCCCTATTTTTCCCTTTTCAATCTGTATGCCTTTTATTTCTTTTCTTGACAGCTTGCAATAGCCCGGACTCAGTACAATATTGAATAGGGGTGTTGAAAGCAAACATTCTTCTCTTGCTCCCAATTTTAAATAGAAACTATTCAAACTTTTAACATCATCTATCTTTCTAAATGCCCTTTGACAGGTTAAGGAAGTTTCTTTCTATTCCTTGTTTACTGACTTAAAAGTCAATTTTGTTGAATGTTTTTTCTTTACCTATTGAGATGACCACACAGAGTTTATTCTTTAGTTTGTTAATATGATGAATTTCATTGATTGCTTTTTGAATGTTGAATGAAACTTGTATTCCCAGAATAAACTCCAGTTGGCCTTTTTATATCCTATAATTTTTATGTATTGATGGATTTAATTTACTAATATTTTGTTAAGGATTTTTGTGTCTGTGTTCTAGGGAATATTGATTTATAGTTTTCTTGTAATGTCTTTATCTGGTCTCTGGTATCAAGGTAATATTAGTCTCAAAATTAGTTGGAATGTGTTCCTTCCTCTTCTATTTGCTGGATGAGATTTTTCAGAATTCATGTTATTTTATTTGATGGAATAAATGTGTGAATATTTTATGGAATTCTCCAGTAAAACCATTGGCCTGGAGATTTTTTTTTTTGGCAGATATTTAGCTATAAATTCAATTTCTTTAATAGTTATAGAACCTCTCAGGTTATCTTTTTCATCTTTGGTGAATTTGGGTAGTTGGTATATTTCGAGGAATTGATACATTTCATGGAAGTTGTCAAATATGGGCATTGAATCTTTTGTAGTATTACCTAATTACCTTTTAATTCATGTTGGTTCTGTAGTGATAGTCCTCTTTCATTCACAACATAGGTGATTTTGTTTACTCTCTTTTTCTCTTGGTCAGTCTGGTTATAAGTTTATCAACTCTATTGATCTATCAGAGATCGCTTTTAGTTTCATTGATTTTTTTCAATTTTATTGATTTTTCCAATTTTTTCAATTTTATTGATTTCTGCTCTTTGCTATTTTTTCCTTCAGTGCTCTGGGTTTCATTTGCTCTTCTTTTTCTAGGATCTTAAGATAGACTGTTAGATTTGAGAGCTTCTTTTGTAATGTATGTGTTTACTGCAATAAATTTATCTCTCAAAACTGCTTGAATTGTTCCCACAAATTTTGATATTTTTAGATTCAATTAAAAGTTTTTTTTCCGGGGTGCCTGGGTGGCTCAGTTGGTTGAGCATCTGACTTCAGCTCAGGTCATGATTTTGCCATTCATGAATTCGAACTCTGCATCAGGCTCTGTGCTGACAGCTCAGAGATTGGACCCTGCTTTGGATTCTGTGTGGGTGTCTCTTTCTTTGCCCCTCCCCTGCTTGTTCTCTGTCTCTCTCTCAAAAATAAATTAACATTAAAAAATATTTTTTATTTTCTATTTCCTCTTAACACTACTTCTTTGACTCACGGATTATTTAGAAGTGTGTGATTAATTTCCAAATATTTGGGAATATTCCAGCTATCTTTCTATTATTGATTTCGACTTTAATTCCATTGTGGCCAGAGGACATAACTTGTATATGCATATTTTGTATGATTTCAATTTTTAAAAATTTGTTAAGGTGTTCATTTTCTAACACAGGATAAAATGTATCTTTTTAAAAATGTATTTACTTATTTTGAGAGAGTGTGGGAGCAGGGAAGGGGCAGACAGAGAGGGAGAGAGAGAATCCCAAGCAGACACTGTGCTGTCAGTGCAGAGCCTGATGTAAGGCTTGATCTTGGGGCTCGATCTCTTGAACCATGAGATTATGACCTAAGCCAAAATCAAAAGCCAGATGCTTAACTGACTGAGCCACCCAGGTGTCCCAGGATATGGTCTATCCTAGTAAATGTTCTATGTGCACTTGATACTTATTTTATTTTTGAGAAAGGGACAGAGACAGAGACAGAACATGAGAGGGAGAGAGGCAGAGAGAAAGGGAGACACAGAATCCAAAGCAGGCTCAGGCAAAGCCTGACACGGAGCTCAAACTCACAGACCACAAGATCATGACCTGAGCCTGCGCCTGGGTGGCGCAGTCGGTTGGGCGTCCGACTTCAGCCAGGTCATGATCTCACAGTTCGTGGGTTCAAGCCCCACGTCGGGCTCTGTGCTGACAGCTCAGAGCCTGGAGCCTGCTTCCGATTCTGTGTCTCCTTCTCTCTCTGCCCCTCCCCTGTTCATGCTCTGTCTCTCTCTGTCCCAAAAATAAATTAAAAAAGTTGAAAAAAAAAATTTAAAAAAAAAAAAAAAAAAGATCATGACCTGAGCCAAAGTCGGACACTTAATCATCTAAGCCACCCAGGCGCCCACTATGTGCACTTGAAAAGAATGTGTTTTCTGTTATTGTTGGGTGCAGTGTTTTGGAAATATCAATTAGGTCAGCTTAGTTGATAGTATTGTTTGTATCTTTTCTATTTTTGCTGATTTCTTATCTATTTTTACTATTGATTACTGAGAGATGGGTGTTGAAGTTGCCAACTATAAACATAGATTTGTCTACTTCTTTCAGTTCTGTTTTTGCTTGATGTATTTTGAAGCTCTGTTGTTAGGTGCAAGCACATTTAGAGTTGTTAAACTTTCTTGGTGAATTTATTTTTGTATCATTATATAATGACCCTGGTAATTTTTCTTGTTGTGAAGTATACTTTTTTTCTGATATGAATAGGGCGACTCTTGCTTTATTTTGATTAGTATTTGAGTGGTATATCTTTTTCCATCCTTTTACTTTTAACCTGTCCGCATCTTTTTATTTAAAGTGAGTTTCTTTGGCACAAAAACAGACACATAGACCAATGGAATAGAATAGAAACCCCAGAACTAGACCCACAAACGTATGGCCAACTCATCTTTGACAAAGCAGGAAAGAACATACAATGGAAAAAAGACAGCCTCTTTAACAAATGGTGCTGGGAGAACTGGACAGCAACATGCAGAAGGTTGAAACTAGACCACTTTCTCACACCATTCACAAAAATAAACTCAAAATGGATAAAGGACCTGAATGTGAGACAGGAAGCCATCAAAACCTTAGAGGAGAAAGCAGGAAAAGACCTCTCTGACCTCAGCCGTAGCAATCTCTTACTCGACACGTCCCCAAAGGCAAGGGAATTAAAAGCAAAAGTGAATTACTGGGACCTTATGAAGATAAAAAGCTTCTGCACAGCAAAGGAAACAACCAACAAAACTAAAAGGCAACCAACGGAATGGGAAAAGATATTCGCAAATGACATAGCGGACAAAGGGCTAGTATCCAAAATCTATAAAGAGCTCACCAAACTCCACACCCGAAAAACAAATAACCCAGTGAAGAAATGGGCAGAAAACATGAATAGACACTTCTCTAAAGAAGACATCCGGATGGCCAACAGGCACATGAAAAGATGTTCAGCGTCGCTCCTTATCAGGGAAATACAAATCAAAACCACACTCAGATATCACCTCACGCCAGTCACAGTGGCCAAAATGAACAAATCAGGAGACTATAGATGCTGGAGAGGATGTGGAGAAATGGGAACCCTCTTGCACTGTTGGTGGGAATGCAAACTGGTGCAGGCGCTCTGGAAAGCAGTGTGGAGGTTCCTCAGAAAATTAAAAATAGACCTACCCTATGACCCAGCAATAGCACTACTAGGAATTTATCCAAGGGATACAGGAGTACTGATGCATAGGGGCACTTGTACCCCAATGTTCATAGCAGCACTCTCAACAATAGCCAAATTATGGAAAGAGCCTAAATGTCCATCAACTGATGAATGGATAAAGAAATTGTGGTTTATATACACAATGGAGTACTACGTGGCAATGAGAAAAAATGAAATATGGCCTTTTATAGCAACGTGGATGGAACTGGAGAGTGTGATGCTAAGTGAAATAAGCCATACAGAGAAAGACAGATACCATATGGTTTCACTCTTATGTGGATCCTGAGAAACTTAACAGGAACCCATGGGGAAGGGGAAGGAAAAAAAAAAAAAAGGTTAGAGTGGGAGACAGCCAAAGCATAAGAGACTGTTAAAAACTGAGAACAAACTGAGGGTTGATGGGGGGTGGGAGGGAGGAGAGGGTGGGTGATGGGTATTGAGGAGGGCACCTTTTGGGATGAGCACTGGGTGTTGTATGGAAACCAATTTGACAATAAATTTCATATATAAAAAAAATAAAAAATAAAGTGAGTTTCTTGTAGATGGCATATAGTCTAAATTTAATTATACATGTATATACTTTGATTATTTACATGTAATGTAATATTGATACATTGGATTTAGGTCTATCATTTTATTGTTTTGTTTGTTCTCTCCTTCCTCCATTCTGCCTTCTTTTGGATTTGAATTTGTTTTCTTTTAATTTTTCCATTAGCTCTCCACTTTGCCCCCACATACTTTCTGTTTATAGGTCACCCTTCCCAGTCGTCTGACCAGAAAGAGAGCATTTCTCAGAATTTTTCTGTCTGCATCTGCTGCCCAGATCTGGGATTTGGATCATGCTCTGGTTAAAGTAGGGAGGTACAGGAGGGAAAAAAACCTATAGAAACCTTACCACTATGTCAGTTGTTTTTCAAACTTTGACTTCCCTCTGCAGTCTGCCTATTCTCAATTACTTTTCAGTGTCCTTGGGTAGTTACTTTATGTATTCTGGCCAGAGATTTTAGTTGTAATCCATGAGGGATTACATATAGTAGGCTTAATCAATCTTAATGACAACCATAAGCACAAACACACACACACACACACACACACACACACACACACACACACATCTTTTGAAAAGAGTGATATTGTTTTGAGTTTTTGCAAATCTTTTTAATCTCCAGCTTAACAGAAAGGAATTGGATTCTGGGGCATCTCGGTGGCTCAGTCAGTTAAGTGTCCGACTCTTGATTTCAACTCAGGTAATGATCTCCTGGTTTGTGAGATCAAGTCCTGCTTCAGGCTCTGTGCTGACAGTGCAGAGCCTGATTGGGATTCTCTCTCCCCCCTCTCTCTGCCCTCTGCCCCTCCCCTGCTCACACTCTCTCTAAAAATAAATAAACATTTTTAAATATAATAAAATCTTTAAAGTAAAGAGACATTCTTGAAAAAGGCAAAACTACAGGAACATAGAACAGAGTAGTGGTTGCCAGGGGTTAGGGGGAGAGGGAAGGTGTGACTGAAGGGGATGGCACAAGGGAGGATTTTGGATGATGGAACTATCCTGTATCCTGTGGTAGTGGTAACATAAATCCATACATGTCAATTTTATTGTGTATTAATTTAAAAAAGCAAGTACTCTTGGGAAAACTATTCTCTGACTTGTAGAACTGGTGCTAATCATTCAAAACAAGAGAATGACAGTGTAGGTGGGGGGAGACCATGAGGTTCCGGATCTACTGAGTCTGAGGTGACTTTGAGACGTTCAGTCAGTATCAAGTAGGCAGTGACACACACCATCTGGAAACCACAGGAGAGTTGTGTCTGCTCTTAAGATTTTCAGCGTCCCTCACTTGGTATAGAGTCACGGTTTTCTTCTGAACTTGTATGTGAGTTATCAAGAGTTACCATTTCATGTTCCTTATCACTGTTGTTTATGTGACCTAGCACCAGCAGACTCAATCCTTCTATCTCAACGACTATGTGATGATAAATGAATTTTTGTAACTTACTGTGCATGTGCATGGATGGGAAGGGATGTCTTGTTTACAATAAGAAATAAAACAAAAGCAGAAAGTCATTTAGAATGATCATGGGGCAGGAGTCAGCAGAAGTCAGTGGTTTCTGAAGCCAGGAAAGAGTTTGAGAAGGCTTAGGAAGATTGTAGAATGTAAGAAGAGGCTTGAGAATGAGAGGTGACAGAAGATAAGGAGCTTGAAAGTTGCAGTCGGAGGGGTTGGTGGGAGATCAGGTCGGGGTGTGCGTGTGTGTGTGTGTGTGTGTGTGTGTGTACATAAGTATGTGCTACCAGAAAAGCCAACGGAGAAAATTTTAAAAAGAGGTGCTTATTCTCTGAAAGCAGTAAATGTCCTCAGGACTTAATTACAAGGAGGTTATTGGCAGCTTTGGCTGGCATCGACTCAGAGCAGTGGTGGGGTGGAAGCTAGCATGGGGAAGGAGGTGGAAAGAAGTTGAAATCAGCAGTGTACTGAGAGGAATAGTATTCTGATGGGGGTGCCCTTCATCTTCAGTCTCTTGAACTTTATGTTGGAGCCATGAGCTCTAACACCAGTTAGAGACATAAGAATTGGAAACGAACAGGGGCACCTGGGTGGCTCAGTCGGTTGAGTGTCCGACTCTTGGTTTCAGTTCGGATCATGATCTTACGGTTCGTGAGTTTGAGCCCCATGTCAGGCTCTGTGCTGACTCTTGATTTCAGCTCAGGTCATGATCCCAGGGTCGTGGGATCAAGCCCTGTGTCGGACTCTGCATGGAGCATGGAGCCTGCTTGAGATTCTCTCTCTCTCCTTTTTGCCCCTCTCCACCACTCACACACACACTCTCTCTCTAAAAAAAAAAAAAGAAGAATTAGAAAAAAACCTCTATTTGATGATAACATGATTATAAAAGAATCAATGGAAAAGCAACTACAAATAGAACTTAGTTAAGTAGCATGACATTAAAATTAATACATAGAAATCAGCAGTCTTCAATAGTATCCAGTTAGAAGAAAGAACAGAAAGGCAAACCCTAATCATAAGAACAACTAGTAATAATAATAAAATATCTAGGCATTAGCTTAACAAGAAAAGTGTAAAATTTATGAGGAAAACTATAAATACTCCTGAAAGACACAAAAGTAAACATGAACAGATGGAAGGACAATGTTTTTGGACAGAAGTCTCCTGTAATAAAGATATCAATTCTTTCAAAGTTGATTTATACATGTAGTGCAACCTTCCCCCCAAATGCCATCATTTGATCTAGAATTAGAAAAAGGTTGGTTATAAAACTTATTTGAAAGAATAAGCAAATAAGAACATCCAGGAAAACTCTAAGAAGACCATGGTAAGAGAGCACCACCGGCTGTACCAGATATTAAAACATATTATAAAACTCCTGTAATTATAACACTGTGGTGTTAATGAGGGACTATAAGGCAAGCTGAGGGCCAAGCACAAGCCAGCACACACACATCTTCCCCAGGTGGGATATGTGTGACACTCCTCAGGCACTCCTGGCTGCCCAAGGATAAAAGACAGGACAGAAAACAAATGGTTAAACTGATAAGAGTCTCCAGCAGTTCACAAACATCTTAGTAATATTCCAAGAAGAGGACAATATTATCAGTAGCCTAATCTCCAGGAACTCCCTACAGTCTTAATGGTAATGCTTTGCTAGAGGGAAAAATACCTTAGCTTGACAATAGCTAGGCCTCCAGTAAGCTCTGAGTCCTTAGCATATGGAAAATCCCTTTTTTAAGAAACTTCCTCCTTTATCTCCCCCAGCCCCGTAGTATATAACCAGCCACTCTTCACCACCGCAGTGCAGCTCTTCCTTCCTGCTCACAGGTCCTGTCCCCGTGCTTTAATAAAATCACCTTTTTGCACCAAAGATGTCTTCAAAAGTTCTTTCTTGGCCATCAGTTCTGAACACCACCATCACCCCAAAACCTCATCAGTATTGGCTCATGGATAGGCCAAAGGAACAGGATAGAAAATTCAGGAAGAGAACCAAATGTATATAGAAATTTAGCATATGGTGAAGGTTGCGTCTCAAACCACTGGAGAAAAGAAGGATGTTTTATTTATTTTTTTTTAATTTTTTTTCAACGTTTATTTATTTTTGGGACAGAGAGAGACAGAGCATGAACGGGGGAGGGGCAGAGAGAGAGGGAGACACAGAATCGGAAACAGGCTCCAGGCTCTGAGCCATCAGCCCAGAGCCCGACGCGGGGCTCGAACTCGCGGACCGCGAGATCGTGACCTGAGCCGAAGTCGGACGCTTAACCGACTGAGCCACCCAGGTGCCCCAAGAAGGATGTTTTAAATAAGTGGTACCAGAGTAAGTGGGTAACTATACGGAAAAAGTTCAGATTAGATCTGTTCCTCACAACATGCACAGGGATAAATTTGAAAAGGGCCAAGAGATCTAAATTGTTAAAAGTGAGGGGCACCCGGGTGGCCCAGTCAGTCAAGTGTCTGACTTTGGCTCAGGTTATGATCTCCTGGTTCAGTAGTTCAAGCCCTGCATCAGGCTCTGTGCTGACAGCTCAGAACCTGGAGCCTGCTTTGGATTCTGTGTCTCCCTCTCTCTCTGACCTTCCCCCATTCAGGCTCTGTCTGTCTCTCAAAAATAAATAAAACGTTAAAAAAAATTTAAGTGACACTATCCTAGAACTAAAACAAAACCTGATGAATTCCTTTATAACCTTAAAGTGGGCAAAATTGTGCAAAGTGTAGAAACAGCGAAAGAAAAGATGGATACATTTTGATGTGGGGAAAAAAAGCAAAAGAAATATACATAAAATTAAATTTCCTTACAACTTGCAGCCCATTGACAAAAGACCGGTGGAGTATGGCAATGCTCAAGGAGTTCACAACTAACTGCCTTAATGTTAATGTGCTGCTAGAGGCAAAAAGCAACCTTACCTTGACATCAGCCAGGCCTCCAGGATCCTGTAGGTTTCTTTAATATATGAAAATACTCTTAAGGGGTGCCTGGGTGGCTCAGTCAGTTAAGCATCCACTTCAGCTCAGGTCATGATCTCACAGTTAATGAGTTCGAGCCCTGCATCCGGCTCTGTGCTGACAGCTCAGAGCGTGGAACCTGCTTTGGATTCTGTGTCTCCCTCTCTCTCTGCTCCTCTCCCACTCATGCTCTCTCTCTCTCTCTCTCTCTCTTTTCTCTTAAAAATAAATAAAGATTTAAAAATTAGAAAAGAAAATCCTCTTGGAAACTTCCTTTATCCATTCCCACCCCCAACTTAGAAGTATATAATCCATCGTTCCTCACAACCTCAGTGCAGCTCTTTCTGCCCACGGGTCCTGTCCCTGTGCTTTAATAAAACCACCTTTTTGCACCAAAAACATCTCAAGAATTCTTTCTTGGCCGTCGGCTTTGAACCCCAAAACAGCAAACCACATCATTTTGGTGCCTGAACATGCGGCCTGAGTCTTCTCATCTGGACTCTGAGCCTCGGTGCAAACTTGGCAAGTAATTCCTCTTCTCTTTCTTTACTTTCATTTCAGAGGCTTTTTGAGGAGTATGGTCTTATTGGAACACTTTCTTGTCGGTTGCTCAGGCTGCAATCCTCTAGCCTGCAGCTGCTCTATGAGGAGGAGAAAGCCTGCCTTTTGGCTGGAAGTTAGCACCCTGAGAAGAATGTTAAATAAGACCCAGAAACTTGATGCCCTCTCTTTCTTCCTGTCCTTATACAAAGTTGTCTTTCTTGGGCACAGGACAGCCACTTAGGTCACCAGGACAGCTGCCAATCTTAAGACTCCCATGTGACGTTTCCTCCTTATTGGTCTAATGTGATCTGCTCCACATCTCTGGTCTAGCTGCTTCTGGCCCCAAGGCAGCTGAAACCAGTATCTGATTGAATTAAAATCTAACCAGGGACCATTTTTTCCTAGGGAAGTAGGCTGTAAAAACTACATGTGCTGGAATGTCGTTTAGATCAGGATGGATTTCTATCTTTACTGTTTTCCATCAATGTCCCCTATTAACTACTTAAATTACAACATTGAGTAATTTCCCCTTGTAAAAGTTTCCTAGTGTTTTCCATGGGTTAAAAATGGCATGTTCTTCACAGCCTTCATGGCACCGGCATGAAGTCCACTGGCATCACCAGCACCTATTTGTAGCCCAGGATGATGGGGAAGCAGTGGGGTTGGGGGGGTGGATGCTGGCAGGGCAGTGATTACAGTGATTTCACTCAAGGGCCATCTCTTGGTGGCTTTGACACTAGGAGAACCTCTGACATATCCTGTGTGGGATGCCACCTGGGAGTCGTTGGCAGGGGGTGGGGAGGGTGATTTTCTTGGTAATGGACCCTCTCTACTTTTCTAGGAGCGTGGGATCTTCTTCAGTTCCCAAGGACTCTGAATTGGGATGCCTTTTGACCCACTGGAAACAATTCAGGCTGCAAAATGTCAGGGGGAAAAAAAAGAGTGGTCTTCTGTAACATTGCATGATGTCAGTACTCCTTAGGAGACAAGGGAAAATGGCCCATTAATGGGACATTAAGATTCAGTAGGATCTATCAGATCTCTTCTGCAGGAAATGGGGCAAATGGACTGAGGTACCCTGTTTCCAGGTCTCCGTGGCACTAAATCAGGATCTTGACCTAAGGACCTCTTACAGACTGTGTTTGGCCACTAACCAGGCTAATAACCCCCCTCCCAACATTTTGGTTGATGATTATATAAATAGGGCTTCTCCTAATTAACCCAGGTTATTGGAGTAAACACAGGCTATAGAACTTATCAGACCCAGATTAATGGCTATGATAATTGTAATCAATTGTCTCTGGTTAGTCAACCTCAGGATGGAGCAGCTGTCAAAACTCCTTTTGTTTCAGGGAAATTCCCAGTCTTCTCTGGCTCTACATGGACTGCCCATTTCTACTTATTGGTGAGAAAAAAACAAGCGTCTGCTCATCTGTCCAAACTGATGAGCTTCAGAGCCAGGAGCCTCTCTCTCTGTCTTCGGGGCTTTTGCCCACCTCCAGCTGTCTGGCAGCAGCTCACCTCTTCTGCCTCCTCCTTTCCTTCCTGTTTCTGCACCACCTTGGGTGCGGCCTGCATAACTGGCTCCTGGCACCACTGTCTCCTCCTTCCACCCTCTCTGTCAAGGAGCAAAGAGCACCCCTCCAGACTTACACCACCCACTTCAGATTTCCCCACTAGTGCCCCAGCTAAAAATTTGACAATGGGGAACAAATTGGTTGTGTTTTAAGTGGACCCAGATGGAGCATATTTGGTTTTTTAATTTTATTTTATTTATTTATTTTGAGAGAGAGAGAGAGCAAGGGAGGGACAGACAGAGAGTGACAGAGAGAGAATCCCAAACAGACTCTGCACTGCCAGCGTGGAGCCTGACATAGGGCTCAAACCCACGAGCCATGAGTTCATCCTGAGCCAAAATCAGGAGTTGGACCCTCAACCAACTGAGCCACCCAAGTGCTCCCATATTCAGTATTTAAACTAATTTAAGTTTCTTAGTTTAATTAAGATAGACATGTCTTTAGAGTTATCAGCATTAGGGGCACCTGGGTGGCTCAGTCAGTTAAGCGGCTGACTTCGGCTCAGGTCATGATCTCGCGGTCTGTGAGTTCGAGCCCCGCGTCAGGCTCTGTGCTGACAGCTCAGAGCCTGGAGCCTGTTTCAGATTCTGTGTCTCCCTCTCTCTGACCCTCCCCATTCATGCTCTCTCTCTGACTCAAAAATAAATAAACGTTAAAAAAAATTTAGAGTTATCAGCATTAATATAAAACTTTTATATACTACCAAGGATGACTAAAGGTCAAATAAGCCCGTGTTAGCAAAAAGAAGATTTCAACTGGTGGTTACTTTTGTCTGCCTCAAAGTTTTCATGGGCAATTGTTAAGATAGCTTTCAAAGTCTCTGGTAACCCGAAACTTTAAAATTTTGCTTAGAGATGGCAAATTGGATTGAATTCATTGGGCATCTACGTATTTTCTAAATAAGGTAAGATACTGAAGCATTGATTACTGAATGTGAGGTTTATCTGCTTTTGGTTTCCTATTGCAGATAAGCTGAGGATTACTTGGGTCTTTTGGTAAATATGCTTTGCACTTTATTAAAAGAATTGAACTATGGAAAAACGTGTTTTTAAAATTGTGAAATGTATTTGGGGCACCTGGGTGGCTCAGTTGGTTAAGCATGCGACTTTGGCTCAGGTTGTGATTTCACAGTTTGTGGGTTCAAGCCCTGCATCAGGCTCTGTGCTGACAGCTCAGAGCTCGGAGCCTGCTTCAGATTCTGTGTCTGTCTCTCTCTCTCTCTCTCTCTCTCTCTCTCTCTGCCCCTCCCGCGCGCGCGCTCTCTCTCTCTCAAAAATAAACATTAATAAAATAAAATAAAATTGTGAAATGTATTTATAAATTTCAGATCTAAAGAAGTCTGATATAACAGTTCACAACTGGTTACTACTTAGTTTTCACTGGAGACTATGGTTTTTAGGAGTTAAAACTTGGCTAAATGTAATTAAGACTGGTGGGAATAAGGGTAGCAACTCTCTATGTAGGAAAGCAGGAGATACACAAGAAAGATCTAAGGAAGGGGAATACATTGTGTTGAGGAAAAGGAAAGTAATTTTGTCCTAAAACGAGACTGGTTGTTTGGAGAGAAAAGGCCTAAGTCAAAATCTGAATGAAAAAGTTGTGGAAGGTTTATGAAGGGAAAGCTTCCAAAAAGAATTTTATGTGCAGTCAGGACTAAGATTGAAATGAATGGATTTTAAAAGTACACTGGTAGGGGCACCTGGGTGGCTCAGTCAGTTGAGTGTCCATCTGACTCTTGATTTCGACTCAGGTCATGATCTCATGGTTCATGGGATTGAGTCGGGCTTCCTGCTGAGTGTGCAGCCTGCTTAAGATTCTCTCTCTCTCTCTCTCTCTCTCTCTCTCTCTCTCTCTCTCTCTCCTCTCTCTCAAAATTAAATAAATAAACATTCCTTTAAAAAGAAGCGGTGACTTCCAGTTCCAGACAAGATGGCAGAGACTTATTTCTCCATACCCCTCTCCAAGTACAAGACAACTATGGCATCGTCTGATGTGCTGTTCAATGTAGATGGCAGAAGTTCTTAACACAATTATATTTTTTTAAGCGAAGGAGGTAAATGGATAGACATAGAAGTAAAGCTTCAGTACTTCAGTCCAAGTGGTAAAATATTGATGCTAGACTTATGTGATACATTATATATTCATATTGTAATTCCTAGATCAAATGGTAAGAAAACTGTCCAAAGGAATGCACTCATAAAGAATATAAATCAAAATGGAATTCTAAAAAAAATGCTCATGTAATCCACGGAATGTGAAAGCAAAAAGCCAGAGGGATGAGAAACAGAGGGAACAAATGGAAAATGAATAATAAGATGTCAAACTTAAGCTCAAGCCTCAATAGTTACTTTAGATGTAGGTTATCCAAATTGCGCAAAATCAAAAACAGAGATTGGTAGAGTGAATTTAAAAACCATGATTCAACTGTAATCTGTCCCCAAAAAACTCACTTGAAATATAACAATATTGGCAGGTTACAGGTAAAAAGGGTGGGAAAAGATGTGCTGTGCAAACAAGAACTCTAAAAAGCCAAAAGTTACTACATTAAAATCAAATTAAGTAGACTTCAGAGCAGAAAAAATTGCTAAGAACAAGGAGGGGAATTACAGGGAAGGATCGTTCCACCAAAGAGACATATCTTGCAATTATAATAATAATTAATGTAATAAGATGACGTAATAATAAATCTGAATTTAGCTGCAGAGAGTAAATTCTCTCTAGCTGTGCCCTTTCTGTAAAGCCCAGGCAACCAGAGGGTTTCAAGGGTCTCTAGAGGTCTTATTCGTGCAAACCTGCCCCCTGCAAATCCTGGAACAGGGAGAGGCCAGAAGGCTCAGATTCAAACACCCGTTTGGGCTCTGAATGAGGATTGGGGGTGTGGGAGGGATGGATGTGTTTCTCTGACCATAAGGAAGGGTCCCCACAAGTTATCTCCAGGGGTTTTCCAAGAATAGATAAGGGGGTTCTGAGAAGAGACGTGATACAGAGTAAACCACAGTTTGTGTTGTACCACACACCCACACACCCACCCACACACACATGCGCAAACACACACACACACCCCTTGGGTCCTGAAAGAAGTGAGAAGAAGGTCCCAGTAGGTGTCAAATCCAAAATATTAAATCGTGAGGTTCCCCACTACCACCCCATTTCTAAGGGACTCTGACTATGAAGGGCAGCAATGGATTTTGAGGGGACAAAGCCTCCTCTCTGGGGTCAAACTAGGGGAGACCTCAAGGCTTAGAGGAGATTGGGAGGCATGGTCACTGATGAAATTTGAAGTGGGGTTTGCGAGCCAACGGCAAAAAAGACTTCTTGAAGACATCTTTGGTGCAAAAAGGTGATTTCATTATAGCACGGGGACAGGACCCGTGGGCAGAAAGAGCTGCACTGGGGTTGTGAGGAGTGACTAATTATATACTTTCAAGTTTGTGGAGGGAGAGGAGGTATAGATAACATGGGTCTCCAAGGAATTTCTGGATGCTGAAAGCAGGGTCTCACAGGACCCTAAAGATTTAGCTATTGTCAAAATAAGGTTGCTTTTAGTTTTCAGGGAAGTGTAAAAACGGAGACATTAAGGCAACCATAAACGTCTGGGGGGCCGTTATACGCTGGGGGTCTCTGACACCTATCAATGGGCTGCAGGCTGAATTTTTCTTGTCTTTGTTTCCCTCATCAGTCGCCCCCAAGGCTCACCCTAATTCTCTGCTCCCTCGCCCACCCCCAGACCCCACAGGGACCCAGGCACTGCTCCCCTCAAAGCTCCTACTCCCATGAGCCCCCTGCCCCCCACCTGTTTCTTGACATCCCTGGCTCTCATCCAGTCCCCTGTTTACTCACTTCATTTTCCTGGTTGACTTTGGGTGCTGTTCAACTCCAAGCCTTTATCTCTCCCTCTGGGAACCTGCCCTTCGTGGGGAACCCAAGGCCCAGGCTTTGGTGATAAGAGAGGAGGAGTCCTGGGGGCAGCAGCTGCTGGGGTGTTGTCCGAGAGGGCTCCCAGGCCTTGCAGCTGCTGTTTCCAGGGGAGACTCCCCAGCAAACAATGAGTCTTGATGTTGGGAGGAGGGGAGCAAGACCTGGGCATGGCCAGCTCCTCCGGAGGAACAGACCCCATCTCAGAAAGCCCACACCACCTCTCAGCAGCCCCTTCTTCTGCTCCCCATGTGCAACGTAGGCCCCCATTTCCCATCCCAGGTAGATCCTGGGGTGATGGGGAGCATAGAGTTCCCCAAAGCCTGTTCAGCCAGTCCCTTCTCAGGGCAAAACGACCTCCCAGAAAACAAATAATTCTCCAGGAAGTAGAACCCAGTGTCTGCGTGGAACCAGGAAACAGAGACCTCCATCCTTCTTCACACACAGCTCCCAGCTCCCCAGTTCCCACCCCACTCTTCCCAGGGGGAACCCCACCAGAAGAACCTGCCTCCCACCCTACAGTCCTCGAGAGTGTACAGAGTGCTGTCTGGGAGATAAGCCCAGTGAGGCTAGTTTTGACGTTCCCATTTTGCAGACAATGTACCTAGGAGGCCCTGCTAACCTGGGGGTGGAGGTACCCACCAGCCTGGGTCAGGTGCCCAAATTCCTGCCCACCCCAGACACCTGTCCCCATCCCCTGAAGCACTGCCTGGATGCAGGATGTGGAAGGCTGGGGCCCAGGAATCAGCTTGCGGGACTAGGGAGCAGCCAGAACCCGGATGTAGGTCCTTTGCTCTTGTTCCTGGCAGGAGGGAAAGGAAGAAATCCAACCATCGGCCCAGCAAACAAGATCAAATACCACCTTCCGCCCCTACTCCCCACCCCCCTTCCCCGGAGACCCAGGCCTTCAGCACCCTGCTCCCCAGCTGTTTCCCTCAGGGACACCACCCTTCCAGTTCTGAAGTTTCCAGCCGGTTCCCAGAACACAGCCACCAGCTGTTCTCACACCCCTCTCAGGACCCAGGTGTCCGAGCTGGCCCTCCACCCTTTCCAGGCCTTCAGGGTCCCCATTCCACCTGGCTCTGGGATCACCAGCCTCCTCCAGGAAGTTGACACCATCTTCCTGGCAGATGGCCCAGGGTGTGGCCCGAGGAGGCAAGAAACTCTGCTATATAGCCCAGCCCAGGGGCTAGGCCCACAGCTCCAGGGACCTGCAGGTGAGATAGGCTGGGGTCCCCTTTAGAAGTGGGACATCAGGTCCCCTACTCTGGCCCCTGGCTCCAGGCTTCCTCACCCCAACCTCAGACCACTGGACACCCAACTCCCCATCCTTGCCCTGTTCTGCCCTCTCCCCACCCCCAACCAGATCCACTGAACATCTGAGTCCCCTATATATACACACACTGGCCCTTGGATCCAACCTGCCTCAGGTAGCCCCTGTCCTGAAACTGGGCCCTTCTGTCCTCTCCAGAACAGTGTCCAGCCATTGGGGCCAGACTAGCCTCCTATGACCCCCTCTCTTTCCTCACTGCAGACATGGGGTCCCTGCTGAGCTGGTGGACGCTCTGGACCGGAGCAACCCTCCTGTGGGGTAAGTCGGGCAGAGATCCCATCGATGTCCTTGTTCTGGTCTGGGGCACGCTGCCTGCCGGGGTCAGCACCCTCCATCCGTACGCCCTCCATGAGCCTATCTCCCAATGCCACCCCAGGCTAGCTAAGATGGAGAGCGGTCCCGTGGGTTCTACAGAGAAATGTGGAATTTGCCCATTGTCTCTCTGTCCCAGAAGGAAGCAAAGAAAAAACACGGTCCCCAAATTTAAGTATGTGAGAACTACCACTTTCTCTGTTTTCTGTAACTCAACCAACGTTTTGACTCTGAGCCTCATTCTGCGGAGGTGATGGTAATTTTTACTAAAGTCATTCTTGGAGGGCTTAGTGCCCGATTCCCCAGGGTTATGCCCAGGACCTAGAGTCTCAGGTAAAGCCAGGGTACTGGGGAAAAGATGGGAATCAGTCAGCATCTGCCTGAGTTACTTTTGAAGCCTTCATTATCCCTGATTCTCTGGCCCCGTGAGACATCGGGACATCCTTCCAGCTCTCCTTATTCAACAGACAGTCCTTCTATAACCCCTATCCTCTCTCCAAGACTCTGTAGATCTCCTCCCCCTCTTTCTCCCTGCTCTCCCTTCTCTTCCCAGCCCTGGAGAATCTCTTCCTAGTTAGGGGTGTTGGAAAGCACCCACTCCTCTCTATTTCTAGGAGACACATTGTCCTCACTTCCATAATCTTCTTCCCTTTATCCCCTTTACTCACCCCCAAGTTTTATTAAGACAGAAATCAAACAGGCACCTGAATCCAGGCAGTTTGAGCCCCACAGTACTTAAACCAATTTGAAAAATTTTCATGGAAATTCAAAGAGCCAGCTTCTCTTGAAAAAATGGTAAGATCTGGCATAAAAAGAAAAGAAAAGAAAAGCCCATAAACCATCATAATAACAGGCTGAAACCAGTAGCAACGCCGCGCTTTCCTTGGTATATGAATGCTTTGGTTTACACACTCACCAGCCAGATTGTTTCCCACATTCACATTGTTCGCCTGGCCTCATCAGCCTTGGAGTTTGAGATCCCCTTTGAAAGTGTTCAGGCTTTTAGGAAACCAAAGCCAGAAAGGCCGGTAGGTGAATAAGGAGAAAGGAAAGAGAGAAGGCGGGGGTGGGGGTGGGGGGGAGAGGGGGTGGCGGTGTGGAATGCTCCAGTCACTATTTCAATATGGTATCTAGGCACAGTGCAAACGGTTACTTGTCCGCTGGGGAGGATTGGATAAGCAGACCCATAACTCATTCTCTCCCCCTCAGGGTTGACCCAGGGGGCGTCAGTGGACCCCCAGGACCCCAGGGAGGTGGAATTCCTCGCAGCCTTCCTACAGAACTACGTGCCCGGGTACAGCCGCGCCTATCTCCAACTCCTCCTCTCCAGTCTGTCGGACAGCCCTGCCTCAGTCTCCGTTCTCAGTCAGGCAGACGGCACCTCCCAGAAGGTCACGGTGAAGCCCGGCCGGTCGGTCATGGTCAACATCAGCGCCAAAGCCGAGATGGTCGGCAGTAACACTTTCCAAAGCGCGGTGGTGATCCGCTCGGACCGCGCGATCTCCGCACAGGCCGTAAACACTAAGCCCAACACGGCAGAGCTGACGCGGCTGTGGCCCGTCCGCGCTCTGGGCACCGAGTATTTTGTGGTCACGCCTCCTGGCGTCTCCTCCAAGCATGTTAAGGAGTTCGCTGTGGTGGCTGGGGCAGCGGGAGCCTCGGTCAGCGTTCAGCTGGAGGGGGCAGTGACATTCCAGAGCAAGTTCTACGCAGCGGGCAGTGTCCTGAGCCTGACTCTGAAGCCCTACCAGGTGGCCCAGGTGCAGGGCACAGCTGAATTGTCGGGCTCAAAGATCACGGCCAGGAGCCCCGTGGCTGTGTTCTCCGGCCACAGCTGTGCCCAGAGACACACCAACTGCAACCACGTGGTGGAGCAGCTGCTGCCCACGTCCGCCTGGGGCACCCGCTACGTGGTGCCCACCCTGTCCTCCCAGAGCCGCTACGATCTGGTCTACGTCGTGGCCAGCCAGACCACGAGGCTGACCTACCAGCAGGGGGGCACCACCGGCTCCCGCGGGCTCCGGGCAGGTGACGTGGCCGAGTTTGAGGTCCGGCCATCCCTGCCCCTCTACCTGTCCGCAGATGTGGGCATCCAGGTCCTGCAGTTTGGCACAGGTGCCGTGAGGGATGGAGTCACCTATGACCCCCACCTGGCTTTGATCCCAGACATGGCGGCCTACTGCCCTGCCTACGTGGTGAAGAGCATGCCAGGCACTAAGGGCGTGGCAGTGGTGGTGGCCCGGACGAAGGCTGTTAACGAGCTGACCATGGAGGGGCGCGGGCTGGGGGCCGATCTCTCGTGGACAGCTGTGCCAGGCAGTGAGTTCTCGTTCGCCGAAGTGGACCTCGGCACGACTGACAGGACCCACGTGATTGAGGCCACTACCGACTTTGGGCTGCTCACCTTCGGGCTGGCCCACGCCATCAGCTACGGGACAGCAGGTGTCTGCGGTCGAAGTGAGTGATGGGAAATGAGCCTGGGGCCCCTTTGCGGGCTCTCTCACCTCCTCCCTTTTCCCACCCACCTGCTCCCCTGTGGATTCCTGGCTCCGCTGGGCTGTCCCCACCTCACCTCCATCCTCTGCCATCCTTCCCTTCCCTAAGGCTTCCCAGCTCCTCCCTCTCCTACCAGGAACTGCTAAATATTTAGCGACCAGTAAGATCCAAGGTCCCAACCAGTCAGAAGAGATGCTGGTGCCGGCCAGACCACTGCAGCAGGGTCTTAGAAGCCACCATGGTGTCTGGGGGCTTAGAGATAGGGTCCTAGGGAAGAGCCAAGGTGCCTGGAGGGAGGGATCTGTGTGTGGGGGGAGGTGGGGGGAGAGATAGAGAGCAAGAAAGGGAGGGGCAGAGAGAGAGGGAGACAGAGAATCCCAAGCAGGGTCCGCACTGTCAGCACAGAGCCCGATGCCGGGCTCAAATTCACGAACCCTGAGATCATGACCTGAGGCTGAAATCAGAAGCCCGGTACTTAACCGTCTGAGCCACCCAGGCACCCCAGAAATATTTTGATATTTTAGCAACTATACCAATTGCTAACTACCCCTCCCCCACTTCCTATAGGAATGTTTATACCCCAGCTCAAGAGGTCTGGAAGTATAATAATAACAATGGCTACCGTGTTGGGGGGAGTTACCTCTCAATATACCAGAGACCATTCTAGGTGCCTTGCATGTATTAACATAGTTAATCTTTAGGACCCGGCCCTACGTGTAACCTTAGGCTCAGCGCATGGAGGAACGGCCCCCAGACAGTACAGTGTGGTGTCGGAGGTCACACATGCTAAACTCAGACTTCCCAGGTTCAAATCCCACCTCTGCTTGTGTGACCTTGGGCGTGTGACCTCACCTCTGTGGGCCTCAGTTTCCACGTCTGTAAAACAGGGGTAATAACTGTCACAGGACTGTAGTGAGGGGGTTATAAGTTAACATTTGTAAAGTTCTTAGGGGGTATCTAGTAAGTTATTATGAGCGGACAGAAAACAAGAAATTTTGAAGACAGGGAGGAAGGGAAGAGCTATTTCTTCCTGTGTGGACCCCCTGCCTCAAGCTAGGACCCTGGACATTAGGATTCCCTGCACTGGCAAAAATGCCCCCTCAGACCCTGGACATGGAAGTCCCTCAACTTTAAAGAGTCACTTTGGGCTTGAATAGTAGAAATGGGGAAGGGGTGGGTGATTAATCATAACAAGGAACACTCAGTTAACGCCGGGGCCAACCCCTACTTTTGTTGTCGCTTATTTGAGCCTGGCAACACCCTCCTCCCCAAACATCCCCGTGAAGAACGTACTGTTATCACTCCCTTGTTACAAATGAGGAGCCTGAGGCACAGAGAGTTTAAAATTACTCAACCAGTGCCCGCCCATATCATTGGTGGAACCAGGATTCTAACATGGGCAGCCAGATCCCTAGTCATTTCTGTTGTGATGAACAGTCTGTCTTCCTTTAAAAAAAAACAAAAAAAACAACTCTTTAGGGGGCACCTGGACGGCTCAATCGGTTAAGCGTCCGACTTCCGCTCAGGTCATGATCTCATAGTTTGTGAGTTCGAACCCTGTGTCAGGCTCTGTGCCGACAGCCCAGAGCCTGGAGCCTGCTTTGGATTGTCTCCTGTTCTCTCTGCCCCTCCCCCGCTCACACTCTGTCTCCGTCTCTTTCTCTCAAAAATAAACATTAAAAACAATTTTTTAATTAAAAAAATAAAGATGCCTTAGCCTTCTAACCTGAGTGGGGATGCACAGGAGGGGGAAATGGGGACAGAAAACCCACCAATTAACCTTTCCATGATGATCCTTCTCCACTACCTTCCAGTTCCTCTGGGCTGAGCTGTGTCAAACCAGGGGATCAGAATACATGGGGTTGGGTCATCCCTGGGCGCCTCTCTCCCTGTACGATTCCAGACCTCAGTTTCCCCACTTCTAAAATGGGTAGTCGTGGGCCCACTGCCCAAACTCCCCGCAGCAGGAGAGCTCCACGGTTCCCACCTGCTAGGATACTCCTGACTCTTTCTCTGCCGCCCCCCGCCCCCAGCCGTGCTGCCCCAGGAGCCCTCCTGCCAAGATGTGCAGTGCACTCCTCAGCAGCAGTGCCAGGTGGTGGATGGGCAGGCCCAGTGTGTGGCGGTCCCCATGGCCACCTGCCGCGCCCAGGGTGACCCGCACTACACCACCTTCGACGGCCGTCGCTACGACATGATGGGCACGTGCCTGTACACCATGGTGGAGCTGTGCAGCGAGGACCAGAGCCTGCCCGCTTTCAGCGTGGAAGCCAAGAACGAGCACCGAGGCAGCCGCCGCGTCTCTTATGTGGGCCTGGTCACCGTGCACGCCTACAGCCACTCAGTGTCGGTGGTCCGCGGGGAGGTTGGCTTCGTCCGAGTGAGTACCCAGAAGCTTCAGATTGAATACCTGTGAGCCTCCAGTCAGAAGGAGGAGGCAAAGGCTGGGGCGGAGAGTGTGGAGACGGGGAGGGGGGGAAGTTTGAAAATCTGTGGCCGAGTGTTAAATCCCCTATGTCCAGCAATTCTACTTGTAGAAAATTAAAGGATACTCATAAATATGGTTTAGAAAAAAAAAAAAGTCTATGCCAATGTCGCTTGTAATAGCAACAGGAAAAAAAAAGGCTACAAAATGTCCAACAATGGGGAATTTCTTAAGCGACTAACACTAAATTTAGTGAGCACCTATTATATCCTGGATTTGTTTCTTAGTGATTTCCATGTATGAATGCATTGAGTGCTCACAGCGATCTGTGGGGGTAGGCATTTTTTTTTTGAGAGAGAGAGAGAGTGAGAGAGAGAGCACTCATGAGCATGAGCAGGGGAGGGGCAGAGAGAGAGAGGGAGAGGGAGAGAAAGAATCCCAAACAGGCTCCATGCCCGGCGCCGAGCTGGACCACAGGGCTCTACCCCACCATCCTGGGATCACAGCCTGAGCCAAAATCAAGAGTCAGACGCTCAACCGACTGGAGCCACCGAGATGCCCCCCACATTATTATTATTATTAACACTTCTAGACAAGGAAACTGAGGTCCAGGGAGATGACAGACTTCCCAAGGGCTCAGATGCAGTCTGGCTTCTGAGTCACTATGCTTAGCCTCTTCACCATTCTGCCTTATACAATATTTTTACACTGTTGTGTTCACTTTTGATACCAAATATGCACGTAATAAAATCCATAAATCTCAAGTCACGGAGTTTTGACAAATGTGGAATGCATACCTCCATTAACAAACAGAATATTTTCATCATTCTGGAACATTCTCTCATTCCCCTTTGCAAACAATTCCAACCCACCCCAGAGGCAACCACAGTTCTGATTTTTTCCCCCCACCATGGATTAGTTTTGCCTGTTCAAGAACTTGCGTGTGTGTGTTTAAGAAATTCACATGGGGGCGCCTGGGTGGCGCAGTTGGTTGAGCGTCCGACTTCAGCCAGGTCATGATCTCGCGGTCCGGGAGTTCGAGCCCCGCGTCGGGCTCTGGGCTGATGGCTCAGAGCCTGGAGCCTGTTTCCGATTCTGTGTCTCCCTCTCTCTCTGCCCCTCCCCCGTTCATGCACTGTCTCTCTCTGTCCCAAAAATAAAATTAACGTTGAAAAAAAAAAAATTTAAAAAAAAAAAAAAGAAATTCACATGAATGGAATCACACAGGTAAGAAGACTTTTGTGTAAAACCTCTTTTGCTCTGCACAATATTTGTGAGTTTCTTCCGTGATGCTGCGATTAATTTTTTGTTAATAGGTAAAGCATTCACGTAGCTCAGAACAAACAGGGCTTGTTGCAAAAGGTCTGGCTTTTTTTTTTTTAATTTTTTAATGTTTATTTACTTTTTGAGAGAGAGATAAAGAGAGACAGAGTGTGAGTGGGGGAGGGGCAGAGAGAAGGAGACAGAATCTGAAGCAGAGCCTGAGGCCGGGCTCAAACTCACGGACTGAGAGATCATGACCTGAGCTGAAGTCAGATGCTTAACTGACTGAACCATCCAGGTGCCCCGGCTCCCTTTCTTTCTTCCTTCCTTCCTTCCTTCCTTCCTTCCTTCCTTCCTTCCTTCCTTCCTTCCTTCTTTCCTTCCTTCCTTCCTTCCTTCCTTCCTTTCTTTTCTTTCTATGTTTATTTATTTATTTTTGAGAGAGAGAGAGAGAGAGAGAGAGAGAGAGAATCCCAAGCAGGCTCCAAGCTGTCAGAGCAGAGCCCTACATGGCGCTCAAACGCATGAACTATGAGATCATGACCTGAGCTGAAATCGAGTCATCAGATGCTTAACCGACTGAGGCACCCAGGTGCCCCTAGGTCTGGCTTTCATTCCCATCTTCATCTGCTTTGCCCCTGCTCCCCACAGGTAGCTAGTTTTACTGATTTCCTGAGGGTTCACCTAGGGTTCCTTTATGACAATGCAAGCAATGTAAACAATACGTTCTTACCTTTCCCCTTTCTTAGCAAAGAGCACTGTACCATCTGCTCTGTCCTGCACTTTGCTGTGCACTGAGTGGTGCCTTTTAGAGCTGTTTCCATATCAGCATAAAGGGAGCCTCTGCGTGCTCTCTCTCTCTCTCTCTCTCTCTTTTACATCTGCACGGTTCTCCATTGGATGGATGCCTCCTCATTCATTCAACTCAACCCCCCACGGATGGATGCTTTTTTCACGATGGCAAACAGCACAGCACTGAATAGTCTGGTACCTCCCTCGCTTTGCGAGTGTGCCGGTGATTCTGTGAGATGAATAAGTAAGCAGATTCAAGTAGGTGTGCTCCAGATCTAGAGGGATTGAGCACAAGCGCAGAGGGAGTTCAAATTCCTGAATTTACGTGAGGAATTGTGCACATGCTGGGCAGTTTTTCAGAGAGAGAGGGCCTATTCCATTGGTCAGATCCTTACAGAGGTCAGTGATTGACAGAGGTTTAGAGCTCCTGATAGAATCATGATAGGAGCCCCGGCGTGGCTCAGTCGGTGAAGCCTCTGACTCTGGATTTCAGCTCAGGTTATGATCTCTTGATCTTGAGATCAAGCCCCGAGTCAGGCTCCGTGCTGATCATGGAGCCTGCTTGGGATTCTCTCTCTCCTTTTCTCTCTGCCCCTCCTCTGCCCACACTCTCTCTCTCTCTCTCCCAAAACAACAAATTAAAAAATAAACATTAGGGGCACCTGGGTGGCTTAGTCAGTTAAGCGTCCAACTTGATCTCGGCTCAGGTCATGATCTTGCAGTTCATAGGATCAAACCCCACATCGGGCTCACAATGTGTTATCACAATGACCGTGCAGAGCCTGCTTGCAATCCTCTCTTTCCCTCTCTCTGCCCCTTCCCTACTTGTGCTGTAAATAAATAAATAAATAAACAAACATACTAAAAAAAAGGGTTTTTTTTAAGAAAAGAATCATGATAGGATGTCCCCAAAACATTGCTAGGAGAGATGAGGGCTTCATAAAATGGGGACTTCAACATGGCCTCATTATTTAAAAGGAAAAAAATTACATAAATTAAGAGGTAGAAAAAAACCCTGGCAGGCAAGTGTGTCCACAGCAATATGAGTGATTTCCCTCTCCCGATTTTTGCTCATGAGCATTTTGTAAGTTTTCTGTAATGAACAAATATTACTTGTATCATTGAAAAATGGAGGTGACTAGGTTCCCTGGGCTGAGAGCTTGTAAGTGTCTCAGTCACGGCTGCATCCACAGCACTGCCCATGGATGCAGACACACAGGAGGGCTCACGGAGGCCTTGATGACCCACTGACCAAATGAAGATCTATCTTACCTTTGGACCTTTCTCCTGCAGTCTCCCTCTGCCTCTTATTCCTTTTTTTTTTTTTTCATACCCCATCCTCCTGACTAAGACAAGCATATGGGAAGAAGGAATTAAGAAGAAACATGCAGAAAGAGGAAACTGGGCCCAAGGGACCGAGAAACACACTCCTCATCTCCTGGCCAGACTCTCTCTCTGCTTAGGATATTTGCGAAGGAATCCCCTTCCCCTTGTCTCCGTGGCTCTCCCTCACTGATCCTTTACAGCTCAGCCCAGCTCAGCTCAGCCCAGCTCAGCTCAGCTCAGCTGTCCCTGCCTCCCCTGACCTGCAAGATTGGGTCTGGCTCTTCTTCTAGACTCCCACAGCCTCCTGTGCGTCCACCATCCCAGTCCTGATCACCCTGATCTGTTGCTCTGATCTCGTGACAGTTCTGTCTCCCTCATTGGACTGGGAGCCCCACGAGAGCAGGCTCTGGGTTGTCTCAGTGATCTCCCGGCCAGGACCAGGCATAGAGGGAGTGCCCAGTGAATGGTCATTTAATGCAGCAGTGCCTTCACTTCCCGAGCACTTGCGATCCTACCAGGCACCGTTCTGAGCAGCAGGAGGAAGGAATCCCAGCTGGACTAGGGGAAGCGAGAGAGAGGGTGGAAGGGGCGAGGGCCGGACCACACGGGATCTGACCACCCACTCCTCCCCCCACAGATCGACAACCAGCACTCGCGCCTGCCCGTATCCCTGGCCGAGGGTCGCCTGCGCGTGTACCAGAGTGGGACACGGGCCGTGGTGGAGCTGGACTTCGGGCTGGTGGTCACCTACGACTGGGACTGCCAGCTGGCCCTGAGCCTGCCAGAGCGCTTCCAAGACCAGGTGTGCGGACTGTGTGGCAACTACAACAGCGACCCCACCGATGACTTCCTCACGCCCGACTCGGAGCAGGCGCCGGACGCCGTGGAGTTCGCCAACAGCTGGAAGCTGGACGACGGGGACTACCTGTGTGACGACGGCTGCCAAAACAACTGTCCCTCGTGCACCCCGGGCCAGGCCCAGCACTACGAGGGCAACCGGCTCTGCGGCATGCTGACCCAGGCCGACGGCCCCTTTGCTGCCTGCCACAGCGCACTGCCGCCCCGGCCCTTCCTGGAGGAGTGTGTGTACGACCTGTGTGTGCTCAACGGGGACCGGTCCAGCCTGTGCCGTAGCCTCAGCGCCTACGCCCAGGCCTGTCTGGAGCACGGCATCTCTGTCGGCGACTGGAGGTCACCAGCCAACTGTCGTGAGTGATGCCCCGGGGCGGACTGGGAGCACGTGGTGGGAAGGCAGGGGTCTCTTTGCATCTGTTCAATGTCTGAGCACTTCGTGTGGTTCAGCCTGAAGCCGGACCATGCCAGGAACACAGGGATGGCCGAGATGGCCAGACGGTGCCCGCGGTGAGCCCGAGGTTGGGGCAGACACATCACTAGCCGGTGACAGTCCCAAGCGGTCCCTGCTGGGCTCGGGGAGGCACAGGCAGAGTGGCCAGGGCCAGCACGGGGGAATTCCAGGGTGGGCACGGGAGACCAGGAAAGCTTCTCAACTCAGCCTGGCAGGGTCAAGGAGGATTTCCCAGAGGAAGGGATGCCTGATTGGAAGCCTGTGGGAGGAACTCAACTAGGCAGATAAAGGGGGAGCAGGAAGTGGGTTTGGGAATGAGAGAGGGGCATGTGCAGAAGCCGGCATGAGACGTAGTCCTCAGAGTCCCGAAGCAGAAATGTGAACATCTCTTCGTTTGCATTCCTTTCGAGGCTCCCCGATGCCCTCTGGGTAAAGTCCGGGTGTCCATCCACTTAATGATTCATTCACTCACTCATTTACTCAACGGGCATTCCCTGAGCCCCTCTGTGGCCCCATCCCTCCTCTGGCAATGGGCACAGTGGGGGCCAGCACACACCCATTCCTGCCCTTGGGAGGCTCCCAAGGAATTTTTCTGGAGACAGAAAGTCTAGTGTGCAGGGAAGGGGAGGTGCCCAGACCCAGGCCTAGGGCTTGAGACAGAGACTCCGGAGGAGGAGCAAGTCTGGGGGAGACACTGTGGCCATGTGGGGTTTGTCGTGGTCACTCCTATATGTCCTCACTGCCCAGTAAACGCCCACCCTCCCAAGCTCCCCAATGCCTGGTGCAGAGGAGGAACCAGTGAGTTCTTTGACCCATGCATTCATTTCTGAATGAGCGGGCATCTCCTGTGGACCAGACCCTGTCTTTTGTGCTCTGGGATTGAGGCAGATCAGATCCCTGCTCTCAGAGTTCATATTCCAGTTGGGGAGACAGACAGTAAGCAGTAAACTATGGAACGTCTTCAAAGAGCAAAAGAAATGGCATTCGTGTAAGAAGAGGAAATGGGAGGCTCATGACGAGGGTGCTCAGGGAAGGCCTTTCTGAACAGGTGACATCATTGCTGAGAGCAGCAAAGGGCAATAGAGTGAGCTGAGTAACAATGATGCTGTGGGGTGTCTCTGCATAGGTTAACTTATTTACCCCTCACCACCCTGTGAGGTCGGTGCTATTATCATCTCATTTTACTGATGGGGAAAAACTGAGGCAGGGAGCGAATGGAGTCATTGGCCCACAATCACACAGCTTAGGAAGGGAAGACTGGGATTTGAACCCAGGCTATCCGGACTCCAGCAGCTTTCTCTTAACCACATGCTGCACTGCCTTTGGAGGAAAGGCCAATACAGGCATCAGAAACAGCCAGCCAGTGCAAAGGCCCTGAGGTGGGAGCGTGAAGACCTGTGAGGAAGCCTCTGTGGCTGGGACAGAGTGAGCCAAAGGGAGAGGGAGAGGAGATGAGGAGGGAGGTGATGGGCGCAGGTGATGGGCAGCTTCATGGGCCACCAGGAGGACTCTAGCCTTCCCCCTGAGATGGCACCACAAGGGGGCTCTGACATCAAGAGGGATGTCACAGGCATTCACAGGGTCCCTCTGGCTGTGAGGAGCAGCCTGTGGGGGTAGCATGGGGCCCGGGGGAGACCAGGCAGAAGGTTGCTTGGAAGGGACTGGACCAGGGTGGGGGGTGGTGAGAGAAGGGGGCAGATTCTAGATAGATTTTTGAATATGGAGCTCACAGGACTTCCTGACAGATTGGTTGTCGGGGAATGAAGAGGGAAAAGAGTCAACTGTGTCTCTGAGGTTTGGGGTCCCAGCACCTGGAGGGATGGAAGTGCCATGCAGAGCTCTGGGGAAGGAGCAGAATGTGGGGAGGGAAGTCCCGTAGAGCGCTTTGGGCGGGGCGCCCCGCCAGGAAACGGAGCCGCCAGTGCATCAATGCAACACCCTTGCGCTGGCCTGACGCATCCTCCCCCTCTCCGTCTCCCCCTCCCCGCAGCCCTGTCCTGTCCCCCCAACAGCCGCTATGAGCGGTGCGGCCCCGCCTGCCCGGCCACCTGCAACTCCGAGGCGACGCCGTCCAACTGTTCCGGGCGCCCGTGCGTGGAGGGCTGCGTGTGCCTCCCGGGCTTCGTGGCCAGCGGTAGCGGCTGCGTAGCGGCCTCCTCGTGCGGCTGCATCTTCCAGGGCCGCCCGCTCGCCCCGGGCCAACAGATATGGGCCGATGAGCTGTGCCGGCGGCGCTGCACTTGCGACGGCGCCACCCAGCAGGTGCGCTGCAGCGACACACAGGGCTGCCCGGCGGGCGAGCGCTGCCGCGTCCAGGACGGCCTCCTGGGTTGCTACCCCGACCGCTTCGGGAGCTGCCAGGCTTCCGGGGACCCGCACTACGTGAGCTTCGACGGCCGGCACTTCGACTTCATGGGCACCTGCACCTACCTGCTGGCCGGCTCGTGCAGCCAGGCCGCGGGGCTCCCCGCCTTCCGGGTGCTGGTGGAAAACGAGCACCGGGGCAGCCAGACCGTGAGCTACACGCGTGCCGTGCGCGTAGAGGCCCGCGGAGTGAAGGTGGCGGTGCGCCGGGAGTACCCGGGGAAAGTGCTGGTGAGCGACACCGGTCGGGGTGGTTGGGAGGCGGGCAGGAAACCCCCCTTCAGGAGTGGGGCTCTGAACCCCCGGTAGGGCTGGGGATCTGTTAAAAGATCGTGTGGCCAGTGGTTAAGTCCTGGGCCCCCGAGCCAGGCGGTGCTGCCTCTCCTTGGCTGTGTGACTGTGTCTCCAAATGACTGTCTCCAGGTTTTGTCTTAGTTTTGTCTTCTGTCAGCGTGTCCACCACGCAGCAGAAGTCAAAAACCAGTGATTTTCTCTTTAAAAAAAAAAAAAAAAAAGAAGAAGATAAAAGTCGAGAGGTGGGGTTGTAAGATTCACAACTCTAGTGAATAATAATTGAACAGTTTTAGACAGTGGCCTGCGCCCTGGAGAGGAGGATGAATTGGAAATGGATGGAAAACCAAAAGAAATTTCCATGTGGCAGGCACACCCCTAAACCCTTTACAGGCCTTAAGTCATAGTCCTCAGAACGGCCTTGCATTAAAGGAAGTTTTGCTCATAAAGCCGAGTGTTTGGCATAGAGAAACTTCTGGATAAACAGATGATTGCTATTTATGTTCCCACCTCTCTGAGTCTGGAATAATAATAGCCAATATATGACATTACCCCTAGGTGTTAAATGCTTGACATATAGTAACTCATTGAATCTCTACAACAACTCTGTAAATAGCTAGATGAGAAAACTGAGGCACGGAAAGGTTAAGTCATCTATTCAAGGTCACACAGCTAATAAGTCACAGAGCCACAATTTGTAACCAGGCTGTTTGGCTCCAGAGACCATACTCTTAACCACTACATCCTACTGCTGCTCTTGAGGAAAGGGATGGAACAGATAGGGACAGAAGTAGATGAAAGAGTACTCCAGGTAGAAGGAACAGTGAGTGCAAAGGCCCTGAGGCAGGAACAAACATGAGGGGTAGAGGAACGGCCTGGAGGTCCGTGGGGCTGGATTGGGGGCAGGGGATGATGTAGGGGACAGCTGCGATAGAGGTCTTGATTTAAAACAAAACCTGAAGGACAAGGAAGAGTGAAGAGTGGTGGTTCCGAGGAGGAGGGAGCAGCAGGTACAAAGGTGAGGCTGGACAGATTTTGAAGACTCAGGAGAACAGTGTGGAGCCAGTGTGCCTGCACCGGAGAGTGAGGCTGGAGAGACAGGGCAGAGAGGGTGGTAGGAGATGAGGTCAGAAAAGTGGGAACAAGCAGGGCCTGGTGGGAGAGGGGTTCTGTTTTAAGCCGAGACGTAAAGGGTGATGGGGAGGCAACCAGGCGGAGAATGGGGACGGGCAAGAGGGTAGGAATGTCGCAAGGAGAAGGTACAGCAAAGGCCCTGAAGCTGGGCTGAGCTTGCTGACTTCAGGAGATCAAAATGGCTTCGTGGCTGCCGTCACAGGCGTGGGGAACGGGGCAGTACTGGAGAAGAGATTGGAGAGTAGTGAGGCTCAGGTCACCTGGGGCCTTTTAAGCCACCATAAGGGATTTGGATCAAAGCTAACACCTAACAGATGAAGTAGCGTTGGCCAAGGAAAGAGTACTGGGGGGGTATCTAGGAGGAGGCAAGTGCGAAGGCCATGAGGTGACAGCGCGCTTGATGTGTTCAGGGAGACAGCAAGGAGGCTGAGTGCGCAATGTGGTAGGTGATGCGGGTACAAAGGTGGACAGAGCCAAGGTTAAACGAGACCTTGTAGGGAAGGGGCTCGGATTTGCGCCATCCTGAAGGCTGCAGGACTCGCAGCCAGGAGAGAAGTGGTCAGTGATGTTCTCGGCCAAGCAAAAAGACCCTGAAGTTGGACCAAATTGAGACAAGTGGAGGAATAGCAAGAAAGCCAGTGTGCCTGGAACATACTGAGCGGGACGGAGGGAGGGAGTAGGAGGCAGGAAGATCAGGGAGGTAATGAGGAGACAGATCCTGTAGGCTCTTGAAGGCCGTGGGTTAGGGATTTGGATTTGAGCCGATAGTTGAAGGTTGAAGAGAGGTAGATGGTGTGCCAGACCAGAGGGATAGCAAGTGCAAGGGCCCTGAGGTGGAACGAAGCAGAACGTGCTCAAGAGAACAGCAAGGAGTTGAGAGTATTTGGAGCCAAGTGAAGTGAAGTGAAGGGTGGGACAAGGAACCATGAATACCCTGACCCCGTGGACCTCCTTCATCTCCACCCAGGTGGATGGCGTCCTTCAGTACTTGCCCTTCCAGGCCGCAGATGGCCAGGTGCAGGTGTTCCGCCAGGGCCAAGATGCCGTTGTGCGCACAGACTTTGGCCTGACTGTCACCTACAACTGGAACAACCGTGTGATTGCCAAGGTTCCCGGCAGCTATGCTGGGGCCCTTTGCGGGCTCTGCGGGAACTTCAACGGGAACCCAGATGATGATCTGGCCCTGCGTGGTGGAGGCCAAGCTGCCAACGCGCTGGCCTTCGGGAACAGCTGGCAGGAGGAGACGAGGCCAGGCTGTGGGGCAACCGAGCCGGGTGACTGTCCCAAGCTGGACTCCCTAGTGGCCCAGCAGCTGCAGAGCAAGAAGGAGTGTGGGATCCTTGCCGACCCTGAGGGGCCCTTCCGGGAGTGCCACAGCAAGCTGGATCCACAGGGCACTGTGCGTGACTGCGTCTATGACCGCTGCCTGCTGCCAGGCCAGTCTGGGCCATTGTGTGATGCACTGGCCACCTATGCTGCTGCATGCCAGGCTGCCGGGGCCACCGTGCACCCCTGGAGGAGTGAGGAACTTTGCCGTGAGTACCAGGAGTGACAACTGGGGGGGCTCAGCCTTGTAAAGAGTATTGGGGGGTCTCTAGGATACCTATAGATAGGATGATCGATAAGTATCATTAATTCACGTAACTCTGACAAAAGTATTATGAGGTGGGGATTGTGGTGATACGCATTTAACAGATGAGGAAATAGAGGCTTAGAAAGAGTTAGTTACGTGCCCAGGATCACGTACAGCTAGAAAGGCACAGTTGCAGTAAATATTTGTAAGATGACCAAAAATATCTGGTAGCCCTGCATCTAATTCCCATATGGCAGCTGTCATTCAGAGATGAGTAGCAATGCTGCCTTTAGAAGAAGCCTGGTTCTGGTCCCCTCTCCAGTTTTTCTTGGTCACCATCTGGCCTACTTCACTCATTTACAATATCTGCCTGGATGGTACACATCACGTCATCTGTTGAAATACACATGATAAATACATGAATGTTACATCATTTCTTTTTCTCCTTCAACTTATATTCATTCATTCATTCATTCATTCATTCAACAAATATTTGTTGAACACCTACTATATTCCAGGTACTGAAGATATAATGGGGGAGAAAACAGGAAAAAAATTCTTGCTCTCCCCAAGTGACCATCTAATAATGGTTTTTAGTTCCAGCAGAATATACCTAATGTAATATACTTATATACATGGAAGTCTCTTTTAAAAAAAATGTCTTATTAATTTTGAGAGAGAGTGTGTGCATGTGCATGAGTGGGGGGTGGGTAGAGAAAGAGAGAGAGAGAGAGAGTCCTAAGCAGGCTTAGGGCTGTCAGCATAGAGTCCGACATGGGGCTCAATCTCATGAACCATGAGATCCTAACCTAAGCCAAAATCAAGAGTTGGATGCTTAACCAACTGAGCCACTCAGGTGCCCCAGAAAGTCTCTTTTTATTTTTTTTTTAATGTTACTTTTGAGGGAGAGAGAGAGAAAGAGTGAGAACAGGGGAAGGGCAGAGAGAGGGAGACCCAGAATCCAAAGCAGGCTCCAGGCTCTGAGCTGTCAGCACAGAGCCTGATGTGGGACCTGAACCCACAAACCGTGAGATCATGACCTGAGCCAAAGTCAGATGCTTAACTGACTGAGCCACCCAGGTGCTCCAGAAAGTCTCTTTTTAAATCATTGCATGGGTTAGTTTTTGCTGTGTAACAAACATCCCCAAAGCTAAAAGTGGATTACAACAAATATTTATTATTTCTCATGAGTCTGTGGGCTGGGCTATTCTCCTAATCTGGGCCAGCATAGTTTATCACTGCAGTCCTACTGACAGTTCTATGGGGGCTGGAGGGTCTACAATGGCCTGATTTTACACAGCTGGCAGTTGTTAGGCTGGTTGGTTTGGGGGACCTCATCCAGGACGGCTTACCCCTGCTCCACTTGGTTTTATCTTCCAGCCAGCTAGCACAGACTTCTTCACACAGTGGTCTCAGTGTTCCAAAGAACAGCGAGAGTGGACAAGCCCCAGTAGGCAAGCACACTTCAGGCCTCTGCTTGGCATCACATTTGCTGTTATCTCATTGGTCAAAACCAGCACCATGGCCAAGCCAAGAAGAAGGGGTGGCTGTCATCAGTCTGTCCCAATCCCCATCATACTTCTCTGCCACAAACATATATACATGTGAATGACATTTCATTATTTTTAGAAATTCTTAAGACCATCAGACTCTAAGTGTTAAAAAAAAAAGATAGAATGAGTTATCATTGCAAATATCATTAGTACACAACTAATAAAACATATAAAACACTAATATATTAATGTCTATATAAATATATTAAAACATAAAAATATTAAACATAAAAAACAGAATGTATTGGAAAGGCATCTCTTAGTGAGATGGATTCAGCTTTCCACCCAATAGTTCCCTTTATTTTTTTATTTTGCTGAAATATCTTATTTATTTTTATTTTTGTATTTTAAAAATTCTAAGATTTTATTTTTTAATAAATGGAAAGACATCACATGTTCCTGGATTGGAAGATTTAAAAAAAAGTCTAAGATTTTATTTTTAAGCAATCTCTACACTCAGTGTGGAGTTCAAACTTAAAACACTGAGACCAAGAGTCCCATGCTCTACCAACTGAGCCAGCCAGGCACCACTTGCTGAAATATTTTAAAGCAAATTCTAGACATATGAATTTTCCCATAAATACTTCAGTAAACATCTGCAACAGATAGCACTTTTTAAGAAACATGCCACAATGCTGTTATTACCAGTAATGAAAATAACACTAATTCCTTAACATCATCTAAAATTCAGCCTAGGTTCAAGGGGCGCCTGGGTGGCGCAGTCGGTTAAGCGGCTGACTTCAGCCAGGTCACGATCTCGTGGTCCGTGAGTTCGAGCCCTGCGTCAGGCTCTGGGCTGATGGCTCAGAGCCTGGAGCCTGTTTCCGATTCTGTGTCTCCCTCTCTCTCTGCCCCTCCCCCGTTCATGCTCTATCTCTCTCTGTCCCAAAATAAATAAACGTTGAAAAAAAAAATTTTTTTTTAAATAATTAAAAAAAAAATAAAATAAAATTCAGCCTAGGTTCAAATTTCCCCAATTGTCTAAATAAAAACAAAAAAAGTGTGGGTTTTTTTTTTTTTTTCAGTTTATTTGAATCTGGATCCAGACCAAATCTACACACTGCATTGGGTTGGTTTTTCTTTTCTTTTTTTTTTTTTTCTTTTTTTTTAATTTTTGGGACAGAGAGAGACAGAGCATGAACGGGGAGACACAGAATCGGAAACAGGCTCCAGGCTCCGAGCCATCAGCCCAGAGCCCGACGCGGGGCTCAAACTCACGGACCGCGAGACCGTGACCTGGCTGAAGTCGGATACTTAACCGACTGCGCCACCCAGGCGCCCCTGGGTTGGTTTTTCTTACGTGATTAAAAAAAATTTTTTTTTTCTAATGTTTATTTTTGAGAGAGAGAGAGAGAGAGAGACAGAGCATGAGTGGGGTTTGGGGGGCCAGAGATCATGACCTGAACCAAAGTCAGACACTCAGCTGCCTGAGCCACCCAAGCGCCCCTTTCTTAAATCATTTGTATCCTCTAATAGCTCTTTTCCATTTTCTGCCTACATATTATTATGAAGTTTTTCAAATGTATAGGAAGATTGAAAGAATTTTACAGTGAATACTCATACACTTACCAGCTAGATTCTATAGTCAACCATTTTACTGTACTTGCTTTATCATATATCTGTCCCTCTATCCATTTTGTTTGTACCATTTATCTATTGGGGGCAAAAAAGTCATTTGTCCTGCAGAATTTCCTATTTTCTGAATTTGGCTAGTTGCTTCTTTGTAGTGTTATTTAACTTGTCCCTCTATTCCCTGATTCTCTTATAAGCTGGTTATGAGATCTAGAACAGTGCTGTCCAATAGAACTTTGGTGATGATGGAAGTGTTCTGTCCCTGAGCTGTCCTGTATGGTTGCCACCAGTCATGTATTGAGCACTTGAACTGGGGCTAGTGTGACCGAGGAACTGAATGTTTTTTGTTTTGTTTTGTTTTGTTTTGTTTTGTTTTGTTTTGTTTTGTTTTTAATTTTAGAGAGAGAGAGAGAGCTCGTGCACAAGCTTGGGAGAGAGAGAGACAGACAGACAGACAGACAGGGAGATCCTGATGCCGGGGTCAATTCCACCACCCTGGGATCATGACCTGAACCGAAATCAAGAGTAGGACGCTCAACTTACTGAGCCACCCAGTTGCCCCAATCTTCTATTTTTTTAATTTTAATTAACTTACACGTAAATGGCCACAAGTGACTATCATATCAACACAGAGGCTTTATTTGGCTCAGTTTTAGTTTTTTTTATTTTGTTTCAAGGAAACCACCTGTCTTATAATTTGGAGTGACTGGAGTTTGGAGATAGAACTAGGAATTATTATTCTTTTTCTCTTCACAACACGGGCCAAATATTTTAATTTGCTACTACTATATCTCTACTAGAGAAGGAAGAAGTCAAAACCACTGCATTCACGAGTACATTGCATAGATTAAACACACATTGTACCTGCATATATGTGTTTAAAATATGTCATTGAAGACATTACAGATAACCACAAACCACAGTTAATTTGGAGTTGAATCTTATTTATCAGGACCAGGTTAATTGTGATATCATCTGCCCCCCAGGAAGATCATATCATAGATTATACAGAGGGTTCCTTGCAGCTGGCTGGCTTACGTGTGAGCGCGGGAGCATGCGTGTGCCTGCGTGTGCGTCACCAGGGAGCAGGGACCCTGGATGCTCACGGCTGCTCTCCCCACAGCTCTGAGCTGCCCGCCCCACAGCCACTACGAGGCATGTTCCCGTGGCTGCCCGCTGTCCTGTGGAGACCTCCCAGTGCCTGGGGGCTGCGGCTCCGACTGCCACGAAGGCTGTGTGTGTGATGAGGGCTTCGCACTCAGTGGTGAGTCCTGCGTGCCCCTGCCCTCGTGTGGCTGCATATACCAGGGCGCTTACCACCCGCCAGGCCAGACCTTCCACCCCGGCCCGGGGTGTGATTCCCTGTGCCGCTGCCAGGAGGGCGGCCTGGTGACCTGTGAGCCCTCCACCTGTGGCCCGCATGAGGCCTGCCAACCGTCCGGTGGCATTCTGGGCTGCGTGGCCGTGGGCTCTGCCACCTGCCAAGCATCGGGAGACCCCCATTACACCACCTTCGACGGCCGCCACTTCGACTTCATGGGCACCTGCGTGTACGTGCTGGCTCGGACCTGCGGGACCCGGCCGGGCCTGGAGTCGTTTGCCGTCCTGCAGGAGAATGTGGCCTGGGGCAATGGGAGAGTCAGTGTGACCAGGGTGATCACTGTCCAGGTGGCTAACTTCACCCTACGGCTGGAGCAAAATCAGTGGAAGGTCACGGTAAGAGCAGGGGCGGATCATGAAGGGGAGGGGTCCTGGGGTAGAGGGCGCTGGGTGGGTGGGACATGGGCAGCACTCGGTCCAGGGGCAGTGCTCACATCTGGGAGTGGATGTGGAAGGCACAGGGTTCCCGAGGAGAGGAGGTGCCGGTCAGAGCCCTGAGTGGGGAGCCAAGGAGCGAGGAGGCTTTGGGGACCTGGGACCTGCTCCCACGTGGCTCTGTTTCCCCCTCTGTCTGCTCCTTAGTCTCTCCTCTCCCTGCCTCTGACTGTCCCCTCTGAACATCTCTCCCACCCCCTCTTCCCTTCCCCTGCACCTTCTCTGTTCCTGCCCTAGCCACCTCCCTGGTATCCTGGCCAGCGACATGATGCAATCAGAGGCTGGGCAAGTTCAGGGATGGGAAAGGTTCAAGGACACAGGACAATCTGGGGGTGACCCCCTCACCCCTCGCCAACCACCACAACAACAATAACAGTAGCTACGGTTTTTACTCGGCTGATTCCTGACTTTGTTGGCCGCTGAACACTTCACATCCACGGTGTCATTTAATTCTTGCTGCCAGAAGTACCATGATTTGCTTTATTCTTTAGAAGGGAGGTCCCATCATTGGCCCAAAGTCCACCAGCAAAGACACAACTTGAATCCAGGACAGCATGCCAGGAGACTGCACGCTGGACCTTGGGCACACCATGGTGCTTCTCTGACTGAGAAGCACTTGGTCTCCTATGGAAGCTGGAGGGATTCCATGCTGCCCCCCCCCCGCCCCGCCGCCCCAGAGATCTCACTAAAAGGCAGGCACATGACCCTTGTGCTCATGCAGTATGGACAATGAGGATGCTGAAAAATAGCTGACTTTTTCAGGTGCCCGTATGCACTGGCCGTGCATTAGATGCTTTAATCGAGTCCCTGAGGTAGCACAGGCTCCTAGGATAGCACCTGACATATAGTTGGCTGTGAATACACGAGTGGTTGGTGTTATTTGCATCTCACTGAATCCCCCAGCTTCTCCTTGAGGTGGAAACTATTATTATACCCACTTTACAGATGAGAAAACTGAGGCACAGAATAGGTCACTTGTCCTTAACTGCTCCCTGTCCCTGCTTGGGAAGTATGGCAGGTGACTATGTTTTTAGGAGCCTCAGACAGGATTGTGTCTTCTGCCTTCTTCTCTGGTTCCTTATACTTCCAAAAGAATCCGATGCTCATCATGTCTGCATTAAGGAAGGATGAGCAAGCGTGTTAATCAGGGGTGGATTTATGAGGTTTTGTTGGCGCCCAGCAGCCTTCAGTTAAAGCCACTGGTTCTTGGCTCAGGGGTCTGATGTTCATTTCCCATTAGCCTAATGTTCCACCCACTGCTGCTTAAAACAAAAAGCCTTAGCACCCACTTACTTGTCAAAATAAAATCTTCTGACCGTAGCTCGTCACAGTAGCAGATGCTCCCAGAACACCCATTCTGTGCCAGAATTTGTGAAGTACAAATATCAATTTATCTAATCCCCACAGCAACCCTCTGGACCCCACTCTGTAGATAAGGAAGCAGAAACCCAGCGAGGGGTCCTCACCTGCACAAAGTTACAGAAAGAGTAAAGGGCAGAGCTGTGTTGGAACCCAGGCCAGTGGCTCTGGAGTCCATCGCTGCGTTCTTGATCAGTAAGTGGTGAATTTAGGGGTAGCTGGTGAGCATGTTACTCCTTCGAAACCTGTACGAGCTTCCCCTGTGGCTGCTGTAACAAGTGACCACAAGTATGGTGGCTTAGAACAACAGAAATGTGTTTTCTCACTGTTGTGGAGGCCCAAAGTCCAAATTCAAGGTATTGGCAAGGCTCTAGAGGAGGATCCTTCCTTGCCTCTTCCGGCTTCTGGAGGTCCCAGGTGCTCCTTGGCTCACAGCCACCTTCCCTGTCTTTGTCTCCACGTGGCCTCTCCTCTCTATCTCCTCTTCTGGTTCTTATCATTATATAAGGAAACTCGTCACTGGACGTAGGGCCCACCCTAATCCAGGATGATCCTGAGATCATGACCCTAAGTACATCTGCAAAGACTCTTATTCCAAATGAGGTCATATTCAGGGCTTCTGGGGGGGCATATCCTTTGGAGACCACCACTCCACCCAAAGACTCGACCATGCTCCCCATTTTCCAAATATGGAAACTAAGGGCCCAGAGAGGTGAGGTCACACGGATCTCCAGTGTCAGTCAGGCAGGGGCTCGACGAGGGTCTGCCCTCTCAAAGTGTGCCCCTGACGTGTGGACTATCCCGCCTCCCAGGTGAACGGTGTGGACATGAGGTTTCCCGTGACGCTGGCCCAGGGCCGGGTCCGTGCCTTCCAGCACGGCTCGGACGCTGTGATCGAGACCGACTTTGGCCTGCGTGTGGCCTACGACCTCGTATACAACGTGCGGGTCACCATCCCAGGCAACTACCACCGGCAGCTGTGTGGCCTGTGTGGGGACTACAATGGTGACCCCAAGGATGACTTCCGGAAGCCAGACGGCTCACAGGCAGGCAACCCCACCGAGTTCGGCAACTCATGGGAGGAGGCGGTGCCAGGCTCTCCCTGCCTGCCACCACCCACCTGCAAGCCCGGCGGGGACTGTAACTCGGACCTGGAGTGTAGACCTGAGCTGCAGGAGAAGTACCAGCAGGAGAAGTTCTGTGGGCTCCTCACCAGCCCCACTGGGCCACTGGCCGCCTGCCACAAGCTGGTCGATCCCCAGGGTCCCTTGCAAGACTGCGTCTTTGACCTCTGCTTGGGCGGTGGGAACGAGAGCATTCTCTGCAGCAACATCCATGCCTACGTGAGTGCTTGCCAGGCGGCCGGAGGCCACGTTGAGTCCTGGAGGACCGAATCGTTCTGTCGTAAGTAGAGGGCAGAGAAGGGAAGAACAAGGGGCAGAGGGTGGGGAGACTGAGGCACAGAAGGGGCAGGACACTGGGCCCTGCAGCCCCTCCCTCAGAGCCCCTGGGAGGGAGCTCTGACCAGCACCCCCTCTTTGCAGCGATGAAGTGCCCCCCCAACAGCCATTATGAGCTCTGCGCAGATACCTGCTCCCTGAGCTGCTCGGCACTCAGCGCCTCCCCACTGTGCCCGGAGAGCTGTGCCGAGGGCTGCCAATGTGACTCCGGCTTCCTCAGTAACGGCCAGGCCTGCGTGCCCATCCAGCAATGTGGCTGCTACCAAAACGGCATCTACTACGAGGTAGGAAGCCGGTCATTGTGGTCAGAGCCCAGGGCCTCACGCTGGACCCCCTCCCACGGCCCGTTGCTCCACAGCCTGTCCACTCAGCCTCCTGAATGTCTCTCCCCCCTGTACCCCCCCCATCATGGCCCCACCATGGTCCCGTTTGTCATCTCCCACATGCTCCCTCCATGCCCTCACTTTTGCTCCCTCTGGGTCCCCTCCCTGATGGCAGTGGGAAGACCTTTCTCAAAACAGCCATGGGTCCTGCAACTTTAAACCCTCCCCTGGCTCCCCGGGTCTAGACTGTCTCTGTGACACAATAGGTAACTCCGTCTGCTTCCCTCTCCAACCCTCACCCAGTTACTCTTTCTTTGACTTGACTGTGTGTGTGTTTGTCTGTCTCCCTCAGAAGACCATGAGCTCTGTGAGAGCAGGGCCCCTCTCTGCTGCTCTCCTCAAACAAATGATAGTGATGATAAAAGCAAATAGGTAGATGGTGCTTCCTACATGCCGGTTACCGCTTTCAGTGCCAAATCCACAGCATATGTGCATTACACATACATATGAACTTTTTACTTATTAGGAAAATTTTCAAACATGCAAACGTTAAGAGAACAGTGTAAATCTCCATGTACCCCTCACTCAGCTTTAGCGATAACCACATTTTCCTGATCTTGTTTTGTCTCTTATCCCTGTTTCCTCTCTAATCTGGATTAAAGGAATTCCCAGGGCTCCAGCGTAGCTCAGTTGGTTGAGCATCTGACTCTTGATTTCAGCCCTGGTCAGGATCTCAGGGTTGTGGTATCGAGCCCTGCGTCAGGCTCCGTGCTGAGCATGCGGCCTGCTTGAGATTCTCTCTTTTTCCCTCTGCCCCACTCCCCTGCTCACACACTCTCTCTCTCTCAAAGTAAAAATAATAATAATAATAAAGGAACTCCCTTTTCATTTCCCCTGTACCTTATACGTATTATTAACCAAGTTATACTACCATAGTTAGGTGCTATGATTATCGACTGCTTACAGATGAAGAAACTGAGGCATAAAAGGTTAAGAAATTTGCACAGTGATACAATTTGGAAATAGCAGAATGAGGCTTCAGACCCAGGCAATTTGCTCCAGGGCCTTTGCTCTTAATTCATGTTACACCGTTTCTCATATACAGCAGACATTAAGTGGATATTTTGGAAAAACAAGTGAGTGAGTGAATGAATGAATGAATGAATTGGACCCCAAGGCCATGCGGTGCCCTAGTTGCACAGACAAGAGGCCACTCTGCTGAAAGATGTTCCCTTGATGTCCTCTGGACCCTCTGTCCCCGGGACACTGGAGATGCCAGTTCAGCTCCCACCCTGATGGCCGTGTCCTCTGTCCTCACAGCCGAACCAGGTGGTCCTCATCGACAGGTGCCAGCAACAGTGTGTGTGCCACGCCGGAAAAGGCCTGGAATGCCAGGCCCACAGCTGCAAGCCAGGGCAGGTGTGCGAGCCCTCAGGAGGTGTCCTGAGCTGCGTCACCAAAGGTGCTGGGCTGGGGCTGGGCCCCGTGGGGCTGGGAATAGAGGATGGGGACTCTGGAGCAGCGGGAGGTGTGAACCTAGATTTTCACAGTGGGTGGCACAAAGGACTAAGGATTGAGGTCTCCAATCTGGGGGCCCCGGGGCTGGGATTCCCAGGGCTAGGGGCACAGGCCCTCCAGGCTGGGAGGTGGAGTTCTACCTTATGGTAAAATGCAGGCTTTGGGGACCCTCAGGGCTAGGTTCCCTAGGGCAGATGTCAGAGACCCTTGGCATAAGGCAAGGACAGGCAAACTTTTCCCCTAAAGGGACAGATGGTAAATATTTGAACTTGCAGGCCTTATAGTCTCGGTCATAACTACTCAACTCTGCCACTGTGGCATGAAATCAGTCGTAGGCTATGTAAGCGAGGGGGTGAGGCTCCAAAAAAAACCCTCTGGTATTTATAAAAACAGGCAGCTGGCTACGCCATAGTTTACTGACCACTGGTATGCAGGATTAGGCTCAGGGCTTCTAACACCATCTCCCCTTCAAGGTAGGGGAAATCAGGACCCCCAGGGACAGAGACAGAAAGCATAGTCCTGAGGTCTCAGGTAGAGACCCCACGAAGGCTGGGGTCTTAGATACAGGACCCCCCCTCCCAGAAGAGGATCGGGATTTATAGGGAAACAATCTCAGACATGGGGCCCCCCCAGATTAAGTCTAAGTCACAGAGCTGCCCCCCCAGGACTGGTTTCTTAGGGTGAAGGACAGAGAATAACTCCTTATAAATAGATAAATAGATAAATAGATAAAAGAATGGGGCCTCCAGAACTGAGACCCTTGGTGCCACTGGACAGGATAATAGGGACCCAGGTCTTGAACATGGAAAACTCTGGGGCTGTGGATGCCCTCATGGATGCCCTCAGGTCTGGCATCACAGATACTGGCACCCCTGGGGCTGGGTTCTGATGTAGGGACCCTAGAGTCTAGGTCTTGGCAGTCAGGTACTCGGGGCGTGGGTCTCAGACAGCAAACTGCAGGGCCTTGGCCTTGAATGTGGGAGCCTTTGATGGGGTCTTAGACACAGTCCACCACAGGGCCTGGATTTCAAACATGGGGGACCCCCAGGGCTTGGTCTCAGATGGGAAGCCCCTGGTGTCTGTCCTCACCTGCAGGAGCCCTAAGCCCCGGGGCAGAATCCCTGGGGCAGACCGGGGCTGAGGCTGGGGAGCAGCCGGCCTGTGCTGGGCAGCCCCACAAGTTCCTCTCTCCCTGTCTCCAGACCCGTGTCACGGTGTGACCTGTCGGCCACAGGAGACGTGCCAGGAGAAGGATGGGCAGGGTGTGTGTGTACCCAACTACGAGGCCACGTGCTGGCTGTGGGGCGACCCGCACTACCACTCCTTCGATGGCTGGGACTTCGACTTCCAGGGCACCTGCGACTATGTGCTGGCGGCCGCCGGCTGCCCGGGGGTCAGCGCCCAGGGCCTGACCCCCTTCACCGTCACCACCAAGAATGAGAACCGGGGCAACCCTGCTGTGTCCTTTGTGAGGCTCGTCACCGTGTCTGCCCTCAGCGTCAACATCTCCATCCACAAAGGCGAGATCGGCAAAGTCCGGGTAAGTCCTGCAGGATGGTCTCTTGAGCCCCGTAGTTGGGAAGAGGGGTCCTGCCAGCCAGTTAGGAGCTGAGGGCTCTCTCTTCACCTAGGCCTGAAACAAAAGGACAGCAAAAAGCAACAATAACAACCGCAAACATCACCTCTCTGTGGGGTATTAAAGGAGTCTAGCCCTTTGCTAAGGGTTTTGATGTAGGACTTCAGCGTTAGACTTTTTAGAGACCTAGGCTTGAATCCAGTCTCTCCCTATGAGCCGTGTGATGTTGGGCAAATGACTTTTCCTGGTGGTCCTCAGTTTCCTCCTGTGACAGGGGGATCCAATGGCACATGACAAGTGCTCAGCTGAGGGTCTGACCCGGGTGAGAGGCCATGAATGTTTGTGAGGAGGCCCAGAGCCTCCAACGTGGAGTGAAATTCAAGGAGATGAGAGAGAGAGGGGAGGCGGTGGGGGGAGACAGGCCACCCTTCTTGCCCATGGCAATGGAATTGGAGATTAATGGCAGTTCACAGGGAGAGAGAGGGTATGGAACAGGGTAGGCGCTCAATAAATGATGGTGAGTGTGTCGAAGAGACGTCCAGACACTCGGAGATGCACAGAAAAGAGAAAGAGTACACGCACAGAGATGCAGAGAGAGTCAGTGCACGTGTGAGAGAGACACAGAGAGGGAAGGGAGACCCAGAGAGAACGAGAGATACAGAGTAAGAGAGAAACTCAGAGAAAGAGAGGTCCAGAAAGAGAAATAGGTGTAGATGTAGAGAGAGGGAGAGACAACAGAGAGAGAGGAAGGGAGGGAGATGGAGATAGGGAGACCCAGAAAAAGAAGCAGAGCAGGGTTTTAGCAACGCCCACAATGTCAAGTGACCTACACCCGTGGCTCGTGAGGAAGGCCTTGGCGGCTCCCAGCCACGGCGCCGTGAGGGAGGGAGGCAGGGGGCCAGAGCTGGAGCCTCCCCGCCTCCAGTGGGCTCTGTTTGCCTCCTTCCCCCCTTCAACCCCCAGGTGAACGGTGTGCTGACAGCGCTGCCTCTCTCTGTGGCCGAAGGGCGGCTCTCAGTGACCCAGGGCGCGTCGAAAGCAGTGCTGGCAGCCGACTTCGGGCTTCGGGTCACCTATGACTGGGACTGGCGAGTGGAGGTGACGCTGCCTAGTAGCTATCACGGCGCTGTATGTGGGCTCTGCGGGAACATGGACCGCAACCCCAGCAACGACCGGGTCTTCCCGAATGGCACCGTGGCCCCCTCCATACCGGTCTGGGGCGGCAGCTGGCGAGCTCCAGGCTGGGACCCGCTGTGCTGGGATGAGTGTCAGGGGTCCTGTCCAACGTGCTCTGGGGACCAGCTGGAGGAGTACAAGGGCCCTGGCTTCTGTGGGCCCCTGGCCCCTGGCACGGGAGGCCCCTTTGCTGCCTGCCATGCCCACGTGGCTCCCGACAGCTTCTTCACGGGCTGCATTCTGGATGTCTGTCTAGGCGGTGGGGCCCATGACATCCTCTGCCAGGCCCTGGCCGCCTATGCTGCTGCCTGCCAGGCCGCCGGGATCGTCATTAAGGACTGGAGGGAGCAGGCCGGCTGTGGTGAGTGTCCGGGGGAGCAGAGCAGGAGCTGAGGGGGGAGGGGGTCCCAGTCTTTCTGGATCTTTGTGTCTGTTTCTCTCTGTTTTTGCCTCTCAGTCTCTTGGCACTTATCTCTGTGTCTCCCTTTGATTGTCTCTCTGTCTCCCCGTTTCTCATGCCGTCTCTCCTGGTCTCCGTTCGAGTCTTCCTCTGTGTCCCTCTCTCTGTCTGCCGGTGCCTCTTGCTGTTTCTCTCAGTCCCTCTGTCTGTCCCTCTTTGTCTCTCTCTGCCTCTGTCTCCTCCCCTTCCTCTGACCCCACCCCCGACAGCATTTTCTCTCTTTCTCTCCCTCCCACTCCTCCATCCACTCCTACAGAGATGTCCTGCCCCGAGAACAGCCACTACGAGCTCTGTGGCCCACCCTGCCCAGCCAGCTGCCCGTCCCCCGCGCCCCCCACGACCCCGACGCCATGTGAGGGCCCCTGTGCCGAAGGCTGCCAGTGTGACCCGGGCTTCGTGTTGAGTGCTGACCGTTGCGTTCCCCTGGACGGTGGCTGTGGCTGCTGGGCCAACGGCACCTACCATGAAGCTGGCAGTGAGTTCTGGGCCGATGCCACCTGCTCCCAGAGGTGTCACTGCGGGCCTGGGGGTGGCTCATTGGTCTGCAAGCCTGCCAAGTGTGGGCCGGGTGAAGAATGTGCCCTCCTGCCCTCTGGCCAGCACGGCTGCCACCCTGTCAGCACAGCTGAGTGTCAGGCCTGGGGTGACCCCCATTACATCACCCTGGATGGGCACCAATTCGACTTCCAGGGCACCTGCGAGTACCTGCTGAGTGCGCCTTGCTCTGCACCACCCAAGGGTGTCGAGAACTTCACGGTCACTGTAGTCAATGAGCACCGGGGCAGCCAGGCCGTCAGCTACACTCGCAGCATCACCCTGCACATGTACAACCACAGACTGACCCTCAGTGCCCGCTGGCCCCGACAGCTGCAGGTGAGGGGTCTGGGGCCAGAGAGGAGCCCTGGGGTTGTCAGGGACAGTTAGGGGTCTGCCATTCCCCTGATTACCTTTCACAGGTTAGTGGGACGTGATGGGGGCAGGGGGTTCAGAGTATAGGCCTTGGAGCAGCAGGTCTTCCCCATTTAAACTAATAAAATTAGTTTATTCTTTTAGTTTAACCTTAGTTTATTCCACTATAAAATGGGTCTAATAATAGTACCTGCCTCAGAGGGTCCTGTGAGGAGGCAGTGGCATCGTGTCTATAGAGGCTCCTCCTCCTCCTCCTCCCATCCTTATTATCACACAGTGTAGATCACATGCTCAGGGTTCCACCCCATTCCCCACCCCCCCGTAGGTAGTGGAGTCAAAATTCGAACCTGTGCCCGCACCGTTCACGACCCCCACCCCTACCCGGTACCCACAGGTGGACGGCGAGCTCGTAGCACTGCCCTACCAGCTGGACTCGCGCCTGCGCGCTTACCTGAGTGGCGCCGACGTGGTGGTGACCGCCGCCACCGGGCTCTCTCTGGCTTTCGACGGGAACAGCTTCGTGCGCCTGCGCGTGCCGGCGGCGTACGCGGGCGCCCTTTGTGGCCTGTGCGGGAACTACAACCGGGACCCAGCCGACGACCTGCAGGCTGTGGGCGGGAACCCCGCAGGCTGGCAGGTGGGCGGCGCCGAGGGCTGCGGGGAGTGCGTGCCCGGGCCGTGCCCGCCCCAGTGCACTCCCGAGCAGCAGGAGCCCTTCGGCGGCCCGGACGCTTGCGGCGTGATCTCGGCCCCCGACGGCCCGTTGGCGCCCTGCCACCGCCTCTTGCCACCGGAGCACTACTTCAAGGCCTGCTTGCTGGATGCCTGCCAAGCCCAGGGCCATCCGGGAGGCCTCTGCCCTGCCGTGGAGGCCTACGTGGCAGCCTGCCAGGCCGCGGGGGCCACGCTCGGCGAGTGGAGGCGGCCGGATTTCTGTCGTGAGTACTGATCCATGCGTGGTCCACACAGTGGGCGTCTTCCCGCCTGCCCTCTTCACACGGCTCTTAGACAAGAGTCTTCTCCTCCGTGGGTCCTGTCAAAAGTACACCGTGGCATTTACCCACGGAAATGCACCAGGTCACATACTGCAATGGCAGACACTCAGGCACACCTGGTCAGAAACCCTAGGTGCTGGATCCTCTCTGGGATTCATGTGCTCAGATATCCCAGTCAGATAGACTGGGGTGGTTGACCCTGTCACAGCTATTCAGCGAGGTGCCCTTCGTCAGAGAGACCTAGAGAGTTACACCTGGTCAGATGCACCTACACTGTTTCAAACACTGAAATCCACAAGGTCAGATAGAATTGGTCTGATAACCTCAGCCAGGGACCCTTCCGGTTAGAGACACTTGGGCAGATACTCCCAGGTAGAATCGTGACCCTGACAGAGCCCCAGGTAGATATCCACAGGCTCACGGTCAGAGAGTCCAGGGCAATTCCCCCCTCAGGCACATTTGGTCAGATTTATCCTGTCAGCTTCACCCAATCAGATATACGTGGTCAGAGTCGCACTGACACCAACCTTGTCCTCTGAGACACTCCATCAGAGGCTCCAGGCCAGCCATCCACAGTCAGGTGTATTCACACCAGAGATACGGGATACATTTGGTCCCGTAGCCCGGTCAGAGCCACCCCCCAAGATACCCACACGTTTGGTTCCAATCCCGCATATCTTGGTCAGATGTAGGTGGTCAAATTCACTTCATCTATAGAAATTTTTGATCAGGCCGACCCACGACGTGGTCAGAGAGACTTGGTCTCCACGTCCCCACACCGAATCCCCCAGTTAGATGTACTGGATCAGACACTCTGCTCAGATCCCTGGATGGATTCGCTCATGAAATATTCTCAGGCAGAACATGCAGATTCCCCTGGGCCGGTTCTCCCACTCTGTCACCCTCCCCCCCCCGCCCCTCCCTCTGCCCTCCCGGCTCATTCCCCTTTTGTCCCCACAGCCCTCCAGTGCCCTCCCCACAGCCACTACAAGCTCTGCGGTGACTCCTGCCCCGTGAGCTGCCCAAGCCTCTCTGTGCCCGATGGCTGCGTGCACACCTGCCGGGAGGGCTGCGTCTGTGATGCCGGCTTCGTGCTCAGCGGTGACACCTGTGTGCCTGTGGGCCAGTGCGGATGCCTCCACGAGGGCCGCTACTACCCTCTGGGCGAGTCTTTCTACCCAGGCCCTGAGTGTGAGCGGCGCTGCGAGTGCGGGCCGGGTGGCCAAGTCACTTGCCAGCAGGGCGCGGCCTGCGGACCCTACGAGGAGTGCCGAGTGGAGGACGGTGTCCAGGCCTGTCACCCTACAGGCTGTGGCCGCTGCCTGGCCAACGGGGGCATCCACTATGTCACCCTTGATGGGCGTGTCTATGACCTGCACAGCTCCTGCTCCTACATCTTGGCCCAAGTCTGCCGCCCACAGCCTGGGGACGAGGACTTTGTCATTGTGCTTGAGAAGAACGCGGCTGGAGATCCCCAACAGCTGGTGGTTACTGTGGCTGGCCAGGTGGTGGTACTGGCACGGGGGCCGAGGGTAAGTAAGCGGACGTGGCCTTACCCTGGGGGTCTGAAGGGGACGTGGCCCCACTCTGGGGAGGGGGGGCGGGGAGGCAGGTTCTGAGTGGGACAGGGCCCACCCTGAGGGCTTGAGGGAGATATGACCCCAGTCCAAGGGGACTAAGGGTGACACAGATCTGGAGGTCTGAAGGTGACACAGTCCCACCCTTGGGCAGTCCAAGGACATGGTACAACCCCAAAGGGCCTGAGAGGGACATAGCTCCACGCCGGGAGTCTGAGTGGTCTGTCTCACTTGTGGTACTGTGAGTCCCTGACCCCTCCGTGGCCTTTCCACCCAGGTCACCGTGGATGGCGAGGCTGTGGCCCTGCCTGTGGCTGTAGGTCGTGTGCGGGTGACCGCCGAGGGCCGGAACATGGTTCTGCAGACAACCAAGGGACTGCGGCTTCTCTTTGACGGCGATGCCCATGTCCTCATATCTATCCCCAGCCCCTTCCATGGCCGGCTCTGTGGCCTCTGTGGGAACTTCAACGGCAACTGGAGCGACGACTTTGTCCTGCCCAGTGGCGCCGTGGCCCCCAGCGTGGACGCCTTTGGAGCCGGGTGGCGGGCGCCCAGCTCCTCCCAGGGCTGTGGCGAGGGCTGTGGGCCGGGCGGCTGCCCCGTGTGCTCAGCGGAGGAGACGGCGCCCTATGAGAACATCCAGGCCTGCGGTCGGGTCCGGGACCCCCAGGGCCCTTTCGCGGGCTGCCACGCGGTGCTGAACCCCTCTGAGTACTTCCGCCAGTGCGTGTACGACCTGTGTGTCCACAAAGGCAACACCACCTTCCTCTGCCGCAGCCTGGCCGCTTACATGGCGGACTGCCAGGCGTCCGGTGGGGCCGTGAAACCCTGGAGGACAGACAGCTTCTGCCGTAAGTGTCCAGGGGGGCCCCTCGGAAGACTCCAGACCAGGCTCAGGGACTCCTCCTGACCTGCTCCTGTCCTGTCTGCCTCTCAGGAGCAGTGCCTCACTCTTGAAGCATGTCCCTCCCACACCCCCCGCCCCCAGCTTCTCCCATAGCACTCCCTGCCTCCCTGCTCCCCCCCTGCCCCGCTGACTCTTTCTCAGGCTCCCTGCAGGGGCCCACGCTCCTGAAACCACAGACAGAGCTCTTTCTCAGGACTCATCCTGAACCCTTTCTGTGGGGCCCTGGGAGGGGTGGTCAGACAGACCAGTAGCTCACATAATACAGCCTGAGTCTGTGACTCACCTGGGCCCCCCAGGATGGGGGTACATTTCCTTCAAACTCCCAGGGCAGGGCTGTGTCTCCTTCATTCTCCGCAGGACAGCACCCATATCGGGGGCCGTCATCCACCCCTGTGGCCTTAGATTTGTCCTCAGTGCTGACAGGGGACACTGTCTTCGGCCCTGACCTCTCTCCTGGCTGCCAGCCTCGGGGGTCCAGTGGTTTCCTGGACACTTTCCCCTGGGTGTCCTTCGGGTCCCTCACACCTGCTGTGTTCCCATATGACATCGCATCTCACCCCAAACCTGACCCTCTGATTCTCTGACCCCAAGTCTGCATCTCCGGACAGCGGCACCATCCATCGATTGCTCAGGCAGAGCCCAGGGGGGTCCTCACAACTCCCTGTTTTGGCCTCATCCCGGCCCTGACCTTTCTGTCCACGCCTCCCCCTGCAGCCCTGATCACACACTGCACTGGGACTATCTTTTCCACTGATATGAGCTCCATGGGGCAGGGCATGAGACTGTCTTCATAGCTGGTGTCCCCAGCATGCCAGCCCAGATCCCATATGTGGGATGCCAAGGGCAGGGCCCGACACCCACAGGCCTGACCCCGCCCTCTCTCCTCCCTCCGCAGCGCTCCAGTGCCCTGCCCACAGCCACTACTCCACCTGCACGCGCTCCTGCCAGGGCTCCTGTGCCGCTCTCTCCGGCCTCACGGGCTGCACCAGCCGCTGCTTTGAGGGCTGCGAGTGTGACGACCGCTTCCTGCTCTCGCAGGGCACCTGCGTCCCCGTGCAGGACTGCGGCTGCACCCATGACGGCCACTACTTGCCGGTGAGCCTGGGCTGGAGGTGGGCAGGGAGGGTAGAGGAGCCCGAGGGAGACTCAGAGCTTCTCTGCCGACACCCTCAAGGATGGGGACAGAGGAGCCACCTCCATTTCCCAGTGGGGTGACTCAATGCTGGTAAAGTGTCTTAGTTTCCTGAGGCTGCTGAGACAAAGGACCACAAGCAACCTTGGTGGCTTCAAACCAGGGAAATTTTCTCTCTCACAGTTCTGGAGGCCAGCGTCAGAAATCAGGGTCACTGGGGCAAAATCGAGGTGCGGGCAGGACAGCACTCCCTCCAGAGGCCCCAGGAGAGAATCCACTCCTTTCCTCCCCCCATTTTTGGTGGCTGCAGGCATTTCTTGTCTTGTGGCCACCTGACCCCAATTTCTGCCTCTGTGTCCCATTTCCCCTCCTCCTTGTGTGTGTCACAAAACCTCCCTCTTATAAGGATACATGTGATTGCATTTAAGGCCCACCCAGGTAACCCAGGGCAGTCTATCCATCTCAAGATCCTTAATTTCTCACATCTGCAAACACCCCTTTTTTCACGTAAGGTAACATTGACTGATCCCAGGAATTGAGACCTGTTATATTTGGGGGGCTGTTACCCCACCTCCTACAGTCCCCTCATCTGAGCCTTTCTTCATCTAGAATACGGGGTTAATCATCATCCATGCACCATGGGTATCTGAGGATCCAGTGTCATTGTGCCTGAAAGGTCCCTGCCGGGCACTGGGCCTCAGCCTCCACCTTCATCATAGGGTACAAATGCCAGCAACATACACATGGTGCAGCAGGTAGTGAGGCTGGCAATCGTTTCATGATAGAAGTTGAAAATTTGATTAATTTTTGTGCTTGATGTTTTCTGAGCTCTTGCTGTGCGCCAAGTTTGTAACATATTAATTCATTGAATGATCCTTTTTTTTTTTAATATTTATTTTTGAGAACAGAGAGAGCAAGCACAAGCAGGGGAAGGGCAGAGGCAGTGGGGGGGTTGGGCAGAGGATCCGAAGCAGGCTCTGCGCTCACAGCACAGAGCCCGATGCGGGGCTCAAACCCACAAACTGTGAGATCATGACGTGAGCCGAAATCAGACACTTAACCAACTGAGCCCCCCAGGCACCCCGAATTCATTTAATGATCTTATGCACCAGGCACTATCGCAACAAAGAGAAGTCAGCCCAAGGCTGTCCGTTAGCAACAGGGGGTGCTGGGATTGACACCCCAGCAGCCTGGACCCACCTTCTGAACTACCAGGCACCCTGCCCCCTCACAAGCCTATTTACCAAATAAAGGAAAGATGAATGACCACATTCCATACTCCTTCATCCACATTTTATTAATGGCGGTAAGATAGGCTAGAAGGCCTGGAAGTTCAAGCCTTCTGGGGAAGGACATGCCAAACTTCTCCTTCCTCCAGGTCTCACTGCTTCCAGGAAGCCCTCCCTGATCCCCTAGGCTGGGTTACCCCTGTGCTTCCCCCATCCCAGCCCTGACAGCTCTGCCTGTGCCAGGTTTCCTGGATTCTTGAGTCTGGCATTCACCAGAGAAGTCTGGGCTGGGGAGCCATCCGTAGAGAGATGGTATTTATCTCTTTTGTTACATCTGTTCTTTTAATGTTTTCAGACATTTATTTATTTATTTATTTATTTATTTATTTAATTTATTTGAGAGAGTGTGCAAGTGAGCAAGGGATGGAGAGAGAGAGAAGGGAGAATCCCAGGAGGGGCAGAGAATTGGAGAGAGAGAGAGAGAGAGAGAGAGAGAGAGAGAGAAGCCTGGCTCACCCAGGGCTCATGTTTTACCCAAAGCAGGGCTCAAGCTCACCTGAAGTGGGGCACGAGCTCACCCGATGTGAGACTCGAACTCATGAACTATGAGATCATGACCTGAGCCAAAGTCAGATGCTTAACGACTGAGCCACCCAGACTTTTATTTTTAAAGAATCCAAACTTAAGAAAACTTGCAAGAATCATACAAAGCACTCCCAGATACCTGTCGTTTAAGTTTCTTGTTGACCTTTTGACACGTTTGCTTTCGCAACCTCTCTGTGTAAGTTTATACGCACATTTCTTCTGAAGCATTTGAGAGTATGATGCTGACCCAGTGTCCCTTCGCCCCTAAGTACTTTAGCATGCACTCCCCAAGACGGAAGTTCATTTACAGGGTTATGATGAGATTAACTTCCAAATCAGGAAATGAACACTGATTCAATACTCTAAAAGGTTGTATTTGAACTTTACTGGTTGTCCTCATAATGTCCTCTACAACGGCTACCTGCTCCCCTGCGCCAGAGTCCAAATGAGGAACAGACGTTGCTTTTGGTTTTTATGAAATCTGATGAGGTCATCAGGTAGTGAACATAGAGAAGGTGGGTCAGCTGAGAGCCAGCTGGAGTACAGTGGCATCAGCTGGGATCATTGTCTCTCTCCCATGGGGTCTCATCCTCCAGCAGACTAGCCCATGCTTATTCCTATGGTGGCTGGGCAGGGTTCCAAATAAGAGAGAGCGAAAGCTGTAAGGTCCCTGAGGTGCAAGCTTGAATTTGGTACAAGCATTGCTTCTGCTGCATTATAATAACCAAAGTATAGTTGTAAGGTGAGCCCAGATTCGTGGGGGAAGGGGAAGTAAATTTCATCTCTTGTCTTTTTTTTTAATGTTTTTTGTTTTTTTTTTGAGTGAGAGAGAGAAAGAGAGCATGAGTGGGAGAGGGGCAGAGAGAGAGGGAGACCCAGAATCTGAAGCAGGGTCCAAGCTCTGAGCTGTCAGCACAGAGCCCGATGTGGGGCTTGAACTCACGAACTGTGAGATCATGACCTGGGCTGAAGTCAGACATTTAACTGACTGAGCCACCCAGGCACCCCGTAAATTTCATCTCTTAAAGGAAGTTGCTGCAAAATCATTCTGTGTAGGTCCAGAGGGCTGGAGGATTGTGTTGGAGGTTCCGATCCATCACACCTCGGTAACCTGGCCCTTCTCTCTGTGCACAGGTGAACTCCTCACTGCTGAGCTCAGACTGCAGCAAGCGCTGTTCCTGCTCCTCAAGCACCGGCCTGACGTGCCAGGCAGCCAGCTGCCCTCCAGGCCGCATATGTGAAGTCCAGGCTGAGGCCCGGGACTGCTGGGTCCCCCAAGGTCTCTGTTCCCTCTTGGTGGGTTCCAACCTCACCACCTTTGATGGGCTCCGCAGAGCAGCCACCTCCCCTGGCATCTATGACATGTCTTACCGCTGCCCGGGACTACAGAAAACCATCCCCTGGTACCGTGTGGTCGCTGATGTCCAGACTTGCCGTGGCGGAGTTGAAGCTGTGGGCCAGGCTCACATCTTCTTCCAGGATGGGCTCGTGACTGTGAGCCCAAAGAAGGGCGTGTGGGTAAGCCGGGGCATGAGGGGGCGGGGGACTGTCTCCCCTGGGTTTTTGTTCTTCCTGTTGCAGTGTCCCCACAGTCCTGGCTGCCCATCTGTCTTGCATTTTCTTTGTCCAGATCTCCGCAGTTTAGTCTCTGAATTTGTGTTGGTCTCGGTATTTCAAACCTAGTCCCTCTGTTCTGGCTGAGTTCTCGAGGAGCAAAAACACACTCAAGCGAATTAGTAGTTTTGATAATAGTGTTCATTGAAACTCTATTGGTCGCAAGTAACAGAAAAGGAATCCAGATTGCCTTGCGCAAAAAGGAATTTACTAGCCCACATAACTAGAAAATCCAGGGAGAGAGCCTCAGGAGTGGCTGGATCCAGGTGCCCTGGCAGTATTATCTGGATTTATGCCTCTGTCTTTTAGACTTGCTGTTCACCAAATCCATTTCATTCTCTGTGGTTCCCCACAACATACCCACAAGACAGGGACTGCTATTATCGACATTTAACGCAGAGGATAAACAAGGGCCTAAGAAGGTGAAATCATTTATTTAAGTAATTCAGACAGTGCCTGGGATCCCACCAGCTTTGAATCCATCAGCACCAGGCTCCTTTTCCAACGACTTTGATGAGAACAAGATGCTGGTGGTAACCGTGGCTACAAGGGACCAAGATGGTTTCCAGGTGCTCAGTGGGAACTTGCTCTGGACTCTGACAAAACTGGGCCACTGATCCTTCCCTCACCTGCCCTTCATCTTGCTCTTCGGGACCCCCTCAGGCCTGTCATTGTTTGCCTCCAGGAGTCTGCTCCAGCCCCGTTGCCCCCTCCCTTCTGCCCCTTGACTTCCTCTCACTTAGAGCTGCCTTGCATTTACCAAACTCCATAGCTCTCACGACACCAATTTCAAATTTCTGAGAGAGGATCTGTTTGGCCAAACAGAGCTGATGCCGACTTATGGTCTAATCATTCATGGCCCACGTGACAGAGACCCCGACCCAAGCATGGATGTCAGGCCACACTAAAGTCCCTAGAGGAGCACGTCCCTATTTCCATGACCTGTTTGTTGATTGCAGAGACATCCACTGGGGTTCTCTGGATTCAGGGGAGAGATACAGCTGTGATCCATGCACGCCTCCCTCAGTGGATGGTCTGTGTCCTCCCACCAACACACGGAGATGGTCCAAGACTCAGCCCTGCTGGAAGCAGGGAGGCTTGAGTTCTCTCTTTAGGGTAATCAGGACCAATTATTCCTTTTCTCTGGCCATCTGCCTGATCCATAATTCAGGTTAACAGACACCTACCCTTGACCTTCCCTTGCCCCTCTGTCAAGAAACAGTTCTCTATATGGCAGACAGATGCTCTAGAAATGTGAATCAGATCAGGGGTAGAACTCTACGGTGGCTTCCCAGAGCAGCATTCCAAACTCAAGCCACCTGCCTTCCTTGGCCTACAAGGCTTTGTGTGATCTGACTCCTGGTGGCCTCCAGCCCCACTTCCTGTAATTCCTTCCCTCATTAGCCATGCTAATGATTGGCCACACTGGCCTTTCTGCTCTTTGTACAGCAGACCAAGCTTGTTCCCGCCTTGGGACTTCACATTGGCTATTCCCGCTGCTACAGGGCTCTTTGCCCAGATTGCATGCATTGACTCCTCTCACCCTCCAGGTCTCAGTTCCAGTACTCCTTCTACAGTAAGGCCTTTTCTGACCAGCTACAGAAGCTCTCCCTCTCCATCCCAGTCTCAATGCTATTACCCTCTCTTACTTCCTTCAACATACTTCTCGATATCTGAAGTTACCCATTATTTGTGTTTATTGCCTTTCTCCATCACTAGAATATAATCCACAGGTGGACAATGGTCCCATCTGTCTTGATCACCACTTTGTCCCCAGCAGATGATTCCCAGGAAAAATTTGGTTTTGTGAATACATTCGGCCCTGTTCCCTCTACAACAGGCTAGGTGCCAAGTGACACAGATGTTCTTTCCTATCTTCTAGCCATCCATCCATCCATCCATCCATCCATCCACACATCCATCCATCGATCCATCCATCCATCCATCCACACATCCATCCATCCATCCACCCACCCATCCATCCATCCATCCATCCATCCATCCATCCACACATCCATACACACATCCATCCATCCATCCACACATCCATCCAGCCATCCACCCATCCATCCATCCATCCATCCACCCACCCATCCATCCATCCATCCATCCACCCATCCACACATCCATCCACCCATCCACACATCCATCCATCCATCCACACATCCATCTATCCATCCACACATCCATCCATCCACACATCCATCCATCCATCCATCCACACATCCATCCATCCATCCATCCATCCATCCATCCATCCATCCATCTATCCACACATCCATCCATCCACACATCCATCCATCCATCCATCCATCCATCCATCCATCCATCCAGGTATATCTACCTATCTTTCCAATCATCTGCCAGAGGAAGACCCAGACCCAAAACATTTAGAAAAAAAGAACTTTTCTTTCAAAGAAGGTTTTCCAGAGAGTCTAACTTTATAAGGATTAACTCAGTGAAAAGAGACAACAGTTATTTAAAGGAAAAACTCAGATAGGGTTACCAAGGTTACTGAGTCCACAGCTTATGATAGAGAAACAGGAATTTTCTCACATAACTGTGATACTTTCCAGGTCATTACTTGTCTTTAGACATCAGCATTGAAAAATTAAGTCATGCAATTGCTTTTGCTAGAGAACCAATAACTTACAGGACAGGCTTAAAGCTTCTTTTATTTTGAAAAGTAGAACAGGGTGATGCTGGGGTTTGATCATGTATTTATCTATCTGGTATAAAGTGCTCCCCACCATCCTGGCTGCCCTTAGAATGCTTTGTGCATGACCATTTATCCACTGATGCGTCTCTTTGTCCATCTGTCCTCTGTCCTTTGAACCTCTGCCCAAATCCCCAGCTAGCTGTGTATACATCTCTCCATTCAGTGCATCCATCCACATCTTCATCGCTTTCAGCACCTGTGTCTCTTTTTTTGCTCCTTGAACTTCTTGTCTTGCTTGGAGTCTCCATCCTGGTAACACTCTGTGTTTTCCTCAACCACCACCAGGTCAACGGTCTCCAAGTGGCTCTCCCAGCTGAGGTATTAACATCTGTGTCCGTGCGTCAGAACCCTGATGGCTCTGTGCTAGTCCAGCAGAAGGCAGGGGTCCAGGTGTGGCTTGGCACCAATGGGCAGCTGGCCGTGATGGTCAGCAGTGACCATGCTGGGAAGCTGTGTGGGGCCTGCGGAAACTTTGACGGGGACCAGACCAATGATGGGCATGACTCCCAGAAGGCGACATTGGAGAGCTGGAGAGCGCAGGACTTCTCCGCATGGTGAGGGATGTAGCATGGAAGCCAGGCCGCTTGGGGCAGGGGCGCTGGGGCCCTCATGGGAAGCAGAAGGTCGGGGTAGGTGCTCAGTCTGCAAGAGGAAGTGCTAAGAGTCTGTCTTTTACAGTCACAGCTGATCAGCCATCCACCAGGAATGAGGACTTCAGGACCTGACCCTCCTGGAGACTGAAATAATTGGAGAGTGCACAGTGTCCCTGTGTGCCCCTACCCTATTCTACCCCTTTGATGAGCCACTGAGGCCAACTGTGAAAGCACTGAATAAATATCTTGGGCTAAACTGCATGCTGATGTGTGTGTCTTATGCCTTCTCCTCCATGACTTGCACAGCAGCTGTCCAATGCCTGGGGCATCTGGCACACAATGAATATTTATTGGGGGGTGAAAGGATGGGTGGATGGATGGATGGGTGGATGGGTGAAAAGGAGGGGGAAGGGAGGGAGGGAGGAAGGGGACATGAATGGGTGAATGAGGGGTGGAGAAATGGGAAGAGGAGGAAATGGATGATTAAAAGAGTGGATGAAGAGAAGATGAACAGTTGGATGGAGGGAAGGGTCAAAAAGGGAAAGAGAGGGGCTCCTGGGAGGCTCAATCAGTTAAGCGTCCGACTTCAGCTCAGGTCATGATCTCGTGGTCTGTGAGTTCGAGCCCCGCATCAGGCTCTGTGCTGACAGCTTGGAGCCTGGAGCCTGCTTTGGATTTTGTGTTTCCCTCTTTTTCTGCGCCTCCCCTATTTGCTCTCTATCTCTCTCTGTCTCTCAAAAAAATAAAACATTTAAAAAAATTTTTTAATAAAATACGTCCACCTTGGAAAAGTGTGTCTGTTTCTTTCAAAGGTAAGCATACTCTTACAATAGGACTCAGTCACTTGACTCCTAGAACTCTTTACCAAAAAAAAAAAAAAAGAAAGAAAGCATATTTCCACACAAATATCTGTACATGAATGTACCTAGCAGCATTATTCATAATAACCAAAAACTGGAAACAACTCAAATGCCCATCATTGTGTGATTCCATCTGTAGGAAATGGGAAGACGGAAGTATTCTGAAATTAGGTCAGGTGATGGTTGTACAATTACATAAATTTCCTAAAATTCACTGAACCATACATATACTTATGGATTTTATGATATATAAATTATGCTTTGACATATCGTTTAAAAATTAACATGTTGCCGATACTACTAATAGGGAAAATAAGAAAATGGGAGGGGCATCTGGGTGGCTCAGTTAGTTAAGCATCGGTCTCTATGATCTCGGCTCAGGTCGTGATCTCACGATTTGTGGATTCCAGCCCCACGTCAGGCTGTGCCCTGACAGTGCGGAGCCTGCTTGGGATTCTGTCTTCCTCTCTCTCTGCCCTCCCCCAGTCATGCTCGCACGCTCTCTCTCCCTCAAAAACAAATAAATATTTAAAAAAAAGAAAAAGAAAGAAAGAAAGAAAGAAAGAAAGAAAGAAAGAAAGAAAGAAAGAAAGAAAGAAAGAAAGGAAGGAAAGAAAGAAAAAGAAAAAATGGGAGAATGAATGGATTCAGGGCACGCGGTAGGATTGGCTGGGCAGTATTAGGGCCCACTTGGGTTTGTCATCATGAATCCAAAGTGAGACCAGCCAGAGTGAGTGCGGGTTTTTCTCTATCCACATTCAGCTGCCAGGATGCAAGTGCAGAGGAGAGAGAGGGTAGACTCAGTTGGGTAAAAAAAAAAAAAAAAAAGAAACAAGTACAAAGCGTGAGGATATGAGCCACGGAGCAGTAGTAAGGATGGATGAGGAATCATCCTGGGCGATGGGAATGGTGTGATCATGAAGGGGGTGAGGGACAGGGAAGAAGTTAGTTTAACGGATTGATGGCTGAAGGGTCATTGGCACAGTAGTTTTAGAGGGCGTGAGTTGGAGAGACCTGACGCAATGGGCAGACACTGAGACGCTCGGAACTAGATTCTGAAGGGGCTGCGGTTTGGGCGGGGGCATTGCTCTCTGGGGAGGGGTCTTTCTCCCCCACTGGGCTAGGACCTCTGGGCTGCCACAGTCACCACTGTGTCCCCACCCCACCTGGGGTGTGAGCATGGGAAGGAAGGGTTGGGTGGAGGACAAGATCACTAGAGGAGAGAAGGTCAAGGCACTGAGGAGCCAGAACAGTTGAAATCACCAAGAATCACGGTAAGAGGAGCCTGATTGACAGCAGGCCCGGAGCGAAAATTATGAGGTGAGCCGCGGTGACTTTGGAGAACAGGCAACAGGAATGGGAGCCGGGGCTACAGTGTGAGTGCACAGACTTCAGAGTCAGAGGCTTAGGGAGGAGGCAGAGAGGACACGGTAGGAAGATGCAGAGGAGAGTTTATTCTGGAGTTCTGGGAGCTAGGCAATGAGGAACTAGGAGGGTCTCACCCCATCTGCAGGCCTGGTGGCTTGAGGGCTGAGTTGAAGAAAACAGCCCCTTCCTGGAAGGGCTGGACGGAAGGCATGCCTTCCGGGCAGAACTGTGTTGCGGTCAGAGCAGGAAGCTAAAAGGTAGGTTCAGAGGGAGTTGGGCATAGGAGAAAACTGGGGAAAGCCCTCGGCGCTCTCCCCTTCTCATCCCCGGGTGTTCTGTACTGTCCCCATCCTGGCCCCGACCACTCTGGGCTGACACTGTCAGGGCACCTGTCTGCTCCAAGAGGGCGGGGCCTGGGACTCTTTCAGCCACCATTGTGCCCCCGGCACCAGACCAGAAGGCGCCCACTGACTACTCACCGGTATTGCCAATTTCAGGTCTGCGGAGCAAGCTGGCAGGTGAAACGCCTCAGAGCCAGGAGATGGTGCCAGGATTCCAGAAAATAGGGCTGGCAACCCTAAATCTGCCCTGTCCTCTCAGTATTTTCGTCCTTTAAAAAAAGATCCTGTTAGGGGCGCCTGGGTGGCGCAGTTGGTTAAGCGTCCGACTTCAGCCAGGTCACCATCTCACGGTCCGTGAGTTCGAGCCCCGCGTCAGGCTCTGGGCTGATGGCTCGGAGCCTGGAGCCTGTTTCCGATTCTGTGTCTCCCTCTCTCTCTGCCCCTCCCCCGTTCATGCTCTGTCTCTCTCTGTCCCAAAAATAAAAATAAAACGTTGAAAAAAAAATTAAAAAAAAAAAAGATCCTGTTAATTGGAAGGGAAATAGTAAAAATCCATAAGTAGGTGACATGATCCCCAGCTGGAGCCATCTGATTATTACACAGCCTCCAGAAATCCCGAATGAACTCAGCAGATTCTCCATCTTAATATTTAAACAGATTTTCAGAAATGCTTCTGTGTGGCTGGAACACCCAGCACATAGAACGCAAAACAGCATGGGTTTTTTCATTCACTCGGTAACATTTACTGAGGACCTTCTCTGTGCCAGGCCCAGTTCTAGGCACAGAGCGATACAGCAATGAATGGAACAGACCGGTGCATTCTCCTGCAGGTTTTTAGTAATTTCTCATAGTAGCACTTGTTTGGCTTTGCGGGATGAATATTAACATCATTAAATTACAAAGCACAAAATTCCCCCATGCTTACGTAGACTCTACTCACTCCTCACTCCTTCCTCTGCCTACACCCTGACCTTGTCTATCCTCATCTGCTGCCTGATCCACTGCCTTAGGCCCCTCCTTGGTCTTCCTGCTCTCATGGCTACTTCCACACTGTTTCCCACATGCACGGTGGCCCCTGTCAGATCACATCCTTCTCCGTTCAGGAAACTTCCATAGCTCCATCTCACTCCAAGTAAAGGGCAAAGTCCTCCTCATGGCACAGAAGGCCCAGCGCAACTTCCCATGTTACCTCCCTGCTCTCCTCCTCTTCCACTCTCCCTGCTAACTCTGCCCCAATCACACCCCTCTCTGAGTCTCCAACCCTCCATGCCCTTCCTGCCTCAGGGCCTTTGCACCTATAATCCTCTCTACCTAGAATTCTTTTCCCCCACGTAGGTGCATGCCTCACTCCTCACCTTTAAGCTCTTTGCTCAAATCACCTGATGCATTCCTTGACCACTGATTAAGAAATGTCACCGACTCCCCCCCCCCCCACAGTTCTATTTTCCTTCCCTTCTGTTATTTTCTCCAAAGCACTTACTGCCTTCTAATAACTCCCACTAGAAGATGAACTCCAGGAGGGTGGGGATTTGTATGTCTTGTACATTGCTGTATTCAGTGCCTAGAACAGTGTCTGGTGCATAAATGCTTTTACCAGTGCATGAACGGGAGCCCAGTATGGTCCCTGTTCTTAGGGGTGGATATAGATCAGGGAAGGCTTTTGGGTGTAGAAGGATCCTTAGGGAGTTAATTGGAAATAGAGAAGAGGGACAGAGGACAAAGCCTGGGGTGAGCTCTGATTACGGGATTGGCGGTGGGGTGAGTTAAGAAGAAGCAATAAGCGCATTCAAAGAAGGGATCTCTCAACAAGCAGCGCGTTAAGCCACCGACAAGGCGGGGCCCTGAGAGGCTGGCGAAGCCCCGCCCACAGCGCGCGCGCCGGCCCCGGCCCCGGCTGGGGTTCCGAGGGGCGGGGCTGCGAAACTGCGTCACACGCCGTACGTCGCCGCGCGTGCGTTCCTTTCCACGTGCGAAAGCAGACTCGTGTAGTCTGGGACGCTGCAGAGTCCTGACCCGCCGAGCTGAGTTCTCTCCATGAAGCCAGGTGCAGGCCGGGTGTGGGGTCCGGGGTCTGGGACTGGAGCCGGCACGAATCGAGGGGCCAGACCGGAATCGGAGGGGCGGGGCCTAGGGGCAGGGGATCCGGTCTCTTGTGGGGAGGGGGATCCTAGTTCCGGTCTTCTGTGGCGAGGGGTCTTGGTTCAGCCTTGTGACCGACGCTGAGCCGGGGGGTCGGGTTCCTGGTCTGGAGATGTGTGACTGGCTTCGGAGGTCACGGTCGCGAGTCGAGGGTCCTGGGCCTGAAATGGGGGTTCCTGAACTAAGATTCATCTTACTGAGGCCATTATTAGGGGTCTTGGGAATTGGACAGGGGGTGGCAGTCGGGGGTGCTGATCCAGAGTCTGGATCCAGGCATCTGGTGTCTTGGATCTCTGGCCTTGAGATTTGGGGATAATGTCTTGGTTCAGAAGTGGAGAGTCCCGATTTGGGCCCGGGGAGAACCCCCTTAGCCTTCCGTATCACCGCCGCAACGATCGTCCCCTTAGCCCCCAGCCTGGCTTCTCCGAGAGGGCCGTGGTGAATGAGGACTCCCGGCTTGATAGTTTGTGGCCTTCTCTGTCCCACTTTCCCGCTCTCTACTCTCCCGAGGGGGCGGATCCCTGGGGTTTGAGTGATCAGAATAATTCGCGGTGAGAACTTTCACAAGCCCAAGATACGATTCGTGTGGGGTGGCGGGGGAGAGATAGTCACAGGAGAGGAGTGATTTTATTCATTTGATTTTCCCCGAGACTCTGATGAACCCACCCCTCCTTCCCTCGTGGCAGATTGAGGAGTCCTGGCTTTGACAGCAGAAAGGTGTCCATTGAATTCAGTTCTTTGCTTCTGAAGCTACTGTGTGGCCTTGGGCAAGTGGCTTTACCTCTCTGAGTCGGTTATCTCATCAGTAAAATGGCGCCCAGTTATAATTTAGCAAGATCGTGTTAAGAGAAAACTAGCATACTGCAGTAATCATTTGCAGTGTCTAAGTGTACAGATCAACAGGTTGTACATGGTAACCTCACACGATGTTGTATGTCAATTACATCCCGGCAAAGCTGAGGAAAAATAGCAGTGCTTGACATAATAGTATTGCCTCTCACTGTTATCTTTATGTTTCTTCTCAAGAGGAACAAAGGTTCCTCTCCCTGGTGTCTCAGATCTTCTTAAATCAGGCTGTGCCCCTCCCTCAATTTGCTCCACTAGAGTTTAGGGAAATCTTCCACTGTGACCCAGAAGGTATTTCCTAGTGCAGGTTTTCCTCGTTTTTTTTTTTTTTTTTTTCTTTTTTTTCTTTACTCCATGTGTGGAGAGATGGGGTCATCTGGTGGGAGGGGGGAGGGTTTGTGGATCCATGCCCCCTCCCAAGCTCCCGTTCTCTTCAGCATTTGGGGATCTCCTGATGAAATGGTGTGGAGGCTGCTGGGCTGTGTACCTCTGACCCTGTGATCCGGTACACCTTCCTCCCAACCCTTCCCTCATTGTGTTAGGATTTGAAGTTGCCGAAGTTGTCTAGAGTCGGCCCTTCACTAAGGATTTGAGTCTGATTGAGAGAAGAATCCTTTGGGGGATTTTGAGCAGGGACGGGATGCAGTCTGATAGCTTTAAAAGGATCAGCTTCTGGCTTCTGTGTGTGAAGGACGTCAGGATAGCAGAAGTGGAAGCAGGCACATCAGTGGGAAGTCTGTTGCCGTGATCTAGTAGGAGATGATGGGGTGTGGCCCAGGGTGGTAGCCTGACAAATTGTCACAGTTTGGAAATCTGTTTTGAAGATGGAGCCAGCAGCTTGTATGTGGGTCTAAGAGAGGGGTCAAGGATAACTAAGGGTTTGGGCATGTGTAACTGGAAGAATGGAGTGTCCGGTTTTGAGATGGGGGAAGGTTGTGGGAGGAGAGGAGAGCAGGTTTTAAACTGGGGGTCCGTTGGACCCTCCCCCCCCCCCCCCACAAACTTCTGGGAAAGTGTGTGTGAACGTGTGTTTTCCCGAGGAACCGGTACTCCGAGTACATTTCTCTAGGCTCCTGGAGCTGAAATGGATTAGGCTAGGTTTTGAGACTCCTGCCCCCTGCACCCCATGCCATGCCCACACTTCTCAGGTCTCAGTTCCATCAGGCCAGGGTTAAGTCTCTTAGGCCTGGTGGTTTCTCCCCTAAGTAGGAGGAAGGGGGACTCACTGTCCCCTTACTGAATACTCAACCTGTGTGCCAGGCTGTGTATTGAGAGAAGCCATTTGTGTATATTAAGCCATTTGCTTGTTCTTTACAGCTCTGCGAGGCGGGCACTGTGTTACAGCTGTATCTCTGTCTTAAAGATGAGGTTTTCAAGATCCCCATGAACCTTCCCTACTCTCTAGGGCCGTGAATGGCATGGCCATCGCCCTGTAGGGGATACACGAACTGCTTGAGGGGAGGGGACCAGGGCACTCTGGTCACCATGTCATCACCCGCTTCCTGAATGAACAGAGGGGGTGCTTTTTCCTGGAGGCAGAACCTGGGGGTTTAGGAGTCTTCAGCAGACCAGACAGTTGATTAAATGCTTACCAAGCCCGCCACACTTTGTGCCAAGTGTGTGCACGGTGCTGGGGGGTGCAGTGTGACCGAAACAGTTAAAACATCCCCGTTCCTTTTGGCCTTGATTCTGGTGCAGGAGTCAGGCAGTAATAACGTAAAAACTGCCACGTATGATAATTGCCAGGAAGAACAAGAAAGCCAGGTCAAGGTAGGGAGCCCAAAGACCCTTCTGAGGAAGGAATGTTTCACCAGAGACCCGAGTGCAGTGAAGAAGTGGGTGAGCCCAGCAAATGTCTGCAGGAGCCAGGCAGTGGGAACAGCAAATGTTAAAGGTTCAGAAGCTGGAGGATGAGCATGAGGAGGAAGAGCGTGAGGCCCAGCATAGAAAGAGTGAGGTCAGAAAAGTCAGCAGAGGCCGGAGCCTTGCGACGGCGGTTCTTAGTTTGGGCTGCACGTTTAGAATCTCCTGAGGAACCTTAAAAAGCCCTATGGTCAGGCCCCTACACTGGACAACTAATCAGAATCACTCTAAGTCCCAGGGATTAGCCAAAGGTGAGGCCCACTGATCTGGGGCTTTGGAAACCAGAGAAAGGAATTTGGGTTTCCTTTTCCTTTTTTTTTTTTTTTTTCTTTTCTTTTTTTCAATGTTTATTTTTGCTTTTGAGAGAAAAAGAGAGCACAAGCAGGGGAGGGGCAGAGAGAGACAGACACGGAATCCGAAGCAGGCTCAAGGCTCTGAGCTGTCAGCACAGCCTGACATGGGGTTGATGTAGGTTACTGTTAACATCCTGCTTTTCTCGGTTGGGTAGCAGATTGGCAGGGTCCATTGTATTTTTTCCCTTCCTTCCTTCCTTCCTTCCTTCCTTCCTTCCTTCCTTCCTTCCTTCCTTCGTTTATTTATTTTTGAGAGAGTGGGGGAGGGGTAGAGAGAGGGAGACGGGGTCCAAAGTGGGCTCTGCGCTGCCAGCAGTGAGCCCGATGCTGGGCTCAAACTCGCAAACTGCAAGATCATGACCTGAACCGAAGTCGGACACTTAACTGACTGAGCCACCCAGGTGCCCCTGGGTTTCATTTTCAACGGGATGGAAAACCGTTGAAGGGTTTTGGGCAGGGGCATGAAGAGATCCAATTTGCAGTTTGAAAAAGGTCAGTCGCTAGCTGCCATGTGGACAGGAGACTGCAGGAGTAGAGGGAGGAAAGGTGGGCACCTCTGAGTCATGTCTGGGGAGTTCTGAAACTGTCCATTTTTAACACTTCAATCAGGAAAGGCGCTGAAAAGTTCTGCATTTTCATCTTTAACGCCATTACGAGGCATGAAGCTTTCATAGAGGTGAATGTGGTGTGCCTTTCCCAAAACCCTAGCAAGCTTACTACCGAACAGTTTTACATCAAGTGAGATTATTTTTTAAAGCATCACTAATTTTCGCACTATTATTTTATGACTTGTGTGATTGGCTGAAAGTACGGCAGAGCTTAGGGAACCGCCACGGGAAAATACTGAATCTGTTAGTACCCGAATTCCGTCTGCCTCTGCCGTTGTTTTGTGCTCAGTGAAGGGAACGAGTTTGCCCTGACCTGAGCTCATGAAAATAAAGCCTCTCAATCTCTTTTTTTTTCCTCCCGACTTTGCATGACGTCCACAAGCTCTACACTGCTTAGGCACTGTCGCCCATCCATAAAGGACAATTCAAGAGTTTTTCTCTTTGTTTTTTTTCCCCTGAGCTGGGAGGGACTTATGCAAGTTTGCAAGCAGGGGGGTCAGATAGCAGAAAGGATACATCATGCCAACCTCCCCTCTGTTTGGGGGTTGACACTTTTCTTCCAGACGAGGGAGGGCATGGAAATGTTTCCAAGGTCTGAGGGACCTTGCTGCCACGGTGCATGCGCACAGGCGGGTATTTGCGCTTCTCCAGACTAATACTGAAAATAGAATGGAGGAGCACCTAGTGACTTAGTCGGTTAAGTGTCTGACTTCGGCTCAGGTCGTGATCCCATGGTTCGTGAGTTCGAGCCCTGCATCGGGCTCACTGCTGGCAGCGCAGAGCCCGCTTTAAGGAAGGAAGGGAGGGAGGGAGCAAGGAAGGAAGGACGGGAAAATACAATGGATCCTGCCAATCTGCTACCCAACGGAGAAAAGCAGGATGTTAACAGTAACCTACCTCTCCCCTACCCGCACCCTGTAATTTTTCTCCCTTTCGATACTCAGTATTGTATGAGTTTTGCATTTATCCCCTTGGCCTCTATTTTGGTGGGGGGGAGGGGGCACGGGGCGTGCATTACCACATATATCAACACGGCATGGCATTGTTTAATTTTAATTGTTGCTGAACTTTATAAAAGATACTATGTTGGGTGTGGTTTTCTTCAACTTGCTTTTTCACTTAACATTATGACCCTAAGATTTTCATAATCTATCTGTTGTGTGTAACTGTAGATCCCGTCATTGTTGATTATGAATGTGCCCCTGTTTTATTTGCCCATTCTGCCGATGGACATCTGGGTTGGGCCCGATTTTTTGGCTACTGTGGATATTTGTGGACACCCTCCAGTGGAATTACCAGATGTAGGAATAATAACATCTCAAACTTCGTTGCCCTGATTCCTGTTTCTGTTGCCACTACAGGTTTCAGCCCCCGTGGGGGCGGCTTCGGTGGCCGAGGAGGCTTTGGTGACCGTGGTGGACGTGGTGGAGGTCGAGGAGGCTTTGGTGGGGGCAGAGGTCGTGGTGGAGGCTTCAGGGGCCGTGGCCGAGGAGGAGGAGGACGAGGTGGTGAGTGACCTTGTAGGGGGGATGCAGTCTGGAGGCAGTGCCTGGGCTTGGGGCTCAGGAAGGAAGAGATGGGATGTCCCTGTGTCACTGCATCTCTGCCTTGTAGGTGGAGGGTTCCAGTCTGGTGGCAACCGGGGTCGTGGCCGGGGAGGAAAAAGAGGAAACCAGTCGGGGAAGAATGTGATGGTAGAACCCCATCGGCATGAAGGTGAGTGAGGAAGGCGGGGAGCTGCTGAGGGTGGGGTGTGGTGGGGTGCAGCCCAGAGTCTTCACCCTGCACTGGTCCCCTCACTTAGGTGTCTTCATTTGTCGAGGAAAGGAAGATGCGCTTGTCACCAAGAATCTGGTCCCTGGAGAGTCAGTTTATGGAGAGAAGAGAGTCTCCATTTCGGTGAGACCAGGGCCCTAGCCGATGGGGTAGCCAGCCGTCTGGTCTCCCTCCCGCCCCACTGTGTGCCCTGTGCAGGCCAGCCAGAGGGTCATCTTAATACCCGAGTCCGATCCCTGTGGCCTTCAGGTCAAAGTCCCAGGTCCTCAGTGTGGCCCAGAGGACTGTGTGCATTCCAGCTCCCCCTCCCTACTCCCTCACCTCGCATCTTCCAGCCACACGGACCTCCTTGCTCATCCCCCGGTTGTGTGTGTGGCTGGTTCCTTTCACCCCCAGTGTCTCTGGTTGGATGTCACCTTGTCTTTCTCACAATGCCACCTTGCACCACCCAGTCTATCAGAAGCAGTCCTCACTGCCCACCCTCTGCCCTGTTATCCCATTTTCTTAATGGCCAGGCCCACTCCTGCTCAGGGCCTTTCTGTGTCCTCTCCTACTGCCTAGAATGCACTTCTCCAGATGAGTTGCACGGTCCCTGCCTCCCTCAGGGTCTACTGCAGATGTCTCCTGGGCTCTTCCCTGGCCACCCTTTCTCGTTTTCACCTGCTCCTTAGCCCACACCCCATACTTCATGTCCTCTTTCCTGGCTTGATCTTTTCACCTTAGCACCTGTCACTGGTTCCTATACCATATGTGTTAGTTCTGTGCATACTTAGTCCTTGAGGACAAGGGTCTTTGTCTCATTCTCTGTGCATCCCTGATGCCTGGCGTAGAGTCTGGCACACTGGGCGTGCCGGCACAGCGAATGGTTGTTGATTGATCGCACAGGTCCTGCTGTTGTCTCGTATGATCTTTGTGTTGATCGTCTATCCCTGCCCCTTCTACCTGAATCAGTAACCTCCGTGAGTGGGCAGGTCCTGCATGTGTTGTGGTCATTGATGTGTACCTGTGTTCATTTCTCTCTCTCTTCTCTCTTGAGAGAGAGAGAAGCAGGGCTTGTGCTTGCCCAATGCGGGGCTTGAACTCAGGAACCGTAAGAGCATGACCTGATCCCAAGTCAGATGTTTAAGCGACTGAGCCACCCAGGTTTCCACCTGTGTTCATTTCTTGAACAATGAATGAGCGCCTGGGGCCCTGGGGCTGAGGGCAGTGGGGTCTAGCACAAGAGCCCAGCACTGACTTCCATCCCCATCTCTCCCGGCCCAGGAGGGAGATGACAAAATCGAGTACCGTGCCTGGAACCCCTTCCGCTCCAAGCTGGCAGCAGCAATCCTGGGCGGCGTGGACCAGATCCACATCAAGCCAGGGGCCAAGGTGCTCTACCTCGGGGCTGCGTCCGGCACCACTGTCTCCCACGTGTCTGACATCGTAGGCCCGGTGAGTGGATGGAGGGGTGAGTAAAGGCTGGTGGTGAGGTGGAAGGAAGGGAGAGGCTGCCCCTGCCAGCCTGGAGGCAGTGGCCTTGGCTGCCTCCCTGTACCGTGTAGCTTGGGGCTAGGCCCTCCGTCTTCAAAGTGCCTGTGGGTGGAAGGAGCAGCTTGAACGCCTGGTTTCCAAAGCCTCGTTCAGCCTCACTCCTGAGTTCTGAGCCTGGAGGGAAAGGAGCTGTATAATTTAGTGGTTAAAAACCCCGGGCTCTGGTGTGGCATTTAACAGTGAGGTGGCTTTCAGCAGTTAATAACTTAACCTGTCTGAGCCTCCGTTTATCCCTCTGGAAAATGGGGTTACTGTGAAGATAAACGAGTGAATTCCTGTAAAAAAACAGAACGGTGCCTGGCCCATTGTAAATGTTCTTAGCTGTTAAGACTTCATCTCAGTGCCCTAGCTTCCTCGTTTTAAGACCGTATTGAGGGACTCGGCTCTCAGATGAGCAAAGCAGGATTGAATCACTGTTGGCCGGTGACTTCATGTCTCTGGCTCTCACTTTATTTGTCTGTAAGATGGACATAACAATAGTTGTTAAATGGTAGGGTTTTGATACGGGGATTTGCATGGCCACATGCAGTGTTTGGGCCCATAGTGGGTGTTCCATCTAAGAACCAGTATCAGTGTTTCTATTTTTTTATTTATTGTAGGACGGTCTAGTCTATGCAGTTGAGTTCTCCCACCGCTCTGGCCGTGACCTCATTAACTTGGCCAAGAAGAGGACCAACATCATTCCTGTTATTGAAGATGCTCGGCACCCACACAAATACCGCATGCTCATAGGTAGGGGTCCAGGATTGTGGAGTCCAGGCCACTCCAGGTTTCCTGGGAAAGGTGGCCAGAATCCCGATCTGAGTGGAAGCAGAGTGAATGAGCAGGCTTCCTGAGTCTGCAGGAACGAAGGGGGGGAAGGAGAGGGGGAGGCAGCTGAAGTTGTGGAATTTGGGTGTTTGGCAGGCCTGAAGGGCCAACCTCCTTCGATCTCCTGCGCCTCTCCCTAGGCACCCCCATACTTCCTGCCTCCCTCCAGAACATGGTACTTTTCATGCTGCCCCCGGCTTATGTATAAAAGCCCCCATCCTCCTCGTTGCCTGGTGAGATCATAACCCAGAAAGCACAACCTGAGTGTGGCCTTGGCTGAGAGGGGCCCGTTGTGAATATTACTTTGTTTTAAAAAAAAATTGGGAATCATGATGTAAAACTGGAACTCCTTATAAACAACCCTCAGAGGTAACTGATAGGAGCAATTTAAAAAGCTGCTTTTTCCAATTTCAAAAAGTCAGTTTTCATTATACCCTCTTTTTTTTTTTTTCTAATCATACCAGCTTAAAAATAATACTTTGCAAAAAACACACACACACACACACACACACACAAAACTTTGCATTTTGCTGGTTTTCTCTGGAGTTTTTTTTCCCCCATGCATTCATACAATACCCTTTGTCCTGCAACTTATTTATTTATCTATTTATTTATTTATTTATTTATTTATTTATTCAATCCTGCAGGGACTCTGGCCTGTAAGTGCTTACCTTTACTTGCCTTTTTTTAAAATGAATTTTTTTAGCATTTATTTATTTTCGAAAGACAGCATGAGCAGGGGAGGGGCAGAGAGACAGAGGGAGACACAGAATCTGCAGCAGGCTCCAGGCTCCAGGCTGTCAGCACAGAGCCTGACATGGGGCTCAAACTCAGAATTTGCGAGATCATGACCTAGGCTAAAGTCGGACACTTAACTGACTGAGCCACCCAGGCGCCCCTTTACTTGCCTTTTTGATGAGTGTCTGTTTACCCCCCATCCCAAGACCTGGGAGCATCTCGAGGACCAGGTCTGGGTCTGACTCATCTCTGTGTCCCCCACACCCGGCCCAGGGCTGGCCACAGAGTAGGTGGCAATCGTGACTTACAAGAGGAATGAATAGATGGTGTGACTGGGTTTCTTGGACCCATCCTGGGGGTACTGCAGAGGGAGGGAGGTCAGTGGGGGGGATGTGAGACTGGAAACAGGGGAGACTGCCAGGAACCTGCTGGTAACAGGGCACAGGCCTCATGGGAGGAGCCGAGAAGATCCAACAGATCCAATTTGTAACTGCCACTTCTTTCTCCCTAGCAATGGTGGATGTGATCTTTGCCGATGTGGCCCAGCCAGACCAGACCCGGATTGTAGCCCTGAATGCCCACACCTTCCTTCGTAATGGAGGACACTTTGTGATTTCCATTAAGGTACGGGGCTTGGTGGAATCTAAGGTGGGTGGTCGTGTCTTCTCTGTAACTGCCAAGCAGTCAGTCAAAACGAGGAGGCCTCCGTTCTGGGATGCCTCATCCAGCCAGCTCTATCCCTGCCCCAGTCGTATAGCACATGATGAAAAAGGTCTGCAAAACGAAAAGGCTTTGGGTTTGGCAATAGAAGGTACTGGTCAAGTGAATAATTGTGGAGTCTGACCATTTGAGTTTGAATTCCAGCTTGCTCTGTGACTTTGAGCAAGTTACCTAACCTGGGTACCTGTTTCTTCATTAGTCATCTCTCTTTCAGTGTTGTCTGTAAGGATTAAATTTATCAATATATATGAAGTGTTTAGTACAGCATGGTAGAAAATAAGTTTTAGGTAAATGTTCGGTACGTTTTATTTTAAAATAAAGATCCTCAGCCAGATTCACCATTTGTTGGCCTTTTGTTACATTTGTTTTTGTATTCTCGGCATTACTATTGTTAAAGAAAGAGAAAATGAAACAAAAAAACAACCCTGGGTATAAAATTTAAACACTAGCTTTTAGATAAATAGGTCTCTGTTAAAATCTTCTGTTGTAAATCCAAACCAACTTGAAGAAAATTTCTGTGATGAAGTCTTTTCCCTCCACTCCCAAAACCTGAGTTTCACTGAGTTGCCAATAAAAAACAAGTACCTGTGGTTTAAAGAGCAAAAGAAAAAAAAAAAAAAAAAGCCCAAAGCCTTGCTGCAGACTTCCAAGTTCTCTCTTCTGCAGGCCAACTGCATTGACTCCACAGCCTCTGCTGAGGCCGTGTTTGCCTCTGAAGTGAAAAAGATGCAGCAGGAGAACATGAAGCCCCAGGAACAGTTGACCTTAGAGCCTTACGAAAGAGACCACGCTGTGGTGGTGGGCGTGTACAGGTGAGCAGGGGGCCCTGTGCGTTAGCCCTTGGTAGGAGTGCCGGAAAATGGTGACAGGCTCTGAATCCCCCTCTCTCCTTCCTCTTACAGGCCACCTCCCAAGGTGAAGAACTGAAGCCCAGCGCCATCTGGATTGCGAGAGATTTTGTTGCTACTGTTACACGTGTGTTTTTCTATTAAAAGACTCATCCATTGCTCCCGTCTGCTGATTGCTCAGCGACCTCCATTCAACAGAGCGCATGCTCCCTTGGTCAACTGGCGCGGTGGTGGGGGTGGACGAGCTCATCCGGTCACACGTGCGCATGTTCCTTTCTTGGCTGCCTTTTGCGCAGTCGCAACCCGGATTTCGGCGTTTGGGCGGGGTTGGTGGCTTACTGCGCGCGTCTACCGGTAAGCTCCGCTGCGCGCAGGCGCGGAGTGTTACCTTGGGTCACGTGGGTGAAGCGAACGGGGGGGGAGTGGGGGCGGAGCCCGAGGCGGGAGGTGGGGGCCGGTTTGTTGTGGTCGCCATTTTGCTGGTTGCATTACTGGGTAATCGGGGCCCTGGCTCGCCGCGTCCGCCGGATACTTTCAGCCAGTGGGCAGGTCTGAGCTCGGGCTTCCCGAGCAGCTTGAGTCCCCTTGCCCGCGCCCTCAGGTAACAACGCGGCTACAGGTGGGGTAGCACGAGCTCGCGGGGAGGGGGCAGTACGGACCCGCCCTGCCCGCGTCGCCGCGAGACTTAGCACGAGGCCGAGGGAGGAGGGCAGGGGGGCGGCGGGCAGGTGCAGGCCGTGCCTGGCTATTCATAGTCGGATTCTTGGAAGGGGCCGAGCCCGAGGGAGCAGTCTTGGGAGTGAGGCTGGGAGGGGGTAGCGGGGCCCCGCTCCCGCCCTTTGTTTGGGCTCGACTCCTCCGGCTGCATCGTCGTCGCCTAGCAACAGCTGTTCTGGACTGCGATTGGTTGAGCTCTTGGCAGCAGCGGCCAATGGCACGGTTGTTGCCATGGCAGGTGCGGACTGCCAAGCTCAGCTCAGCCGGCCCCGCCCGCCGGGGCTCCGCCGACCGGGGCGGGCCTCCAGGGTGGGGGGCGGGACGCCTGGGTCCCCAGGGGCGGGTGGCTGCGCGGGGAGGGGCCGGCGGGGCGAGGGTTAACCCACCCCTCCCCCGTCCACCTGCTTTCCCCTTCCCCCGCGTGCCCCGGGCTGACCCTCGTTCCCTCTTCTCCCCACCCCCGGCGGCGGCGGCTGCTGCTGTTGTCACCCACCGGGCCGCCTGTCCCGCTTGCCCTCCCCGCCGCGGGGCTTGCCGGGCCGGCCGGGCCGGGACAGGCGGCCGTCTCCTCTCTGCCACCGCCGCCGCCATGCTGGCTGCTCGCCCACCCCACTGGGGGCCCCACCGCGCCCCAGCCCCCCGTGGGCCCCGCGCCAGCCCTGACCCGGGTAGGGGGTGGGTGCTTGGAGAGAAGGTCCTGCCGTGGGAGGGCCCCGGGGAAGAGGTTGTTTCTCGGGCGAGGGGCGGGGGAGCTCCAAGAGAGAGGAGGGATCGTGGAGTGGCAAGGCTTGGCATAGAAGAAAGGGAGTGCCATGGGAGAAGGCCTGTGGGGAGAGGATTTTGGTGTGACAGGTACTCTGTGAGGGGAGAACTCTATGTGATATTTGGGGAATTTGGTTCTGGGGGCCTTCTAGGAATTGGCACAGTTGTGTATTGACCCTGGTGTAGAGAAGAGTAACTGGAGAAAGGGCCCTGGTAGAAATCTTGGATGGGAGGAGGAGGGGAAGATCCAGTGTAGGGGAAAGAAGGGCGAGGGAAGAGAAGCCTCCTTGCTCCCATCAGGGAAAGTGAGCCTTGCTTCTGAGGGGGACCATGAAGTAATACAGAGAAGAGCCCCGATGTGCCACGGGAGCAACTACCTGGAGCAGTGGTCCCTGGTGTGGGAGGAAATGTTATAGGGAAGAGGTCTTGGCATGATACGGGGTGGGTCCCCTGGGGGGTGGGGGCTGGTGGATGGGAATGCCATGGGGTGGGACTCTGTTGTATGGAGATAACCCTATAGAACAGGTTAATCTTGGTGTGGTCCCCAGGACCCTGATGTGGTTTTAGGGGCCTGCAGAGGACTCTGTCGTGGGTTTGGAGGGGGCCCAGAGTTGTCTCATGTGGTTTGGGGGGATCCTAGAGCTCTCTGGATTGAGGGATCTACTGGGAAGGGTAGATCTTGAAGTGGAGGGACCTTGCTGTGATACGAGGAGATCCTGATGATCAGGGAAGGCTGCAGGAGGGCAAGATCTTGTGTGAGGGGGCGTCGGGGAGGGCCATAAGTAGAAATGGGAAGCGAACAGTGAATCCTACTCTCTATACTGTCTGTGGTTTCTATCTTTTTCTTTTCCTCCCCCCAATTATTGGTGTCTTTCTGTTCTTTCTTGTCATGGTCTATATCCCTGCCTGGATTGCAATCATTCCCTTTCACGTGTTCCCCTCTTTGTGCCACCTACTTCATTTATTTGGTAATCATCTGCTGAGGGACTCCGCTGTGCTCCCACCCCCACCACTTCTCTCTGTCCCTTCTCATTACCACCTGTTGCTCTTTTTCTCCTCTCCCTGTGCCCTGCCTTCTTTCTGATGTCTACCTCTTTCCTGCTTCGTACTGTCCCATACATCCCCTTGTTCCATGTTGTTCCCCTGCCTCCTGCCTGCTCTCAGGTCTCAGCGGCGGTGGCAGCCGAGGTGCAGGATGCGAGAAGGCGCCCCCCGGCCGGGCTCCCGCTCCAGGCCTCGCTCCCCTGCGGCCCTCTGAGCCCACCATGGCCGTCCCACCAGGCCATGGTCCCTTCTCTGGCTTCCCAGGGCCCCAGGAGCACACGCAGGTATGCTTTCAGCTGGCTCCTTACCTGCCTGGGGTAGGGGGAGGCTGGGGACAGAAGGGTCTGGGGGGTGAAAGATAGTTTGGTTGCCCAAAACGGTTTCCTTGGGGCATGAAGGGTCCATCTGGAGTGGAAAATAATAGAGGAGTTGCTGGCAGAATCTGTTTAGAGAGCCTGGGTTCAAATCCTGACATGGTGGTTAAATTACTTAGGTTCTCCCTGCTTCAGTTTTCTAGAATTCTGTAAAATGGAGCCAGTAATGATACCTACCTCACAGGGTTGTTGTGAGAATTAAACAAGTTAATGAAATGCACATAAAATGCTGAGAACAGTGCCTGGCACGTTGAAAACACTCAATAAATGTTCACTAAGGAAAAAAGTTCCAGAGTGAAAGATGGGGGAGGGAGGTGGGGTGAAAGTGGGTGAAGGTTGAACCCAAAGGATCCTGGACCCAGCAGCACCTTAGGGTGCAGAGTAGAGACATTCAGGGGTAGAGACTGTTTAAGGCTCTGAAATGTGGAGCTTGCAGTGGGACGGAGTAGAAGATCAAGGGTGCTGGATCCTGAAACACTGGGCAAAAATGGTGCAGAGTTGGGGGTGAGGGATGAGAAGACTCAACGGGACAAGGGTAAGGCAAGAAGTGAGCCCTCAAGATGGGACACCCAGAATGGAGGGTCTCTTGGACGGAGGGTCTGCAAAGGGCAGAGCCCATGTTTTCTGTCTGGTCTCTCCCACTGAGGTTCGGAAAGGAGTAAAGGTGTGGGATGGAAAGTGAGGGGTAAACAGTTCCCCATTCATTCACTCGGCAAATCTCTAATGACTGTCCGCTATGTGCCAGGTCCTGCTCCTGGCACCGGAAATGCAGCAAGAACCAGAGAGTCTCTGCCCTTGGGGAATTTCTATCCTAGTGGGGTTGTCACATGATGACCGAGTAACTATGTGCGTGTGTAACCACGATGACCCAGCCACCCATACAGCTCTCCCTCTGGAGGTCAGAAGTGCACGCCTGTCCTCAGTGCCCACCCCTCGCCCTGCCCTGCAGGTATTGCCTGATGTGCGGCTGTTGCCACGGAGGCTGCCCTTGGCCTTTCGGGATGCGACCTCAGCCCCGCTGCGCAAGCTCTCCGTGGACCTCATTAAGACCTACAAGCACATCAATGAGGTGGGCGGGGGCCCGGCTGGGTGCTGAGGGGTCCTGGCTGCCAGCACAGGTCACTCAGCAGTCCTTATCTGCTGGCCGGCTGGGCAGGTATACTATGCGAAGAAGAAGCGGCGGGCCCAGCAGGCGCCACCTCAGGACTCGAGCACCAAGAAGGAGAAAAAGGTCCTGAACCATGGTTATGACGATGACAACCACGACTACATTGTGCGCAGTGGCGAGCGCTGGCTGGAGCGCTACGAGATTGACTCACTCATTGGCAAAGGCTCCTTTGGCCAGGTGTGGGACGCACACCCTGACCCAGGGATTGGGGGGTGTGGGCACCCACTGGTATTGACACACAGAAAAGTGGTGCTTTGTTCTGTCCCCCATCCCCCTTCCCATCCCCTCCTCCCCATCCCCCACCCCCATTCCTCACTTTGTGACATGTCCTGCCCTGGCAGGTGGTGAAAGCCTATGATCATCAGACCCAGGAGCTGGTGGCCATCAAGATCATCAAGAACAAAAAGGCCTTCCTGAACCAGGCCCAGATTGAGCTGCGGCTGCTGGAGCTGATGAACCAGCACGACACAGAGATGAAGTACTACATAGGTGAGGCCTGGGGCAGCCATACACCCAGTACAGGATGGGGCTAGTGTCTTCAGGGCAGGCTCTGGTCTGTAATTCCCTGACATCAGTGATTCTCTTGCCACCTTCATGATTTCTGACCTATTCCCAGCATAGTGCTGACCAGAATTTATTGGGTGCTCACCAAGGGTCAGGCTTGTTGCAAGCACACGTTGAATCAACTGGTTTCAGTATGACTACAGCCCTGGGGGGAAGGGGCATCATGGCCCACAGCTTGGAGTAGAAAAGGAAGTATTCGGGCGCTATCACTTGCCAAAGGCCACCGAGTTTGTACTCAGTGGAGCTATAATGTCACCAGGCAGTGGACTCCAGGGCCTTTACTCCTGACGTCTGTGTCAGTCTTTTTCCTCTTTCCCACACTGATTCCTCTTAGAAAAAGCAAGAGTAGATTAGAGAGTGTGTTTCTTGAAATACATATGGTTACAGTAAATGGAAAGCGAGTGTCCTCTGCCACAAAAATAAACAGAACTGAGACTAAAACAACGTTACAAAATTAAGGAAACGGCGAAGGGTATTAAAGACCCATCAGCACCAAAGAGAAACGTTCTCTTTCATTTATCAGGAAGTTGGAGAGAGACTTGAAAAAAATGAACTTCTCTTAATCAAGAAAATCTTTTTCTTGACGTGAATCAAGTTACAGACCGAATGAAAACACCCTGACCAGCAGCTGCCTCCCGTGGGCACACCACTATCTGTCCGGTGCTCACACGGCAGAGTCACAGATCTGCTTGTGGCCTCTCTCCCTATTACCGTGTGTCCCTGGCTGCCACTGGCCCTCTCTGAGGCTCCGCTTCACCAGCGGCCCATTTCTGCCTCCTTCCCCGCAGTGCACCTGAAGCGGCACTTCATGTTTCGGAACCACCTGTGCCTGGTGTTCGAGCTGCTTTCCTACAACCTGTACGACCTCCTGCGCAACACGCACTTCCGCGGAGTCTCGTTGAACCTGACGCGGAAGCTGGCGCAGCAGCTCTGCACAGCGCTGCTCTTCCTGGCCACGCCTGAGCTCAGCATCATTCACTGCGACCTCAAGCCCGAGAACATCCTGCTCTGCAATCCCAAGCGTAGCGCCATCAAGATCGTGGACTTCGGCAGCTCCTGCCAGCTTGGCCAGCGGGTGCGGCGCGGCACGGCCCGCCCCGGGGGCGGGGCTCGCGGCGTGGGTGTGGCAGGGGCGGGGGCACCAGTGGCTGGAGCCCGAGGGGCGGAGCTAGGCTGGGATGGGGTTGCAGGGCCCAGCCTGAAGTGGCCTGGCGGGTGCCTGAAGGGTAGTATGGGGATGAGGTGTTGGCGGTATGCAGTGTAAGGGGGGGGGGGGGGGGGTGGTTGGATGGGGGGGTAAAAAAGTGCCACAGGATGTAGTTCCCAGTAGGAAACGAAGCGTGAGGCCTGAGGAGGCAGGGCCAGTGTTGAGGCTGCCAGATGTGGGCAGAGTGAAGTTGGGTTGGCTTTGAGCTTGGAGTGATGCTTTGCTAAGTTGTTTGCCCTGTGCCCTTAAGAGGGGACCGGTGCTTTAGTTTTACAGCTTCGTGTGAGCAGACATTTGAGATGGCTTGGAAAGGGTCTGGACTGCGGGGGTGGGAAGGGCCTGGGCTTGCAGACTGCCAGCCTCTGATGATCAGGGTCAGGCTTTGGGATGGAGATCAGGGTGAGACTAGGTCAGCAGAGACTTCTGAGGCTGGTGAATAAGATGATGGTAGTGGCTCCTGGAAAGCAGGGGTGCTGGTAACATCCAAGTTTGGAACCTCCGTCCCGGTTTTGGTGAAAGGAAGCTTGTCTCAGCTTTGGGTATGGCCATGGCACCACTAGGGGAGGCTGGGACCTCTGACCGCTGCCTTCTTCCCTGCTCCGCCCCCCAGATCTACCAGTACATCCAGAGCCGCTTCTATCGGTCGCCTGAGGTGCTTCTGGGCACACCCTACGACCTGGCCATTGATATGTGGTCCCTGGGCTGCATCCTGGTGGAGATGCACACTGGAGAGCCCCTCTTCAGTGGCTCCAATGAGGTGTGCTCCCGAGGAGGGGGTGTGCTGGAGGGGACAGAGGCCTGGTTGGCCTGATGACCCTGACTGCCCACCTGACTGCTCCACAGGTGGACCAGATGAACCGGATTGTGGAGGTGCTGGGCATCCCACCAGCCCCCATGCTGGACCAGGCACCCAAGGCTCGCAAGTACTTTGAACGGCTGCCTGGGGGTGGCTGGACCCTACGAAGGACAAAGGAACTCAGGAAGGTGCGGCCCCTGCCCCACGCCGCTCCTCCCACCCTGGTGGCCCCTCACTCTCTCACACTTGGGGCTTCCTCTCTCCCTGCTTCCTCTCCCTTGTGTCTTTCCCTTCCTTCCTCTCCCCCTTGTCTGTCCTCTCCTTCGTCCCAGCCCACCCCCCCTCCCCCGTCTCTCCTACCCACCCCACAACTCTTCTTAGCTTCTCTCCTTCCACTTTCTCTCTTGTGCCTCTGTTTCCCCGTGTGTGTCTCCCTGCCCCTCCTGCCCACTGACGGCCACTCTCTTGCCCCCCCTCCCACCCCCTCCCTGCCAGGATTACCAGGGCCCCGGGACACGGCGGCTGCAGGAGGTGCTGGGCGTGCAGACGGGCGGGCCCGGGGGCCGGCGGGCGGGGGAGCCGGGCCACAGCCCCGCCGACTACCTCCGCTTCCAGGACCTGGTGCTGCGCATGCTGGAGTATGAGCCCGCCGCCCGCATCAGCCCACTGGGGGCTCTGCAGCACGGCTTCTTCCGCCGCACGGCTGATGAGGCCACCAACACGGGCCCGGCAGGCAGCAGTGCCTCCACCTCGCCCGCACCCCTTGATACCTGCCCCTCCTCCAGCACCGCCAGCTCCATCTCCAGCTCTGGTGGGTGCCCAGTGCCAGGTGGGCTAGAACAGGAGGGTGGGCAACATGGGTTTGGCCTGACCTGGGGGACCTTGCCACTGGGCCTTCATCTAGAGCTTTGAAATTGTGGGATCCTGGACTCCGGAACGGGTGGGGCAAGAGAGCTCTGCCTGGCTGTGACCTGATCTCTGAAATTGCGCTTGGGCTCACACCTCTGAAACTGCTTCTGACTCTGAAAGCCAAAACTGAGCTCTGATCCTTAATCTCAGAATTGGGCCCATCCTTCAGATAGGCTCTGATCCCAAAGCCCAGGCGTGGGCCTGAGTCGCCAGCCAGACTCAGCCACCCGAAAACCCAGCCACCACCTCTCCTCACCCTAAGGCTTCTCCTCATTTCCTCCCCTGGCACTTCCAGGAGGCTCCAGCGGCTCCTCCAGTGACAACCGGACCTACCGATACAGCAACCGATATTGTGGGGGCCCCGGGCCCCCCATCACTGACTGTGAGATGAACAGCCCCCAGGTACTGGGGCCTTGGGGACCTGGGAGGTGGACAGTGGGTTATCTGGGCTTCAGGACCTGGGTCTCCATCACCCACTATTCCTCTGCTCCTTTAGGTCCCACCCTCCCAGCCGCTGCGCCCCTGGGCAGGGGGTGATGTGCCCCACAAGACACATCAGGCCCCTGCCTCCGCCTCGTCACTGCCAGGGGCCGGGGCCCAGTTACCCCCTCAACCCCGATGCCTTGGCCGTCCCCCATCACCAACCTCACCACCACCCCCGGAGCTGATGGATGTGAGCCTGGTGGGCGGCCCTCCGGACTGCTCCCCACCTCACCCGGCGCCTGCCCCCCAGCACCCGGCTGCCTCAGCCCTCCGGACTCGGATGACAGGAGGTCGTCCACCCCTCCCACCCCCCGATGACCCTGCCACTCTGGGGCCTCGCTTGGGCCTCCGTGGTGTACCCCAGAGCACGGCAGCCAGCTCATGACCCAGCCCCCTCCCTGGGGCCCCTCCTGAAGCCATACCCCCCATCTGGGGGCCCTGGGCTCCCATCCTCATCTCTCCCCTTGACTGGAATTGCTGCTACCCAGCTGGGGTGGGTGAGGCCTGCACTGATTGGGGCCTGGGGCAGGGGGTCAAGGAGAGGGGTTTAGGCGCACCCTCCTCACTAAGGACTGGACCCTTGGCCCCCTCTCCCCCCCCCCCTTGTTTTCTATTTATTGTACCAAAGACAGTGGTGGTCCGGTGTCGGGGGGAGACCCCCTTCACCCTAGGGCCCTAGGAGGGGGTGGGGGCAGGTAGGGGGAGATGGCCTTGCTCCTCCTTGCTGTACCCCCCAGTAAAGAGCTTTCTCACATGCCTGCCTGAGAGTTTGCAAGGCCTCGGCTCCCCTCACCTGGCCCTCAGAGGCATGGTGGGGAACGGTGTTTGGGAGGGGGTGCCAGAAAAGCTCTGTCATGAGGGATGCATCCCTGGGGAAGTTATGGCTATTGGCGCAGACACGGGGCTGCAGGAAGTCTGGGGCTACGGAATCCTAGACAAGAGATCCTGGATAGGATCCTAGCCCATGTTTGTCTTTTCCGTGGTAAACACAGACCCTGAACGAGTACACGCCCAGCTGTGGCCTGTCTCTGGGAAACATCAGGATCTGCCCTAATAAGCCAGGGCTTCCACAGAGTCTGCACAGGAGTGGCTCCTTATGCCAGGCAGGCATCTAGTAGGTGCCGAATGCTTGCAGCAGGCCTTATTAATGCCATCTGGGGAATGGCAGGCAGGCAGTGTAAAGTACAGACTCTACCCCACCCCCACCCCCATGTCTGGTCTTACCCTTTGGAACCGTGACGGAGCAAAGCATTTTGAGATTCTCTGGCAGAAAGATATGCCCGGGGTTTCAGGTAAGTGGGTCTGTTTCCATAGCAATTTGGAAACTTAAGTCTCCCAACCGGCCAGTCAAGAGCCTCCTGATTCAAAGGTACCTACCGTCTCCCGCCATTGGGGCGCGGCGCTTCCTGGGAAATGGAGTTATACGTTGCAATCCCTGTTGCCGCTTTTCGTCAGGGGACTACAAAGACCAGAATTCTTTTCGCTCACGAGTTAGGGCCGGTCTCACGCAGCCAATCGGTAGTCAGAGGTGGACGGGGCCCGGATGCTTGAGGCGGGCTGTAGAAAAGGAAAAAGCCGTGATTGGGTGGCGTTGGTCAGGCTGTTCGCCGGTGTTGAGTTCTGTCAGGCGTGCGGGAGGTGGGCCACTGTGCTGCTCCCCGAGACTGAGCAGGTTAGGCGTCCGCGGTCACAGAGCAGGAGGGAGGCGCTGAGGCCTGAAGCGGCCCCATCGCACAGAGCATCACCAGCCGCGGTGTCTGGCCCAGCTCACAGGAAGCCCCGGTCGGTAGGAGAGAAGCGTGGACGCCGTTACGGACCTGCGGGTGTTCGGGAGGGGGCGCAGTGTGGAACGCTGAGGGGACCCCAGACGAGGCACGGGTAGGGAACATTCCCGGAGGAGGAGGAGGAGGAGCTGTTTGAGCTGAGACCCGAAGACCGGATGTTTGGGGTGGCGGTGGTGCGGTGGTTTGCGCACAGGCAGCGACAAACAGCCTGTTGTGTGAATATGAACTGCGGGTGATGTGGTGTTGGAGAGCTAATTGAAAGTTCTGTATGAATTTGATCGTGGAAGATTTTGTTGGCCTGATTAGGTAGCTTGAATTTTGTCCTAAAGACATTGAGGAGCCACGAGAGGATTTCTAGAAGGGAAGGGGCATGGCCCAGTTTGCTGCCATCTAGGAATAGATTGATGGGAACGAGACTAGGGTCTGGGAGCCCAGGGTGGTGGTTGTGGCACGTTCCGAGGCAAGAGATGTTGGGGATGAACCAGGGCAGGAGTCTTGGCTGGGAGGGGAAAAAGGATGTTGGTGGGAGAGACGTCCAGAAGGCTGAGTTGACAGAATGTATGGCTTTACGGGCTGCGTGGAAGGGGGAGGCGGAGATGGGCGGGAAAGGGGTATCTCCAGCAGGTAGAACAGTATCTGGCATATTATAGATGCTTAATAAGAAAAAAATTTTTTAATGGATAGTTCTAGGAGGCAGAGACTATTATGATCTCCATTTTGCAAACAAGGATGCTGAGCACAGAGAAGGTTAAGTAATTTAACCAAGATCACATAATTAGCAAGTGGAAGGCCCAAGATTGTGTGTGTGCTCGCGCATGTGTGCGCCATTGACTTAGCAACGTGCAAGATGAGCTTCGAGACATCATCAGGATCCAGTCGTGTAGGAATTTGGGATAAGTGTGGAAATGTATATCCCACATTTCAATATCCAGCCCAGAACCTCTCCCTGACCTGCTGACTGCCCACATGATACCTCCTCTCTCAAGATAGCTGTAGTCCTCTGGAGACCAAGGTATCTTGACCAAATTGAACTCTGGTCTTTTCCCCAAAACCTGTTCTTCCCACATTCTCAGTAAATGCCTCCTCCTTCATTGTCTTATATTCATGTCTGGTCCATCAGCAAATTCCTTCAAAGTGTATTCAGAACCTGATCCTTTCTTCCCACCTCCACTCTTGTCACCCTGGTCCTGTCCACTCTATACCCTGCCTAGACCATCACGGCAGCCTCCTCAGTGGTCTCTGTGCTCCCCACAGTCTTTCTCATATGCAGCAGGGTGACACTGAATACCTGTATCAGGTCACATTTCTCTCTTGCTCAGTACCCTCCTGTGGCTCTATCTCACACAGCAAATGCCAGTGTTCTTTCCATGGCCTTTGCAAGGCCCTTGATCCCTGCATGATCTGTCCCTGTTACTTCTCCACCTGGTCCTTTTACCCTGCTCACTCTGCTCCAGCTACACTAGCCTCAGGGCCTTTGCACTTCCTCTCTTTACCTGGAACACTCTTCTCCAGATGTCAAGGCTCACCTTCATCTCCTTTAGTTTTTACTCAGATATCATCTCCTCCTTGAGAACTTCTTTGGTCACCCTTCTGGAACTATACTACTAACATTCATATATTAATTTCCCTTTAACTGTTCCGTAGCATTAATCATATCACTATTTGACTCACTGTATAGGTTATCTTGTTTATTGTCTGTCTCTCCTCTGCACCCACAGCAGACCATAAACTTCATGAGGGCAGGGGCTTTTGTCTACTTCATATTTTATCTTTAACATCTAGAAGAGCTCTTGGCACATAGTAGGGGCTCAGTAACAGTTTATTGAAGGGACGAGTCAGTGGGTGATTTCAGAATGTAGATCCTTACCCCGGCATCGCAGGGACTCTGCCCATCCCTCTTCCACAGAACTTCAGAGGACTGCCTTAAAATTTTCTGAGGTCTCAGACATTCAGCAAGGATTTCATCTTGCTTCTGCTTTGTGCTCAGCATCAGGAACACAGCAGAGAACAAAACAGTTTCCCTGTTCCCCGAGAATTCACAGTGTCAGGGGTAGAGGTTCAAATCGTCAGCTAATCACACAGATATGAAATTACAAAGAAATGTAGAAAGTGCCATAAGAGCACTTGGCCAGAACCCTAATCTAGATCCTAGGAAGTGGAATTGAAGTGATGAAAGTGTAGGCATTAGGCACTCCATTAAAAGGGGTGTGTGTGTGTGGTGTGTGTGGGCGTGGGTGTGTGGTGGTCGGAGCCCAGAGGCTGATGGGGAGCAAGAAGCCTGGTAATGTGGACCCTGTAAGGAGTTGGGTCCTTAACCCCATGTATAATGGAGACTCTCAAAGAACTTTAAGCAGTGAGAGGAGGTGCCATCAGTTCTGTATGTTACAAGATCCCTCTGGCTGTCGTGTGGGGGAACTGACGATGGGGTTAAAGATTGAAGTAGTGAGACCTGTGAAAAGGCTGCTCTCCTGAGATTAAAATAGCCTCCTCTACCGAAGGCCACACATCTTTGTTTCTCCCATCAAGAAGTGGAGTCTCTCTGCCCTCTAATCTAGGCTGGCCCATGATTTGTCTTAACCAGTAGAGTGCAGTGGAAGTGTTGCTGTGCTGGTCGGGGACCTTAAGAGGCCCGCAGTACTGCTTTCACTTTCTTGGGCCCTGGGCTGCTTTACAAAGAAGTCCAGCTACTCCACTGGAGAGAGATGTGTACAGAGAGAGGCCCAGCCAGCCCCCAGCTGTTCCGCTGTTTTAGCTGATGTGCAAGACAAGAGTGATGCCATCTTGGATGTTCTAGCCAAGTTCCCAGCTGACACCAGGTAGAATGGAGACTCACCTTGCCCTCCCTGCTTTGCTCAAATTCCAGAATCATGAGCAAATAAATGGCTGCTATTTTAAGCCACTGTGTTATGGGATGATTTGTTACTCAGCGATAGCTCACTGAAACAAGCTTCCTGATATCTTATCATTTTGTGTATTAGCTCACGTAAGCCTCACAGTCACCCTGTGTGGTAATAATTGTTATTCCCATTACACAGATGAGGAACTGAGGGCACAGAGAAGTTAATGGAGTACTGGCAAGATATCTAGCATGTAGTAAGTGCTGAGTTTGTGGTAGCTATTAGTCGTTAGCATGAAAATGTTCATAATCGTTAAAGAAAGGATAGTAAGACAATACAAGCATTATTAACCTATTTACTAGTGGTATGATTTTAGGTAAGTGACTTCATCTCTTCAAGGCTCAATTTTGTCATTGTAAAATGGAGATTATAACAATATTCGTCTCAGGGTCTGACTTAGCAAGCGCCTACCATATGGCAGGGATAATTACTATGAAGCATACAGCCAAGATTATTGTAGACAGTGACCTTAGGACCACAGGAGGAAGCCAATTTCTTGGAAGTTCTAGTGGAGAGACAGACAGGTCATTGGTGATATTGTTGAAGTGCTGCATCAGGCTTCACCTGAAGTGGGTTCCTTCTGGACTTTGTCATTAGGGAAACCAGTAAACCTCGCTATCATTTACGCCAAGTTGAGCTGGCTTTCCGTTACTTGGAACCAGCATCCTAACTGATTCTAGCGTTTTATTCATTTATTTTTTGATTCATCAGCTACTGAATACCTACTGCATTCCAAGCACTGTTTCAGGTGCTGGTGTTATAATAGTAAACAAGGTCCTCCCAAGCTCTGACCTTGTTGGAACATCCATTCTCCTGGGGAAGGTGGGTGGTCGGGAAATCAGTGTTGGGGATAAGAGCCTGGGAGATTGTTGGGGGGAGGGGGGCTGAGGAGAGGAGGGGTAGAGAGGGACAAACGGGGAGGGGAGGGGGCCTAAATAAGTTTTGTGGAAATGTTAATGGAGGAGAGACCTGGCCAAAAGGGAGGAAGCCAGCTGTGCGTGTGTTTTGGGAAGGACGTTCCAAGTACAACTAGAGAGCAAATTCAGAGGCCCCAGGTATGCGGGGATGTGTTGGAGGAGCAGGAAAGAGTGAACTGGACCAGGGTGAACCAGTGGACGGGAAGGGGATGAGGGTCCGCGCCATACGAGCTTGGTTGGCAGACTTGAATTTGATTCGCAGTGAGGGGGGCAGACATGCAGTGCGTTTGGGGCTCAAGAGCGATGCGATCTACCATGTTGGTAGGATTCCTTTGGCCACTGCGTGGGCACCAGGGTGGAAGCAGCGCAGAGGCTGCATCTCTCCAGCTGAGAGATGGTGGTGGTTTGGCCAGAGGTGTGGCCGAATTTAGGACATAATTTAAAAGAAGAGTGGACAGGACTTGGGGTACAGGTGTGGTGTGAGAAAGAGGAGCCAACAGCTCTAAGTTTGGGAGGAAGTAGTACCAGGAACTGCCTGGGGGAGACCTGGAAAGGCTGCGGGTCTGTGAAATGTCCCTGTGGACTGGCCGAGCACGTGGGACGTATGAGTCTGGCATTCAGGGCTAGATCTGAGCTAGAGATACAAACGTGGGAGTCACTGGCATTTTCGCGGTTTTAAGGCCCAGGATGAGATTGCTAAGGGTGAGTGGAGGTGGAGAGCAGGGGGCCCATGAGGAGTTAATGCAGTAATCTAGGTGAGAGATCACAGTGGCCTGCACCAGGGCAGGGGCAGGAGTGAGCAGTGCTCTGGAAACATCTGGAAGACAGAGCCCACAGTCATGGGTGATGATGGAGAGAAATGGACTGGGGCCTGGTGAGGGCAGGATCAAGTATGAACACGGGGCAGTGACTCTGCTTTCCTCTTTCCCCTGGGCCCTGTGGTCCCCGCCTCCCTTTGCATTCTGCAGGCAGCTAGGCTGGCCCAGAGTAGACTCTTGCCCCGACTCTGTGTGACCTTCCAGGGCAGTGCCCTACAGCCCCTCGGGCCCCATTCCAGATTCCCCAGATGAGAATTGAATTGGGGTCCAGTGTCCAACCCAGCTGAACCTGTTGTAGCTGGAAGATTCCTTCTGGGAGGGGTGTGCACTGGGCAGTCACCTTCAATGTCCACGCTCATGGAGTGTTTCTGGCAGTCAGTGTGTGGAAGGCCGGCATGTGGGCAAGGGGAATGATTTGGTGCTGTTTTGATAGGTGGGTGGGACAGACCATCTGTGTGGCCTCAGATGTGCCCTGCCTCGGGTGAATGGGGTCGGGGAGACCATGAAGATGGGAATCTGGCAGGCTCTGGGCTCAGAAGGGGAAGGGTCAGGTTGGGACAAGTCATGGGGATCTGGTGCAGCTTCTGCCGCCATCAGCATTGACAGTTCCTAGTCAGGGAGACACTCATCGCTCCTGGGGAGACACACAGCCGCGGCGGCCTCCCCAGAGGAGCCCAGAGGAAGCACATGACCTGGTCTAAGGTGTCAGGAAGGACTCCCCAGAGTAGAGAACACAGGAGGTGAGATCTGAAGAGCCAGATGAAGGGAGCGAGGGATTCTGCTGGGCCAACTCATAGCCAAGTCCACAGCTACTTTAAAATGTTTTTATTTAATAATTTTAGGTTTACAGAAAGATTGCAAAGATAGTACAGAGACTTCCCGTACATCCTACACCCAGCTCCCCCGCACGTTAACATCTTACATAACAATAGTTTTACATTTGTCAAAACCAAGACGTTAACATTGGTTAGTGTTGGATTAACAGAACTCCGAACTTTATTCATATCCCCCCTGTTTTTCCACTAATGTTCTTTTTCTGTTCCAGGATCCAATCCAGGATACCCCGTTGCATTTACTCGTCCTGTCTCCTTGGTCTCCTCCAATCTGTGACAGTTTCTCAGTCTTTCCCTGTCTTTCATGATCTTGACAGTTTTGAGGCATATTGGTCAGGTATTTTGTAGACTGTCCCTCAGTCTGGTTTCTTTCATGTTCTCCCGGTTAGACTATAGGCTGGGGATGAATCCCACTGAGACTCAGGTGACCTCATTTCATGAAGGTGGCATCCACCAGGTATCTTGCCCGCGGTATTACTGTTCTGCCCTTTCCTTACTGTGCGTGTGTTAGGAGCAAGTCACAGCATCCAGCGTACTCTCAAAGGGAGGAGAATTAAATTCCGTTTCCTAGAGGGAAAAATGTCAGATATTGTCTTCATATATAAAAACCACCACAGTAATTAATAAATGTGGGAAGATACTTTGAGGCTGTGCAAATGTCCGGTCTCCTCAAAGTTCCTCCCCCTGATTTTGGCATCCATCAATGGATCTTGCCTGGGACAGTTAATATGGTGATTGTCTTTTTTTTTTTTTTTTTTTTAAGTAGGCTCAACGCCCAACATGGGGCTTGAACTCGTGACCCTGAGATCAAGAGCTGCACGCTCTACCAACTATGCCAGCCAGGCACCCCTACTGTGGTGTTCTAATGACGCTGCTTTTCTGTTTCCCTCAGTTCTTCCCTGTATTTTATTTGGAGTTCTTCTGTATGAAGATGTGTCCATTCCACCCCATTTATTTTATTTGTACAGTCATTGATTTATATCAGTATGGACTGACGGATATTTTTTGTATTCTTTCGGTATAACCCAATACCATCAAAATTTTTTCACTCAGATTTTTACAGGTTTGGCCTAGAGGCCCTGTCAGGTTGGCTCCTGTGTTCTTTACTCCTTTTTTTTTTTCTCCCTCAAGCACCTCCTTACTTTCCAGCACTGTAAGGAGCCCCAGGCTTATCTGGCACTTTCCCTGGTCCTTTTGCTGGAGAATGGTAGTAGGAACCAAGGTCTGCGCCCTGGGTGTTTTCATTGCCGGGTGTCACTGCTTCCAGTCGCTTTCAGCTGACAAAGCTAGAAGATGTATGTCTGTATACAAACCGACGTGTACATACACATCTGCATCTCTGAGCGTGTGTGTGCAGGTGGATGTCTGTGTCAATGCTGATGAGTGCACACTGGCCAGCTCTGACTCTACTCTAGCCCTGGAAGGTCCACTCCTGCCTACCCGCCCCCCGCCCCGCCCTTGCTTTCTTTGTAACTTCTTTCTCTGACAATGAGAACCTGGCTCAGTGGGCACCTTTTAGTGCTCATCTTGTTGGCCACTGTGGCAAAAATCAGCAGTGTTGGCCATTCCTGCCTTCTCTAAGGACACTCTCCCCTTGGTTTCTGTGATGCTGCTGTCCCCTGATTTTTCTCCTCTGTCTTGTTTCTTTGCAATAAGTTCCTCTGATTTCACCAATTCCTTAAGTGTTGGGGGCTCTTCTCTCCTCCCAGCCCCTGGGCCATCTTATCCACTTTTATGGTCTGTTTCCTGTCTCTGTGCTGGTGATGCCCATTCTCTGTCCTTAGCCCCAACCTCTACCTTTAGCCCCACACTTGGGCATCCTGCGGCTTCATAAAGGCCCCTCACCCTCAGCCCTGAGTGACCCCTGGGCCCTTAACACTCAGTGTGTCCCAAATTCCAAACCTTCTCCTCCAAGGGTGGCTCCTCCATATCCCAAGTTTCCACAAAGAACCCTGGGCCTCATCCTTGATGCTTTCCTCCCCAACACACGCGCGCGCGCACGCGCCCAGCCCGACCCATCAGCCTCCATGGCTTGTGCACTAGGCCTCCTAGATACCTCTCGCACCTGCCCTCTTCTCCCCTTTCATGGCCCTGCCTTGGTCCAACCCCACCTCTCCCACCTCATCTCGCCTGGCCTCCTCCCTGGGCCCCTGGCCTCCTTTTTCTCACTTTCACCCACCTCCACTTGGCAGTTAGAGGGAGTTCTGTAAAACACCAATCTAATCACGTGTTCCTGCTTGAAGCCTTTCCGTGTTTCTCCAGCATCCTAAGGACAAGGTTCTAACTGATCCTGAAGGCCTGGTGTGATGTGGCCCCTGACCATCACTCTGCCTGTCTCCCCAACTGTCTAAGCTCCAGACACACAGAACGCGAGGTCACCAGCTCTCTCACCTGGGCCTGTGTGTGGCCCCTCCCCCTGCCCCGCCCCCTCCAGTCTAGTCAATCCCGCCCAACCCACACTCCACCCACGGTCTTCCCACGCATAAATTTTGAAAGGATCCCAGACATCATCCTCTATAAGAACGATGAACAAAATGTAACCAGTGGTCATTTCTGAGTGTGGGAAGGGGGCAAGGGCCTTTACTTTTAAGAAATTTTTTGCAGTGACTCTTTTCATTGAACACCAACATAACACCAACAGTAGTTGTGGGAGAAAAAGCTAGCAAGGGAGAAAATCCCATCATGTTTGAATTTTAAGAGGAAAAAACGTTCAGGAAGCGTCTTATAACTTTAAACATTCTTCATGGGCAGGAAAAGCGCGGTCTTTCTCTGTGTGCACAGTAACAGTCATCAGGCCAGAATGGAATTGCAAATACCCAGCTAAGGGGATTTTTCTCCTACTGATTTTCACAGTGATTGTAAACACAACTTGTGTAACTTCTCTGAATGGTGTGATGCAAGCGTTTGGAACAACTGTCATATATAACACGGTTTCGTGAGTGTGAAGGAAGGCAACTGAAGTATATCGACCTAGGGAGAATTCTTGTCTTTACTCTGATACCAGGGACTATTGGGACAATGAACTCCATGTAAAGGAAGTAGGAACACATCTGCGTGGAGACACCCTGTGGTTTTGAACCTGGCTGGCCTGTGCTTTATCATGACAACTGCCTGCATTTACCTGGCTCCTTCTTCATGCCGGGTGCCTTCCTAAGCCCTTTCCATGCATGAATTCAGTAATCCTCAGCCCTCGGGTAGCTACTGTTGTCATCCCTGGGTTTCCATAAGGTGTGAGAGTTACATCGGGGACTGCAGGTTCCCTAGCTGGTAAGTGACAGCACCAGGATTCGAACCCAAGAGTTGGAATCTGCCTTGACCCACCTTCCTCCCGGATTCCATTCTTAGAGGATGACCACATTTCTGATCATGCGATTTCTTCTTTTCGGAAGAAGGACTTCAGTGAGCTTCTCCATCTGCTAAAATCTTTTTTGACATCCGCAACTATTTATAAAGAACAACACGTTTTTTTCGCTTTTAAGGAAAATTTCAAACAAACACAAAAGCGGAGGGAAAAGTCTAATGAATGTCCCATCTCTCAGCTTCAACAGTCATGGCCATTCTTGTTCCATCCATATCCTGCACATTTTCTCCCCTGCTCAGTTACTCTACAGTAAATACAAGTATGTTGTATTAAAAGACCTTTTTTAAAGAAAAGGTCACCTACCATTCCTTGCCCCCAGTCCTCCCCACTTTGGCAAAGTGACCGCCTTCCCGATTCTCTGTTCCCTTTCCCCTCGTTTTCCAAATGCAGACGGATCTGTGTGTGGTGTGCCACTATCACCAGGCTCTGTCCCTGGCTCATTTCCTGTAACCCTACCCCCCAGGCGTTTCTCGAGCCTGAAAACTATCCCTCTTAGTGACCACGGACAGGCTGGTGTTGTTTGGCCTGCCCAGCCTCTGCAATGGGACATTTAATCTGCTTGTGGCGTTTTGCCATGATAGTGGCCTCTGCCCTTATTTGGGTTATTTTCTGGATGCCCTCTCCACTCAACCCAGGTCAGGCCTCCTGAACTTGTACACAGTAACCCCACTTTAAGCACACATCCTTACCACGGTCAGAATGAAACAGGGATTTGGGTCCTTCTCTATTAATTGCCTAGGGGCTCCATGAGGTCAGGAATCAGGTCTGTCCTTGTCCCTGCTGTGTCCCCAGCATCACCGAGCACAGGGCCTGGGATGCAGTAGGTGCTCAGGAGTGGTGATGCACTAATGAATGAATGATTGCCAAGGTCAGTAGCTGAGTGTTTGTCACGAGGGCAACAGGAAGCCACAGAAGTGTTTCAGACAGAACTGGACCCATTTTTCTCAAAACTCAAGTGCGTATGAATCCCCTGGGATCCTGTTAAAATGGAGATCCTGAGTTAGTAGGGCTAGGGAGGGCCTGCGATTCTGTACTTCTAGCAAGCTCCCCACTGACGCCAGTGCTTTGGGTAGCAAGGGTCTAGCTGTGCTGCTCAGTGCAGCACGTGGCTGTCGAGCACTTGAAATGTGGCCAGTGTGAACTGAGATGTACCCGCAATGTAAGATGCCCGCCAGATTTCAAAGACTTAGTACAAAAAAAAGAGAATGTAAAATATCTCATTAATAATTTTTATATTGATCACATGTTAATATGGTAATATTTTGGCTATATCAGGTTAAATAAAATAGATTATTAAAATTCATTTCAACTGTTTCTTTTTAACGTGGCTACTAAAAGTTTTTTAGTTACGTTGTGACTCACAGGTGGGGTTCTCATTATGTTTCTGTTGGATGGTGCTGGTCTAGAACATTCCACACTCCCTCTCACCTCTAAACATTTGCACATGCTCTTTCCACCTTTTGGAGCACCGCTCTTTCTCCTGATCGCCTCTTCACAACTAACTCCATACAGCTTTTGGGTCTCGATGTCTCCTCCTCCAGAAAGCCTTCCTTGACCCCCAGGGTGGGTCAGGTGCCCCTTCTGGGCTTCTACAACTCCGGCTTTCCCCCATCTCGGCCCTGACCGTCTGTGATGTCAGCGTCTCATGTCTGCCTCCCTCTCGAGACAGATAAATCCACGAGGATGCGGACAAAGCCTGTGCTGGTCACCATTTTATCTCCAGAACCTGGCCCAGAATGACTAAATATTTGTTAACGGAATGAAGAAGGGACAAGAAGTGGGCCGTCCTCATGTTACAGCTCTGGAACCGCACTGGGAAGCCAGCTTTAGAGGTCTTGTTTCGATGTGCCCGCCACCTGCACAGCATCATCGCTGCTTTCCCGGTTTCGCTGGGGGTGCGGTAGACACATGGTGGGTCTCCTCGGTCCCTCCGTAGAATTGTCCTGCTTCTGCCCCTGAGCTGCCTGGGGCTCCCGTCTTAGCGTGTGTCCTCTGCTGATGGCACAGCTCTGAATGAGGACTCCTTTGTTAAGTCACACAAGCTGTTGCTGGTACGACACAAATTTTGATAACGATTTCCCCCAGTCTGAGATTTCTTTTTCTCTTATTTGCACAGAAACATTGCTTTTAGGGGCGCCTGGGTGGCTCAGTCCGTTAAGCTTCCGACTCTTGATTTAGGCTCAGGTCATGATCTCACGATTTGTGGGATTGAGCCCCGCCTCTCTGCAATGACAGCACAGAGCCTACTTGGGATTCTCTCTCTCTCGCTCTCTGTCTGCCCCTCTCCTGCTCGCATGCACACTTTCTTTCTCTCTCCCTCCCTCCCTCTCTCTTCCTCTCTCTCTTTCTCTCTCTCTCCCTCTCTTCCTCTCAAAATAAATAAATAAACTTAAAAAAAAAAGAAACATTGCGTTTAAAAAGTGGTCATTAAGAAATAGTTTGTTGGTCTTCTCCTTTGAGACTCTTCTATGCTTCAGTACTTTTGTAATTAATTTGATACAAAGAGATGCTCCACTTCATCAGTAATCAGAGGAAGACCAACAAAGATGGCACTGAGGTCATCTTCCTCCCAGTCCAGCCTGCTTGTTCATGTGTCCTCGCTGCAGGCCCCCCACTGTCAGTGTCGCCCTGGACTTGGTTGCCACACTCTCCCCGCCCCCATCCATCACATCCCTGCTTTGTCATCCCCACCCTGCCCATGTCCCTACCCATCCTAGACTCAAAATTATAATCACTAATGGGGTGCCTGGGTGGCTCAGTCGGTTGGGCGTCCGACTTCAGTTCAGGTCATGACCCCACGGTTCACGGTTCGTGAGTTCAAGCCCCGTGTCAGGCTCTGTGCTGATGGCTCGGAGCCTGGAGCCTGCTTCAGATTCTGTGTCTCCCTCTCTCTCTGTTCCTCCCCTGCCTGCACTCTGTCTCTGTCTCTGTCTCTCTCTCAAAAACAAATAAAAGATTTTTTTTTAATTAAAATTAAAAAATTATAATTACCAAGTTCCCTTCTTCCTCTATCTTGACCCCACCCAGCTGACCAAAGCCAGCCGGTAATTGTAGAAACACCTAGAGGGGAAAAGAGAGGGCCACACTGAGATTCTATTTTATGTCTTCAAATGAGCAAAACTTCGGATGACTGTAGGTGGCAGTGGGGATTAGCAGGGCACCTCATGCACTCCAGGTGAAGGAGGAAGTCAGTGCAACCATCTGGAGAATCATTTGGTATTTGAAAAATTCAGCCATGTTGAAGCTTTGAGTCCCTTATACTCAGCATCTCCATTCCTGGATACTTAATGAGAAGAAACGTGAGCATGCGCGCTGGGTGAGGCGTCCCAACAATGTTTGTAGTGATTCACCAACAGCAAATTGGAAACAAGCCTGACGTCCATTAAAAGGAGAATGGTTAGGGGCGCCTGGGTGGCCCAGTTGGTTAAGCGTCCGACTCTTGATTTCAGCTCAGGTCATGATCTCATGGTCGTGATATCGAACCCCGTGTCAGACTCCACACTAAGCATGGAGCCTGCTTGAGATTCTCCCTCTCTCTCTCTCTCTCAGAATGAATAAATGAATAAATAATTAATAAAATACATGAGAATGGATGAATTGTGGTATATTCGCACAGAAGAGTATAATGTAGCAGGACAGACCTACAAAGGCATGAGGATAACATTGAGTGAATAGACCCCCACCAAAGAACTTTGCTTGCTTGCTTTTTTTTTTTTTTTTTTTTTTAATTTACATCCAAGTTAGTTAGCCCATAGTGCAACAATGATTTCAGGAGTAGATTCTTTAGCGCCCCTTACCCATTTAGCCCATCCCTGCTCCCACAAACCCTCTGTTTGTGCTCCATATTTAAGAGTCTCTTATGTTTTGTCCCCCTCCCTGTTTTTATATTAGTTGCCCTTCCCTTATGTTCATCTGTTTTGTCTCTTAGAGTCTTCAATGAGTGAAGTCATATGATATTTGTCTTTCTCTGACTAATTTCACTTAGCATAATACCCTCCAGTTCCATCCACGTAGTTGCAAATGGCAAGATTTCATTCTTTTTGATTCCCGAGTAATACTCCATTGTGTATACTTACCACATCTTCCTTATCCATTCATCCATTGATGGACATTTGGGCTCTTTCCATACTTTGGCTATTGTTGATGGTGCTGCTATAAACATGGGGGTTCATGTGTCCCTTCGAAACAGCACACCTGTATGTATCCCTTGGATAGATACCTAATAGTGCAATTGCTGGGTCATAGGGTAGTTCTATTTTTAGTTTTTTGAGGAACCTCCATACTGTTTTCCAGAGGGGCTGCACCAGCTTGCATTCCCAAGGACTTTGCTCTCTTTGCTTTTTATCTCCAGCTTCTAGAACTGTGCCTGGCAATTAGTTGGCATTCAATAAACGTGCAATTTTAAGTAAAATTTGTATTGAAGTATAATTTAATTAAATTTGATCTTAAATAATTGAATTTCACAACCCTGGGACACCCTACCCCTGGCTTTCTTGCTCTGCGAAATAATGCATTTCCTTCTGATTCAAGCCCTTTCGATTTGGGTCCTCTTACGTGCAACCAAATGCATCATAACAGGTGACGTACATGGTGAATGAGTTACCGCTAACATTTTAGGGGGTCCTGCTATGTGTCAGGCACTGTGTCGAGGGCTTTACCTGCATGACTTCTTTGAATTTTCACAACACCCCTGTGAGGTTAGTTTTGGGTCCTCCATTTAACTGAGTGTGTCCTAAAAGGACTGCAGATGGTCATGCTTGGTCTTGCCATCCATTGGATGCCTCCTGGGTCTAGACACACTGCTGTGCCCACCATCACCTTCAAGGAGTTCTAACATTTCAGTCACATATTTAAGATCAAAGGAAACTTTTCTGTATTCACCTTATAAGAGCCACCGGAGGCATCCCAGTGGTTCCTGTTATCTACAACATAACAAACCACCCCAAATCTTAGCAGCTTGAAACAATTTATTATTATGTCGCTTGCTTCTGTGGGTTGACTGGGCTCCACTGGGCAGTTCTTGCTTAAGGACACTCCTACCATTGCAGTTGGACATCAGCTGGGTCTGCAGTTACCTGAGTCCTGACTGGCTGGATGTCAAGATGGCTGGCTCACATGGCTGGCAGTTGACATTGACTGTGGCCGTGGGCTGTGGCTGGAGTGCCCATATGTGGCTCTGTTGGGCTTCTCAGCATGGTGGCTCCAAGAGGCAGCATTCCAAGAGTGAGCTTTCCAAAAGACCCAATCAGAAACTGGAAGGCTTCTTACAATCTAGCCTCAGAGGCCCAGAGGGTCATTTGCTCTGTATTCGCTTGGTAAATCAGGAAGGGCAGGCTGGATCCAGGGAGAGGGCACCTGATCATCTCTCTCTGTCTCTCTTTCTCTAAATGTTTATTCATTTTTGAGAGAGAGAGAAACAGAGGGCAAGTGGGAGAGGGTCAGAGAGAAAGGAAGACACAGAATCTGCAGCAGCCTCCAGGCTCTAAGCTGTCAGCACAGAGCCCGATGCGGGGCTCGAACTCACAAACTGTGAGATCATGACCTGAGCCAAAGTCAGACGCTTAACTGACTGAACCACCCAAGTACACCTCTCTCTCTCTCTTTTTAAATGTTGATTTATTTTTGAGAGAGAGAGAGAGTAGGGGAGAGGCAGAGAGACAGAGGATCCAAAGCGGGCTCTGTGCTGATAGCAGAGCCCAATTCAGGGCTCGAACTCATGAACCACAAAATCCTGACCTGAGCCGAAGTCAGACGCTTAACTGACTGAGCCACCCAGGTACCCCCCCGCCACTGCCTCCCGCCAATCATCTCTTGATGGGAGAAGCAGTATGCGTGCACTCCAGGTGTCTGCTTACATTGACATTTTACAGTTTGTTATGACTCATCACCAGGAATGGCCAAGCATTGAGCCGCATCCTTTCTTCCTTCCCTCTCTCTCCATGATGCCACTATCTCCAGGGCTCCCAGCCAGAACCTTCACCTGGCATCAGGCCTTCTGTTGGGAGGGCCAGAGGCGGTTTAAGGTTTCACTCGATCGGACTTTTCTCTGATGTCCTTCAGCTTTGAAAATTTTACCTTTTCATTGTTAAGTATTTTTTTTTTACTAGAGCATAATAATACATGCTATAAAGTGCACAGATCTTAAGTTTAGTGTAGGTGAATACATTTCCACATCCAGCTCCATGGCTGGGACTACTGAGGTGTGCGAGACAGATCATCACCTGTCCTTGTGACACTCACGGTCAAGTTACTGGTCTCTGAGGAGCGGTCTGGTTCTCTGGGGGTTTTCTAGACAAACCTTCTGGGTGTAGGAAAACAGAAAGCCTATTCAGAACTGCTTTTACCTCCTCCTTCAAATATTTGTATTTTAGTGCATGTCTTATATTGTACATATTAGTACAGGGCAACTTGTCGATTACACACATATAGTGGAGATGCGAACGGGAAACTTCTGGGGGGTATGTGGTCAAAAGGTCAGAGGTCTTCTGGTCTAGAGTTAGGGGGAGGCACAAACGTGACAACTGAAGGTAAGGTGGTATTCTAATCGAGGCATCACTAGCCCCCATGGCATTGAAAGGACTGGGGATTGGAAGGGGTGAGGGATGGAGGATGTCGTTGGTGGTTTTCTGGAGGAGAGGACAGTAAAGCTGAGATATGAAGGATGAGAAAAGTCTCAAACTTTACGTACAGAGATTCCAGAAATGACATTGTGGTGCAGTTAAAAAAAAACGCAACTTGGGGTGAGTGGGTGGCTCAAGCGGGTGAGTGTCTGACTCTTGATTTCAGCTCAGGTCATGTTCTCATGGTTCGTGGGTTCAAGCCCTGCATCGGGCTCCGTGCTGGCAGTGCAGAGCCTGCTTAGGATTCTCTCTCTCTGCCCTTACCCCACTTACGTTCTCTCTCTCTCTCATTCTCTCTCTTTCTCTATCTCTCTCAACAAATAAACTTTTTAAAAAAGATATTTTAAAATATGCAACTGGTTGTAAACAGCATCCAGATTTTTTTTTTTAATGTGTATTTATTTTTGAGACAGAAAGAGACAGAGCATGAATGGGGGAGGGTCAGAGAGAGAGGGAGACAGAATCTAAAGCAGGCTCCAGGCTCTGAGCTGTCAGCACAGAGCCTGACGCAGGGCTTGAACTCACGGACTGTGAGATCATGGCCTGAGCCGAAGTCGGACGCTTAACCGACTGAGCCACCCAGGCGCCCCAACAGCATCCAGATTAAGAAACAGTGTGGGTAGAGCACCTGGGTGGCTTAGTCGGTTAAGCGTCCGACTCTTGATTTGGGCTCAGGTCATGATCTCATGGTTTGTGAGTTCGAGCCCGGTCAAGCTCTGTAATGGCAGGGAGGTGGAGCCTCCTTGGGATTCTGTCTCCCTCTCTGCCCCTCCCCCACTTGCTCTCGATCTCTCTCTCAAAATAAATAAAAATAAACTTAAAAAAAAAAGAAAGAAAAGGAACAGTGTAGCTAGGTCCCAGAAGCCCCCCCAGCCCTTACCTCCCTGTGGCATATTATAGTTTCTAGAAATGTTTATACCCACGTCTCCTGCTCCACATGCTCTTTGTACAACATGCCACATGAAGAGATGACCACTCCTCTTGATCCTGGGCAGACATTTATGACCAAGAGAGTATGGCAGAAATGACACTATGTGACATCTGACGCCATAAAAAACAGCACAGTTCCTGCCTGGTTCTCTCGGAATGCTTACCTTTGGACCAGCCGGCATGTGAGGGAGACCAGGACACATGGATGGCAAATGTGGGAGCCTTCTGGCCAATAGTCAGCATCAACTGCCAAACCTGTGAATGAGGGAGCCTTCAAGATGACCCCAGCTCTGGGGTGCCTGGGTGGCTCAGTCAGTTAAGCGTCCGACTTCAGCTCAGGTCATGATCTCACAGTTTGTGGGTTTGAGCCCTGCATCGGGCTCAGAGCTGACAGCTCAGAGCCTGGAGCCTGCTTCAGATTCTCTGTTTGCCTCTCTCTCTGCCCCGCCGCCGCTCATTCTCTCTCTCTCTCTCTCTCTCTCTCTCTCTCTCTCTCTCTCTCTCTCCCTCTCTCCTTCTCCTTCTCCTTCTCAAAAATAAATAAAAAAAAAAAAGAAAAGAAAAGAAAAGATGACCCTAGCTCTGACCACCATCTGAATATAACCACATGAGAAACCCCAAGCAAAAACTACTTGGCTGAGCTCAGCTAACTTCCAGAAACATGAGTAGTACCAGTGATCCATTATCATTGTTTTATGTCACTAAGTTGAGGGAAGCTTGTTATGTAGGAAAAATAACTGATACACCCCCCTCCCCACCGATAACCACCCTGCTGATTGCTAACACCATAGGTTTTTTTGTTTTTTGGTGTGGTTGTTTTTTGGTTGTTTTTTTTTTTTGTTTTTTTTGTTTTTTTTTTTTGCCTGATTCTTTATGTAAATGAAATAGTAAAGTACATCAACTTCTGGGTTTTCTCTTTTACCACGATCTCTGTGCTTGGGCCCATCTTAAGGGAGTTTTAAGGAGTAGGTACACATTTTGGCTTTCCAGCACCCTGTCCTTTGAGGGTGGTGTAGTAGACATTGGTTATATTGGTCTGTCCAGCCTCCATTCCCTTTTCTGGTTACCCCGAATTCTCATACACACACACACACACACACACACACACACACACACACACACACTGTCGGTCTATGTTTTGGATGCAGCTGAGCTCATCTCTCCGGGGACGAGCCCGTAACCCAGGCCTGATCATGAGAATCTTCCACCTCCCTGCCCACAGCGATTGTTCAGCAGGGGGTTGGTGGCCCTGGCCTGGCCGGTGAGAGCCCGGGTGGGCTGAGATAGGAAGAAAGGGGATCTATCTCCTTTTGTGATGTGGTTCCCTGCTGTGGAATCTAAGGCTAGAGCAGCTGGGCGCCAGCCAGTGTGAGAGGCAAGCTCGCCTGAAAATGAAGACAAACACAGGAAAGCAGAGTGAGGGCTGGAGGGAGTAAGAGAGAATCCAGACCACCTACCTCCTTGGCCCCGGGTCCGCGGCAAACTTAACCCGTTTCAGTTACGTGAGCCTGTAAGTATCTTTCACACTTAAGCCAGTTTGAATTTGGGTTTTCTGTCATTTGTGGCCAAAGGAGTCCCGGCAAAGCGGATGTGCACGTCATTTTCTCACGGAGCTCCGGTGGACGTTTCCATTTGCTGGACTCCGTCCTCACGTGGGAAAGGCAGTACCCTCGCTTTTCCTAGTGTGGAATCTGGACCAGGAGCCTCAGCATCGCCCAGGGCCTCGTGAGAAGTGCACATTCTTGGATCTGTCTTCAGGGAACCACCAGCTCAGGAGTGGGCTCCAGCAAGTGTCTTAGAAGCCCTCCAGGGGCCGCGTGCTGAAGCGGGTGGAGCAGAGAGGGCCCCCGCTTGAGGTTCAAGCTGCGTCTCTACTTCTGACTCGGAGTTTAGGTGAAATACGCCAATGATCCTGCCTCACCTTTTCCACCTGTAAAATGATGCACCTCCTATTTTTTTAATGTTTATTTTATTTTAGAGAGAGAGTGTGTGAACAGGGGAGGTATGGGGGGAGGGGATGGGGAGGACGGAAGATCCAAAGCCTGGCTCTGCGCTGACAGCAATGAAGCAGTGGAGCCCGGTGTGGGGCTCGAACTCACGAACCATGAGATTATGACCTGAGCCGAAGTCCAGTGCTCAACCGACTGCGCCACACAGGCGCCCCAAGATAATTCTCAGCCTCCTTTAATGATCTGGATCAGTCATTCCTAAGTGAGGATCCACCGGTCACTCTTTTTTTATTTTTTTATTTTTTTTTATTTAAAAAAAATTTTTTTAAACATTTATTTATTTTTGGGACAGAGAGAGACAGAGCATGAACGGGGGAGGGGCAGAGAGAGAGGGAGACACAGAATCGGAAGCAGGCTCCAAGCTCCGAGCCATCAGCCCAGGGCCCGACGCGGGGCTCGAACTCACGAACCGCGAGATCGTGACCTGAGCTGAAGTCGGACGCTTAACCGACTGAGCCACCCAGGCGCCCCTCCTATTTTGTAATGCTGTTGTGTGGACCGGTGTGTCACTAGAGGTAAACCACCCGGAAGAATGCCTGGCACCCCGTCCATGCTCGTTAAAGTGAGATCGGTGGTTTTCAGACTTGGTCGCGCATTAGAATCACCTTGGCGGGCTTGTTGAAACATCGATTGCTGGGCCTTCCCCTCCCCTCGGAGTTTCTTGCCTCTCGTTAAAGGGAGCCTGGGAATTTGCATTTTGAACGAGTTCTCAGGCCGAACTGATGCTGCCGGTCCCGGGGACCCTACTTTGAGAACCGCTGACTTAGATGTCACTGTTGCCGGCCTCCAGCTCCCTCTCTGGTGCTTCTGCAGTCACCTCAGGTGCTCTGGAATGGCTCTTTCCGCTGACTCAGGCCTCTGTCCCCCCCTCTCCCTCCCCTCTGGCACCAGTCTTGATAGTTGGATTCTCTGTGCTGGTAATTGGAGCTCTGAGCCCAGCTTTCCGCTGAGAGTGGCCCCAGGCTCCACCTGTTCAGGGCACCTGATTGATGGTTCCATCCACCACAACTGTTCCTTTTTTGGCGGCCTTCAGAACAGTCTCCAGCTTTCTTACATAAGCAGACACCTTTCCTCCCAACCCCGGGGAAGGGGCCACATCACTCCTGACACCGGCTGTCCGGCTGTCTGTCCACGCCAGCCTCGACCACTCCCACTCACCCGACCCCCATCACAGACATTTCTTTGCTTTGCCAACACAAAGGGCTTTCAAGGCAGCGCCGGGGGCGCCTGGGTGGCTCAGTCGGTTGGGCATTTGACTTCGGCTCAGGTCATGATCTCACGGTCGTGAGTTCAAGCCCCACATGGGGCTCGCTGCTGTCAGCGCGGAGCCCGCTTTGGACCCTCTCCCTCTCTCTCTGCGCCTCCCCTCACTTGTGCTCTCTCCGCCTCTCGCAAAACTAAACATCGAAAAATAACTAAATTTTAAAAAATAAAGGCAGGGTCAGACACCCGAGACTAATGGCACATTGTGTGTCAGCTGTACTCAAATTTTTACAGAATTAAAAATTACAAAATAAAGACAGGACCAATCGAGCCCCCTCGGCCAAACTCCTCCGTAATGCGGCCTGCTAGCTGGAGCAAGGAGGTCAGTGCGGCTGGAGCTGAGCACGAAGGGGAGGGTGGCAGATCAGGACAGAGAGAGACAGATCGTACAAGGCCTTACGTCATGAGAAGAGCTAACAGTGGTAAAATTTTTAAATCATTTTTTAAATTGTGTATATATTGTATACATAGTACTATATATATATACACTGTATAAACACATCTACACATGTATCCTATATTTACATTATATATAATACTACATAGGATATCATATATCTTTGTACACACATATTTGCACATTTATACATAACTATATCTGTATATAGTTTAAAAAATTATACAGTGAGCACACATGTAGCCACTACACAGGTAAGAAATGGGACATAGCCAGTCAAAATCATCCCTAACATTTGTCAATCCTGGACCAAAAGTACCAATGGAGGCACATGGGTTCACGCCCATCTCTTCCCACTTCTGTCCACATCCTGAATCCTTGAGGGGTCATCCATGCATTTATGTGGACACCCTCATGTCCATATGAAAATGTGGTCCATCTCCCAGATCACCTCTTGCCCACCCCTTGGATCTAGAGGCGTGCAGACCAGCATGACCTGGCCTGGGTGTCGGGGGCCAGGTGGGCTGGGAAGAGGCGCATACAGGTGCTGGAAGGTTCAGGAACACTTGGCTAGGGGATTCTAGAGAATTGGGTACTCAGCATGGTCTAGAACTTCACTGTCCAAGAAGGTAGCCACTAGTCACATACGGCTATTTAGATTTAAATTAATAAAAATGAAATAAAATTTTAAAATTCAGTTCCTCAAAAAAGAAAAAGAAAAATTCAATTCCTCAATAACACTGGCCACATTTGAAGTGCTCGGTGGCTACGTTAGGCTGGTGTGTATCATACTGGACAGTGCACGTAGAGAACATGTCTATTATTGCAGAATGTTCTATGGGACAGTGCTAGTTAGGAAGGAAGCGTGGTAAGGGTTCTGTAAGACAGGGAAGTATGACCCCTAAAAAGCAGGCAACAGAAACTGCCTATGAGAATAAACAGAAGTTGGATTTAACAGACAAAGCCTTCAAAATAGCATAGGTTCAAATAACCAAGAGGAATCATGATTTTAAAAGTAAAGGGAAGTTAGACAATAATGACTTACCAAATTGAAAATATCAATTAAGAGTTAGACATTACAGGGGCGCCTGGGTGGCTCAGTTAAGTGTCCAACTTCGACTCAGGTCATGATCTCACGGTCCGTGAGTTCGAGTCCCGCATCAGGCTCTGTGCTGATAGATAGCTCAGAGCTGGGAGCCTGCTTTGGATTCTGTGTCTCCCTCTCTCTCTGCCCCTCTCCTGCTCACTCTCTCTCTCTCTCTCTCAAAAATAAACATTCAAAAAAAGAGTTGGGCATTATAAAATAGAGCCAAATGGAAAGCTGGAGCTGAAATGAAAACTGAATAACTGAAATGAAAACTCACTAGAGGGGCTCACCAGTAGATCTGAACTGACAGAAGAAAGAATTAGCAAATGAAGATAGATATCATGCATTTCAAAGAATGGGGAGAAAAAAGAATGAAAAAAAATGAACAGAGAGCCCCAGAAAAATGCAGGACACCATTAAGTCAAGCAATATACACATAATGGGAGTACCAAGAGGAGAGGAGAATAAGGAGAAAAATTACTCTAAGAACTATGTTAAGAAATATATTCTAGGGGCATCTGGGTGGCTCAGTTGGTTAAGCATTCGACTCTTGATTTCAGCTCAGGCCATGATCTGACAGTTCGTGAGTTCGAGCCCCGCATTGGGGCTGACAGCACAGAGCCTGGAGCCCACTTCGAGTTCTGTGGCTCCCTCTCTCTCTCTGCCCCTCCCCTGCTCATGCTCTGTCTCTCTCTCAAAAACAAATAAACGTTGAAAATTTTATTAAAATTAACATAATGTAAGAGAAAGCAATTGAGGAAGAATAGAGGAGGAAAAAGGACGTGAGACACATCGAATATAAAAAGTGAGAATTACCAATCGGGGTGAATATTTGCTTTACATTTGTGTGACTAAAGAGTCATTCTCATGACTTTTCCAGAAGACAGAAGTTCTGTTCCAAGAGAGCTGGATATTTCCACTATCCAGAAACAGAAATAGGCAGGATTTAATTTTTTTAATAAGACAAAACAAAAAAGTGGCAAAAATTTTAAGGTACTGAAGAATATGATGAAAAGCAAAACCAAGGAATATATACGTATATGAATATATATGTATATTCATTCTCAATATATGTGTATATATATATACATATATATTCATTCTCAAGTTAGTTAACATACCGTGTAGTCTTGGTTTCAGGAATAGAATCCCGTGGTTCATAACTTACATATGACACCTAGTGCTTATCTCAAAACCAACAATTTTTAACCTCATCTCAAGATCTGAGCCCTGGGTGTACTTGTCGCTACTGGGTTTAACATTTGTTTTGGTTACAAAATAATATGCCGTATTTGATCAAACTTAAGATGCCTTGTATTATGAAATACAGCATTGCCCTATTTACCACTAGGACAGAAACACTGCTAGCAGTTATGCTGACACAATGCGTTGTTACCACTTACAGTATTTAGCATATATTTGCTAAAAGAGCACTTTTAGATTTATTTAGAAAAAAGTTTTTTTAAGATTTTACTTTTTTAAGTAATCTCCACACCCAATACGGGGCTCGAACTCACCACCCCAAGATCAAGAGTCGCAAGCTCCACCGACGGAGCCAGCCAGGCACCCCCTAGACAAAGATTTTTTTTTTTTTTAATTTTTTTAAATTATTTATTTATTTTTGAGAAACAGAGTGAGACAAAGCATGAGCGGCGGAGGGGCAGAGAGAGAAGGATATACAGAATCTGAAGCAGGCTCCAGGCCCTGAGCAAGCCGTCAGCACAGAGCCTGATGCGGGGCTGGAACCCACGAACTGTGAGATCATGACCTGAGCCGAAGTCGGACGCTCAACCGTCTGAGCCACCCAGGTGCCCGGAAAAAGACTTTTTTTAAACAGATCGCTCTTTGTTATCTACAATGGAAAATACAAGCATAATTAATTGGTTAAGGTATATCTACAACTTCCTCATGCTCAGAATCTGATTTCTCCATCATTTTCCCCCAAAATTTTACTGTGAAAATTGTTAAACATACAGTGAATTTGAAAGCATTTTATAGGGAACATAATATCAACCTAGATTTACCATTCATATGCGTATATATATTTTTTACACCTGATTTATACACAGCTATCCATCTATCCGTCCATCAATGCAGACATTTTGACTCATTTTCTCATCTTCTGACTTATTTTCTGATTTAAGAGTTCTTGATGTTTGTGCTTCCCCGTAAACATTGTCCTTGTGAAATCAAGAGTGTTGTTGACGGAGCATTTCTTAGAAAAGCGCTCAACTTTCTTCCTTTCACTGTGTCAATGACAGGGCTACTGGACAAGAACTGGGATTTGTATTCCTTTTTCAAATGGTTTTTAAGTGGTATGTGCTGAAACATTACGGGATGCATCAGGACTGCTGTCCAGTGGAGAGCAACTAACTATAAGATGCCCTCAATTACAGGATTAAACCCGATTTGTAGAGATCTTGCAAGGTGAAAAAACAGAGGGGCTCAGAATTAATAAAATCACATAGACACCACTGATTGAACTCTTACCGAGTTCACCACTGATTGAACATCACTGTGATGGTTTTCAAACTTTTAATTCTTCTTAATGTTTATTTTTGAGAGAGAGAGAGAGAGAGAGAAACAGAACATAAGCAGGGGAGGGGCGGTGGGGGGGGGGGGGGGGGGGGGGGGGGGGGGGGGAGACACAGAATCCAAAGCAGACTCCAGGCCCTGAGCCATCAGCACAGAACTCAATGCAGGGCTCAAACTCACGAACCCATGAGATCATGACCTGAGCTGAAGTTGGATGCTTAACCAACTGAGCCACCCAGGTGCCCCACTGTGATGGTTTGCAGATGAGGAAATGTCTCTAAGGTTCTCTGCCCCAGTCTCCCTCCATCTAACCCTCATCTCCCCGCCCCCCCATCTCTATATTTCCCTCTCTGCCTCAATCACTTTCCCAGTGTCCCCCCACCCCCACTTCTCTCCACCTCCCTCTTTCTCTCTCTCTCTTGTCTCCCATCTCTGCAGCTCTCCCTGTTTTGCAGGCTGCCCTTAAGGTAGTTGAGGGTTCTGACTCTCCTCACTGTTCGAGCTCTTTCTTCTCCACGCTGTAAGGAATGGTGAATTTGTGCTCCAGCTTCCTGGCTGGAGGAAGCTGGAGGAAAGGCAGAGGGAGGAAGTGCTAGGATGGTGGGCCTGTCCCATGAATTTGCAACATTTCTGTGCCTTTTGAGATGATCACATATTATTTCATCTTTAACCTGTGAGTGAGCCGGGACGCACTGGCACAGTTTGTAATGTTGAGATATTTCTGTATTTCTGACAGCATCCCTATCATTTCTTATGAATTACTGTCTTAAAACATTGCTGAGTTCAATTGGTTCATATTTGACTTGGAATTTTTCCTTCTGTTTTATGAGTGCCATTTGCCTAGTTTTTTTTATTGTTTTTCTAGGTTTGCTAAGGGAATTGTGCCAACCAAAAGATTTTTTGTAATTAAAAAAAAATTTTTTTTAATTTATTTTTGAGAGAGAGAGCAGGGGAGGGGCAGAGAGAGAGGGAGACACAGAATCCGAAGCAGGCTCCAGGCACCAAGCTGTCAGCACAGAGCCTGACACGGGACTTGAACCCACAAACCGCAGGACCATGACCTGAGCCAAAGTTGGACGCTTAACCAACTGAGCCACCCAGGCACCCCTAAAAGATTTTTTTTAGTTTATTTATTTATTTTGAGACCGTGTGTGTGTGCGCGCGCGCGCGCGGAGGGGGGGGTGGGGTAGGGCCGGGGAGAGGGAGAAAATCCCAAGCAGGCTCTGCACTGTCAGCACAGAGCCCATCGCGGGGCTCCATGTGACCGACCATGAGATCATGACCTAAGCAGAGATCAGTAATGGAAAACCAACCAACTGAACCACCTCGGTGCCCCTCAAAAGATTTTGGTAGCGTTCCTTTCCTTTTCTATTCTCTGGTCCATAGCGTTCCTTTCCTTTTCTATTCTCTGGTCCACTTTCTAATCCTAGCAGTTCTTTGTCTGACTATATGGTAGAACTGGCTATAAATCATCTAATGTCAATCTTAGAGTGTAGACCTTTTACTTCCTCTGTTACTTCTTTGGTTATTGGTAATTCAGACTTTCTACTTATTGTCATTAATATTTCCATGGAGAAACCCTATTTTCATTTGTTTGCTTGTGTATATTTTGGGGAGTATAAAATATCCTCTGCTCTGTTGGTGCCTGTAGGAGCCAGCTGTTGTCGATCCTGATTGGGCGGCAAGGATAAGGGGTGGGGTCTTAAGTCCTGATTGACATTGCTGGAAACGCTCCCGTAAACTTGGAGAGAACGTCCTCAGGCAAAGCGGGTCGCAGTGGCTAAACACACGCCCACCTGGGTTGACCGACCAGTTCGTAGACCTGGGAAGCAGCGGTCCCTGTAAATGGGGTGGAGGAGTGCTGCCCGCCCGCAGAGGGAATGGAGGACCGCACCATCACGGAGCACCATCTGGCATGTTATGTGCGTCTGGCGCCCTCTGGAGCTCAAATGTGGGTAGTGACCCTAGAGTTAGGCAACGCGGCCTCCACCCAGGCGGCGCCCAAATCTTGGCTACACCTATTATCTCAAACTCTCAGGACCTTGCTCGGTGCCCTCCAGGGTCACACTACCGAGTCAGGGTTCCACCACCAGAACCCCTGCTTGGCCGCGGTATAAGACGCAGCTTCCAATTCGTCCAAGGACAGACACCCCCGTCACACGCAGGGAATTGGTTAAAGGTCTCTCTCCACCACCACCCCCCCGCCCCCACTTTTTACTGTTTTATTTTTCTTCACTGTTCTTACAGCAGAATAATAAGACAAGCACGCGTGTATCCACCACCCAGTTTAAAAAATACCTTGGGTTTTTGCTTAACCTTAAACAATTGTTCGTGGGCGCCTGAGTGGGTTGAGCGTCCGACTGCGGCTCGGGTCATAATCTCAGGGTTGGTGAGTTCAAGCTCGGCATCGGGCTCGCTGCTGTCAGCACGGAGCCCGCTTCGGTGTCTTTCACCTGTTTGGTTAAGTGTATTCCTAAACGTTTTATTCTTTTGTTGCTGTTGTGAGTGGGGTTGCTTTCTTACGTTCTTTTCAGATAGTGTGCTGCCTGTGTGTAGAAACGTGACTAATTTCTGTGTGTTGATGTTCTATCCCGCAACTCGACTGAATTTGTTTATTAATTCTAAACATTTTTCGTTGGGTTATTTTCTACATAGATGATCGCGAAGAAAAACTCTTCTGTTTCTCCTCTGCTCTCAATACTCCACGTCTGACACCAGATGTATGTGGGTGTTCCCACACCGAGCACTTCTCAGACCCCGGCGGGGTGTCCTACAATTTAACACAGTTGGGACATTATCTACCTATCGTAGCATCAGATCCCACAGGGAAAGGTCTCGGCCCTACAAGACTGTCCCCCACGTCCAGCTCCAACTGCAAGTACAAATTGTCACCTGTGCTTCTGACCAACCAGCTAGAAGTCAGGGATTCCCAGTCTCCCTCCGTGGTTTCGATTATTTGCTAGAACTGCTCACAAAACCCAGGTCAACGGTTTACTTATTAGATTACCATTTATTAAAAAGGTTACTGGGGCCCCTGGCTGGCTCAGTCGGTAGAGCATGTGACTCTTGATCTCACGGTTGTGAGGTCAAGCCCCACGTTGGGCATAGAGTTTACTTTAAAAAAAAAAGGGGGGGGGGGAAGAATTAAAAGGTTATTAAAGATGTGAATGAACAGTAAATGAAGAGACACATAGGGCCAGGTCCAGAAGGGTCCTGACACAGGAGCTGCTGTCCTTGTGGAGTTTGGGATGCTTCATTCTTCTGGCACACGGATGTGTTCTTGTTAACCAACCCAGAAGCTCTCTGAACCCTGTCATTTAGGATTTTTATGGCATGATTGGTGAACTCACTGACCATTAGCAATCAACTTAACCTCCAGCCCCTCTCCACCCGCTAGACATCAAGCTGTGGGGCTGGAAATTCCAACCCTCTGATCCCGGGATTGGTTCCCTGGCAACCGTCCCTCCCCCACCCCCCAGTTTCCCAAAAGTCACCTCGCTAACATAAACTCAGTCTGGTTGAAAAGAAAAGGACTTTTTTAAAAAACTGTTTGTTTATTTTTGAGAGAGAGAGCATGCAGGGGAGGGGCAGAGAGAGAAGGGAACAGAGGATCCGAAGCGGGCTCTGCGCTGACAGCAGGGAGCCCCATGTGGGGCTCAAACTCACAAACCATGAGATCATGACCTGAGCCAAAGTCGGAGGCTCAACCGACTGAGCCGCTCAGGTGAAAGGGCTTGTTTTGAACAAGACACTCATCTCACCTTCAGTGCACTGGGGCTGTATCAGGAACCAAGCACAAAATCCAAATATTAGGACAAAAGACGTGCCCCTAAGGCTCTAACCACTGGTGAAATTACAGGATTTTGAATGCTGTGAGCCAGGAACTGAGGGGGAAGGCTAACATATACAGTTGCCCCTTGAACAACCTGGTTTTGATCTGCGTGGATCCACTTATAAGCTGATTTTTTCATAAAATATATGTCCAGTGCTGTAAATGCCTTTTCTCTTCATTATGATTTTCTTAATAACACTTTCTTTTTTTTCCAGTTTACTTTACTGTAAGAATACGGTATATCCCACATATATAGAATACGTGTTAATGAAGGGTTTATGTTATACGTAAGGCTTCCGGTCAACAGTAGGCTATTACTAGTTACATTTTGGAGGGAGTCAAAAATTATACACAGGTTTTCAACTGCGTGGGGGTTGGCACCGCTAACGCCTGTATCGTCCAGGGGTCAACTGTACTTTCTTATTGTACTTTTCACAGGTATCACAATATCACAGTCTACCCCCTGACCTTCGGATACAGATCTCTTAAAGCAAATTGATTATAAAAGTCAAAGGATACTAGCACATTACTAGGGTCCCATTTCAGCCATTAATCCAGTTGAATATATATATATATATATATATATATATATATATATATCGTGTATATATATATATCGTGTATATATATATCGTGTATATATATATATCGTGTATATATATATATATCGTGTGTGTGTGTGTATATATATATATATATATATATATATATATATATATATAAAAGTGTCAGGGCACCTGGGTAGCTCAGTTGGTTGAGCATCTGATTTTTGATTTTGGCTCAGGTCATGATCCCAAGGTCATGGGATCGAGCCCTGCCTCGAGCCTGCTTGAGATTCTCTCTCTCTCTCTCTCTCTCTCTCTCTCTCTAAAAAAAAAAAAAAAAAAAAAAAAAAAAAAGAACAGGATATATATATGAAAGTGTCTCCAGGGCAAAGCTACTCAGGTTTGAAGCTGCCATTTGATCTTGTCAAGGTTCCAAAAGCAGACATACTCTTGGTGAATGTAGGTAGCTTCACCCAGTCAGGCATCTGGTACAGTTGAGCTAAGAGACAGTATCCTCTCTCGTGCTGCGCCTCTTCCAAGGTGTTAATGCAACGTTGAGTCTCTCCCTCATTGCATAACCTGTGTATTCACTCCTTTACCCTCAGCTGCTATTCCTTCTTTTTCCTTTTATGCCCAAACTTTTCCACCCTTGGAAGGCACCTTGAGTTTGGCCACCATACTGGTCTGGACTGCAGGCAGAAGAACGAGTCCCTCCCCCAAGCCCACCCCTCCAGCGGGTGGTGTCCCCCACCAGGCAATACAGTTGCGTCCGCTGTTAACCCCAGTCTTGCCAGATGACGTGAGGGCACAGCCCATCTCATCAGGCCCTTGGGAATTCTGACATAAGGTTTAAAAATACAGAGGTTCTTAGCGAGGAATCATCCTCTTCCCGGCTTCTGGTGTGGTAGCCCAGGTCCTGTGACTGCGGCGTCAGATAGGGTACAAACCGTAGAGGTGATATAGAGAAGAAAGTACATCAGTCCCCTCCCCCACCCCCTTTCCCCAGACCCACAGAAAAGCGGAGGGCTCCATCCAGTGGGGACGCTCCTTTAGCCCAGCTCATGTGGAGTCTGAGAACACACTCGTGAAGGCGTGCGAACCAGTTTTTCATGCTTTTATGGAAAGCATGCACCTCCGCATTTTGGACAACCAGTGTCCGAATTGCTCGCTCCAATTCTCCATCCCGCTAGTACTCTGGGGAAGAGCTCTCTCTGCACATTGACAGACACTGTGGGCTGTAGAGTGTGTCCCTCATCTGAAGAAATGACAGTCATCTGTCCACACTGGTGCAATCTTCTAGTTCTCTACGGTGCCCTGAGGGTTAGCCTGCTTCAAGTTAACGCACTCCTTGCTTGCCGACTTAAGGCCCTTGATTTGTGACAGAATTAATTTGCTTCCTTTGAGATATGCAGACCACTGGCCTTGGGGAATAAAGGGCCAAAATGTCCCCAGGCCACAGAGGCCAAGCAAGCCGATTTGAAGTCCCCTTAGCTTTCTGATGAGCCCAGCAATCTTTTAGCAAAATGTTTTTCTTTTTCAAGGTCACAAGAATGAGTTTACTGACCTCCCTCTGCTCCCCTGTAGACCTTGCCCTCCTTTTCGGAAAGAGCAGAGTATTCTCGAATGACCCCCAGGTACCCAGGAACCAAACCTTCTTGCACAACCTGCCCAAACTCCAGGCACCAAGGAACTCGAATTCTTGCACAACTTCCAAGCTCCGAGATAACTCTGTAGCTGGCATCATCGAGTCCGCATGTAATCAAGAAATGTCACAGACCGCTGCACTCCCTTAACCCCTTTCAAAATCTCTGGGCCAGGCGGAAACCCGGGAGTTGGCCTTTGGACAAGAGTCTGCCTTCTCCCCAGGTGGCCAGCCTCCCGAATAAAGCTCATATTCCTTTCCAATAAAAGCGCATCTCTTGATGGGCAGCCGAACTTGGGTTTCAGGAACATGAGCGTGTCCTTCTGCCACGGGGTAGGCAAACCCGGTCCAGAGTCAGTGTCTATTCCTGTCAGATTGCATCTGTAGTCCCCCTCCCTGACCTCCTCAGGGCTCCCAGCATCAGTCTCACTTGCCAGCTACCACCAGGTCCGGACCACCAGGGAATCTGCCATATAAGCATCTGCAGGCTCTGTCTCTTGTAGGCAGATAAGACAGCTCTTATTGGCGTTTTGTGCCCAGAGGGTGCGAGGGGAATGGGTCTAGATCTAGCCCACATCTGCATTGTTGTAGAAATATCCATTCATCCAGGCGCCTGGGTGGCTCGGTTGGTTGAGTGCCCAACGCTTGATTTTGGCTCAGGTCATGATCTCACAGTTTGTGGGATCAAGTCCCACGTAGAGCTCTGCGCTCACAGCAGGGAGCTTGCTTGGGCTTCTCTCTCTCCCTCTCTCTCTGCCCTTCCCCTGGTATCTAAATAAATGAATAAACAAATAAACATTTAAAAAGAAAAAGAAAAAAGAAATATCCACTCATTGCATGACCGCTAGAAGCAAGCATACAGCAATATTCACTTGTTGAATCCGATCACCTTCCAAATCTGGAAAGGGATTCTTCTGATGCACAACATGTCCTCCTTTTATGAACCCCTCAGATTCCCATAGTGATTTCTCTAAGGCCGTTCCCCCTATGGGCATCCCTTGATTAGGGGAGGTTTCCATTGCTCTTCTGACTGTATGGCCAAGCCATTGGCCACTGCCCATGGGCAGGGGCCTATTCTACTGTTCAAATCTTCCATCATGCTAGGAAAACACCATGAAGTTCAGCCCACTGAGCTGACTTTTTTTTAACTTTCTTCAGTCAGAGAGGCTGTTTTCCAAACAGGATGCTCTCCACTCACCTTGGAACTTTGGTCCACAGACCTAAGCAGTACTTGGTCAATCAATTGAGAGCTGTTCATAGGGCACTGTCTAAGTGACACTAGAGTCCGGTGGCTTCTCTCATGGCTCCAAAGTCTCTCCTAGAAGAAAAGAGGCTCTCTCATGTGCCCCAGGCAGCAAGATCCCGTATAAATTATTTCCATTTTATAATGGAACTCTTGTGGGTACTGACATCCCCAGTAAAACATCTCTCCAACATCACCCAAGACATTATGGGTATTTCTGGTTTCTAGAAACTAGAAGGTCCATTAGTGAGAAGGACAGTTTCCACTGTTCCAATAGCAAACTCATAGGGATAGCAAGCTTTCTTCTCAAATGGGAATCCTCTGGTCCGGAGCCCCAGTTGTCATTACTGAGAGATGCTCACAGGCTTTTGCCAGGAGGTCCAGTCTACACTCCACATAGGGCAATTGCACAGAGAATTTGTACTACCGGCACTCAGCCTTCCATTCCTCACTGTGTGGTCTCGGGCAATCTTACTGGTTCCGGATTTACCATATCCAGTTAATATTGTGGCTGGAAGGGCAGACTCACATGCTTTCTGGTTTACAGTATGAGGTAGGAGAATCATTCCCCGCTCAGACACAACGTCCACCCCATAACACAACCAGGTGAGAAACACCACTATTGTGCAGGAATCCTGTTGAAACATTTCGACGACCATAATCCCACCAACCCTTGTATCTTCATGTTCTCTCAGTCTGATTGTAGCCTGCATCGGATGGATTTTCATACCCATGTCAACGAGGTCTGGAAACTCCTCCACCCCGTAACCATTTTAACCGCTCTTGTGCAAGAGACTTTGGGCTTCCAGGAAGAGGTTGAGCCAAGAGACCTTTTGTCAATCTTCATCTTGATTAATCTGCCTAATGATTGCCTGAGGCGATTGCAAGGCAGGTTTCTCATTATCATCTTTGACTCTTGGCTTTTAAAATTTCTCCAAACTAAGGTAAATAGAACAAACTTGTTTGGAGCTCTTTAATGTTGGGAGGCCAGTAGGGGGTCCTTTTGGCCTGCCCAATCTTGGGTAGTACTATACTAAAATCTTTGTTTGAATTCCATCAATATCCATTTTATTCATCCCATTTCTTTTTCTTTTTTTTAACGTGTATTTATTTTTGAGAGACAGAAAGCAAGTGGAGCAGGGGCAGAGAGAGAAGGAGACAAAGGATCTGAAGCAGGCTCCATTGCTGACAACAGAGAGCCTGATGTGGGGCTCGAACTCACGATCTGTGAGATCATGACCTGAGCCAAAGTCGGACGCTCAACCGACTAAGCCACGCAGGTGCCCCTCATCGCATTTCTTAATAAGCACCTAACCAGCAAGGATGTGGGTGTTCATGTGGTAGGTCAGGGCCAGTGTGGATGGGGCTGAAGTGTCAGCTCCTGTTCCAGGGGCTGTTGGTTGGCAAGCTACCCAGGAGCTTGCCAGATATGATTTGAAACCGGCCACCGTACAGAGGGCAAGAAGACACAGAAGAGGCAGACTACTCCAGATTGGTAAATAGCAGGTTTAATAATGAGGGAATTTACATTGGCTGTGGGGAAAGTCAAGTGGAATGCATGTTCCAGGGACAGGGGAGGGGGTAAGGAGCCTCTGATTGTCAATGTCCAGCTCATGGGTCAACCAGCAGTCTTATCCTTTCTATAACCTCTTCCAACACGGGCTTGGGGGCACGGACTCTAGGCAACTCCATCAGCTGGGATCAGCATGGGTGAACACTGGGTGAGTCCTCAGTAGCAAAATTTGCAGTTGTCCCTGAGGGCCACAAGGGCCACTTGAATCCTCGTGGTGAAAGCTGCTGGAGTCTCCCTACTCTCTTTTTCTTGAAGTGGGATGGGTGGAGAGGGTCGGGGGTAAGTGCATCACAGCCAAGGAGATCCCTCTTTGGCAACAAACTCTGTAGAACTGGGGATGAGATGACACAGGTAAAATCCCTCCTGTGCTTTTCTATGAGGCCTCAGGTTTTATGTTCCCCTGGGTTGCTGTGCTTCTTGCTTATACTCCAGAGCTCTCTCTGAGCTATTTTCATCAGTGAGTAGTTAGTTGTTAAATCATCGTTTTGGGGAGACACAAGTGCTGCGACCTCCTAGTCCACCACCTTGCTAATGTCCCTGTGACTTTTTTAAAGAGATAAAGATGGTCCATGGGGAACAGGTGCAAGAGAGCTTCGTCTATATGGCATTGACTTTAGTTGGAGTGCTTTCATGGAGCTAGGTCAGTTGCGACAAGCTAGCACCCAAGGAAAACTACCTGGTTTCTGCTACCATTCTAAAGGCACCTATGACTGCCCTTAATACTGAAATTTGGTTGAGACGGTACTCAGAGTACAGAAGTTACACAGGCAATGATAAGAGGTAGATTGTTGGGGCGCCTGGGTGTCTCAGTCGGTTAAGCGTCCGACTTCTGCTCAGGTCACGATCTCTCAGTTCACGAGTTTGAGCCCTGCATCAGGCTCTCTGTTGTCAGCAGTGGAGCCTCAGGTTCCACTCAGCAATGGAGTATCAGGTTCTGTGCTGACAGCTCAGAGCCCGGAGCCTGCCTCAGATTCTGTATCTCCCTCTCTCTCTGCCCTTCCCCTGCTCATGCTCTGTCTCTCTCTCCCTCTCTTTCTCAAAAATAAACACTAAACAAAATTTAAAAGGTAGATTCTTTTTTTTAAGTTGATTTATCTTGAGAAAAAGAGAGAGAGAGAGAGAGAGAGCGCACATGATAGCGCACAGAGAGAGAGAGGGAGAAAGAGAATCCCAAGCTGGCTCTGTGCTGTCAGCACAGAGTCCAATGCGGGGCTCGAACTCACGATGGTGACCTGAGCCAAGATCAAGAGACACTTGACTGAGCCACCCAGGCTATCCTGGATTTCTTTCTTCTCACAGAAAAAGGCAAATTCCTGGGCTCTGGTCCATTTAGACTTCGTTGACCCATGAAAGGCCTTTGGAAACGTCTCTCAGTTGGTCAGGATTTGGATCATAGATCTTTCTCAATAAGGGTGGGTATGTCAGCCATATCTCCTGAACTGGGACACTTGGGGGAGAGGTACTGATCTAGATCATCATCCCCAGGTAAGGCATATAGTTGTATAAGTTGATCTATGTCATAGGGAATGGAGGCCCAAGGAGGATCAGGGTCCCCCAGACATATCTGTTGGAGATCATGAGGTGGAGAATCCCAAGACGAATTCCACTTGGAGGGACCAGCACCACCTGAAGATTGCACGCTATCAGGAGACTGAGGTAGTTCATGGTCACAGGCATCCAAAATGCTGGGACTCCCGGGATGAGTGTTTGCTGAAGTTACAGGTAAGGGAGGTTGCTCCTCTTTGATTGAAATCGTCTGGTTTGATGATTTTAGTGACGAATTTGAATCAGTTTGTTGCTGCTCTTTCTTCCTTTTCACACGCTGGTTCTTAAACCAAGTCTGGGGAGAGAGGAGGTGAGCAGGTTAATGGGGGGGGGGGGGGGGGGGGGCGGGTCTAAAGGGAAATCCTCATGTTTCTCAGGAATTATCTTCTTTTGGCATGAGAAAGCTAGTGTCTCATCTCTTCATAGTTATCTGAACAAGGGACATTCCTTCTATCCTCTGCTGTCCTGAGTTCCAGAAGGCAAAGGGAGTGTAAGATCATGACAGAGCACTCAAACCCTAGATCAGGAGGGGTTAAGGCAAGGTGCTTCTGTCTTGGTGGGTGCTCAGCATTTTCAGACAGACTTCTGAAGACCAAGAATTTGGAGTGGGAGTCTAGCTTGGGGTGTCTTCGGGATTCATTCGGGGGTTCTCATACCCCGAATACTCTGTGGCAACTTAGTTGCAAGGCATCTAAATGACGGAATGGTCTGATTAGGGAGAATCTAGACATAAACAGGAGCTGACTCCAATGGGCTTATCTGAGATCCATCGCTGTGTAGCATTATGGGTCTGGAGTCAGAAAGGTCTGGGTTCAAATTCTAGCTCTTATGTTTATAATCCTTGGAGGATTCTCTGCGAGCTTAGTGTTCCCTAATAAAATGGATGGTCATAAGAATAAAACTATAAGACATCTGTCTGCGCACATACCAGTTGTTCAATAAATAGGAATTACATGATGACTAAAGTGTATATGAAGCTCTGGGTTAGGTGTGCTGTGTAGACACACACTCAGGGACATACCTTTATCACGGATTCGTCTAGCTGAGTAGATGAAATAAGTTCCATCATGGTAACCCAGTCTGGGTACATGGTCTCTTCGAACACTTGTTTTAGTGCTTGAAGCTGTTCTGCACTAAAGTGTGTGCGCCTCCGGCGAGCATACCTTTGCTCTTCTGCAAAAGGAATAGACACAAGGCTTTCATTAAAAAAAAACAAAACAAAACAAAAAACATTCAAAGATAAACTTCTTACCTGAGCCTGACCCGAGAGCCAAGAGCTTGGTCTTAAAAGTTGACTCAAATGGATAAAGAAGATGTGGTTTATATATACAATGAAATACTACTTGGCAATGAGAAAGAATGAAATCTGGCCATTTGTAGCAACGGGGATGGAACGGGAGAGTGTTATGCTAAGTGAAATAAGTCAGGCAGAGAAAGACAGATACCAGATGTTTTCACTCATATGTGGATCCTGGGAAACTTAACAGAAGACCATGGGGGAAGGGAAGGGGGAAAAAAAGACACAAACAAAGAGGGAGGGAGGCAAACCATAAGAGACTCTTAAATACAGAGAACAAACTGAGGGTTGATGGGGGACGGGGGAGAGGGGAAAGTGGGTGATGGGCATTGAAGAGGGCACCTGTTGGGATGAGCACTGGGTGTTATATGGAAACCAATTTGACAATAAATTTCATTTAAAAAATTCAAGAGGTAAAAATATAGGGAAAACGCCAATTAATTAATTAATTAATTATTTAAAAGTTGACTCATGGAACCCACTCTTCACCATCTTGCTGGGATTGCTCTGCACCACTGAAATTGTTTCCCCTATGCGAAAATGGTTCAAGCCTGGTTTAAGAGCAAGTAACTGTCCTAACCGTCCACTTGTTCTAGAGGAATATACTAGTTCTGGAAAGCAGTGTGGAGGTTCCCCAAAAAAATTAAAAATAGAACTACCCTACAAGCCAGCAATTGCACTACTAGGTATTTACCCAAGGGATACAGGTATACTGTTTCGAAGGGACACATGCACCCCCATGTTTATAGCAGCACTATCAACAATAGCCAAAGTATGGAAAGAGCTCAAATGTCCATCTAAGGATGAATGGATGAAGGAGATGTGGTATATATACACAATGGAGTATTACTCGGGAATCAAAAAGAATGAAATCTTGCCCTTTGCAACTGCATGGATGGAACTAGAGGCTGTTATGCTAAGTGAAATTAGGCGGAGAAAGACAAATATCCTATGACTTTACTCATACGAGGAATTTAAGATACAAAACAGATGAACATATGGAAGGGAAGCAAAAATATAAAAACAAGGAAGGGGACAAAACATAAGAGACTCTTAAACATAGAGAACAAACAGAGGGTTGCTGGAGGGGTTGTGGGAGGGGGGATGGTCTAAATGGGTAAAGGGCATTAAGGTATCTACTCCTGAAATCATTGTTGCACCATATGCTAACTAACTTGGATGTAAATTAAACAATAAATAACAATGAATAAATAAAAACAGTAAATAAATTAAAATGAATAAATATATAAACCTATGCTAAAAAAAAAAAAAAAGAATATACTAGGAACTCATAGCCAAGAAAAATGAACCAGACTAGTGGGAGAAAATCTTTCCTCGGGGCTCCTGGCTGGCTCAGTTGGTTGAGCTTCGGCTCAACTTTGGCTCAGGTCATGATCTCACAGTTTGTGAGTTCAAGCCCTGCGTCGGGCTCTGTGCTGACAGCTCAGAGCCTGGAGCCTGTTTCGGATTCTGTCTCCTTCTGTCTCTGCCCCTCCCCACTTGTGCTCTGTCTCTCTGTCTCTCAAAAATAAATAAATGTAGGGGCGCCTGGGTGGCACAGTCGGTTGGGCGTCCGACTTCAGCCAGGTCACGATCTTGCGGTCCGCGGGTTCGAGCCCCGCGTCAGGCTCTGGGCTGATGGCTCAGAGCCTGGAGCCTGTTTCCGATTCTGTGTCTCCCTCTCTCTCTACCCCTCCCCCGTTCATGCTCTGTCTCTCTCTGTCCCAAAAATAAATAAACGTTGAAAAAAAAATTTTTTTTTTAAAAATAAATAAATGTAAAAAAATTTTTAAAAAGAAAATATATCTGTGAGGACAGTTGGAATAACAGGGTAGTGACATGATTATCAACGTTGGATTCATTTGAGTTCATATGATTCATAGAGTATTTGAGACTCTGTTGCCCTAATCAGCCATAGACTCAGGGTCACTGCCATCTACACTGGTCGGCATGTGAGATCTTGAAGCTGATTTGGCCATTTATCAACAAGGCCAGTGAGAGGAGCAGGTATGGAGCTTAGTGACCTGAGAATGAATGTTGATTCTCCCATTTATTAGCTCTCTCTGGGAGTATCACTACACTTATATTATTTGCCCCTTTTCTCTACCAGTAAAATGGTCCCATAGTTCACTTGCTTTGGGGAAGAACTGAGTATCCAGAAAGCAAGTCTGTTAATTACAGCCTCTGTGTATAATAGGTGCAGAGTAGGAGTTGTTTTATTGTTTAAAATATAAATGTAAAACCATGGCATCTAGCAATATTCGATCCATTTTCCATAGGAGATTCTGTTTATGTAGGGGGCCCTTATTCTTCATATATATATACATATATATATATATATATATATCTTCATACATAAAAAAATTAATAAAATAGAGCAAAGAGTCTCAATTTCACTAGGTAATAAAGAAATGGAATATGGATCAAATATTAAGTACTACCTTGTTTCCACTGCTGAAAATAGGACAGTGGGGGTGTACCTGGGTGGCTCAGTTGGTTAAGCATCCAACTTCGGCTCAAGTCATCATCTCACATTTCATGAGTTTGAGCCCCACGTCAGGCTCGGTTCAGACAGCTCATTGCCTGGGGCCTCCTTCGGATTCTCTGTCTCCCTCTCTCTCTGCCCCTGCCCCCCCTTGTGCTCTATCTCTGTCTCTCTCTCTCTCTCTCTCAAAAATAAACACTTAAAAAAATTTTTTTTTAAAATAACATGGAAAAACAAAAACTCACAGTACACAGTATGGTGGAGTCCAGTTACAAAATGTGTTCCAATGCTTCCTGTTGGTATAACCCAGTGGTTCCCAAAACTGACCACTTGGTGTTGGCAAGATGCTACCACAAAGTCTCACCATCTTGCCTCGGCCTGTCCACAGCCCAACTGCTCAACCTCTAGCCCTGCAAGCATTTGTTGCCCTTGCCCCAGCTTACCTGCCATAATATCCTTTTGAAATGCAAGGACTCCTTCTGTCGTGTGTTTGCTGAACTCCTGAATTCAGTCTATGTATCTGCTGGGTTTGAGGACTCCCATTTATACAAAATTTTGACGTAGTATAGTCCCTGCCCTACCCCGCCCTAATGTCACACCCTCTGGTAATCCATTCAACACGTGCTCCTTGAGAACCTGTTCTGTGCCCCATGCTGTGCAGGGCCCTGGGATAAAGCGGTGATTCCAGACTTCATCTCTGACCTCAAATGGTGGAGGAAAACAAATGAAAGTCAAAATGGATAAAATGTTCAAAAATTTCACTCTGGGAAAAAGAGAAAACACGCAAGCTACAGAGAGAAACAGTAAACTGGGAAGGCAATTGAATCCAGAAGGTGAAGGATGGGCTCTGTGCGTTGGGCAGCTACTGGTGAGACCTCGCAGGGTGGGGATGAGGTTCCGGGGATGGGAGGTGCATGGGGAAGCCCCTCAAACAAAGCAGCAGCAGGCAAGGGTCAAGATCTTGGCAGAGCCTAAATGGTAGACATTCTTGTAACTTCTGTTAGAGTTTGGATTTGGGATGGTTCAAAGCCCAGGGAGAATTCTGAGCAAGGGAACTTAACCGATACATTGCATTTTTATTTTTTTTTATTTTTATTTTTTTTTAAACTAGAATTGGAAAGTGATAGAAGTTCCAGAATTTCTTTTTTTTTTTTAATGTTTTATTTATTTTTGAGACAGGAAGAGACAGAGCATGAACAGGGGAGGGTCAGAGAGAGGGAGACACAGAATCTGAAACAGGCTCCAGGCTCTGGGCTGTCAGCACAGACCCAACGCGGGGCCCGAACTCACGGACCGCGAGATCATGACCTGAGCTGAAGTCGGCCGCTTAACCGACTGAGCCACCCAGGCGCCCCATACATTGCATTTTTAAAAAACTTATGCCTCCTGGGGTGCCTAGGTGGCTCAGTTGGCTAAGCATCTGACTCTTGATTTGGGCTCAGGTCATAATCTCACAGTCCATGGGTTTGAGCCCACATCCATCAGTGCAGTTGAACCTGTTACCGCAGAGCCTGCTTGGGATTCTCTCTCCCCTGCCCCACCCTCTCTCTCTGCCCCTCCCTGATCTCTATCTCTCTCTAAAAACAAATAAACTTTAAAAATATCATGCCTCCCTCTTGCCTCTTACCTTCCCTTTCCCTGTTTCTCGGTTCTGCATTTTCTTCACCTCTCAGGTGACCTATTTGCCACTTATTTATTCCTCCCCATGGTGTTTTTCTCCAAGACAGGCCATTTTCATAGGGGGGGGTCTCACTTGATAGGAGAATTGGCTCTAGTTCCTAGTCATCCACCCTGGAGGCCCTGCACCCATTGTGGACCCAACATCTCTGAAGTGGAGCTGGGACTCTGGCCCTGGCCCATCTCACCTGCCCCCCACTCCACCCTCATCCCTCATCTCCACATGCTCATCAGCCTGGCTTGGAGAGGTCTTGAAAGAGCCCAAGAACTCTGACTCTGGAAACATTGTCAGTAGCCCAAAACGATTGAAGCACCCAACTGTGTCTCATACAAGAAGAAAATTCAGGGAACCTTTTTGAAGTGATCAACGGTAGAAACACCTTCCAAATATCTATTCAAAAGGGTAAAAGCAGGCCTTGAATTTTCCATGTAAATTTTAGAATTGATCCCCAGAATCTCCTTGAGAAGCCAATGAGGATAAAAGAGCGTGATGTATTCAAAGGGTATGAATGTCAAAATAGCAGAGGATTTTGCAGGTATTTATGTTTAAAAACAGGAGTGCCTAGACGGCTCGGTCAGTTGGGCATCGGACTTCAGCTCAGGTCATGATCTTGAGGTCCATAAGTTTGAGCCCCGCATTGGGCTCTGTGCTGCCAGCTCAGAGCCTGGAGCCCGCTTCGGATTCTGTGTCTCCCTCTCTCTCCCCCTTCCTGTCTTTCTCTCTCTCTCAAAAATAAATAAACATTAAACATTAAAAATAAATAAATTGTAAAAACAGGGGCGCCTGGGTGACTCGGTTAGGCATCCAACTCTTGATTTCGGCTCAGGTCATGGTCTCACAGTTTGTGAGTTGAAGCTCCATATCAGGCTCCATGCTGACAGCGCAGAGCCTGCTTGGATCCTATCTCTCTGACCCTCCTGTGCTCTCTCTCTCTCTCTCTCTGTCTCAAAATAAGTAAAATAAGCTTTCAAAAAATAAAAAATAAAATCCTGCCCCTTCTTTATTTGTTTACCTAATAGTTATTCAAGTGACTACTCTGCCATGTCTTGTTCTCGTGAATAGAAAAATCAGGATTTGGAGAAATAGAGCTTGTCCTGCCCTCAAAGCACTGGCACCCTAGGGAGGGAAGCAGAAAATAAATGAGCAAACCAATAAATAGTTTCTGGTCGTGATAGGTACTGGTATTATGGAGGCCACCAGCGGCACTGGTTAGAGCACATTAGATTGGTGACCCAAGCAAGACAGCTCTGATGAAGTGTCTTTTTTATTGAAGGATAAGGAAGAGCATTCTAAGCAAATGGAACAGCAAACTCGAAGGCTCAGACACATGGAAAACCTGTTGATGTCGGGGGGGGGGGGTGGGGAGTGCAGAAGGGGGTGGAGACAGGGGTCATGGGAGAAGATGAAGCTGTAGAGGCAGACCAAGGCCAGGTCACGGTAAAGGAGTTTGGACTTTATTCCGGGAAGTAGAACACCATTTAAGGGGCCTCTGGAGATCGAGAAGACACCAGTCCACGCTCTTACCATGAGGTAGTTGAGAAGTGAGAGACAAAGTAACCTCAATTTGACAGGGCTACACAGGTGCCAGGGGTTCACCTGATAGGCTGGGTCCAGTTGGGGCTGGAAAGAGTTTGAAGTTCAAGTCCCTCCCTCAAGATGTTCTCTTCGTGTTCCATCTGCTTTGAGCATCAGCTCCCCTGGCCCCGTTCACTACTTTCTCATAAAACCCTCTCTGACCCCCCGGGCCAGGTCAGGACCTCTGTTTTATGCTGCCAACATTCTTGTTCTTCATTATAAACTTGATGGGTTGATTTGCATGGGTTCTGATAACTCCTTCTCTCCCCAGAGATCCTCAAAGCCCTGCAGAGGACCCAGCCCATGGTCAGCCCGAAGTCAGGCACTTAACCGACTAAGCCACCCAGGTGCCTCTAATTTAATTTTTAAATTTTATTTATTTAAGTAATCTCTACACCCAATATAGGGCTTGAACTCAAACCGAAGATCAAGAGTTGCAGCTCTTCTGACTAAGCCAGCCAGGTGCCCCTAGATTTAATTTCATTTTAAAATTTTTTTATTTTATTTTTGAGAGAGAGAGAGAGAGAGAGAGAGACAGTGAGAGCAGGGAGGGGCAAGGAGAGATGGAGACAGAATCCAAAGCAGGCTCCAGGCTCTGAGCTGTCAGCACAGAGCCTGACGTGGGGCTCAAACTCACGAACTGTGAGATCATGACCTAAGCCAAAGTCAGACACCCAACCGACTGAGCCACCCAGGCACCCCTAGATTTAATTTAATTTTTAATGTTTTATGAAATTGTGTTCTTTCCATAATTTGGAGAGAATTTGGTTTAATAGAGGTCATTTATAATCCTGTAAAAATTACAGTTGAGTCACACCATGGGAGAAGATAGCTAGATCTTCACCCATCATATTTACTCTTTCCCAAGCATGTAGAAAAAATACATGGGCATGGGGGACTCGTGGCTGGCTCAGTCAGTAAAGCCTGCAACTCTTGATCTTGGGGTTGTGAGTTCAAGCCCTGTTGGGTATAGGGATTACTTAAAAGATAAAATCTGTGGGGAATTAAGTTTAGGAATTCCCTGAGCCTGCACTGATGGGTTAACAAGGCATAAAGAATCACAAAGCCATAGAATGCTCATACCCAAGTTTGGGTAAACAAGTATAGATAAATAGGTGGCGGGGGGAGGGGGGGGGGGAGGGCAAAGGCCCCCAAGATGGAGGGGGTACAAAGGCCTCCAGGATAGAGAGGGTGGGGCAAAGGCCCCAGCACAAAGGTATATGAGGTAAATATTAGGTATTCAGGGAACATACACCCCCCAACTTAGTACTATAGTAGAAAGCTGTTTTCACAGGAAGGAAGGACCAAATTACATAAACAGGCAAATAGGGCTATAGACCAATGCAGGTGAAGCTGCCCAGAGTGGAGCTAATTAGCAAAAGAAAGGTGCCTTGTTAATCCTGAGGTTACATGCTCTGTCTTATCCCCTAGGCTGGCTAAGATAAACAGACATGGCCATTAACATCCATCTACCCAGTGCCAGGATTTTGGTTTATATTGACCCAAACCCCTAACACCATATATCTTCAAACCCCCTTTCCCTCATGCCCATGAGTTCATGTTCACAGATTCATTGTCTCTTTGTGCACGTCCATCACGTTTGTAAGCCTTCTGATCTTAATAAATACAGAGCAAGGATCCTTATTCGGGGCTCTTATCTTTTCCCAGACATTAGCCATCTCTCACATTTTAATCCTGCGTCTGCTTTTTTGCTGGACAAGAAAGAACTTTAGACCCAGAGTCTATGACAAAAATCTTAAAGAAAGAAAGAAAGAAAGAAAGGAAGGACACATGGGGATACTGATCTATACCTTTCCTTTTTTGTGATATCTTTATCTGGCTTTGGTAGCAGGGTCATGGCCTGAAAAAATGTTTTGTAGAATTCAGCAACAAAGCCATCTGGTCAAGGGTTTTTCCTTGTTGGGAGACGACTGATTCGATCTCTTTACTTTTATGGGTTTATTCATATTTTATATTTCTTCTTGAGCCTGTTTTGGTAATTTGTACATTTCTAGGAATTATACATTTCCCCTGGCTTATCTAATATAGCCATATAATTGTTTATAATATTCTGGTATAACCTTACTTATTCTGTTAAAGCTGGTAGTAATCTCACCATTTTTATTTCTGATCTTAGAAATTTGAGTCTTTATTCAAAGTCGGTCCAGCCAACAGTTGGTCAATTTTGTCAATTTTTTTTAAATGTTTACTTATTTTTGAGAGAGAGAGTGCATGCAGAGGGAGGAGCAGAGAGAGAGGGGGACAGAGGATCCTAAATAGGTTCTGCGCTGACAGCTGCGAACCCAGTGCGGGGCTGGAACTCACAAACCGTGAGATCATGACCTGAGCCGAAGTAAGATGCTCAACTGCCTGAGCCACACAGGTGCCCCTGTCAATCTTATTAAAGAACGAACTTTTGGTTTCATTGACGCTATTCTTTTTTGTTGTCTCTATTTCATTGATCTCTGCTCTAATCTTGTCTCCTTCCTTCTGCTAGCTTTGGGTTTAGTGTGCTCTTCTTTTTCTATTTCCCCTTAGCACAAAGCAAGGTTATTGATTTGAGTCAATAAACACAGATAAGAATGCTTAGGGAGCATCTGGGTGGCTCACTCGGTTGAGTGTTCAACTTTGGCTCAGGTCACAATCTTGAGGGTTGGTGAGTTCGAGCCCCGCATCGAGCTCTCTGATGTCAGGGTGGAGTCCGCTTCAGATCCTCTGTCCTCTTCGCTCTCTGTTCCTCTAGCGCTCGTGCTCTCTCTCAAAACTAAACATTAAAAAAAAAAAAAAATGCTTACTAATGTGATGCTATGTCATGGGTTTTCACTACCCCACTTACCACTAGCAATGGGTCTTTATTGTGACCACAGCAATAAAATTTCCCATAATAAGGGTCCAGCTGCCTTTTAGGATTTTTCCAGCATCCGCTTGGTTTCCACCCTTCCCTCTTAGCTGTGCAGTGTTTCTTCATACTCTCTGCCTAGGAAAGAAAAGAAAGTATTTTTTCATCTTCTCTCATCCCTCATGTTAAGAAGCCACCCTCTTGGGGTGCCTGGGTGGCTCAGTCTGTTAAGCATGTCAGCTAAGTCTGTCAGCTCAGGTCATGATCTCACAGTTTGTGGGTTCGAGCCCCACCTAGGGCTCTGCACTGACAGCTTGGAGCCTGCCTGGGATTCTCTCTCTCCCTCTCTCTCTGCCCCTCCCCCACATGTTCTCTCTCTCTCTCTCTCTCTCTCTCAAAAATAAATAAACTTAAAAAAAGCCACCCTCTTGGCATTAATTTCCCTGCAGTGAGGGTTTGCGAGTGTATGGGTGCTGAGAGGGCTTCGCAGGGGTGTTGGGCCAAAAGTCAAAGACGCCCAGTGGCAGGCAGAGAAAGGTCCTGAGGAAAGGGCTGTCGGCTCACACCCACTTGAAGCCAGCAGGAAATCTGTGCGGCCCTGGTCGCCTCAGTAAAGCAGTAACGGTGCTGTAAAGGTGAGCCTGAGGTTATAAAGGGATGCAGATAAAGCCTGATATACTGGCTTCCTTTCAGTTCGTAGTCACACCAAGCTCATTCCTGTGCTTGGAGCCTTTCACATGACAACTGTCCTGGAAACTTCCCAAAATGACATTAACAAGGCAGGGAGAATGTTCTAGATTAAAAGAGACTAAAGAGAGCAACCCTACGGAATGCCCGGCACTTGATTGGATTCTGGGTTTTCAAACTGCTATAAAAGGGGGCTCCTGGGTGGCTCAGTTAAGCATCTGACTCCGGGTTTCAGCTCAGGTCATGATCTCATGCTTCGTGGAATCCAGCCCCGAATAGGCTCCATGTGCCAACAGCATGGAGCCTGGTTGGGATTCCCTCTCTCTCCCTTGATCTCTGCCACTCCCCTGCTCATGTTCAAGCACTCGCTCCCTCGCTCTCTCTCTCTCCCTTAAAATAAATAAACTTTAAAATTTTTTTAAAAATAAAACTGCTATAAAGGACATGCTTTTGGATGATTGGAGACATTTAAAAACAATTTTTTTAATGTTTATTTATTTTTAACAGAGAGACAGAGCACGAGTGGGGGAGGGGCAGAGAGAGAGGGAGACACAGAATCCAAAGCAGGCTCCAGGCTTCCAGCAGGGGCTCAAACTCACAGACCTCAAGGTCATGACCTGAACCAAAGTCGGAAGCTCAACCAACCGAGCCACCCAGGTGCTGACAATTGGAGAGATTTAAGTGCAGACTGTGTATTCCTAATTCTTTAGCAGCCTCAGAGCAGAAGGGCTACGGAAGAGACAACAATGGGAGCTTAGTGCCCGCCAAGGGGAGGGGATCTGGTTAACACCTTCAGCTAAAGTCGGAGCCCCAGAGGGATACACCCTAGGGGAAGGGGTGTACCAATCAGCTCTCAAAGCAACCAAAGACTGAGCCTGATCAGCTCAGACACTATTTGGATTAAAAGAATCTGCCTCCCCCACCCCCACCCCCCCATTCTCACTGTGTGAGAACCTGATCCACTTGAGACAAAGATAATACCTTTTCAAGTTGGAACTAAGCCTGCAGCTCCGTGACAAGAGTTAACACCCATTGGGTATTTACTTCATGCCAGATATGGTTCTAAGGTGCTTTCGTAGATTATTTCCTTTAATCTCCACAGAAACCCTGTAATGCAGGTCTGGCACTGGTTTTACAGATGACGACCATAAGGGACAGACGTCTCAAGGAACTGGTTCCTACCCCTGAGCTAACAAGTGGCATAATCAGGTTCTGAATCCAGCCGATCCGGGTCCAACATTTCCCGCTTAATTGCAATGGTATTCATTGTTATCAGCCTCTCATCTGATCTTGAGGCTTGTGCATCTCGACTTCTGATCTCATCGTGACTATCTCAAAGGATCACTAAATCTCCAAAGTCAAAGTCCCGCTTGCTCGGGGAACCAGTCCCCTTCCCTCCAGGTAGGTCAGGCGTGGCCTTTCCCCATCTCTGTCAGATCCTAGACCCAGTTCTCAACGTCTCCCAGTGGTGGAAGCCAGGACTCAGTGCCCTGCCCCCCAACACCCCATTCTCCAGGATGTAGTAAGAGGTTTTCTTTCAAATGCACATTGAAGCATATCACACCCTCTCATCACACGCCAGTGTGATATTTCCTTGCTTTATCAGCTCAGAGGACCTAAAAGTAGCAACACTCCAGTAGTAAGGGTCACACCCACCACCCAGATCAGACACAAGGAGTGAGTGACAGGGTCACATCTTAAAAAACATTTGTAACAATATCCTTACATAGTACTTACTGCATGGCCAAAATCCTTTCCCAATTTCAGACAGCTAAACCAAAGATGTCAGGTATCTGTCAACTGCCGCAGAATTATAATGGTGGCTGTGGGGGGCGGGGGGGGGGGGGGGGGGGAGGGAGGGAGGGTTACTTCGTAATTTGAGGAACGCCAGGTGAAAAGTTGCCCTCAAAGAATGCCTTTTCCTTCCCGTAGGCAAAGATTTATTTGCGAGACTTTTCCAGTTTCTGTGGGCAGACACAAGTTTGGAAATGAATTGTCAGGGTTTTAGACCAAGGAGGATAGCATTTGTTAGAACAAGCAATTCATACACATGGATAACAGTGACCAGACTCCTTGTCTTGCTGTTGTTCGAGATAACAAAATAGCAAAGCGTTCCAAAATGTATTGGCTTCAAACAGTAACTTATGATTCCCTCGTCCAGTTTTGCAGGTGTAATACACCCATGGGTCGTGCACCGTGTGGTTTTTATCAGATCACAGTGGGGACTCAAGTTTTCGGAAGGATACACCAGGCTGGGCTTCCACATGGATGTGTTTGCTCACATCTCACACTTCACTTGGTATGGCTAGACCACGGCTGTCTTAGACTTCCTCAAATCCCAAGGATCTCATGGTTTCTGGACTTAATGGTGACTGGCTTCTACCATAGTGAGCCTATATGCTATCCAGTCTCCTCCATTTTTCTTGCTTCTTCCAGCTGACTAACCCCCACAGGGAAGTGGGGTTAACACAACTGAAATGTCTGGGTTTTTGTTTTTTTTTTTTTTGAATGGTGCTTTTGTGAATGATCACAGCTTCTTTCTTGAAGCTTGAAACACCTGGAAATAAAGGAACAGTATATTCCGCAGGGGTTCCCAGTAATACAGTGCCACCATTGACAAAGTACAGCAATCCAGGCACATTAGTTGCTAAACGTCTTCATATTTTCCCAGGACACAAATACAGAGAGAAATGGACAAATCCACCATCACTGTGAACAATTTTAACACATCTCTCTTATAAATTGATAGCTCAAACATGTAAAAATATAAAATGATTAAGCAAAACAATTAAGGAAATTGGCCTAAGAAAGTTACACAGAATACTGTTCTATCCAGGGGCGCCTGGGTGGCGCAGTCGGTTAGGCGTCCGACTTCAGCCAGGTCACGATCTCGCGGTCCGTGGGTTCGAGCCCCGCGTCGGGCTCTGGGCTGGTGGCTCAGAGCCTGGAGCCTGCTTCGGATTCTGTGTCTCCCTCTCTCTCTGCCCCTCCCCCGTTCATGCTCTGTCTCTCTCTGTCCCAAAAATAAATAAACGTTGGGGAAAAAAAAAATTAAAAAAAAAAAAAAGGAATACTGTTCTATCCAACCAGTCTACAGAGAGAAGATAGAATATGTATTATTTTCAGACGTACACAGAATAGTCACAAAAATTGGCCATATGCTATATGCTATATAGCATATATATGCTTTGCTATATGCTATAAAGCATATATATGATATATGCTATATGCTATAAAGCATATATATGATATATGCTATATGCTATAAAGCATATATCAACAAATTTCAAAGTAACAAAATGATTTAGAGTCTAAATTTTTATTTCTTTTAATGTTTATTTATTTATTTATTTATTTATTTATTTATGAGAGAGTGAGAGAGAGAGAGAGAACACAAGTGTGACAGGGGCAAAGAGAGAGGGAGACACTGGATCTGAAGCAGGCTCCAGGCTCTGTGCTGTCAGCAGAAAGCCCGACGCGGGGCTCAAATTCACCATCTCAAGAACTAGGAGATCGTGATCTGAGCCAAAGTCGGACGCTTAACCAACTGAGCCACCCAGGCGCCCCTAGAGTCTAAATTTTTAGAGCATACTCTCTCCCCCCAAATGTATAAATAATGCATGAGTTAGGGAAGAAATATACATTGAAATTAGAAAATAGTGTTAATCAAACTACAAAAATTCTACATATCAAAACTTGCAGGGTGCCAAAAAAGGATTCGTGTGTAGGATATATTTTTATAACTCCTACAAATCAATAATAAAGTCAGACGACCCCATAAAAATTGAGAAAAGACTGAAGCAAACATTTCACAAAAAAGTATATCAAAAAACACTGTTCAACCTTAGTAATCCTTGAAATAGAAGTTAAAATGCAACGACATAATATTACACCCCACAACTAGAAAAAAATTAAACTCAGGAAACAAATTGTTGGCACGTGAAGAAATGAAACACTCTAGAGGGGGTGTAAGTGGATACAACTACTTTAGAAAACTTTGACATTAGCTAGTAAAGTTGAAGGTATGTATTCCTTTTGACCCCCAAATTCCATTAGATATATATCCCTAGGGAATTTTTTAACATGTTCATACAAATATCATTCATAATGGCCCAAAACTAGAAATAACCCAAATCTCAAAAATAAGTGTCACTCCCCATTGCCTCCCACTTACTGACCTTCCCAAGCAAACTACACCCTGAATTTATCAGGATATTTTTATTTAGAGTGTTCCTACCTATGTCTGCAAAACAATGATAAAGAAAATTATAAAACTCATGTAATAGAAGACCTGAATAAGTGGACACACATAGCACATTAGGGGAGGAGAAGAATCCGTTTTAAAGATGCCAGTTCTCCCCCTAAATTCACCCAAGAATATGCATTTCTCAGCAAAATCCCAATAGGATTTTAATGGAAATTCTCAAACTGACTCAAAAATTCACACACAGTATGAAAGGCCAGGAACAGTTAAGACCATCTGGAAGAAGAACGAGGGAAAAGGACTCAGCCTTCTCAGATGTCAACAAAGCATATGTGTATAAGTGCCTGATATAATTATAGTAAGATCATTGGCATTGGGGTAGATAAGCAAATACATTAATACAAGAGAACACAGGGTCCGAAATAGACCAAGCAGAGGGGTGGCATTACAAATGGGCCTGGAAGACAGATCCCCTAGAAGCAGCCGGGGCTGGAACTTTGGGGGGGGGGGGGGAGAGTTACAACAGGAGGGTAGGCAGAGAAGTCTGCTAGAGATTTAGAGTTAAGAGGGAGGGCAAGGGAAGGACGAGATAGATAAAAGAAAGGAGGGAGGCTGGGAGAAGAAGAGAGGATGAACAGAGGGGCAGAGAGGGAGAGGAGGAGGTGGAGGAGGTTGGAGGAGGGGATGCTAGGGGAGGAGAGGAAGGATCAGGGAAAGAGGGTGGAAGGGAAGGAGGGAAGGGAAAGAGAAAAGCAGGTGGAGAACGGGAAGAGGGGGAGAGCATGTCACACAACAGTAGCCGTGGAGGGACACTTTTAGGTTTCCAGCATGGAAAGTTACAGAGCTTTCTAAACCAAGCTAGGGACTGAGATCTGATCGTGCACGTGTGTCTTACAAAGAATTAACTTGGCTAGGTTTTAAAATACGAAGCGACTCTTGTCCTTCCTTGGGGGCTGGGGACAACTAGAGCCTGGCCGGAATGTTGTCCACGTGCGGATTCGTCTCCCAGGCACGGTCTCCACGAGGGCGCAAGGGTTAAACACGCACGCGCGCGCAGGCGCACAGGCACGCGCTAACGTGTTCCCACGCACCCTGGCGCTGTGGCCTTTTTCTGGTCTTCCCGGGAGCTGCCCAGCAGACCCAGCGGCCTGAGGTGCCCCAGCTGCCCGCGGACAACAGTGTCCCGCGGACAAATGAAGCAAATGACGACCGCGACGTCCTGCAGGCAGAGGTCCCGATCTGGCTCTGCTGCCCTCTCGGGAGACCCCCAGGCAAGCGCAGCCTCTGGGGGAAAGACGCCCAACACCCGCGGCAACCAGTTAAGAGGGTTTGACCAACCCCGCTGAGTGTTCCTGGGTGTGTGCAGAGAAAGGAAGCAGCCCAGGATGCCAGCTGGCGAACGCGTTTTCCCAGCATCTATCTGGATTAGTTTACATTTATCGAAGGTCTCTTTGCATCTGTGGCTTAGTTTCTGGCTGCAGAACTCGGCTTGTGATAGGCTCAAAGATAGGGAATAGTCACATGCGAGGCCTTTTACATCACCAGGGAAGGAAGCTACCTTCCGGGAACCGTGCCATTTTTTTTTAGATTCAAGACCATCTCTCTCTCTTTTTTTAAATGGTTGTTTATTTTTGAGAGAAAGACAGAGCGTGAGTGGGGGAGGGGCAGAGAGAGAGGGAGACAGAATCGGAAGCAGGCTCCAGGCTCCGAGCTGTCAGCACAGAGCCCCACGTGGGGCTTGACCCCACAGACTGCAGATCATGACCCCAGCCGAAGTGGGTCGCCCAACCCACTGAGCCACCCAGGTGCCCCCGACTTTTGCCAGGGGCTCCTGGCGGGCTCAGTCAGTGGAGCACCCAACTCTTGATCTTGGGGTCATGAGTTCAAGCCCCATGTTGGAGATAGAACTTACTTTAAAAAGAAAAAGAGAAAGATAGTTGCTTGCTAGTCCTACAACTAGAACGTTTTTATTGGGCGGGTGGGGGGGAGGGATATTTTCGATTAAGGGAGAACAATTTTTACACGACTGAAGAAGAGTAGCATCAGAAACGACAGAAAACAGTGGAATGCTCGTGGGTCTTTTGAAGCCTGTTTTCAGAAAAATCCTGAGTGATGCAGATTCTTTGCATTGCAGGAAGTATCTTTCCTGTTTGCCTCCCTGCAAAGCAGCTTGGCTTTGTGAGAATAAAACTTGACTCAACAACTTGCCATGTGATATTAACCAAGATGAGGAAAGAAGTGACTACAAGCCCCAACTTTCTAAACCTTTATCTGGAAAATGAGGACTGGAAGACTTTTGAGAAACCTCCGAAATTTCAGAATTTGTAATCTCTTCGTGTCATAGTCAACAAAGACAATTGCTTAGTGGAAGATTAATTTGATGTTTTCAAGGTATTTAAGACGACAGGTAAAATAAAAATACAACAAAGCATGTATCACATATATTATGTGTTAGTGTTTTCAGGAACATGAAATATGGGAAGGACGTGTTTTTGTTTAACTTTTTTTTTTTTAATTTTTTTTTCAACGTTTATTTATTTATTTTTGGGACAGAGAGAGACAGAGCATGAACGGGGGAGGGGCAGAGAGAGAGGGAGACACAGAATCGGAAACAGGCTCCAGGCTCTGAGCCATCAGCCCAGAGCCTGACGCGGGGCTCGAACTCACGGACCGCGAGATCGTGACCTGGCTGAAGTCGGACGCTTAACCGACTGCGCCACCCAGGCGCCCCTAACTTTTTTTTTTTTAAGATTTTATTTTTGGCGGGTGCCTGGGTGGCTCAGTGGGTTGAGTGTCTGACTTCAGCTCAGGTCATGATGTCACCATTCGTGAGTTCGAGCCCCGCGTCGGGCTCTGTGCTGACGGCTCAGAGCCTAGAGCCTGCTTCCGATTCTATGTCTCCCTTTCTCTCTGCCCTTCCCCCACTCACGCTCTGTCTCTCTCTCTCTGTCTCTCTCAAAAATCAATAAACATTAAAAAAATTTTAAGAAAAAATTAATGTTCCATTAATTAATTAATTAATTAATGGATTAATTAATCAATTAATGTTCCATTAATTTTTTTATGCTCTGAAACAGCTTAAAATGCATTGGGGAGGCAAGTTATATTATGGGTACCAAGAGAGGAATAGACTTGCCATCCACTGACCTCAGGCTTGGCCAGTTTGACTTAATTTGACCAGTGAAGTGTGAGCATTAATGATGAATGTCACTTCTGAACAGAAGTTTGGGGGCACCTGGGTGGCTCAGTCGGTTGAGCAACCGACTTCGGCTCAGGTCGTGACCCCGAGGTTCGTGGGTTTGAGCCCCGCATCGCGCTCTGTGCTGACAGCTCGGAGCCACAGCGGGCCCAGGGCAAGTGGGCCCTAAACTTCCTAAACCGGCCTAAACGATTGAGCTTGTGGTGATGTATATTATCAGCAAAAGCTGATGGACAGAGAGAGACAAAGTCCTTTTGGGGGGACTTAGTAGGATTTCCCTTTGGAACCATTTGGAATGGTTCTTTTGGAAGGTGAGCTCTTTGCTTCGGGAAAAATATTTACACGCTGATTGAGAACATCGCACTGTCTGAATTGTTTATCTCGAACTTACTCGTTCCATGCCTGTCTCACAGCCTTAGGGTAGCAGCAGGCTTTGCTAACCTAGCTGAATCATCAGGTAATGTGTAGATCTTTTTTTTTTTTTAATGTTTATTTATTTTTGAGACAGAAACAGAGTGCAAGTGGGGGAGGGGCAGAGAGAGAGGGAGACACAGAATCTGAAACAGGCTCCAGGCTCCGAGCTGTCAGCACAGAGCCCAACTCGGGGCTCGAACCCACGAACCGTGAGATCATGACCCGAGCCGAAGTCGGACACTCAACCAACTGAGCCACCCAGGCACCCCAGCCTTTTTTTTTTTTTTTAATGGGTAATGTGTAGATCTTAACGTTACATGCATTTTTAAAATGTATTTATTTTGAGAGTGAGAGAGAGAGAACAAGTTGCAGAGGGGCAGAGAGAGAGGGAGAGAGAGAATCCTAAGCAAGCTCCAAGCTGTCAGCGCAGAGCCCGACTCGGGGCTCAAACTCGTGAACCTTTAGATCATGACCTGAGCTGAAATCAAGGGTTGGACGCTCAACCGGCCGAACCACCCGGGTGCCCCTGCGTTAAAAGCATTTGAACAGTCGCTCCCGTAAGTTCAATTTGCACTTCACCATTTCCTGCTCCGACAGTGCAGGTGGACATCTAAAGGTTCATGGCGTTTCCTTGAATTTCCTCAGATTTCAGAAACCTGCCAGGAATCTTCCTTCACCAGGACTGCCGAGGGACACCAGGGGCCACGTGTACTGGAGAGGCCTATCTGCCCCCTAGTGAGGGGGCCAAGCTGGAGAAGGAGGTCCTGGCTGCCCAACAACAAGGATGGTGAGAATTTGATGCCCCCGGCTCGTCCACAGCTTAGTCACTCCCTGGGTCACGTGAATTGCTTGCTCAGAAGGGACTAGAAGTGAATGTGAAGTCGTCCCGGGTCTGTCTGACTGCTCTCTGCACTGTCCTCCGTAGCATGCCATCCTCGGGTGGTGTCAGCCCTTGAGAGGACAAAGCAGTCAAGTCAAGGCACAGAGTAGAGCAGAGGGGTCAAGGGCACGGCCTCTAGAGTCCAATTGCGTGGGCTCACACCCTGATGTTGACATTGGCAAAAGCATGAGCCTGGCCATATTTCTGGCCCCTTGGGTGCCTCACAGGTGTATCCTAAACCCTCTCTCCATTTTTTTTTCTCTCCTCTGCTTTATCACCGATGCAGGATTAGATGGGGGCTGGCAGGGGGTGGGGGTGGCGGGTACAGGCCTTTGAGATCCGTGAGAGAAGGAACGAAAGAACCCGGGGCTCCTAGATCACACACGGGTTCAGGGAATTCATGCCAACGGGAAGGTTCTCAGCTCCCCTGGTGGTGATGGTGACCGTCCACTCACATCTGAGCTCCGGGCTCAGCGGATTTTGGAGAGATGCCCAGCCCCGCCCCGCACAGAGGCCCGGGCAGGAGAAGAGCTTCCGTGGAGAAGGCAGCCAACAGCCAGCTCCAGATGGGACCGACAAGAGACACACTAGGGAAAGGGAAGAGTAGATGGAAAAGAGAGAAAAGGATGTTCTTTCATCCCCTTGGCTAATAAAAAAATTAGCTAAAAGGTTCTCATTTCCTCCCACATCTCCGGCAAGAAAAACAACACAGGTCTCCACCTCTCCTGGAATGGGTAGGTCTCAGGCATTGACTACATGAAAAGGGGAAACATCCCCAGGGAAAAACGCTGTTGTTGTTGTTGTTGTTGTTGTTGCTGTTGTCTTTAAATAGTCTTATTCTTTTTCTTAATGGTTATCTGTTTGGGGGGGGGGGGGTGCAGAGAGAGAGAGAGGGAGAGAGAGAATCCCCAGCAGGCTCCACACTGTGAGTGCCAGGCAGATGCGGGACTCAGTCTCCTGAGCTGTGGGATCCCGACCTGAGCCAAAATCAAGAGTCAGACCCTTAACCGACTGAGTCACCCAGGCGCCCCCAACCCACTTTTGAAACAAGAGAATGTCCTGATTTTTAAAAAGACGGTAGCCCCCCAACTTATCTGCGAGGAAATACGTTCCAAGACCCGCTCCCCCCCCCAACCGTGGATGCCTGAAACAGTGACTACCAAACCCAACACGTACGCTGTATTTTTTCCTATGTATGCATACCTTCGAGAAAAATCTGTAAATTAGGCACAGAGACAACAGCATATAATGAAAAAGGACAGGGGTGCCTGGGTGGCTCAGTTAAGCATCCGACTTCGGCTCGGGTCACGATCTCGCGGTCCGTGAGTTCGAGCCCCGCGTTGGGCTCTGTGTTGACAGCTCAGAGCCTGGAGCCTGCTTCGGATTCTGTGTCTCCCTCTCTCTCTCCGCCCCTCCCCCCCTCGCGCGCTGTCTCCGTCTCAAAAATCAACATTAAAAAAAATTACAGTACGAAAAAAACTTTTTTTAATATTTGAAAACTAAATAATTAAAAATGAATTACCCTCCTGCAATTTTAATGCGACACAAAATTTCACAGCCCGGTATCGTGCCCTTGGGTATTTTCTACATGATTTGTAATCGCTGCAAACAAGCACCCGTCATTTAGATGAACTATAACCAATTTATCCAAGCCCCTGTGTGAGGCATTTTTGTTGAACGGCCCCCAAAAGGGGATGATACAGACCCAGGCCATGCCCAGGAGAAGCTGGAGATTAAGACGACCTTCATGTTTCTGGCTAACAGGACAAGCGTCCTGTATAGACAACTGTCTTAGGCCAACCAGCCGCATTCCAGAAAGCTGTAGCTTCGGGTCATTTGGAGCCATGCGGGTATTCTTAGACTAAGGATGAAGAAAATGAAGCGTTTGTGTCACACCCTGGCACCGGAAGGAGGCTCCCGAGAAAAGTCTTCGGTTACAGAGGGGAAAGGCTCCGAAAACAGAGCAAGTGTCTGGGGCGGTCGCATGAAAACCCCCCACCAGATACCCCCTTGAAAAACTGTCTCCTCATGGGGTGCCTGCGGGGCTCAGTCGGTTAGGCATCTGACTCTTGGTTTGGGCTCCAGTCGTGACCTCATGGTTTGTGAAATCGAGCCCTGCATCGGGCTCTGTGCCGACAGCACGGAGCCTGCTTGGGATTCGCTGTCTCCCTCTCTCTTTGCCCCTCCCCTGCCCCTGTTCCCTCTCTCTCAACATAAATAAACATTTTTACATTTGTTTCTGTAGGGGCGCCTGGGTGGCTCAGTCACTTAAGCACCTGACTTCTGGTTTCGGCTCAAGTCATGACCTCACCGTTTGTGAGTTCGAGCCCCACATTGGGCTCCACACCACTGACAGTACAAAGCTCTCTCTCTGCCCCTTCCCGGCTCGTGTGTGTCCTCTCTCACTCTCTCTCTCTCTCAGTATAAATAAACTTAAAAATTTGTTTTTAATTTTTAAATCTCCTTTAAAAAACATTCTCTGCCTCAGAGGGCAAGATTATACGTGCCTCCATAGGATTATAGCAAAATTACTACAATTTCTAGTTCCTCCCCTAATAATATATGTTGTTACCTACGTCTGGGAACTCTTTTGTTAAGTATTTGTGATTTTCTGGGCAGCCTGAGAGTGGGAGCATGGACCTGTGGGTCTCCAGCCCAGCCTGGGAGCTGCCTTGAAGGAGCCCCACGTGGGATGTCTGTCTGGCTAGGTCACTGGAGTACACAACTCTTGATCTCGAGGTTGTGGTTTCAAGCCCCACACTGGCTGTAGAGATGAGCCACACCTAGAGTGATGGCAGACAGTCTGGTGAAGAGCTGTGTTTGAAGCAGCAAGGAGGCTGAATGTTGTGTTTTGTAAATGCGATGCTCGGACCAGGAAAATTAAATGAGAACATATAGTTACTCTTTTAAAAAAAATTTTTTTTTAAGTTTCATTTGTTTAAGAAATCTCTACACCCAACGTGGGGCTCGAACTCATGACCCAGAGATCAAGAGTCACATACTCTCCTGACTGAGCCAGTCAAGCGCCCCAGAATAGCTACTCCTGATAGGGCAGAGAGCAGTGAGTCATTAACGTTACTTGCTGATGCCCGGGAATCACAGCCATCATGATGGGAGTCACCACCAGCAAAATCAAAGATAGAATTTCCTGGGGCACCTGAGTGGCACAGTAGGTTAAGTGTCTGACTTTGGCTCAGGTCATGATCTCAAGGTTCATGAGTTCAAGTCCTGCACTGGGCTCTGTGCTGACAGCTCAGAGCCTGGAGCCTGCTTCAGATTCTGTGTCTCCCTCTCTCCTCTGACCCTGTTACCCTCTGTCTCTCTCTCTCTCAAAAATAAACATTAAAAAAATAAATTGAAAAAAAGAATTTCCCTCTCTGAAGTCTTTCCATTAATTAGAATAAAGAGGATGTAATTGGAGAACCAATATTTAAGATGTTGTAATATTATGAGACACATAACAAAAATAGCAATGACTATGTACCTATCAAGAAAATGAACTACTGGGGCGCCTCACTGGCTCAGTCCACAGAGCATGTGTCTCTTGATCTCCACTTGGTGAGTTCGAGCCCCACATTGGGCTTAGAGTTTACTTAAAATTTTAAAAAATGTTTAAAGAAAATTAACTATTTATAACCACAATGGAAAACATGGGTGAATCTCATAAAAATAGTGCGTGAGGGGCGCCTGGGTGGCGCAGTCGGTTAAGCTTCCGACTTCAGCCAGGTCACGATCTCGCGGTCCGGGAGTTCGAGCCCCGCGTCGGGCTCTGGGCTGATGGCTCGGAGCCTGGAGCCTGTTTCCGATTCTGTGTCTCCCTCTCTCTCTGCCCCTCCCCCGTTCATGCTCTGTCTCTCTCTGTCCCAAAAAAATAAACGTTGAAAAAAAAAAAAATGGAGATTAGCCTTTAAAAAAAAAAAAAATAGTGCGTGAAAGAAACCAGACACAAGGGTATACAATTTCAAAAAGTAAGCGACACTGGCACGTCTGGGTGGCTCAGTCAGTTAATTCACCGGATTTCTGCTCAGGTCTTGAGTTCTAATTCCTCATCCGGGCTCTGCACTGAGGGGGCGAGCCTGGTTGGGATTCTCTATCTCAAAAATAAACTTAATTTTTTTTTTTTAAATAAGCAAAACTAAAATACAGGAATGCACCCCCAGGAATAGAACAAAAAGCAAAGCAAGTAAACAATGACCATAAATACCAGGCTAGTAGTTACCTCCCGGTAGAAAGGAGATTCTTGTGAAGGGGGAAGGGTTGGGGAGTATGGGGAGTCAATTTCCAGTGGTGGTTACATGGCTGTTCACTTCCTGATAAATCATTCCATTGTATACTTTTGTATACTTTTCTGCATATAGGTTATGTCACACAAATAAGATTTAGAAGAACATAACCGTCCAAGAGTAGCTAAAGAAGTTTTAAAGATAACAAGGGGGGTATTATTATAAAGCTTTAATTGTTAAGAGGATTGTTGCGGGGAGGGGGGGGGCACCTGGGTGGCTCAGTCCCTTAAGTCTCCGACTTCACAGTTCCTGGGCCCCATGTCCAGCTCTGTGCTGACAGCTCAGAGCCTGGAGCCTGCTTGGGATTTTGTGTCTCCCTGTCTCTCTGCCCCTCCCCCACTCGTGCGCGCGCTCTCTCTCCTTCAAAAATAAACATTAAAAATGTAAAAAAAAAAAAAAAAGAGAGAGAGAGGATTGCTATGGGAAGATAGGCAAATGAATAAATGGAAAATAATAAAGAACATCCTCCCCACCCACCCACCCACCCCCAAAACAAACAAAAAACCAAGAATCTAGGATATCTTGGTGTATAATACAGGCAGCGTTTCTGTTTTTCATTGCAAAAAGCTTTATTGTTTCCATTGGGTCGACAGTTTGGGAGAGGGCTCCGTCGTGGTTAAACATCTGCTCAGACAAGCCCAGGCAGAAGCCCGGGCACTAAGGGGATGTCAGAGGGGCCCCTCCAAGGTTGCTGGGCTCCAGAGGCTGCTAGTCGAGCTTGAAGGTGAGCCTTTCGAAGAGATACTCGCCCAGCGCGGCCTGAGGGCCGGCCAGCCTGCGGAGGTTTGTCAGGTGGCTGCCCATCTGCTTGATGAGTTTCACCTCCTCGCCCAGGAAGTGGTTCTCCAGGAAGTCACAGAGATAAGCGTCGGCACGGGCAGAACCCAGGGCATGCAGATCCAAAATTGCCTCGTTCAGGTTCTTCTCCAGGACTAGAGCCGTTTCCATGGCGTCCAGGGCTTTACCCCACTCGTCGTGCGACGGCTTCTGCACGTCCTGGAAGAGCGCGCTGCCGCTCCGCTCGTTTTGCAACTTCAAGAGCCGCTGGGCACCCTCGCGCTTCTTCAGGGCTAACTCGCGGAAGAAGTGGCCCAAGCCCTGCAGAGCCACATCGCTGCTGTCGAAATAGAAGCCCAGAGAGAGGTAGGTGTTGGAGGCCCGCAGATGCATGTTGACCAGGCAGTTGACGGAGGCCTCCACCTCGGGGGAATAATTCTGACGACCCTGAGAGCTCATGATTGGTCGGCAACAAGGCGCTAAGCTCAAAAAACCGTGTTGGTTGGCCCCAGAGGCAGAGGGTGGCTGAGAAGGTGGTTCCGGGGGTTGAGACGGTAAAGGCGGCTGGAGGGTGGTCTGAGGCTGGAATAAGGGGTGTCCCTGGGTCTGGTCAGTCCAAGCTCTGTTGAAGCACGAGGCAGATCCAGCGGACCGCCGGGCGCACTGCAGATGTGGCATTATAATCACCGGAGAACAAGAAGCGTAGAGAGGAGCATGTTGGGTGGAACCTGGGGAAAGCCAATAAGAAGCAACCTTGTAAGACTCTCCTGGGGTAAACGTTAAACTGACTCAAACGGAAAATAGGGACGCGCCCTTCGACGTGCCGTTGCCCGCTCGGGGCCGTTTCGGCTGTGATGACGCTTCTGGCCGCGAGGTGGCGCCTGGCGGGGCACGGGCGCCGGGAATGACGCGTGCGCAGCGCTCCTAGGTGTATCCGTAGGATAAACGCACGCGCCGCGTTCACCGGTGCGCACAGCGCTCGCGCACACGCACTTACGCGCCCGCCCGTAGTCGCGACGTCCCGTTTTTCCAATTTTTCTGGGAGCGGCCGAGCTGACCCCGGGGTACGAGATGTCCGAGCTCCCCCCCGACAGCGGTGGCCGGCAGACGGACGCGGCGAATGGCCACCGCGACGCCCCGCGGGCGGAGGTAGGCGGCGGGAGGCGGGAGCCGGCCCCGGCGGGGCCTGCGGAGCCCGGGGAAGGTCCGGTGGCGGCGCCCGGGGAGGCCCGCGACGCACAGGTAGCCCGAGTGTTGGCGGAGCCAGCGGAGGAAGAGGGTGCGCAGGCCAGACCCCGATCCCGGCCCGGGAACGGCCCGGGGCTGGCTGCGTTGCCGTACCTCCGCCTCCGTCACCCACTTAGCGTTTTAGGAATCAATTACCAGCAGTTCCTGCGCCACTACCTGGAACACTACCCGATCGCTCCGGGCAGAATTCAGGAGCTGGGAGAACGCCGCAGGAGGTTTGTGGAGGCCTGCAGAGCCCGGGAAGCAGCGTTTGATGCCGAGTACCAGCGGAATCCCCAGAGGATGGATTTTGACATTTTGACATTTACAGTAGCCCTCACTGCGTCCGAGGTCATCAATCCTCTGATAGAGGAACTTGGTTGTGACAAGTACATAAGTAGAGAATAGTCTGGTGGCGAAACCACTGCAGAGGGGAGCCTCTGTTTTCAAGTCTCACGCCAGTCCTGTCCCTCGATTTTAGAAGGTCAAAGTGTATGAGATAAGGCGAGGCATAGTTGCGGGGGGGAAGGGCGTTTATCGCGACAAAGCCTCAGAAAAGAAATTCAAAGCCTTGTGACTCCTGTGACTGTTGAGTTTGGGGTTGATACAGAGCCTTCTCCCTGTGTTGTGGAAATGACTTTCAAAATTCCTTCACTGAAAAGTGAAGGATAGTTTTCAGGGCATTGAGACCCGATGAAGAACTGTGGCCAGTATCGGAGCCCGTGATGACGAAAGAAACTCTCAAATCGTGATGGGGAGGAATAAGGAGCCACGGCGGTGTTATCCCGTGGAGAGACTGGAAGCCTATGGCGAGAACTTGACATTGTCCGAGTATGTGCTCTGTTCACATCAGGTTCAACAGAAGGTTTTAGCACAAGATCGACTTTGTGTTCTGTGAAGCATTTCAAACGGCAAGCAGTGTAACTTGTTGTATATATTACCTGATAAACCTTGTATTCGAGAATATCTGAAGATTCTGGAATTTTTTTTCTTTCATTTTTAATGTTTAAGCTTTTTTTTGCTTTTTTTTTTCTTTTTCTTTCTTTTTTTTTTTTTGGTAAACCTATTCAGAAAACCCCCAAAATGTGAAATATACACCGAAAGTTCTTCCATCCCTGTCCCCTCTATCCAGTCCCCGCCACAACCCACGTCTGCAAGGTGCCTCTCCTGTCGTTGCCTTGTGTACACACAAGCAAATGCAAATTTGGGGTTTTTTTTTTTCATTTCTTCACAAAAGTGGGCATATTTACTGATTTACACGTTGCTTATTCAGTAAGAATGTACCTTGAAGATCCTTCCAAACCACTGCATTGCCTGGTTCTTTGTTCTTTTTCAGAGCTGCGTTCTGTTTCATTCTGTGGTTGATTATGTTGTAATTTACTTATCCAGGAACATATCAATGGGCATTCACGGTCTCCATCTTTGTCTTTAGATTTTTGTTATGTCAGAAATTCATCATTTATTTTAAAAGATAATTCTTAGTAGAATCTAATTTTTCATCCGACAAATTTTCCTTTTTTTTTTTAACCTTTTATCGCTTCACCCATTTTCTGTTGGCAAAAAAAAAAAAAAAAAAAAGGCTGTGAAAGGTAACCTTGTATGCATATCACAGGGCCTGTGCGCAAATGCTTTGATGGAAATGACCTTGTCGTGTTTTGCCATCTGTGCAATGGGGCATAGCGTAACCTTTGATGGTGTAAGACGGCATTTTTCCTTGGGGCGTCTTCTAATCAGCAGCTTCTTAGATTCTTTGTTATGTGTAACATCCATAGTGTGAATTTCCAGAAGTGAGAATTCTGGGCCAGGGTACTCATTGGAAATTGTATGTATATTCCCTTTTCTGTGAACCCTGTGTTCGTATCTTTTATCCATTTCTCTCCTGAAGAATTGTTCTTTGTTGATTCCAGTAGCTGGCGATGTAATATGTGAGATAGGATAATAGCTTGTAATGTGAGTTATGGATCTCTTTCCCCAGTTAGTCACTTGTGTCTGGTTTTCCTGAAAGCCTTTGGGCAGGCAGGTTTTGCTTTGGTTTTTGTTTGCTGTTTTCTTTTAAACCAGTAAGGTATCAAATCTCAAGATTTTCTTGGGGGGGTGTGTGTGTGCGTGTGTGTAGTTTCTTTGTGCATATTTGAGTCTCTGAACACTTGGAATTTATCCTGATGTACAGTAAGAATTCAAAATTTATTTTTCAGGGGCTACTGGTTGCCCCAGCACCAGTTACCAACTAGTCCTCCTTTTCCCTGCTCACTTTGTTTAAAGATGCCTCTTCGTCATATACTAAGCTGTGTTTTCGATTTTCTGACTACGTGGTTTTAAATCTGGTAGTTTTTAATGTTTATTTGTTTTTGAGAGAGTGCGTGAGCAGGGGAGGGGCAGAAAGAGAGGGAGACCCAAAATCTGAAACAGGCTCCAGGCTCTGAGCTGTCAGCACAGAGCCCCATGCGAGGCTCGAGCTCACAAACTGAAATCATGACCTGAGCCGAAGTTAGAAGTCAGATGCTTAACCGACTGAGCCCCCCCAGGCGCCTCTCAAGCAAAGCTTTTTTTTTTTTTTTAGAATCACATGACAGTTAATTTATCATTAAGATACTGAGTCTTCCTATCCCAATGGTCTATTTTCCCTTTAAAAAAAAACTTTTTTTTAAGTAATCTCTACACCCAACGTGGGGCTCAAACTCACAACCCTGAAATCAAGAGTCACGTGCTCTGCAGACTGAGCCATCCAGGCACCCCTATTTTCCCATTTTTTTAAAGACTTCCCCCCCAAAAAATGCAGCACCCAGGTGGCTCAGTTGAGCACCTGACTCTTGATTTAGGCTCAGGTGGTGATCCCAGGATCCTGGGATGAAGCCTCATGAGCCTGCTTGAGATATTCTCTCTCTCTCTCTCTCTCTCTCTCTCTCTCTCTCTCTCTCTCAATTAAAAGAACAAACAAACTTCCTTTGTGTCCTTCAGAAGAGTGTTAGGAGCGCCTGGGTGGCTCAGTCGGTTCAGCGTCCCAACTTCAGCTCAGGTTATAATCTCGAGGTTCGTGAGTTCAAGCCCACATCGGGCTGGTGGCTGTCAGCACGGAGCCTGCTTCAGATCTGTCCCTTTCTCTCTCTCTGCTCCTTCCCTGCTGGTTCTCTCTCTCTCTCTCTCTCTCAAAACAAATAAGTAAACTTTAAAAAAATAACCCTAGGATCACTGAAGATTCCACAAAGGCCTTTGACAAAATTCAGTAATCATTCTTGATCAAACACCCACTGAGCAACAGACACATATGTGAAGAACTTCCACAAAATCAGGAACAAGACAAGGGTGCTTGACTATCATTCACATTGTTTTACAGGAGACAGAAGGCACCGGCCCAGGAATTAATAAGGAGAAAGAAATTCAAGGTAGAAAAGTTGTAAAGAGGCATTACTTTCACTGTTGAATATGACCTGTTCTTCAGGAAAAACTACTATAAACAAGAGAATTCGGTGTGTTAACAGGCTATCAAATAAATGTGGAGACATTACATTTTTTTGAAATCAATTATCCTCTTTCTATTTGAGAGAGAGAGAGAGAGTGCTAGCAGGGGAGAGGGGCAGCGGGGGAAAGAGAATCCCAAGCAGGCTCCACGCTCGGCGCTGAGCCTGATCCCACAACCCTGGGATCACCACCTGAGCCGATGTCAAGAGTTGGACGCTCAACCGCTGAGCTCCCCGGGTGCCCGGAAATGCATTATTTTCAAACACACAGGCAAACTTTTAGAAAAAATGCAACAGAAAGAATCCTCATTTATGCAGAAAAAACAGGAAAGATAAAGTAGCTAAGAATAAATAGATCTGCCAGAGATCTACTTTCGGAACATTCATTTAAGGGCAAACAATATTCTTTTGGTTTAAATATTTATTTTTTTGAGGGCGAGCACGCGCGAGCCAGCGTGGGCAGGGGAGGGGCCGAAGAGGGGGGTGGAGGTTTTGAAGTGGGCTCTGTGCTGACCCGAGATCAGGACCTGAGCGGAAGTCGGACGTCAACCCACTGAGCCACCCCGACGCCCTCCTACCGTTATTTTTATAGTCCCCACCATGATGAAGTAGTTACTGATAATGCACGATCTTCGTGTGCCTCGAGTGATCCTTATTTACAAATGAGGTATAAGCCTTTTGATGTGCTTCTGGATGTCTGTCTTTTTTGTTTTTTCTTTCAGTAGGCTTCCCGCCCAGCACAGAGCCCACCTGAGCTGAGGAGTGGCCGGGTGGCTCGATCAGTGTCCCAACTCCTGATTTCAGATCAGGTCATGATCCCAGGGTTGTGGGATCGAGCCCCACATCGGGCTCTGAGCTGAGCAAGGAATCTGCTTGGGATTTTCTCTCTCTCTTCCCGCCTCCACCCCCTCCTCAGCCTCTCACCCTCTTCAAAACAAATAAACAAACTTAAAAAAAAAAAAAAAAAAAAAAAAAAGGCCTGAGCTGGGACCAAGAGTCTGACACTTAACTGACTGAACCACTCAGGCGCCGCCCCCCCCCCCCTCCGGCTTTTATTTAAGGATGTTCGTAGAAGTGTACCCTAAGTGTCATTTTCTTGTGCACTATTTGTTAGTTTTAGAGTTAAAATTTTTTTTTCTTTATGTTTATTTTTGAGAGAGAGACAGAGTGTGAGCAGGGGAGGGGCAGAGAGAGGGAGACACAGAATCCAAAGCAGGCTCCAGGCTCTGAGCTGTCAGAGCCCAACTCGGGACTTGAACTCACGAACTGGGAGATGATGACCTGAGCCATAGTCGGACGCTTAACCGACTGAGCCACCCAGGCGGCCCTGTTACTTTTAAATTTTAATGTTATTATAACATCATTTAAATAATTTGGAAGTTTTTCCTTTCCTAAGTTCTGGAACACCTTAAAATCCACTGGAATTGTCCTGGTAAGGTTTGATAGCATTTCCTTTGGGACTGTCCAGGCTGGTGATTGGGGACAGTGAGGGTGAGAGTCCTGATGTCCCTTTCCCTACTTTCCCCGATGGTAAGAGCTGTAGATTTTTTTTTTTTTTAATTTTTTTTTCAACGTTTATTTATTTTTGGGACAGAGAGAGACAGAGCATGAACGGGGGAGGGGCAGAGAGAGAGGGAGACACAGAATGGGAAACAGGCTCCAGGCTCTGAGCCATCAGCCCAGAGCCTGACGCGGGGCTCGAACACACGGACCGCGAGATCGTGACCTGGCTGAAGTCGGACGCTTAACCGACTGCGCCACCCAGGCGCCCCTAAAAAAAAAAGTTTTTAATGTTTATCTGATTTTGAAAGAGAAGAACGGAGCATGAGCAGGGAAGGGGCGGAGAGAGAGGGAGACACAGAATGGGAAACAGGCTCCAGGCTCTGAGCCATCAGCCCAGAGCCTGACGCGGGGCTCGAGCTCACGGACCGCGAGATCGTGACCTGGCTGAAGTCGGACGCTTAACCGACTGCGCCACCCAGGCGCCCCAAGAGCTGTAGATTTTGAGGTACTTAGAATTACAAAAGTGTCCACACTGAGTCAGAATGTAGCATTTTTCCTGACTTTATTTTAATGTAAGTTTTTCTTTCTTTCTTTTAATGTTCATTTATTTACTTTGAGAGAGGGCACGTGCCAGGGGAGGGGCAGAGAGAATCCCAAGCAGGCTCCACGCCATCAGCGCAGAGCCCAACAAGGGGCTCGATCCCACGAATGGTGAGATCATGACCTGAGCCGAAACCAAGAGTCGGATGCTTAACCGACTAAGCCACCAGGGGCCCCTTTCCTGACCTTCTTGATTAAATGCCTTTCTTTACACTCAGTGGTAACAGAGGGGAGTTGCTGAACTTGGAGAGTGTTATGCAATAAATAGAAGCACGTGACCTGTAAAACTGCAAAATAGTCTTCGAGAAGCATGTGGTGGGATCGCAAAGTCGGAACCGTCTCTCTGGGTTCAGGAAGTCAGCCTGGAGTTTCTGCTTATCAGGTTACCCCCAGAGGCTGCTTATTCTCCCGAGGTCTTCCAGGATCTGGCCTGAGACAGAAATTGCAGGTTTCTGCCCCGCAGGGAAGCTGAACTGGGGTTTAGAGAAAAACGAGGTTTGTTGCCCAAACAGTAAGCATGGTGATAACTCAGGTTTCCACAGTTCTAAGCTGCTTAGTCAAACGTTGTGTCCCTTAGTTTGCCCAGAAAAGGACGCTGAGGCTTAGAAGGTCAAATTGTTTTTCCAGATCCATCTGACTCCAAATCGCACCACAGGGCAGTGACCTAACCGGGCGTTAGCCTCTTAGGAGGGCAGGGAGTGGGACCGGGGGCAGGAGGGTGAACATGAAGAGCATCACTCGTGGTGCCAGGTGTCTTGGGATCAAACTCCGATTTTGACATCCATGTGTGAGGCCCCAGGCTTACTACTCAGTGCCCGGTTTCCCATAAGTTTATGCCACCCTGGTCCTTCTACGTCTTTCTGACTGATGGAATCTTGTAATAGAGGTGAAATATATAAGCGTTTGGAATTTCCGAGGAGGGGAACACAAGAATCTAGAGTCCTAGACCAACGCGCATCCTTAGGATATGTAAATATTGTCATGGAAACCAAATTAAGATTTTTTAAAGGAAAATCTGAATACATGGGGTGCCTGGCTGGGTCAGTCGGAACAGCATGGGACTCCTGATCTCAGGGTCATGAGTTCAAGCCCCATGTTGGGTGTAGAGATCACTAAAAAGAAATAAACCTAAAGAGGCGCCTGGGTGGCTCAGTCGGTTCAGCAACTGACTTGGGCTCAGGTCATGATCTCGCGGTCCGTGAGTTCAACCCCCGCGTCGGGCTCTGTGCTGAGAGCTTGGATCCTGGAGCCTGGAACCTGCTTCGGATTCTGTGTCCCCCTCTCTCTCTGCCCCTCCCCAGCACTCTCTTTCTCTCTCTCTTTCTCAAAGGTAAATAAACATTAAAAATTTTTGAATTAAAAAAAAAAAAAAGCTTAGAACTTTCAGCCCCACCCCCAAACTCTGGGGAAGAGGGCCGGGCTGGAGGGTGTTAATCACCCATGGCAGGCGATTTGATCAGTCTTGTTTACATATTGAAACCTCCATAAAACCCCTAAACAACGGTTTGGGGAGAGTCCAAGTTGGTGAGCACATTGAGTTACTGGGAGCGGTGCACCCAGCGAGACCGGGGACGTGGCGCCCCCCCTTCCCGCAGGCTGGGCCCTACGTCTCTCTCCCATGTGGCTGTTCTTGTGTCTTTAATAATAAACCAGTAACAGTAAAGTGCTTTCCTGGGTTCTGAGAGTCATTCTAATGAATTCGCAAACTCGAAGAGGGGGCTGCGAGAACCCCTGAATTGATAGCTCCTTGGTCAGAAGTGCGGCGACAACCGGGGATTTTGAGTGGCATCTGAGGTGGAGGCAGGTTTCCGGGGCTGAGCCCTTAATTGTGGGAGCTGACGCTAACTCCAGGGCAGAGTGTCAACACTGAATTGTAGGACAGCCACCCAGTGTCCAGGGAGTTGGTTACTGGTGTAGATAAAACCCACCCATTTGTTGTCAGGCTCATTCAGGATTATCTTCAGTTTGCTTCATTCAAAGCCCGTGCAAAATCCTTTTTTGTCATTTAATGTGACGTAGCCATGGGAGTGCCACCCCATCATATTCACATGTCCCACCCACCCTCAAGGAAAGGGGGATCATATGAAGGTGTGGGTCATTGGGGGTCACCTTAGAATTCTACCTACCATAAAAAGTAAATAATTGTAAGTAGTTACTACCTTATTATGATTTATCATATTATGACATAGTTAAAAAAAAAAAAAACCATAGTTAAAGCCTCTGGCTCACTCACTGCTCTCACCCACTCATCACATCCTCCCAATCCTGGGGTATTTGTTACGATTTGGGTTTGACGGCACGTGACGGAGACCCAAGATAACAGCATCTTAAACAGGGAAGCTTGCTTTTCCCTCCTGTCCATTTCTGGCAGTGCTACCAAAGGACCCCAGGCCCCTTCCCTATTGTTGCCCCATCCTCCCTACTCAACCCCCATGGAATCCTTCTGTCTCGTACCAAGATGGCGCACCATCAAATCCCACTTCCAGACACCAGGATGGACGGCGCAACCCCCCAAACTGCAGGCGTCACTTTTGCTCACGTCCTATCGGCCATACCTAGCGGCCAAGGAGGCTGGGAAATGTAGTCTTCGGCTGGGGACTGTCATGAAGTAGTGCCTCTGCCCCAGCGGCCAAGCCTGTGTCTTCATTTTGCAGATGGAGACACCAAGCTCAGAGTGCCGACGTCACCAGAAGGCGATGGATAAATCAAGGGCGGAAAGAGGCGAGGAGAACCTCCTTGTATCATAGCCCAAGACCAGGGCTTTTACCAGCTCCGAAGAGCTGATATCTCATCACTGATGCGGTAAGAGGCATTTCATGAAGGTGGGGAAACGCATACATTTGACGGACAAGTGCTGGGGGATCTAGCGTCCGGGTGTGTGATTGTGGACGGCGTGAGAAAATACCGAAGCACCAATCCTGAACCCTGCCTTCCCCCCGTGCTCCTGCCCGGGCCACGCAGTGTGGTGGGGAAACTCGGGCTGTGCAGACAGACCGCGCCTGGATTCTCTGGTTCAAAGTAGAAATAGCCTCGGCGACGTAATAAGATATTGGGTCCTTGCACGGCTTCCATTCCGGCGAGCAGATGTGCCCTAAGAGGTTTAACGTTCACGCAGCTCCTGGGCTATGAAAGCCCTCTCCCGAGACTCTCACAGATTTAACTTGTTTACTCTTTTCAGCAGCCCCGAGTGAAGTGCCATTACGTTCCCCACGTTACAGAGGGAGCAACTGAGGCACAGAGCGGTAGAGTGACTTGCCAGAGCTGGGAAGTGGCAAAACCGGGAGTGGCATCCCGGCAGGGATTTGGCTCCAGGCTCTGTGGTCTCAGTCGGTAGGTTCTAGGGTCTGCCCCGTTATCTGCACCTGCTCCTCGTCGTCAGGAACAGAAAGAGAGTCCAGGCTCTTGGCAAACGTGCAGAGCTTGGCTTTGGAAGCCCGGGCAGCGTGTCTGATCTCGCTCTCCGACGATCACGTAGCACCCACTGTGCCACTGCACGATACCCATCACCTCTTCTTCCGCTGAGCCCAACACGAGCCCTCGTCCTCCCCACCTCGACCCCCGACATCCCCTCCCCAGGAGGAAGACAGATCCACCCAGGCTGCAGGGGAGTTTGAAGCGTTTGTGAATGGACAGCTGGTCCGTTTGAAGAAGGTGCTGGGACCCTGGGGGTGGGGTGGGGAGACCGACAGACAGACTGTGGCCAGAAAGGTGATGGCTTTGTGGGTGAGGCCAGGCTGCAGAAAACTGTGAGCATCATCGGCGAGGAGAGCGGGTAACAGGCAGTGGGCCGGCGAGGTGGAGGCGAGGTGAAGGGGGTGGGGGGGGGACAGGGGGCAGGGGGCAGGCTTGGCATCACAGCAGAAGACAGGGTAGAGGCTGCCAGGAAAACCTTGCCTCCCTAGCAAAAAGAGAGTGACCCAGCAGGCAGGTCCTTCCTCACGGAACCCTCTTCCGCCTGCAGTAAGGACTCCAGGGGTGGAGGTGCAACAATGAAACGACGGGTTAACCGTGGCAGGAAAGCAGTACGGGAAAAACTCTGGGTCGCTGACAGCATCGTCAGACCGCCAGCCGACTCCAGCCCTGTCCCACCAGCACACGAGAAAAACGGTGTATTTGTTGGATGGTGGAAGCCACCGGTGGCCCGGTTCGCCGTCACTTGCAGAGAGGAGCACCCCTGACAGAAACCCACTTATTCTGTGCCTGGCCCTGGGGATTCCACATTTAAGTAGTGTTACCACGCCCATTTGACAGAGGAGGAAACTGAGGCTCCGAGAGGGGGTGTCCCTTACTGGAGGTCACGGCCACTACATGGCAAAGGTCTGACTCCCACACCTTGCGGTGACCTCCCGGCTCGTGCCCAGGGACCCCACGGCACCAGGTGCAGTGTAGGTGGCCCATCAAGGTCCGATGAATCCCCAAATGGCCCTCCCCCAGGTTACTGACACCTGCCTCCTGACACTGCGAGTCTAAATTTTGTTTTTAATGTTTCTTTTTTTTTTTTTTAATTTTTTTTTTCAACGTTTATTTTATTTTTGGGACAGAGAGAGACAGAGCATGAACGGGGGAGGGGCAGAGAGACAGGGAGACACAGAATCGGAAACAGGCTCCAGGCTCTGAGCCATCAGCCCAGAGCCTGACGCGGGGCTCGAACTCCCGGACCGCGAGATCGCGACCTGGCTGAAGTCGGACGCTTAACCGACTGCGCCACCCAGGTGCCCCTAATGTTTCTTTTTGAGAGAGGGAGAGAGACAGCGAGCGAGCAGGGGAGGGGCAGAGAGAGAGGGAGACACAATCCGAAGCAGGCTCCAGGCGCCGAGCTGTCAGCACGGAACCCGTCGTGAGGCTGGAACCCACAAACTGTGAGATCATGACCTGAGCTGAGGTCGGACGCTCAACCGACTGAGCCACCCAGGCGCCCCCCCAACACTGGGATTCTAGGACCTGTGGGTTTAGAAAGTGGGCTCCAGGGTGTAATGAAATTTGGGTTGTCAAGTGTTGGAGACTTGCCACAGTCCATATTTCCATCCCACCCCCTAAAACTGCCAATAAAATGAGAAACTGTCAAAACGTATCCTGGGGCACCCGGGTGGCTCAGTTGGTTGAGCAACCAACTCTTGATTTCGGCTCAGGTCATGATCTCACTGTTATGAGATCAAGCCCTGCATTGGGTTCCATGCTGAGCCTGCTTGGGATTCTCTCGCTCGCTCGCTCGCTCTGCCCCCCTCCCTCACACTCTCTCTAAAAATTAAATTTTTAAATTGAAAAAAAAAAAAAAGTATCCCAAACCAGGGCATAGGAAATTAAGATGCCACAAAAGAAAGAAAGAAAGTGGGGCACCTGAGTGGCTCAGTCTGTCAAGCGTCCAACTTCAGCTCAGGTCATGACCTCGCAGTTTGTGGGTTCAAGCCCTGCCTGGGGCTCTGTGCTGACAGCTCAGAGTCTGGAGGCTGCTTTGGATTCTGTGTCTCCCTCTCTCTCTGCCCCTCCCCCACTACTGCTCTGTCTCTCTCAGTCTCTCAAAAATAAATAAACATTAAAAAGAAAGTGACTCAACAGCACCAGGAGTTGAGGCTAGCCAACCAGGAGCAAACCTGGGGAGCAACAGGAAAACAGGACTAGTCTTCTCTTCAAGAGTGTTCTTCTTTTTTTAATGTTTATTTTTGAGAGAGGGAGCGAGACAGTGGGTGAGCAGGGGAGGGACAGAGAGAGAGGGAGACACAGAACTTGAAGCAGGCTCCAGGCTCTGAGCTGTCAGCACAGAGCCCCAGGCGGGGCTCGAACCCACGGACCGCGAGATCGGGACCTGAGCCGAAGCTGGACACTTGAACTGACTGAGCCACCCTGGTGCCCAGGATTAGGCTTCTCTCCAAACCTGCCCTTCCTTCCCCTCCCCACCGCCTCCCTTCTCACCTCAGGAGACAGTGTGGCAACATTAGACGAGGTCAGGCCAGAACAGAGAGGCAGATTGTATTTATTTCCGTTTTCACCCCTCCCCAACTCGCCCCAGCCCCAGCTACCATCAGAAAAGGACCTGACTTGGCAACATTTCAGCCCTTCTCGGCATCCTGCTGAGGCTCCTGAAATGGAGAGGAGAGAGAAAATACTTTAAAACATCAAGAGCTATGACAACAACACTATAAAAATAATAGCATTTATACAGTGTTTACTATGTGTCAGGCACCATCCCAACGCTCCCCACTCTAGTCTCCTTGCCATTTCTCAAACACGCCAGACACATTCCTACCCCGGGGCCTTTGCACTTGCTGCTCCCTCTGCCGGCTATATTTTCCATAGATAACCCCAGATATCCGCACGACTCAACCCCTTCCTTCTTTCAACTGTTTACTTACCATCTTCCCAATAAGGTCTTCCCCGACCACTCAAGTTAGGATTGCAAAAAACTCCCAGCACTACCCACCCCCACTCCTTTCCTGCTTTATTTTCTTCTCAGCACTTATTTCCACCTTCTATTTGCCTATGTGTCTTGTTCTTGTCTGTCCCCACCACTAGAATGTCAGCTTCACTAGGGCAGGAGTTCGCATCTGTTTTGTTCATGGCCGTATCATCCCCAGGACCTAGAACAGTATCCAACACAGAGTAAGTACTCAGCAAATATTTGTTGGATAAAGTGAAATCCAAGGAGGTAACGGCTATCATGGTTTCTGCTTGACAGAGGAGAAGACCAAGGCAGAGAGAGGTGAAGGCATTTGCCTGAAGTCACACAGCCAGTAAAATAGGGATTTGAAGCTAGACAATACTGACGTAACCATTGTCTATCCTTCCGTTTTTAATACAGTTGATTGTCGTTCTTGTCCACCCAAAGCTCTCTCCCCATCATCCCTCCCCATGGGCTTAGGGAGACCAACTCCATTCCCAGTTGGAATAGCCACATGACTCAAGACTGGCCAATGAGAGCTCCGTGTTCCCTTGGGCCTCAGTGATTGGTTCGGGGACGAACATGTGACCTAATCCAGGCCAATAGGAATTTATGCCACCAAGATAGGGAGCCTCTCTGAGAATAAAGTTAGCCCAGGGAAAAAGCAGAACACAGAGTAAGGGAGGGTCAGATTCTCAATGACAACATTTTGCTGCCTGGATCAAGCCATTCCTGAAGCTAATTAGCCCCTAGACTTTTATTCTCATGAGCCAACTTTTTTGTTGTTGTTAAGCCAATTTGAACTGGGTTCTCTGCTGCAATAAGAACATTCATGACTTATTCCAATAACAACTGCTGTTCACTTACTGAAGAAGGGTTTTGACAAGCTCTTAATTCACATCTAACATCACCAGCTTCAGCCTTGTGTGGCTGGCTGGTGGATCCAGGATTTGAACCGAAGTTCCTGTGACCCTGGAAGCTGCATGCATAACTACTCTGGTATTCTGCGTATTGGCAGGTGTGAGAAACAGATGTCTCCTCTGCCTCCCCTGCCCCCATCCCCAGCATGGCTGCTTGAAAACAGACCTACTAAGTGCCTGGCACATCGTAGGCATTCCAAAAATACTGTCTGTAAATTTTTAAAAACAACTAATATAATGTGGACATTGTCTGGATCCTAATTCCCAACCCACCACCTCTAAAAAGATATTTTTGAGACACTTGAGTAGATCTTAGATGCCATTAAGACATTTTAAAATTTTTGTCGAGGGTGGGGGTGCCTGATGGCTCAGGTGATGCAGCATGCAACTCTTGATCTCAGGATTGTGAATTCAAGCCCCACATTGGGTGTGAGCCTACTTAAAAAAAAATCAATAAAATAAAATTTTTGTTGGGGGTGAAAATGGTCTTGTACTTCTTTTAAAAACTTAATTTGTTGGGGCACCTGGGTGGCTCAGTCAGTTAAGCATCCAACTCTTGATTTCAGCTCAGGTCATGATCCCACTGTTTGTGAGTTCAAGCCCCATGTCAGGCTCTAGCCTGGCAGTGTGGAGCCTGCTTGGGATTCTCTCTCTCCCCCTCTCTCTCTGCCCCTCCCATGCTGTCTCTCTCAAAATGAACTTTAAAAATAAAATAAGAGATGCCTGTGTGGCTCAGGTCATGATCTCACAGTTTCTGAGTTTGAGTCCTGCATCGGGCTCTGTGCGGACACTCGGAGCCTAGAGCCTGTTTCAGATTCTGTGTCTCCCTCTCTCTGCCCCTCCCCCGCTTGCACTTTCTCCCTCTTTCTCTCAAAACTAAACATTAAAAAAATTTTTTTAATAAAATAAAAACTTATTTATTAGAGATGCATACTGAAGTATTTACAGGGGCAATAACGTGAGGTCTGGAATGTACCTTCAAACGCTAACATGCCAAAAAAAAAAAAAAAGTGGAGAGGAAAATAGATGGACTAGGAGAAAGTCGGTAATAATAGTTGACCTGGTTGACGAGCACATGGGGCTCACTGTACGGGGCTCGCAACTAGGGTACGTGTCTAAAATTTTCCACCAAAAAAGTGTGAAAAAAATCATAGCTTCCATTTATGTAAACGTCTAGAAAGTACAAACTAATCTAGGAGGACAGAAAGCAGATCAGGGGTGGCCGGGGACAGGGCAGAGGGCAGGAGAAATTGCTGAAGGCGCCCTCTCAGTGGTCTTAAAAATCCAGTATCTGGGGCACCTGGCGGGCTCAATCAGAAGAGCACGTGACTCTTGAGCTCGGGGTTGTAAGTTCAAGCCCCACGCTGGGTGTGGGGATGACATAAATACATTAACGAAATGAAAATGCAAACTAAGGGGCGCCTGGGTGGCTCAGTCTGTTAAACGGCCGATTCTTGGTTTCGGCTCAGGTTGTGATCTCGAGGTTCTCATGGGATCGGTCCCCGAGTCACGCTCTGTGCTCCAAGCACAGTCCTCCCTGATCTTAACAAGGAGGACTCACTGAGCTAGGTAGGACTGGGAGTAGGATGTTTCTGACTCCAAGCACAGAACCTGCTTGGGATATTCTCATTCTCTCTCTCTCTCTCTCTCTCTCTCCTCTCTCGGCCCTTCCCTCCCTCTCTCTCTCTCTCTCTCTCTCAAATTAAGTAAATATTTAAAAAATTAAAAATCCAGGGGCTCCTGGGCAGCTCAGTTAGTAGAGTGGTTGACTCTTGACTTCAGCTCAGGTCATGATCCCGTGGGACCGAGCACCCAGGTGGGCTCTGTGCTGAGCACAGAGTCTGCTTGAGATTCATTCTCTCTCTCCCTCTGCCCCTCTTGCCCACTCACCCTCTCTCTTCTCTCTAAAAAAACAAATAAATAAAAAGAAAAGAAATTAAAAATAAGAATCCAGTATCGGTGGCCAATAAATGGTTGTGCGTATGCTTTAATACCTTAAGACAACGTTAGCAATGGAACTTCCTGCAGTAATGGGTTCTATGTCCTACATCTGCACTGCTCAACATGTGGCTATAGAGCTCTTGAAATGTGGCTAGTGTAGCTAACAAGTGAATTTTGATTGTATTTAATTTTAATGAACTTACCGTAAGTTGAAAAGCCGTAGGCTGTTATTGGGTGGCACAGCTTTACAACTGAAAGTGAAAGGAAGGGAGGGAGGAAGAAATTTAAAGCTCTTTTGAAAAAAATTTCATTGACATACACTGAGCCCTTCTTTGAGCCATGTACATTTACTACCTTAGATGAGGCATCTCCTGGAATCATCTCAACAACCCCATTTTCCAGATGAGAAAACTGAGGTTCAGAAAAGGGTGTGGGTGACCTGCCCCGATCTTAACAGGGAGGACCGGCTGAGCTACGTTGTGAGTAGGTTGTTTCTGACTCCTAGACAGCGCCCGCCCTGCGTGCTGCCCACCCTCAGCCCCGCCTCCGCCCCGCCCCGCCCACCTCGCCTCCCTCACCTCACCTTCGGCCGGTGGCTGCTACCTTTTCCTAATTTCCTCATCGATAATGCTCACAATCTTCTGCAGCCTGGCCTCATCCACAAAGCCATCGCCTTTCTGGGCACAGAGGGGAAAGAGCAGGGACATGTATGTCTCCCACCCCCCTCCACCGCCGCCCCCCCAACCCAGCACGCCCTCCCTCCCGGGCCGGGACACACAATCACAATCACCTTCTTTGAATGGACCAGTTTTCCATCCACAAACACTTCAAACTCCCCTGTAGCCTGGGCAGATCTTTCCTCCTCCTGGGGAGGGAATGTTGGGGGTGGAGGGGGAGGTGAGAGCTCCTCTCCAAGCCCCTGGGGTCTCGGGACCCTAACTACCCTCCCCCTCACTCCCCCAGGCCACCGGCACACTCACAAAGCGTAGACAATTTGGAAATTGCAGCTCCAGACTCTTTCTCAGTAGAACGTACTGCCAGGAGGAGATGGGATCATGGGTTCAGAGGATCAGAGGGTCATGGGGTCAGGGGAGGGGAAACAGGACCTCCTTCCAGACTTCCTGTCCAGCACTCCCCCCACCTCCAAAGTCAAAACTACTCACCCGAAGGCTGTAGCTTCAGAGGCCGCTGGACGCCGAGGGAAAGAGAAGGGAGACAGAGAGAGATGGGGAGAAGATACTGAATCAGTATCTCCCCAGGCCCAGAGGGAGCCTGTGAACACCGGACTCCGATCCCATCCCATACGGCTAGCTCACCCAAGGCAAAAAAACCCACAACAGTCCTCTGTATGGTCCACAAGCCCCCACGGTATCTGCCCCATTGCCTCCATTCACTCCCTGGCCCACCGCTCCAGCAAAGGAGGGAGGGAGGAAGCTCTTTTGAAAAAAATTTCATTGACATACACTGAGCCCTTCTTTGAGCCATGTACATTCACTACCTTAGATGAGGCATCTCCTGGAATCATCTCAACAACCCCATTTTCCAGATGAGAAAATTGAGGTTGAGAAAAGGGTGTGGATGACCTGTCCCGATCTTAACAGGGAGGACCGGCTGAGCTAGGACCGGGACTACCCTCAGCTCCGCCTCCACCCCTCCTACCTCGGAACTCCTCCTCCAACACTGCATGCCTCACCACAGGGCCTTTGCACTGGCTGTTCCCTCTGCAGAATGCTCTTATCGACATGGTTCCCTCTCTCCCCTCCTTCAGGTCTTTACTCATATATCACCTTCTCAAGGAGGCCTTTCTGACTACCCCATAAAATTGTGACCCCCCCCCATTCCTTCTGCCGTTGGCACTGATCGCCTTTTTTTTCTTTAGTTTACTTATTTATTTTGAGAGAGACAGAGAGAGAACACAAGCGGGAGAGAGTCAGAGAGAAGGCGAGACAGGATCCCAAGCAGGCTCTGCACCATTAGCGCAGAGCCCAATGTGGGGCTGGAACCCACAAACTGCAAGATCATGACCCGAGCCAAGATCAAGAGTCGGAAGCCTAACCGACTGCACCACCCAGGTGCTCCAGCACTGATCACCTTCTACGATGCGAGATAATGTACTGTGTGCCATATTTATTGTTCATTCCGGCCCCCTCCACACCAGAACGTGAGTGCCACAAGGGACAGAGATCTCTGTCTTACGCACTCCTGTGTCCCTGGTGCCGAGGACAGGGCCTGGCACAAGGTAGGTGCTTAATAAATAGTGGTTGAATGAATGAATGAATGAATCCATGGAGTCAAAGGAAGCTAGAAAGGAGGAGAAGGGCAGAGAAAGAGGGGAAGATGAGGCAGTGGGGAGAAGGGGAGAGAGGCATTTACATCGGGAAAGGAAAAGAGACAGTGAGTTGGGGAGAGAGACAGAGCAGGAGAGACCACCTGGGCAGAAAAAATGGGGGGTGGGGGGAGTGAGACTGGGAGAGATAAGGGGGAGAGAATGTTCTAAAGCAGGAGAGAGACATGGGGATTGGGGGAGGTCCCTGCTGTTGCTGTTGTCGTGGACCCAGAAGACCCAGCCCTGGGACCACCAAAGAGGACGGAAGCCAGCCTCCTTCCGCCTCTGCACTCGAGGTTCCTCCTCCCCTTGCCACCTCGATCGCCCTCCCAACACCCAGCTTTTCACGTGGAGGCCCCCTTCTCATCACCGCCTGAGAAAGGCCATCCCTGACCACCCAGTCTGGCATTCCCCCACCCCTCCCGGGCCTGGCTTTGGGTCTGCATGGCCCAGCCTGGCCTGGCGAGAAAAGCAGGTGGCGCTGTTCAGCACTCCATCCATCCTCAGAGCAGGCCTGGCCCTCGGGGGGCAGCACACTCCAAAATGAGTAAATGAGGCCGAATGAACGAAGCTCAGAGCAGAGATTTGAAGCTAACAGCTCCCCAGCGCCAGAGAAAATGATAGGTGGAGCCAAGTTTCCAACTGGGAGTGGGGACTCCCTCCCCTCACCCTATCTTCAAATCCCCGAAGCCCCAGCGCCCACCCCCTCTGGGCTTTCCCCAAGGGGAGGAAGGCAGGTGTGGGCGGGGACGCCCCTCACCAGTAGATCACTCGAATCAGGATCTTGCTGTCCTCCGGTAAGTTCTCGAAGGTGGAGGTGAATGCGGTGGCGAAGGAGTCGGTCTCCAGGATGGGCGCGGGAATAGAATCGGGAGTGGAATCCATCAACTTGGTGGCTGATGAGTCTGCCCTCGAGGTTGACCCAAGGGTGGGCCCCAGGAAATCAGCGGCCGTTGGAGTGTGGGCAGGAAGGGACTCTTGGGTGACAGAGCCGAATCCATTGGCGACTGATGGGAAGTGCTTCACACTGGGTGTCCGTGAAAGATCCTTGTCGGGCCACACAAGGGGCTCCGGAGCAGATTCTGAGGGTGGATCCAAAGGTGGGGCTGAGTTCCCTAAGGATTCCGACGCAGGGGCAACGGCTGTGATCGAGACCCCGACTGGGAATGAGGTTGGCGCTGGGATCCGGGCCAGAGTCGGGGTCCTGATCGGAGTGGGCGTCCGGACCCTGGTCGGGATCTGTACCGGAGTCAGGGTCCGGACCCGGGTCGGAGTCCCGACGGCAGTCGGGGTCTGGACAGGAGTCTCAGTCCAGACTGGGGTTGGAGTTTGGACCGGAGTCGGGGTCTGGACGAGAGTGGGGGTCCAGGCTGAGGCCGGGGTCTGGACAGGAGTCGGGGTCTGAGCGGGACCCCGGGCCGAGATCTGGGCCCGGGCCGAGATCCGGACGGGAGTCGGGGCCCGGCCCGGGGTCGAGGTCTGGGGGAGATCTGGGGTCCGGGCCGGGATCTGGACGGGACGCGGGGCCCGGACAGGGGTCTGGGCGGGATTCGGGGCCCGGACCGGGGTCTGGGCGGGATTCCGGGTGCGGGCTGGGGTCGAGGCCCGGGCAGGAGTTGGGATGCGGACCGGGATCGAGGACCTGACCGGGGTCGAAGCCCGGACCAAGGCCAAGACCCGGGCCGGGGAGGGGTTTGGGCCCCGCGCCTGGTTGTTCATGGGCAGCAGGGGGCCGGGGGGCGGGGTTGGGATCCCGCCCCGTCCTCCTTCCTTGGGGCGGGGAGAGCCTCACGCACACCAGGGTTCTAAAATGGGAGAAACCACAAGGGGGCACTATTACATGGTGTTCCACGCTGTACACAGGTTCTACCGCGCAGGGCCTCCAGATCTCACCTAATTCCTGAACCCTACCTTCAAGGCAAGGAACACAGAGATTGCTCCAGCGTTCCTCTCACTGTCGCTAACATTCAGGCCTTCAGTATGTTTCTTGAGTGCCTGCTGTGTGCACGGTCCTGTGCCGAGTGATTCTGGGAACAGAGCCCTGATCAGCAAACCCCTGGTCCAGTGATCAGGTTTCCTGTCCAGTGGGGGAAACATAGCCATCACCAACCAACAACAGCCCAGTGTGGCCGGGGCTGGAGTAGGGGAGGCACAGGCAGAGGGGTCAGAGACAAGGCGAGAGAGGCACAGGAGCCTGCAGAATCCCAAAAGGTGCTAGAACCAGCCTGGGGCAGAGGGGGCTCCCTGAAAAAATAACTGGGTGGTCAGGAGAAAACTGAAAATAATAACTAGCAAAAATAACAAGAGTTTGCAGTTACACAGTGCTAAGTGCTACACATATAAATAACCACAGCTAGTAAGTGGCACAGCCAGGATTCAAATGGAAACTGTCAGGCTCCAGAACGCTGGTACTTAACCACTCTGCAAATGGCCCCATCACACTGTGAGCTGGGGGGGGGGGGGGGGGACACTTACTTGCCTCGTTCACTGCTGAGTCCCCTGCTCCCAGACTAAGAGCTGGCATGTTCATGGGAGGTCCACAGTAGGTGTTTCATAAATATTTACCTTTTTAAAAACAAGTTTTAACACTCACATGAAATTGGAAAAACAGTGTATAGAATCCTGTAGGGGTCTCTGGGTCCTGTAGGGGACTCTGGCTCAGTCGGTTAAGCATCTGACTCTTCATTTCAGCTCAGGTCACAATCTCACGGTTCGTGAGAGCCTGCATTGGGCTCTCGAGTGGAACCTACTTTGGACTCTCTCTCTGCCCCTGCCCTGCTCTCTCTCTCTCTCTCAAAAAATAAGTAAGCTATAAAAAAAAAATTTTTTTTTAAGAATCCTGTATTAACTTCCATCCAGCTTTCCCCAATAATAGCATATGTAACTACAGTACCTTGTCAAAACCAGGACTCTGACATTGGTCCAATACTATTAGGTCAGGTACAGACCTTATGTTGAATCATGGAAGAGTTTTAAAAGGAGAGTCATGGGGCACCTGGGTGGCTCAGTTGGTTGAGCCTCCAACTCTTGATTTTGGCTCCATTCATAATCCCAGGGTCCTGGGATAAAGCCCCATGCTCAGCAGAGCCCCTTGGAATTCTCTCTCCCTCTCCCCCTGCCCTTCTCCCCTGCTCAGGCTCTCCCTCTCTCAAAATTAAAAATTTTTTAAATTTCAAATAGGAAAATCTTGAGAGACATTGAATTTTTTGTGTGATTCTATCTAAGCAAGTTTCTACCCCTCTCTGGGCTTCAGTTTGCCTCCCTGTGAAAAGGGCTTTCCTCTTATCACATAATATTGAGAACTAACACTGAGCATCTATTATCTGACAGCCTCTGATACAAAATGCTTTGTACATATTTAAAACGTGTCTCCAAGTCACCATTCATTTTTCATTTCTTCCCCTCTCTAGTTCAAGACTCTTGAAGCTTGTGAATTCTTTCTTCTGACAATTCAAATCTACTATTGAGCTCTTCTGGAGGATTTTTCATTTTAGACATCCTCCTTTTCGGCCCCAGAATTTCCATTTCTTTTTTTTTTAATTTTTTTTTTAACATTTATTTATTTTTGAGACAGAGAGAGAGCATGAACAGGGGAGGGTCAGAGAAAGAGGGAGACACAGAATTTGAAACAGGCTCCAGGCTCTGAGCTGTTAGCACAGAGCCCGACGCGGGGCTCGAACCCACAGACCGCGAGATCATGACCTGAGCCGAAGTCGGACGCTTAACTGACTGAGCCACCCAGGTGCCCCTCCATTTCTTTTTAAAATAACTTGTCTCTCTGTTGATAGTCTCTATTTGGTGCCACATGGTTTATTGCTTTTAGGGCGTTTTTTTTTTTCTTTTTTTTAAGCTTTATTTATTTTTGAGAGAGAGAGAGTGCAAGCAGGGAAGGGGCAGAGAGGTGGGGACAGAACACCCCAAGCGGGCTCTGTGCTGACAGCAGGGAGCCTGATGCAAGGCTGGAACTCAGGAGCCTTGAAATCATGACCTGAGCCAAAGTCGGATGCTCAACGGACTGAACCACCCAGGCGCCCTTGCTTTTATTTCTTTAATCACAGTTGCCTTTTGCTCTCCAAACATATTTGTAATGGCTGCTTTGAAGGCTTTGTTCATTCCAACATGTGGTCACTCTCCCCAGGGTGGGCAGTTTCTCTTGCCCCCCTCCCCCTCCAGTATGCCGTTCTTACTTCCACACCTATCTCGTATTTTTTTGTTAGCAACCGGACATTTCAGATAGCACATTATGGCAACTCTGGGCACTGGCCCCGACTCCCTGGGGTTTGTTTCCCTGGTTAGTGACTGGCTAGGTGATTTAAGTCTATTCTCCTTTCTCCAGCAAGTGTAGAGCTGGGGGAGGGTGGATGGGGACACAGACTCAGATATGCCCAGTCATCCTGGGCTGGTGGGTTTGGGCAGGTTCTCTGGGTCTTTCTGACTGTGCCGGGCAGGTAAGCTCCACCAACTGTCAGCTGTTTGCTCTACAGTCCTCGTTTTCAACACCATGGGGGCATCAACTTTTTCAGAGACAGATCCAATCAAATTAGGGATCCTTTGAATGGTTAGCTCCCGAGTCAGTTTGAGATTAGTTCTGACCCCAGGAAGGCTCCTCCCAGCTGTCTCTTTCCTTGGCTCTCCAGCAAACTAGCCAGAACCTACCCATCTCCTTCCATCGCATTCCAGAACAACTTGCGCTGTTTTTGAGGCACCTTTAGGCTTGAACTCCACACTGTTGTGAACAGTCTGTTCCTTTGAGAAAAGACTTGGGAGCTCTCTGTTCTGCAGCCTGCCTTCCCAACAGACAAAATCTCTGAGCCACAGCTCTGATACCGGGGAGGGGGACAATGGTAGGCTTGGCTCAGAGTAACCCCACTTTAGGAGCGGAGTCCTCAGCGGGGTGAGGTGGCAGCCCCAGGTCTCTTAGCTTGCCCTCTGGATGTGAACCCCCTGCCCCAGGAGCCAGGGAGGGACAGTCAGGGCTCCGGCATTCTTGGCCACAACACATCGAACACAGAGTCCCCCAAGTACGGGCTGGGCTGGAGAAGGGAGCCCCCACCTCTTGGTGGTGCTCCCCCAGAACTCAGCCTCAGCAACAAGTAGCTGGTGGCAGGACGAGACAGACTGATGCTCTGCCCCTCCCCTGAGGACAGCCTCCAGCTTGGAGCTGGGGGCGGGGAGGGAGCCCAGCCAGGAATGGAGGAGGGGGTTGTTACTGGAGCAGGGTGGGGAGGGGGTGGGGGGGAGGGTATTGGTTTACTTGTTACTGATTCTCCCTGTTCTCACCAAACGTTTAGATTTTCTCGAATGAACGGTTAATTTCGCTATGTGCCTTCAGGATCATTCCCAGAGGCTTTAAACAGTTGATCTGTCATTTTGTTTTTATAATTTGCACCAGTTTGCCGGCAAGCGGGTCTGCCGAGCTCCTCCTGAGGTGAATGCCAGGTGAACTCCATACAGTCCATTTTTAAAACACAAATGGTAGCACCCTATACACTCCTTTGCACCTTGTCCCTCCCCCCCCCCCCAGTCTCGGACAAAATGCATAGATGGTAATTTCATATTAGCACATCGATATCTGCCTCGTCCTGTTAACAATTGTGTAATATCCTGTTTATAAATGGCCCCTAATTAATGTAACCAGTCCCCTCTCATCAGACACTTAGGGTGTTCACAGCCTTTCGCTATTATAAACAACCACTGCAGGGGTGCCTGGGTGGTTCAGTCGGTTAAGCATCCAACTTCGGCTCAGGTCATGATCTCACAGTTTATGGGTTTGATCCCCACATCAGGCTGTGAGCTGTCAGCACAGAGCCTGGAGCCTGCTTCAGATTCTGTGTCTCCCTCTCTCTCTGCCCCTTCCCCGCTTGTGCTCTCTCTCTCTAAAATAAATAAAAACACTACAAACAACCACTGCAATACAGACACCTTTGTGCATAAGTGAAAGTTCACGTGTAATTTGTATCTTAGACACGAAACCACCAAATTGAAGGGAATGTGAATTTTTCATTTCATTTTTTTAATGTCACATATTTATTTTAAGGGAGAAAGAGAGGAAACAAGCAGGGGAGGGGCAGGGGTAGAGGGAGAGAAAGAATCCCAAGCAGGCTCCACACTGTCCGCACAGAGCCTGACATCGGGCTCGAACTCATGAACCTAACCATGAGAGCACAACCTGAGCCAAAATCCTGAGTTGGAAGCTTAAGTGACTGAGCCACACACGCGCCCGTGAATTTTTCATTTTAGAAATTATATTAAATTACCCTTCTGAGGTTTTGTGTGATACGTCATAAACATCAGGGTGTTGAGGCAGCCAACACAGCTGCATTTTTGGTGTTTAGAAACAAAGCAGCACAACCACGTCCACACAAACCCTATAGCTCTTTAGCACCGAGGCGTCAGGAAGGACAGCTGCATCCCAAACCCCGCACTCGCTGGCTCTGTCTCCGCAGTAGTTACTTCCCTCTTTTAGCCTCAACTTTCTCTTCTATAAAATGGATCCCTTCTCCTCTCACTGACTGGTTCTGTTGTGTTAAAAAAGAAAGCGCAGGGGGGGCGCTGGGTGGCTCAGTCGGTTAAGTGTCCGACTTCGGCTCAGGCCATGATCTCATGGTTTGTGAGTTTGAGTCCTGCGTGGGGCTCTGTGCTGACAGCTCAGAGCCTGGAGCCTGCTTTGGATTCTGTGTGCCCCCCCCCCCGCCCTCCCCTGCTTGCACTCTCTTTCTCAAAAATGTAAAAAATTAAAATTAGGGGCGCCTGGGTGGCGCAGTCGGTTAAGCGCCCGACTTCAGCCAGGTCACGATCTCGCGGTCCGGGAGTTCGAGCCCCGCGTCGGGTTCTGGGCCGATGGCTCAGAGCCTGGAGCCTGTTTCCGATTCTGTGTCTCCCTCTCTCTCTGCCCCTCCCCCGTTCATGCTCTGTCTCTCTGTGTCCCAAAAATAAATAAACGTTGAAAAAAAAAATTTTTTTAATAAAAAAAAATTAAAATTAAAAAAAGAAAAAGAAAAGAAAGCACAGGCTGGAGGGGGCAGGTGCTGGCTGGCTCAGTAGATGGAGCGTATGACTTATGATCTCAGGGCTGTGAGTTAGAGCCCCACCTTGGGTGTAGAGATTACTTAAAAATAAAATCTTTTTTTTTTTAATTTTTTTTTCAACGTTTATTTATTTTTTTGGGGACAGAGAGAGACAGAGCATGAACGGGGGAGGGGCAGAGAGAGAGGGAGACACAGAATCGGAAACAGGCTCCAGGCTCTGAGCCATCGGCCCAGAGCCCGACACGGGGCTCGAACTCACGGACCGCGAGATTGTGACCTGGCTGAAGTCGGACGCTTAACCGACTGCGCCACCCAGGCGCCCCAAAAATAAAATCTTAAAAAAAAAAAAGTACAGGCTCAAAATGACGTCACTTGAGCGAAGTCACCAAACTGGGGCTTAATACCCAACCAATTTGCAGTTTCAACTCCGCTGAAAAAAATTTAAGTCTTAACAGGTCAGTCAGGAATTTTCTGGTCAGCACCCATAAGGTGATCAGTCACATGGACCCCCTCCATCCCCCAAAGCAAGCTGAGGTTAAGTCCCCAATAAGACCCCCTGCCCTTCCCCTAGAGGAAGGTGACAGTGCCTGGAACAATCCTTTCTTTGATAACTTCCTTGCCCCCCCTCTCCTTCCTATAAAAACCTTCCACTTTGTGCAACTCCTCGGAGCGTCCCTCTACTCACCAGACAGGAGGCTGCCCAATTCACGAATCCCTTTATAAAGCCAATTAGCTCTTCAAACTTACTCAGCTGTTCTGCCTGCCTGATACAATACTCTCAGGTCTAGTCACAAACCCCGATTTGAGGCAGAGGGAGGGACACTGCTCTAGCCACATTTTCCACCTGATTTAGATGGCCTGACTCACTTCACTTCCCGCCGCACGCTAGACAAATAACCAAGCCTGACGAATCACAATAAAACATACTTGGCGGCGGGGGGGGGGGGGGGGGGGGGCACGTGACACGCCAGAGCCAATGAAAGCCCCGTTTGCAAATGAAGTCGTTCCCAGACACAACTGGAGAAATGGAGAAAGACGCGGGGGGGGGGGGGGGGGGGGGGGGGGGGGGGGGGGGTCCGGTCCTGAATCCAGCTCTGCTGAAACTACACCCACTACAACATTCATTTTTATGAACTAATACATTCTCCTTGTTTAAGCCACTTTGAGTTGTTTCTGATCCCTCCAGCAGAGTCTTAACTGGTATGCTTCCCAGGAGACACGCTCTCTCCCCTCAGTCCCAACACGGAGTACAAAGCACTTAGCCCAGTGAGTCAAAGCTGATCAAAGTAAGAGCCTTTATAGAGGTCTCTGGAGAGAGGAGAAAATAGGATATAAATAACCATTATGTACAACTCCCAACAGAAAATTCTCCCAGCCACCCCCTCCAGCTCCAAAGTGTCTAAGGCAGCACATTGGGCACCACCAAGTAAATACAAAAATATCCGGGTCCTGTCTCCAGGCGCTGATGGAGAAGGGGCAGGTCAGGCCTAGAAATGAAATGAGTAGGTGGCATTAGAAAGGGCTGCCCCTCTGCCTCCTCTCCCTCTCCCCAGGGAGGGGAAAACAGTGAAGCTCTGGCTGAGGCTCCCACCGTGACCTCACGAAGGCCACAGGTCTGCCAAAGAGAAGATGGCAAATAGCTCCAAACGACAGCAAAAGGGCTGCAAACTGGAATTAATTTAAGCCATAACTGAGGGGTGGCTTAAGGGCCTTCCAGAGACTCTACCCTCCTCAGCTTACAGATAGGGTAAAGGAGGGCTACGGGAAATGCAGGGGCTGCCTCCGCCCACCGTGCCCAAAGTGCGCGGAGCGGGTAGAGGTGGGTAGCTACCTCCCGGGCATAGATGGAAGGCGCAGATATGACGTAAATCGCACGAGAGTCTCCATCTTCGGGGTGACTCCAGTCCGCGGGCTGGCTGCGGGAGGAAAAGAATAAGATCTCGACCCTTCAAATTCTCAGTTCTTGTTTCCCCCACCCACCATGGAGAGAACCCAAGGCCAACTAAGGGGGCTAAGGAACCTCCCAATCAAAGAGGCCTCGGGCAGATAAGAGGAAGGAACCAATCAAGAAGGTGTATCGAGGAAGCAAGCCAATTGCACTATGGAGGCTGAGGTAAGCAGCCAGGAGAGACAAGGCGAACGTCTGCGGTCCCTCACCTCGGGCCATCCTCGGAACCCTCCTGCGGTCTCCGGTTGTTGAGTGCGTCTGGTAGCGCATGCACCGATGGCTCCGGGGTCCCCGCCAGCAAGCGAGACCCAGTATCCCGGACAGGACCACGGCGTCGCACGTGGACCAGCAAGAGCGCAGTGCCGGCCAAGCCCGCGGCCACCAGCAGTCCCAAAGCCGGGGGCAAAAGGAAGCGCTGGGGATCCCCCTGCCTCAGGCCTGGTAGGGCCGCGGGTAACGCGCCTGTGCCGTCGTCCACGCCGACGGGGTGAACCGGAAACTCGCAGCGCGCGCCCATGTAGCCGGGCGCGCAGGCGCAGACGAGGCCGGAGAAGTGGGCGTAGCAGCGGCCGCCGTGGGCGCAGGGGCGCGCGGCACACGGGTCGGCGCGCTCGCGGCAGTCACGGCCGCCGAAGCCCAGTGCGCAGGAGCAGCGTCGCGCGCCACCACCCTCCAGGCACGTGCCGCCGTTGGCGCAGGCGCGGCCGGTGCAGTCGTCCAGGTCGTGCTCGCAGCGCGGCCCCGCGAAGCCGGCGCGGCAGCGGCAGCGCAGGGCGTGGCCCAGGTCCAGGCAGAGCCCGCCTGTGGGGAAGGGGCGTCAGCAGCAAGGCCCGGGCGGTACTTCCTAGGCGGGCGTCTGCTCCTCAGCTCTGTAACCCCTGCCCGCCCTTTCCTCTGGGTCCCCACTCCCTCCATCTAACTCTAGGGCCAGCCTCTGGGAAAGCAAGCCCGCTTTTCTCCCGGTGAAGTCTTGGATTAAGTCGGCCTCACCTCTTCGGCGCCCTGTGTCCCTGTATCTTTCTCTCGGCTTCAACAATACTCAAATGGCAGTTGCAGAACATGTTTTAGCCAGATGGCCTTTGCCGGTGCCTTCTGCCTGGGATGCCCCTTCCCTTTTCACTTCCTCCTTTCCTCCCATTCTTTTCACCTCTTCTCTTCCTGAGCTCACCCTTCAGGTCTCTGCTGCCTCCTCCAGGAAGCCTTCCCTGACTCCATCCCAGCCCTGCGCTCCCCCATCACAACCCTGACAACTCTGGGCTCCGAGGACAAGTGTGCCCTCCCCCACTGGACTGGTACTCCCATGAGGGTGGGGCCCAGAGCTGTTCTGGTCACTGCCACGACCCTAGTACCTCTCAGCCCAGAGTGAACACTCAGGGTTTTGGAGAGTTTTTACACTCATGATCTTCTAACACCTATATCAGATCAGGTCTCTCCACTGCTCAGAAGACTCCTGTGGCTCCATCTCCCTCGGGGAAACCCAAAAATCCTCACCATAGCCCATGAAGTCCCACCGGGTCTGTCACCTCCCTGACCTCATCTCTCACCACTCTCCCTGCTCCTTCTGCACCAGCTTCCCTGGGACCCTTAACCAGCCAGGTACATCCCGACCTCAGGGCCTCTGCGCTTGCTGTTCCCTCTACCTGGAACATACTCTTCCCCCAGATCCCCGCATGGCTCCCTCCTTCACTACCTTCAACAAGCTTTTCCCTAACCACTTTGGCTCAAGTGTCAACCTTCCAGCTCATACACACCCGCCTCTGACTTTATTTTTCTTCTTAGTTTTTATCACCATCTAACGTCCCATATAATTTATTTATTTATTTAGTTTATCAGCTCTATGAGGGTAGGGATTTTTGTCTATCTCACTCCCTGCTGTTTCCCTAGTGCCTAGAACAGGACCTGGAAGACTGTAGATACTCTTTTTTTTTTTTTTTTTTTTTTTAAGTAATCTCTACACCCAAAATGGGGCTTGAACTTACAACCCCGAGATCGAAAGTTACATGCTCCACCGACTGAGCCAGCCAGGTGCCCCCTACTCCAATATCTTTGAGACAGGAATACCACCTTGTGCATTTTACAGAACAAACAGGCTGGACAGAGGGGGAGGGTCACTTCCCCAGGCCACAGGCTAGAGAGAGCACAGCTAGGATTCCCACCCAGGACTGTCTGAGCCAAGCCCTGCTTTTGCCCACTGACCATGCAGGGGACCCCCCCCCCCCATATCCCCCACACACACCATCCCTCACCATCTGTCCTCCCACCTCACCGTTCCGGCACGGTTTCAGGCTGCACCGGTCCACTCTCTTCTCACAGTTGGAGCCTTGGAAACCGGGTGGACAGTGGCAGACGTAGGCAGAGTCAGGGTCTGCGCCTCCCACACACAAGCCGCCATTGAAGCAAGGTCCATCCGCACACGTCACCCCGCTCACCTCACACCGCAATCCGTAGAACCCGCGGGGACAGGCGCATTCGAAGGATCCTGATGTCTCCTGGGTAGCAGCAAGAGGGCTTCAGAACGGGGTCTCCCGGGAGCAAAATCCCATCCCCCCTCCTACCTCGAACATGGGGGGCTGCTCATTGTCCCGTCCTGCCTCACCCGGGAAGTCCCCCATGAAACAGTCCCTCGCTGCACTCCATGTTTCTGGATCCGCCCATCCAAGCCCACAGAGGGGAGGCTCTGGAGGCCCGGAGAGCCCCCATTCCCACTTCTACACCTTCATCTACAAATGCTGCCAGCCTGGTCTGCCCTCCCGATTTTGTCCGCAGAGCCAAATCCTACTTCCAGGTCCTAGCCCTAAGACCACCTCCCCCATGAAGCCTTCTCTGATCTCCCCTTCTCAGGCCCTCCCCCTACCTTGAACCCTGACTGTTCTCACCGTCCGTTGGTGGCACTGTTCAGGTGGCCCACGCTGGGCCCCACTTTATCCCAGTACACCCCAGCTTCATGCCCACTGCCACATGTTTGCTTTCCCCAGGCCACTCAGCTGGTCTACCCACTCCACTGCCCCTCAGCCAAATTGGACTTCAGAAGCCCCCAGCCCTGGGCCCATCTCTAGGAAGCCTTCTCTAATGCTCCCTCATCCTAAATTCCCAACTCACCTGGCCCCACTGCTGCCCACTTTGAGCCCTCAGGTTGTTCTCTATTCGGGGGGGGGGGGGGGAGTTGGTAGCCCCATAGGACTCATCATCCACGTGCCTGCACCTTTAGGTGCCACCCACTGGGCCTGTTCTTCCCAATCCTATTCCCATCACCTAATTCCACCTCGTGGCCCCAGATGCAGGTTGGACAGCCCCAGGAAGCCCTCCCCTGACAGCTACCCCCAGCCCTTCCCGGGGGGGTGTGATCTCAAACAGCCCCAGATGGAGGTAAAGTACGGATCAGGATGACGTAGGAGGGGGTGATACTGACACTGCAGCTGCCCCCGTTGGCACATGGGTTCCCATCACAGGGCCCAGGCCTGGGTACAAGGCATCCAGTGGCAGCAGAGGATGGGCCCCTGGGAGTGAGGCAGCTGCTGGAGACGGGGATGGTGCAGAGAGGCCCAGTCCAGCCCTCCAGGCATCGACATTCATTGGGCTGCTCACAGAAGCCGTGGTCTGGACTGCAGCCGGCCCGACATGCCGCTACGGGGGAAGAAGAGGCAGAGGGAAGAGTAACATTGATGAGAGCAGGGTCAGGAGGATAGGAATCGGACAAGTGTCTGGGCGCTCTGTGTGCACCACCTCGTTTCATCCTTGTGACAGACAACCCTCTGGGCTATATGGTATTGTAACTTCCCCCTCAGTTTCCAAACAGGGAAACTGAGGCCCAGAAAGGAAGGCAGGAAGTAGCAGACAGAGGATGTGAACCCAGGTCACCGAGTTCCAGAGTCTGTGTTCTCAGAAGGAGAATGGAGTGGGGGCTCCAGGGTCTGAGCTTGGAGAGATGAGAGTGAGAGAAGGGGCTTGGGGCTTGGGGAAGGGCCCCTGGCCTTTCAGGGGGAATTGGGAAGGTCTTGAATTTGGGCAGGTCTGGGAGAATCCGGATAAGCCTGGGAGTCCTACGGGCTTCCGTGGGGCTCAGACGTTTGGGGAGGGGGTCTGAGGATACCCATAATGGAAGTCAGGGATCCAAGCTTTAGAAAGCAATGGTATCTGGCCCGCAATTGCAAGGAGAGAGGATAAAGTATCCTTTAATGAGGGGGTTGTGGGAAACTGCGAGGAGTTTCCAAAGCTCCTGGGTGGGGGGTAAGAAGGGCCCCAAGCGTTAGAAGAGTTTAGAGGGTCCTAGCATCCGGAAAGGGGTGTGGAATGGGTTAGAGGTGGAACCGGGCGTGGGTACCGGCATGGGAAATGGGTGTGGGTTCCTATTAGGGAAGACAAAAGTGTTAGGAAGACAGAAGCGGGTGGAGTGCCCAGGCAGGGCTAGAGAGAAGTCTAGGGTCCTCAGTTTCCCCGAAGGTAGTAGCTGGATCGTGGGGAGGGGGCTGAACCGCGAGTGGGGCTGGAGCGGGGCGTGGGGTGGGTACTTGGCCAGCGGTGAGCAGCATTCCCTAGTTTCCTGGAGAGGGATGTCTGCGGTCCCCGGGCTGAGCTCTTGGGTCCCCAGTTCCCTGAAGACGGTAACGAGGTTGTGCAAGGGGCCTGGGGGCCGCGAGTGCAGCTAAGGAAGGGCCGGGGATGGGGTGGGGTGGAACGCAGGACTCACGCGCTGCCTCGCACTCATCCTCGACCGGTGCGCAGGGGCGCAATTCTGGGCCGCACCGCGAGGGGGCGCTGCGCGAGCGGCAGAGGCGCGCGCATGCGGCCCCGACGGCGGGCGGCTCGCAGCGCGCGCGGTAGGAGAAACGTAGTTCCCAGGCGCCTGCGCGCTGCACATCCCGCGCCCACGGGCCCCCGGCCGCTAGGCGGCGCCGGCCGGCCACGCGCGCCAGAAGGCTCCAGGCGGGTCCTGCTGGAAGAAGGGAGCCGCGCTGGGGTGGGGAGCCGGGCCGGAGCCGACCCGACTCAGTCTCGCAATACAGATGGAGCTTGCACTCTCCCGGCTTGTATTCTCCCTGCCCCTCTTAGCGAGGCCCAAACACCGCTTTGAGAGCCCTGAGAATGGCGGTTCAACCCTTAGCAAGGCTGTAAACTCCTATAATGTGCCCTGGGACCTTTGATGTCGCGATCCCGTTAGTACCCTATGACCATCATGATGAGAACAGTTCTCCCACAGAAGCCGAAATAACCCTATATTTTGCACCAGAATCTGTGTATATTAAGGCAGTAATGAGACCGCTTAGCACCCTGTGACATCTGCTGTCTCTATATGACCAAGGGGCAACGGCAGGTCTTTTGAAGTCGTAACACCCCCAAATTGTGTCTCAGGATCTTCCTAGAGCAAAATGGTGACAGAGATCCCAATTACTAGACCATAAATGACCCTCGTTGCCTGAAGCCTTGGGATAACGAGACAGTGGCATTTTCTCCCCAGCAAAACTGTCACCCCCTCCCCGACATTGTGCCACAGCTTTCTATATCTACATGGTGACAGCACACCCCCACTGTGGGCCTTACATGGTACCCAAATCCCCCTCAACTTAAGGATAAAATACCATATCCCTCCCTGAAACCTTTGCTCAATATTCTCTCTGGTGAAACTGTGACATCCCATTAGGGCTCCGGGGACCTCTATAGGGACACCATGACAGAACTCTGAATGGAGAACAGGAAGTAACCTATATTGAACCCCGGGTTATCATATTCAGATGGCGACAGAGCAGAACTGTGAGATGCTATATCCTGCTCTGGTGGCTTCGATTCTAAGATAGTACGAGAGCTTCCCTCTGGCATACTTCACCTGGGATCCGGCCAGAGACTCCTACATCCAGAACCAGGACATTTCTACACTGACATGCCACGAGCCCCGGGGCTACTAACACCCAGCACCACACTCTGGGAGCTGTGGGGACCTCCTGGGTCCAGCGATCCCGCGAACGCTCCACTCTACAGATAGCCCCATGTCACTATCTTGGAACTTATATCGGGCCCAATTCCCTGGAGCCCCCACACTCTACACTTCAGTCTGATGACTAAAGACACTCACCGCCAATCTGTTCTAACTCTTCTCTCCAGGTTTCGATGATGAGAGAGAAGGTGCCCTGGTTGGGTGGAGGAAGGAGGAAAGGATGGAAGACAGTGGTCAGGATGGGGGGGGGGTGTACTTGATGAAGGCCAGATTTTAGGGGTGATGGTCATTCCAGGGACCAAGCAGACAAGGGACAGTTCTGAGAGGGACTGGCCCAGGGAAGGAATGACAGTTTGGGCTTCCTTTATTGAGCACTTGCTGCAGATAAAAACTATACTGGAGATACCTGGTTGAATCCCTCAAAAGGGACCCCTGTGAGGTATCATGATGATCCCATTTTATAGATGAGGAAACTGAGGCTGGAAAAGGGAAAGTCACCTTGCCCAAAAGGCCAAGGGGTCTAGAATTCATACACAGGTCTGTTCACCTCTCCACTTTTGGGGCTGTGGGATGGGAGATAGGATTTTGAAGGTAAAATTCATGCATATGGGCCCCAACCGGAATATCTGAGAAGGGATAAAGTGAGAGGAGATTGGGGTCCCAAAGACAGGGTATGGGAAGGTCCCAAGTGCAGGGAGATTTGGAGATAAAGGTAAGGAGTCAAGTGTTTAGGGATCCCCAAGGAAGAGAGGTAGTATTCTGTGAGTTGAAGATTTACAGAGGTAAGTTTGGCGTTCTGGGAATTTGGGGTCTCAAGCATGCAGGGCGGGGGGTCAGAACACTTGGGATCTCCATAGGGGAAGTTGGAGTCAGAAGTTTCCGGTACCTTGTGAGTAGGATTTACGGGTCTAAGAATGTGGGATTCCAGATGATAGTTACTGGTCTGGAAATCTGGGGTCCCTAGGTGGCAAGGTTGGGGTCTTGGGAGTTGGCGGGCAGAAGGCCATAGAGGTTTGGGTAAGGCCTCCAAGCACGGGGGCGGGGGGGCGGGGGGCGCTGGGGCGGGTTCTCACCGGCCAGGCTTCCCGGAAGGGCACGCGCATGAAGCCGTCGGGCAGCGGCAGGTCAGGCGCCGGCGCTCCAGGCTGCTGGGTATAGACCGGTCCGCGCGCACTCAGCGCCGCGCCTAGGGCGCACGGAGATTCGCCGGCCTCTTCGGAGACCCCTGGCTTCAGGCAGACCCTAAAGAAGAGGCGGCACGGGCCCTGGGCGCTGCAAGGGGACCGCGGGGCCCCCGGGCCTGGTCCCGGCCCAAAAGAGTGGATCTGCAGCTCGAAGACGCCTGCCGGCCCTGCCTGGAGCCGGAAAGGAGTACCAGGTGAGGGGGCGTGGGGGCCCAGGCGTCCCGTCTGTCCCGCGCCTCCGCCGCACGACTCCTGCGTCCCACCCCTTCCCATCCCACCCCTTTCTATTCCTGCTCTGACCTGGGGAAGGAAAAGAAGCGCC